>NC_016135.3:17109257-17734257 GCF_000005505.3 Brachypodium distachyon
AGATATACTTTGACCAACACAATAATGTTCGCGGGAGACCATCACCATTTATGGCATGCATACGGCATCCATCCATGGAGTCATGGAGATAAGCTTTAGGTGACGACGAAGCAGCCAGTACGCCGCGGTATTATTCGTCTCCCCATTGCCACGGTGCGGCGCGAGAGCCCGCGAAGGCGATCCAGAAGACAGAGATCGAGGAGGCCCAGGATTCAAGGCCGCGCGACCCGTTGGACTTCCGCAGCTGGTCGGCCGTGGCAACGGACAACTCCCCACGCAAACCCACCCCAAGAATCCCAAGACTGACTTCCCGCTGCTGCCCAGAACGGTCGGCCAGCGCGTGTCGCGCCTCTCCTCCCGCCGCGTGCCCCTGCACCGTCCCACGTCACGACGTCCCCGCCCCACAAAATCCACAACACCTCTCAAATTGAACCACCCCCGTCGGCCTCCCCACTTTCCCATTACCGCTTTTGATGATCTATTACCGCTTCCACGGTTCCACCACCCAGAAAGAGTAGTCTAGACTCCAGACTCGATACTCTCTCTAGGAGTCTCTACCTACAACAGCGGCAGCATCGCCATGCGGCTCTACGTGTGCGTGCTCGAGGCGCGGGGCCTCCCGGCGCCGCCGCACTGCGCTCACGGCGGGTGCGGATGCGGGGCGGTCTACACGAGGGTGAAGGTGGGGGCGCAGAGGGCGCGGACGCGGGCGGTGGAGCTTGCTGGCCCAGGCTCCGCGGCGGCGTGGAACGAGGAGTTCGTGTTTCCGGTGGGGGTGGAGGAGGAGGGTGACGAGGTGGTGGAGGTCGGGGTGGCGCGCCGCCTGGAGGGGGCCGGGAGGGAGGTGCTGGGCAGGGTCAAGCTGCCGGTGCCGGCCGTGCAGGCGGCCTCCGGGACCCAATCCATGCCGCCGACGTGGTTCACGCTGCAGCCCAAGCACCGCCGGAAGGGGGGCGCCGCGGATTGCGGTGCGGGCACGCATTTTGCTTCTCTTCCTATTCCTATAGCTTAAACTGCCTGGTGCTAGTAATTCTTTTTGCCGTGATTTCGGTAAATTAATTCGTCCCTAAAATGGTCGGTGAAGGGACCCGTATTGCTTTAGCCTTCCCAATCGCCGCACGCAAGCTCCGAAACGATTAGCATGATCTTACGGAATGAAAAGTCGGTAGCTTCCGTAAGTCACTTCGGAAGCGTTACTGTGTTAGTCGAGCATACTGGTGGCGCGGTTTGATGTCTCTCTCACGGTTGAGAGGGACGCACGCCGAACAGCAGCAGTAAGGTCCGTGTTTGCACCGTTGATAGTAATATAGTATGATCATGTTAGCTAGTCTCGGCTTTACCGCTGGACGCAAACTAGACATGGAAACAAGATAGTAGAATAGTATGCAGTAGTAGTTTTCAGATGCTATGCGAACAATTCCATATTGGTCTTGAGAGTTGACTCTCTGACAAATGTGGTATATATATCTTGTATGCTGATTGCATTCTTATATATCATCGTCGTCGGTGAATTGTCCAGTGAAAATGGTTTTATTTGTCTGCCTGCCAGGGAAAATCCTTCTCACAGTTTCACTATATGGAGAAAACAATGACAATGCACTCATCCACTCATCTCCCTGTCCAAGCTCTAGGAGTGACACCGATGTTGAATTTGAGAGATCAACCTGCAGGGAACATTCAGACCTTAATGGTGGGGCGGTTGATTCCCCCAGGAATTCTGCAGTGGAACGAGTGTCTCTAGATGGCTCTGACCGTTCAATAAAAGCACATTCTAATTCAATTTCTGAAGATGATGATACGATAGAGTCTAGTCCATCAACCTCAAAGATGGCACTTGATAGTGACACTGAACCACCAATTCCAGATGCAAGCTTTGAAGAAGCTATGGAAACCATGAAGTCAAAAGGTAGTACAGCGGACATACCGGAAGATCTTGCTGGTGGCAAAATATTTGAGCACACATACCTTGTGGAGTCGAAGGATCTGAACTCTCTTCTCTTTGGACCTGATTCCCAGTTCTCCCGAGACCTGCGTGATCTGCAAGGAACTATGGACTATGATGAACAGCCATGGACATGGAAGAGCCAGGATCCTCCTAGCTTAACTAGGACATGTCGATACACTAAAGGCTCAACAAAACTTATGAAAGATGTCAAGACTATTGAGGAACAGACATATCTGAAAGCTGATGGCAAGAATTTTGTGATTATGACTCGTGTCCGTACACCTGAAGTTCCATTCGGAAATTGTTTTGAAGTTGTTTTACTGTACAAAATCACTCACTGCCCTGAGTTGTCATCGGGTGAAGAGTGCTCACATCTGACTGTATCATACAATGTGGAGTTCCTGCAGAGTACCTTGATGAAAAGTATGATCGAGGGAAGTGTCCGGGATGGAGTCAAAGAGAATTTCGAAAGTTTTACGGAAATTTTGTCTCGGCATGTGAAATTGGCTGATTCTGCAGGGATGGATAAAGAGCAGTTATTGGCACCACTGCAGACAGATCACCAGTCACATATCAGACTTGCTTGCAAATATTTTTGCAATTTTACTGTCATGTCTACAGTGATAATGGCCATGTATGTTCTTGTTCACATCCTTCTATCTAAACCAGGCCCACTTATGGGTCTTGAGTTCACTGGTCTAGACTTACCTGACACGTTTGGAGAGCTCATCACATCTGGCATACTAGTTCTTCAGATGGAGCGTTTATTGAATATGATATCCCGTTTTGTTGAGGCAAGAATACAGCGAGGTATGCTCCTTTTCAACTGTGCAACTATTTCATTGTTTTCTACAGCCGCTTTCTACTGCATCAAACAAGCAATATTGCAATCGAACACGTGTACATCATATGTCTTCACTTCTGAACCACCTTTTGTCTCAGGAGGGGATCATGGGGTTAAAGCAACTGGTGATGGTTGGCTATTAACTGTAGCTCTTCTAGAGGCTACCAGCTTGCCACCAGTTTCTTGCGGATCAGTAGATCCTTATGTTGTGTTCAGCTGTAATGGTATAACAAGAACAAGCTCTGTTCAACTTCAGACTCAAGAACCTCAATGGAACGGTTAGTATATTCCTATTTTTCCACATATTAGCACGATGCACACTGTGACAGACATAGTAGCCTTGTCAGATTCATGACTTTTGACTAACTGAAAGATTGATGCAGAGATAATGGAGTTTGATGCCATGGAAGAGCCACCTGCAACGTTGGATGTTGAGGTTTTCAATTTTGATGGCCCATTTGACTTGGCAATTTCACTGGGACATGCAGAAATTAACTTTCTTAAACACACATCAGCCGAACTAGCAGATATATGGGTACCATTGGTGGGAAAGCTGGCCCAGACATGCCAGAGTAGGTTACATTTACGAATATTTCTTGAGAACACGAAAGGACCTGAGACGTCAAAGAGAGAGTACCTTAGCAAGATGGAGAAGGAAGTCGGCAAGAAGGTATTCTTCGATTAACTTAGTCCATGGATGTCCACAGTAGTAACCATTTTGACAACCCAAGTGTTTGTATAAACTTATTGCAGTTACACGTCCGGTCACCCCACAGAAATTCAACATTCCAGAAACTTTTCAGTTTGCCTCATGAGGAATTCCTTATAGCAGATTATGCATGCTCATTGAAGAGGAAATTGCCATTACAGGTAAAATTGTCAGGAATTGCTATTTAGTGTCTTGCTGTGCTGACAGCCTGACATTAGAGCTATGTTAATAATTCAATTGGAAGGTATTGTTTGAAATCAATCATATCATGTTCCATGAAAGTTGAAATATATTTTTAGTGAACAATGCAATATCACACTATGATTATCGTCATCCTCATATGTTTTCTGGAGAATGAAGCTTTGACAGCTAGTTTAATTAGCAAGATTCAAAGATGTGAATATTCACCTGGAGTTGCTGCTGTTTGCAGGGAAGGCTATTTTTGTCAGCCAGATTGGTTGGTTTCTATGCTAATTTGTTTGGACATAAAACGAAATTCTTCTTTCTGTGGGAAGATGTCGAGGAAGTCGAAGTGTTACCTCCATCTTTCACAACAGTAGGCACACCATCACTGGTGTTTACATTAAAGAGTGGACGAGGGCTTGATGCCAAGAGTGGTGCGAAATCCCAAGATAAGGAAGGGAGGTTGAAATTTCAGTTCCATTCATTTGCATCGTTTAGCAAAGCTAATAGGTATGTATCTTTCAATAATCAATACTTCTACCTCTGTAGAAAATGGGGATGAAAATTACTATTTCTTCCTAGGACAATAATTGGCCTGTGGAAAACAAAATCGTCAGCTATTGAACAGAGGGCCAAGCTAGAAGAAGATCGAGAAGACGAGAGCTATGATGAGCTTGACGATGTTCAAACCGTGCTGAGCACCGGAGATGTCTCCCTCTCAAAGGAGTATACTGTGGAGCATCCTATTGATGTGAGATCTCTCTTCTTTTTCTTGCCGATAGGATTGGATAAGTTGATTTTATTCCCTGTCCTTTTTGGTTGCTGTTGCGAGAAGCTATCAGTCCTTATTTAAGTAGACGGTTAGTCTATAATAAATTAACAGTAATCACTGTTCCCTTTTTTTTTTGAAGAAATGTTCTCTTTTCAGTATAGTTCACTTTATCTATTCAAAAGCAGCATGAATATATCTGATGAATTGAAAAGGAAGAGCTATTAAGATTCGGAAGAAAAAAACAGTTTAGCGATGTTTGTAGACTATTCCTTCACTTTTGAGAGAAGGGTATAGATTCAAGAAAATTGAGGCCTCGGAACCTATGTGAAAACCTCTGCAGTATCATCCAGCGCTCTCGGTTCCGCCACCTCTTTTTAGAAAGTCTTGGAAGTTTTTAAGAGTCAATGTTAGATACTCACCATCGATAGCCATCACCATCGAACCTTATTTGCTTGGATTGTAGTGCTTTGGCTGGCAACGTTGTGCTAGTCGTTAAACAAGAGCGCCAATCACACTGGAATTTGGTTTCTTGGTACGCTTTTCTATACATATATATTCTGCGATTGTTTGTTCATTGTTTTGTCTGCACGTTACTGCAGGCAAATTTGCTGATGGGGGTGTTCGACGGTGGCCCCCTGGAGACGAGGACAATGAGCAAGGTCGGGTGCCTCGATTACACCGCGACCCCGTGGGAGCAGACGAAGCCGGGCGTCCTTGAGAGGCACGCCAGCTACAAGTTCAACCGCTACATGTCCATCTTCGGCGGCGAAGTGGTCAGCACCCAGCTCAAGTCCCCCTCGGAGGACGGCGCCGGCTGGATGGTGCACGACGTCATGACGCTTCACAACGTCCCCTTCGGCGACTACTTCCGGGTACACCTTTCTGAACATCCATGAAAGTTTCCTGAACATCCATGACGCCGTCGGAGCTCCTTTGTTTATGCACTGGGACTGGAGTGGTTACCAAAGGATAGTATAGTTATATTTTGATGTATCGCTGTTACAGGTCCATCTGAGGTATGATATACGGAGCGTGGCGTCGGAGCCGGCGAGCAGCCGGTGCGAGGTCTACGTAGGGATCGAGTGGCTCAAGAGCAGCAAGTTCCAGAAGAGGATTGCCAGGAACATCTGCGACAAGCTGGCCAATAGGGCGAAGGAGGTGCTTGAGGTGGCCGGCAAGGAAATAACAACCTCGGCCTTATCGGCCTAGCTAGCTAGCGCCAAAGCTGGAGGATTCTGTTTTTGTTCTCCTGTCTTCCGGCTTGCGTGTCATCAGCTTTTCGTTCCTTAGCTGACAGGGAAGTTTACACAGGAAGAAGATCACTAACACCGTGTGGGACAAGTATATACCGATATTGCAACTTACCATACAAGTAGATACTAAAAAGAACGGTGGAAATCTTCTGTGCAAAAAGATGTGTCGTTCTCGGAGAATCTGTGCGCGGCGGGGTGGACTGCGTGAGCGTGACCTATCTTTGCAGATCGATTCGATCGGGGTGGAGGGTAATGATTTGAGGAACGCCGCACCGAGTTTGCTTTGCTCCTAGCGCGCGGCACGTTAATTTACCTCGTTGCGGTGGCTCAGGGCGGAAGGCTTTGCGGGGTGGTGCGGTGCGTGCGTAGGCACCGCATTGGCTGGGCACCGCTCATGTTCGGGCAGATCGGGTGAGCCGCGCGCGCCGTGTGGAACGTGGGCAGCACTTGCGCCTGCTGTCTTTCGGTCGCGCCGCGCGTGGGCGTAGCGTGGCACCTGTCTACCTGACTACCTACGGTCCCTGCTCGCCTAGCTTTTTTTTGCGTGTATATGCTTCCATTGGGATTTGCGAGTAGAATCCACCTTTTTTTTTCTGGATCGGATGGACGTCTTCTCTTTTAAGCCTTGTTTGCACTAGTGTTCTTTTTAGTGTTTTCTAAAGTTTTATCATCCTCAAATAAAAAACACTCGAAACCCAAATGAGTTGGTTGGTAGGGTTTTTAAGAGATTATACCTAGAATCCCCCACAAAACACCTCATTCTTTACCAATAAAAAACCTTCTCCTACTATTGTTTTAAGACGGAAGGGTTTAAGAGTTTTGTGTAAACATCCAATCCTTTCAAAACCCAAAACACTTGTGTCTAAAAAATACACTAGTGTCAAACAAGTCCTATTTGTTTTATGTAGGATTGTTGCAAAGATCATGGAAACTCATGATTTTGATGAATGGCTTGGATGAATATATTTATTTTGTGCACTTCAAAAAAAAAAGTACACTTAGAAAATGTCCGAACATGATGCTAACCCCGCCCTATGAATCATGACCTTGACGTTTTGAAAACAGAGGGAGTGCCCCCTCGATGCGAGAGAAGGAAAAAACACAATATCTACGAGAGTTATTAATGAAAAATGAACATGTATATCCCCTGTTAAACTTTAATTGACAAACTACAACCACCTGGCTTCTTTCAAACCATAGTAGACAGACAAATATATCAATAACCACGGTCTTGATTTGGATTAGAGTCTGAGAAGCTCAGTGGTTTTGTGAAGAAAAGGGTTGACATCGCTCAGCTGCATATATGCACACTATGATTAGCCACTCGTTCTGGGGGGAAAGGAGTTAGCGCTCAGTGCTTAAGCTAAGCAGTGGATGTTGCCTTGCCAAAAATGATTTCAACAGACGTGAGTTTTCCTCCGTACCAAGAAACTCTTGACAGTTTCTTGAACCAGAAGTAGAAACCGTGGCGTAGTAAACGTTTTTCAACCTGAACTGATTAGATTTGGTTGGAGATACTCGAAACTCCTGTCATCCAACTCCGCAGATCTGCCGGCCAAGCGCCGAGGCGCAACTCCAACTCTGAATTCTCCCCCTCTCCACTTTCCCAAAACCACCATAAAACAGCTTCCCCCAGGCTTCCGCGTTGTCTCCGATCCCCGCCTCCCAGTCATGGATCCGGTGCCGCAGTCCCACCCCATCCTCTCCTACGTCCTCTCCCGCCTTCCCGCCGCGCTCGCCAAGCCCAAACCCACCCCCGGAGGCGATTTCGACATCGAGCAGCCGCCCGTGGAGACGCCGTCCCCGCGGACGCCCTCCTCCGTCGGCGAGTTCGAGCTCGTCGAGCGGATGCCGGGGCTTCGCCACGCCTCCGTCCTCCGCGCCATGACCCGCGCCGTCGCCGACGTATCCGCCGCTCGCTCCGCGCTCCAGGAACTGGGCCCGCGCCCCGACCACGAGCTCGTTGACTCCTCCCGCGCCCTCATCGCCGCCGCCGACGCTGGCGACGGCGCTTCGCGGATCTCCGAGGAGGACCTCGAGGCGTGCCGCATGGTGGTGAAGCTCGAGGAGACCCACGACGCGTACGAGACGCTGCTGCACGAGGCGGAGGGCAGGCTCGAGAAGGTGTACCGGTCGGCGATGGAGGGGAGGGACCTGGAGGAGGCCGAGGAGAAGGATGAACCGGCGGTGGGTGCTAAGGAAGGGGATGTGGTGGTGCAGGAGGAAGTCGTCGCCGTGCTGAAGCAGGCCGAGGATGGCAAGGCGGTGGACAGCGTCCGCCTCGTGGATCGGCAGCTGCGTTTCCTGCCCGAGGCGTTCGGAAGGATACAGGGGCTCCGCGTGCTCGACGTCTCACACAACCAGCTTGAGGTGAGAAAATTGCCATCTCCTGATCTCGTATGTTTAGATCTGTTTATTAGAACCCATCTGTCACTGCATGATAACAGATTTATGGATGAGCCATAGAAGGTGTGTTCGTTGAGGATTCTATGTTTTTGTGCGACTCTGCAGTCTGCACACTGCACAGACCTTATACTGTCTTTGACCTGAGTTGATTATTTGTATATGTGCTAAATTGTTTAGATACTGATTCCTCACCGAGGATGGTGATTTCTGTGAAATTTTGATATCCATGGTTCCTACCGTGTTATGATCAGTTATAATAGTCAATCTGTATAGCATCGTTTAGGTAGATTTGGTATGAGTTATCCCAATATGTGTTAAGGATGCATTGCTTGTCAGAATGGAGAAAAAGCTAGGAAGTCAATGTAATTATGTAATGATGCGTTACAGTACTAAATATGTTTGTATTTGTTGCAACAATCAAGACTGGCATGAAGTGGGGTCTGTCATTACCCTTGATTTCATCATTGGTTGTGATTAGGCTGTGCATGCACTAGCTGACTCGGCAAGAGTCCCAGCTAGTAGTATTTTGCGGTCAGAACAGATAACATGCCGATTCTGCAAAATACAATGCCAATTTGGTAGGAGTTAGGAGGCAAGTGTATATTTTAATTGTTTGACACAATCGGGTCAATGTTTTTCTTTTTTCGGTATGGTAGCTTGTTTTCTTGGAAGTCTTATTTGCGTTCCAAAATTGGAGAATCATAGATTAAAGTAGAAAAAACTATTTATGTCGAGATTTTTTGTTACTTGTCCATATTGCTTGCTTGCCTTCCGATAATCACTTATAAACAGACATGAAATCTGCTAGTTATGGAAGCAGATTTTCTTTCTCAACCCCTTCAAATCTCAAATTCGTTTGCCCGGTTGTAATTCCTTGATAACTACAAGACTACCGCATTGCTTTCGATAGCTATGGTATCATACTGCTGCCCCATAATTTATTGGTGGGTTTCAATGTGCATGTAGGTTATTCCAGATGCTATAGGAAGGCTTGATCATCTTGAAGAGCTCCTTCTCGCTTCTAATGCCTTGGTTTCTCTTCCTGATTCTGTTGGATTACTATCTAATCTGAAGATTTTGAATGTGTCAAGCAACAAGCTGAGAACACTGCCAGACAGCATCTCAAAGTGCAGGTAGATACCACTACTTAAATTCTTCCCTCGCGATTGTTAATTAGCGCTGTTCAAGAGACTGATAGTTCATTCTCCAGGTCGCTAGTTGAGCTTGATGCAAGCTACAATGGGCTCACTTATCTGCCAACAAATATTGGCTACGAGCTGGTAAATTTGCGAAAGCTCTGGGTCCATATGAACAAATTGAGATCTTTTCCATCATCTATCTGTGAGATGCAATCACTATACCTCCTGGATGCACATTTCAATGAACTATGCGGTCTTCCATCTGCCATAGGGAAGCTTTCAAGTCTTGAAATTCTCAACCTAAGCAGCAACTTTAGTGACATGAAGGAGCTCCCTTTTTCGTTCGGCGACCTGCTGAAGTTGCGCGAGCTTGACCTCAGCAACAACCAGATCCATGCGCTTCCTGACAGTTTTGGCCGGCTCGATAGACTTGAGAAGCTTAACCTGGAGCAGAACCCTCTGGCAATGCCACCATCAGACATCGTGAACAAAGGCGTTGATGCGGTGAAAGAATATATGTCAAAGAGGTGGCTTGATGCATTGCTCGAAGAAGAACAGAAGAGCATGGCTGCAGCAGCAGCAGAGAGTCCACAAGCGTCCACTCCCAAGGCTTGGCTGGCGCGCAGCGTCTCCTGGGTCTCTGACGTTTCTGGGAGCGTTGTGGGCTACGTCAGTGGTCACAACAAGCCAGAAAAAGACGCATACCTGGACCAGCAGTTCTGAGAGTCCCAGTTTGCATGGTGATTGAGCATCATATATGTACATACCAACTTTACGAAACTCTTGACCTGGAATTCTGGAAATCACTGCGTTCATGGTGACTCGAGGAGATGCATACACCTTGTACTGCCTTACAAATCACAACCACTGTCCTCGGAGGCAGGCTTGGCTGTTTTTATTTTCTCATTTTTACTTCATTTGTGGGTCATTTCCAGAAAAGGTCTCACTTGTTATCTCAGTCCGGTTACTTTGTTGAATAATAAAGCTGAAACTCGCAGACCTTAACGTGTACCAACACATTTTATGAGTTTATCCGCTTCTTTGCAACTCGAGCTGTGCACTTGTGTTGTCGCGTCTGCATATCTGCATTGTGCGATGGTCCCTATTTCTCGTTTTCTTTTTGGACGGCAATATTGCGCGACTCGAGCGTCAGTTCGCTGGCCAAGACGAGTGAAAGAACGTTGAATCTTCAGAATTCCCATTTCTTGTGCTCAGTTGCCACCAGTAGTATCTCGACGTGGCCAAACGAGCCATCTGGCCTGTGTGATGCTGAAACTATCTGGCATATACAGAAACCACATCCGCGAGAAAACATGTGCATGCTGCACTTGCATATACAGTTGCTACAAGAGCACAGCAACTATTTAACCAACGAACAGAGCAACGACATATATAAAACACAAGTTAAGCAACGATAGGGCAATTGCATATGCAGTTCAACGACAGATATTTAACCAAGGAACACAGCAGCGACATGGCAATTGCATATGCGGTTCAACTGCTAAGATAACTGATTCACACAAGTTAGCACGAGCGACCACACAGGAGGAGGAAACGCCAGACCATGGTCCTGGCTACTACTAGTTTACTACGACCACAGTACCGCTACATTATGCAGCACCACTTCAGTTCGTCTGGTTATTCACGCAATATACTACTTATCTACTAGGCAGCAGCGCTCCAGCTGATGAGCCTGGAGCCTATGAGGCTATCACTGGTCCTCCCTGGACAGAAGATTCACCACCCTTGATGCTTACTCCGCGGTCCTTGACGGGCGCATCTTATATCTGTGTCACCATCAAAAACCCTAACGAGAGTAAGAGTTGAGAATTGCCCTACGATAAAGAGATGTGATGTGCATACAGATAAGGAACAGTACGTACCAGTTCCTTCAGCTCTGCAAGGAGTGGATCCCATTCGTTGAAGCCGCACAGATCGTCAATGGACTTCAGGAGGTCATACTGATTCTGCCTAAGTACCTCCTTGTTCAGGTCAGCCTGTCTGAAGCCCATGGCCTCCAGCTCCCTCAGAAGTTTTTCCTCCATGTTGTTGGAGATTCCATCAGGCAAAGGTGCAAGGGGCACACTAACAGGAGCGACATGTGAATTAACAGCAGCAGCTGCAGGTATCGCCACACTGATAGGTTTTGGCAGTGGTGCAGCTTCAGATGCAGACACATCAGCAGGCATCCCAAGAGCTCCAGTGGATGAAGTGTGAGGATTGGCTGTGGGTACTTGAACTGGTTCAACTGCTGTAGGTGCACAGGGCACAACACTTCCAAGAACTTCAGATTCCTTAGGTTTGTGGGCTTTATTTCTTTTCATAAGGAAGTCATGCAGATCAACGACGTCGTCAGGGTTGCTTTTGGGGTATTCATAAGCAAAATCTGTGGGTTCGACATTCATGTCAATGAAAGGCTCGCATTTTGTGGTGCTGCCTTCTGCAGGCAAATTCAAGTTGATTGCAGCAGTTCGCTTATTGTTGCTGGTTTCAACAGGCTGTTCAACCTGCACACGAATTCATTCAGCATGCTTATCAGATAAGGAAAGAAACCATAAGGTGAAAGAGAAATCTACAGTCTAATTAGGACATCCTACCATATGCTTTGATGTCGTAGTATTTCCTTCTGTCGGCAAGTTCAAATTTATTGCAGCACTTTGCTTGTTGCCAATGGTTTGAATAGGCTGTTCCACCTGCACACGAGTTCATCATTCAAATGATCAGATAAGAAAGAAGCAACCAGCCACTGAGAATTACATGAGCAAGCAATGCCAGAGTAAAAACCTGAATAAGGACCCAAATTTGTTGGCCAAATTTCTGTAAATCACGCGATGCCAACCTCCAGTATGATATGTACCTACCAGGCTTGGTAGGTGCAACAAAATCAACACAAATATCGATTTCTCCATCCACAGGAAACCCGTTCACTGAAATCTGAGAAGTTCAATTCAGAGTTAAAGACTTCCTTGTGGTGCGATGCAGTTGTGCCATCTCACATTCACAGCAATAAATTAGCAAAGAAATAAATTAAATGTAAATAGGTACCCCTAGTTGCAGTGTGCTCTGGTGATCAAATTTATCTCCGCCAGTCCAGGTAAGCTGGGTCCCAAAAGGCCACACGGTAGATCCACTGTTACACATGCGCCAGATCTTACGGAATGGAGTTGATGGCGCCATTAGAGTTCCATCAGGTATGGTGAGATCTTTGATGAAGCGGCAGTCAAGTGGGAGGCTATAGCTCTGAGAATGGTAACAGTCAGTACCTCAGCAGAACTATCTAATCGTTAGGAAGAACAGATTGATATGTTCACCTTATCAATGTCATTCAACCTTTCGCTTACCACAGTTGGCTTGTCCATCCTGGTATATTCAGCCTCCTTGCCCATGAGAGAGAAACAAAGACTACATAAATCATAGTCATCTTTACTGCCAGAAAAGAAGAAAGCTTGTCATGGAAACAGTTCTCTTCTTCAAATTTCAATTAGAAATACATATGAATGAAGACCGGAAACATTGGAACTTAAATACTCACACATTAGACTTGTAGCGAGGGCCAACAATTGGTGCTGCGCCACAGCCATCACATTCCACCAATTTATGAATCGGGTGGTGTGGCATGCTACCATACTTCTTGTTGGGATAACCTTCAAATGAGTCAGCGTTTTGATAAGATCCATATGGACCAACTGACGAGGGCATATACAAATTCAATGGACTGCTGCCATAGGCAAGTTTATTGTAGTCATAAGCAGGTTGAGGAAATGACGTCTGTAAACCACTACTTGTCTTTCCATTAGATCTGGTTGCAGCTGGATAGTATGGGGTAACTCTTGGTACAGGGAATTGTAAATCTGAATCACCATTGATTTTTCCATTAGAGCCGATGGAAAAATTGGACTGCATTGTACAGTATGGGGAACCTCTTGCT
Source organism: Brachypodium distachyon (assembly GCF_000005505.3). Taxonomy (NCBI): domain Eukaryota; kingdom Viridiplantae; phylum Streptophyta; class Magnoliopsida; order Poales; family Poaceae; genus Brachypodium; species Brachypodium distachyon. The sequence continues at coordinate 17,122,437 of NC_016135.3, forward strand.
GGAGGAAATACTGAACCATTTATCTTTCCATCAGACCCCAAGCGCATATTCCTGTTCTGTTTATAATTACTCCAAGAGCCAAGAGTAGGAACACCATGAGCGATGGAAGGAACAGGAGCTATGGTAGGAACAGGAGCGATGGTAGGAACAGGTGCGATGGTAGGAACAGGCGGCACCGAAGAAGATATGACTGATTTCCCCCTACTTTGGGCATGATATTTCTCCTTAGTTTGGGTATCAATTGTTTTTGTACGGTCAAACAATTTCCCACCTGAACCAGCTTCTGCTGCTTGTTCAATTTGAGCTTTGGTTTCCTCAACTAGCACGCTCTTAAGACCAAGTGCTTTAGATGATTTATGATCTTGCATATCAAAGGACTGTGAAGCTGAAACTGCTGCCAGTTCAGATTCGTGATTAAATTTCAAGTTCATTGGTGCTTGTGGTCCAGCACTAGAGAGGCTAGATGAACTGCCAGCAAGACCACTGGTATGCTGCATACTGCTCTTGGGTGCCATCAGTTTAGCCATTCGATCCAGCAAATCAGCCAATGATGGTGCCGACGATGCAGCTTTGGAACGCAAGTCATGAGACAATTTCGCAAGGACAGCCGGAACTTGCTCTGGAACAAACTTCAATGCTTCATCAATGGCAGATTTCACCTGAGCTAGTTGATCTTCCAGACCTGCAGACAACGGAGACCTGGAATTCAAGGACTGGTGCTTGGCCTGAGGTCCCCCAGAACTGTTGCTCTTCAACTGAACATCAATCCTAAGAGGGTCCAGATTCTGCTTAACAGCAGCATCACGTAAATCATCATCATCATCCAGCATGACGACATCCTCATCCTCATCAATATATGTCAGAACAAATTGATCATCAGGTCTGAACTTAAAAGCATTTGCAATCTTTGACCGAAGAGTAGCAATATTGTGATCAAATTGTTGTGAACCATTCACACAAGCATTGAACCGCTTGAGTGCGCCACGGTATTTGACCTGAAACATCAAATCAAGTGAAGGTAAGCTGGAAATTCCCAAAAACAATGCAGGACTCAAATTATAGATTAAAGCAGAAGGATTACAATGATTAGCACAAAGCAAATATATAAGTAAAGGACAACAGCTACAATACTGCAAACAGTGGAGATCAATACAATTGTACAATCACAGAAAGCACATGAGGCACATATAAGAACACAAAGTATGCATGCCGAGCTCACACACATAGACAAAGATTAGCCGTTCATGCGTGCTAAATTCAATTCCATATCCAGAACTCTGTGGGAACTGTATAGTGACCTACAGTACTAAAAAACGTACTGTAGATCAAAGTACTACACAATCAAATACGGACATGAAGTAGCCGAAATCGCTCACGACATCTGATTTTGAATCAATCGTCGTAAATCCGTCAGTAAACGCCTAATTTTTTCTCCACGCTTTTACGACAGGGAACCAGATCAAAGCAATCTGGTCTTAGATACAGACATAGAGAAGGGCAAAACTATCCTTTCGACAGGCAGATGGAACACCAAAGCCCACCTGATCATCTGCAACAGACCACGCCCTCATCTCCAAACGAGGGGAGAAAGATCCCCGATGCCAGTGTTCACGATCGTCACGACTAAACAGAAATTACTCCAAAAAAAACATGCACCGCGCAGATCGTTCCACGATCTAGCAACCGCAAAAAACCCTCCTCAACTCTCGACTACGAAACGCCAAACCCTACCGCGAGAAGTGGGGAAATCGCGACACTCCACTCTCAATCCTCCCCGACCAAACATCAAAACAAACACACAAGCGTGTCAGGAGAGACGGGAACAGCACCTTGATGATGACATCTCTGGTGTCGTCGACCGGCACGACGTCGAGGCGCGACGGCGGAACAGGGTACCGCTGAGCCATTGCGACACGAGTCCGCGGCTGCGGCGGGGGGCGCTGCCGGAACCCGCTAGCCTCGGCGGAAGCGGGACCGGAAACCCTAGGGGAGCAGGAGCAGTGCGGCGTTGCGGTGGTCTCCTCAGGGTTGGGGGGTGGCGTTACTGGTGTGATGGGGAAGAAGAGTCCAAGGCTTAAGGCTTAAAGCCCCGATTTATCCAGCCCTTCCGTTACGTGAGCAGCTCGGCTCGTTAAGGCTCGTGATCGTCAAAAGCTCGACTCGTTAACTCGTTATGGTTAACGAGTTAAAACTCAAGTTTGACTCAGGTTCGTTCAAAACTCGTGAGCACTCGTTAAAACTCGTTAGATGACAACATGTTAGCAGCAGTGAATCACATTTTTACAATTTATACAAGTATGCAGTAGCAAAGCATAATAGGATAGGAGCAGATCAGTCTTTAACAAAATTGCACAAATGCATAAACACAACTGTTTAGCAAAATAGCAAGCCAACTAGGCACACACTGACGCACAAACAGTTTTTCACTTAATTCAGACAACTTGAGTATTTAATAAACAATATAAAACATCACAATTAAAAGTATAGGAGCAGCCAAACTATATCAAATTAGGAAATTAACAATATGAGAGGAAGGGGGGGTTGAGGAGTGAATTGAGGAGGTTGCCCGTTTCTACATAGAGATTAGATGGGCTGGACTTGGATGTTGGACGGCCTGCTCTGTTATCGAGCTTATCGAGTAGTTCATGAAACTCGGTACTCGGTTCGTTAGGCTCGTTAGTGCTATCGAGTTGAAAACAAAACTCAGCTCGGTTCGTTTGCAAACGAGCACGAGCTTAAACGAGTCGAGCTAACGAGTGTTCGTTAGGCTTGTCGAGTTTCGAGCTTTATGTCCGGCCCTAACGGGGAGGAGAGTTTTTTCGCGCATCTCCTGGGTAATTATGGCCCTCGTCAGCGGAAGCGCCCCCACGCGTCGGTGAAAGCGGCGGGCGGTGGCTTGCGTCCTCTGGCTTGTGGGTGGGGAATGACGCGTGTAATTTAATTTTGTCACTGTTTGAGGACGCGAGGAGGAGACTGCAAATTTCAGTCGTACTTATACCTATCCCCACATGAGGCCCTTTGGTACTTTTACTTTACTCTCGGTCGAAATAAAATAACGCTTGGTGTGGTCGTGTCACTTCTCTGGGAGGCAAGAAAAAGATTATCGGTTTTGCTGGATCTCAGTCGGCTCAGTCGACGAGATTAGCCGCCGATCGATCTGAATTTTTTTGTCAAGCACTGGTTCGGATCTCTTTTCTTGTTCGAGATTGTTTCTGATCGATGTGAAATCTGGGCTGCCTGTTTGTAGGCCGTATAATTTTGAAGGTCTGGGCTTTGTGTTATGGGCTGATTTTTATTTTATTTTTGGCCTTTTTATTTATTTGTTCTGCTAAGGCTCAAATAGCGTGTTTAATAAACTGAATTACACTTCTTTTACATAAAGTATTACACTTTGTCTACCATTAAATTTGCACGGTAAATATTTAAAAATTTAGGCAGCAACAAGACTACGTTTTTTATTATATTAAAGATTGTTTCGCTAATTCTCAAACGCCTGGGAAATTCTTAGTATAATTTTGTTATGTCTTTTTTATATAGCTTGTATATTGTTTTTATATTTTGTCGGTCAATTTTTTGTTGGACTTCCTCGCGTATGGTTTATTTTCTTAGACACATTGTATATAAATTGCACGTTCTAAGATTTATCTTGTTATTTATCTGTATTATATTAAATGCGGTTTTAGTAATTCTCGAAACTACTAAAATCGCGCATAAAGTTTTAACGGCAATTTTTAGAATCGTGCATAAAGTTTCACCTGCAATTTTTAGAATCGCGCATAAAGTTTCACTGCAATTTTTAGAATCGCGCATCAAGTTCCACTGCAATTTTTAGAATCTCGCATGAAGTTTCACCTGCAATTTTTAGAATCGTGCATAATTTTCACTTGCAATTTTTAGAATTTATTTGTTATTATTTTTATTGCCTTTTTCCCTTCCTCCGTGGTGTTGTCTGTGCTTTGCAAGTATGTTTTTGGATCGGTCATATTTCATATTTCAAGTTTTTACCACCGTTGTTAATTTTATAGAAATACACATGAGAACCACATAAGTGGGACTGGATTCATGTTACTAAAAAATGAATACGTTTTATTGTGATCTCAACACACACACAGAGAAACACGCAGGGATGTAATAATCACTCTCTCTCACACACACACACATACTCACACAAGCGCACACATGCATGTACGCCGGTCCCCACACACACACCAAGCGCAGACACACAAGCACACACATGCATGCACGCCGGTCAACTGAAGTGTAGTCAAAACCAAAAGATATTCTACTTCCTTCTTTTCAAATGGCGCACACGCATTTCGAGATTTTACTTTGACCAACATTTAGACTGATGATATGAGGATTATGTGTGACAAAAATTATATCATTAGATTCGTATTAAAAAAACTTTTCCAACGGTATAAAATTTATAACATACAATGTACATGTGAGTGGTCTAATTCGACCTCAAAATGCGTGTGCGCCATTCTTTGTGAAATGGAGAAAGTATAATACAACGTTGCATCCTGCAAAGGGATCATGGTCATTAGCCTCTTTTTTTTGACGAAACGTAGTAGCGCTACTTTCATTTCTTAAGAAGAGGAAAAGTAAACAAAGTATAAAGTAAAACTGAAAGGAGGACAACGGAGAAGCTAGAGACTACAGAGACTATAAACACTAAAACAGCTAAACTGTAACTAGCATCAAACAGCTTCAGGTGGTCTAGTTGCATGATACCACTGCCTCTCAATCATGTGAAAAAAATAGCTCCTTTGCAGCCCGCAAACTTCCACGCCTGGAGCTCTTCAGTGGCCATAGAGCACAGCTGAGTGGCAGACCTTTGCTTATTTTGAAAAACCCTGAGATTCCGCTCTAGCCAAATATGCCACCAACCCAACATGATAATCACCCCTAGTCTGATTTTACCGGCAGTAGATATGCAAACAAGATCCTCATTAATCCACCAATCAATTATACCGTCTTGGAAAGAGCTAGGTTGGCATTTCAGATTTAGGAAGGCAGGGAAGAGCTTTGAGAATAAGATGGCTGTTCACATCATGGGGAGGGATTGATACCGAGCTATACAAGCACCTATGCAAAGATAAACTTACTTTGGCTCTGTTCAAAGCGGCCACACATGTTAATCTCGGAGATGGTGCTTGTTGCTCCTTTTGGTATGATCCGTGGCTTGAGGGACAGTCGTTGGCTGACCGTTTCCCAGCCCTTCATAAGCATTCCACTTCTAGAAACAGATCTGTGCAACAGGCTGTCGATGACTCAAATTGGATTCGCTCCATCAAGCGGCAACCTACTCATGAGGTTCTTCTTCAGTTCATTCATGTGTGGAACATCTTGCGGAATGTTCAGCTTAATGACTCTCCTGATCAGTTGTAACTTCCGCTTACCGAATTCAGTTTCACGGAAGAGTGTCCTCTCCCGCTGCCAGACTCATTTGGAGGATTGGAATTCCCAATAAAATTCGTATCTTTGCTTCGATCGTTGCGCAGAAAAGATGTCTCACGGCTGACAGGCTGCTAATGAAAGGTATTCCGCACAACCCAATTTGTCAGTTTTGCAGAACTTCGCCTGAAGCAGCCGCGCACATCTTTGGCCACTGCTCCTTCTCCTTGCAATTCTGGATCGCCCTCTTTCATCGCTACAATTTGGCAGTCATTAGCCTTTTTCTACCTCTGTTTTTGCAATAAACAAAATTGAGGTACAGTCCTGTCTTGGAGACGAGATAGGCACGAATGTATTGGCAGGAGTCAACGGTGGCGGAGCTCGGCGCCGTTGCAGCAATGCGAGCCGGGACGGGGATAGCGGAGATACATTGTGGGCGCTGGAGTCTGCTTCGATTTGCATGCGCTCCGCACCGTCTGCCGGCCCCAGGGGCGAACGCGATTCTGTTTCGTTCCACCACATCTACCGGGCCGGGCCAAGCGCTAGTCCGTTTCATTCGAGCCGCAGCAGCCCAGCGCGCAGCGGCTCGCGCCGGGGATCGGATCGGTGCTGACTGCTGATCCCGTCCGCCTACGCCGTATTGTCTATCGACATCGTGTCGTACTCACGCACCAACGTCGACACCGGCCGTCCGGCGGCTGCGGCCGCGCGCCGAAACGTGGAGAAAATTGTGATACAGTGGCTAGGCAGGCTTCTGGTATGAGCGACCGTACTTGTCGAACTTCTCACAATCTCACTGATGAGTCGACAAGTCACAGGTTGGAGTTGGACGCGTGTATTTTAATCCTCTCCCGCATTGACGAAATGAAGACACGGTTAACACGACATGCACACTTGGCACATCAAACAGATCGAAAAGTTCACACCTCCTCTCTCTAGTGATTAACCACGGATTTTGTACATACACGGACTAAATTGCTTTTGGGGAACTTGTAAAGTGTGGCGGAATGTTGGTAACCGAACCAAATGTAGTATTCAAAAAACTGTTCCACGCAGAAAAGGCCTTCGATCTCATCGCAGCGAAACCAAAGGTGCGTGCGCGGGCTAGAGACTCTGCCACGACGAAATCCGCAGCTCCAAATAATCTTCCTAGCACGAATTACAAACGGGTGTCCTCGCTCCTCGTTGACGTCACTGGCCAGCCCACAGGGACTGCACGAGCTCGGCGTAGCAGGCGAAGACGACGGCGAGAGCCAGCCCGAAGAGCACCGCCCCGAGCGCGACGGGCGCGCTCTGCGCCACCCAGAGCGCCATGCTCGCCAGCAGCGCCATGGCGAAGGACCACAGCAGCACCTGCCCGGCGGCCGCGCGCGCCCACGCCAGCCGCCGCCGCCGCCTGGCGAGGCCCTGATCCGGCTCCGGCTCCGGCAGCGCGCACAGCGCCAGCAGCGACGTGAGGACGACGAAGCTGAGCAGCTGCGACGCGAACACGGCCAGGAGCACGTACTCCTCCCGCGCCACCAGCTGCACCGCGAACGCCGCGCCCGACGCGGCCACGACCAGCGCCAGCGTCCGCGCCTCCGTGGGCGAGCTGCACGAGCACGGCCTGCACTTGCAGCAGCCGGCGGCGCCCGGCAGCGGCAGCGGCAATGGGGTCTTTGACCCGTCCGCCTGAGCCGTGGGCTGCAGCAGCAACGGCTGCTGCTTCTCCATGTCGGGATCCGATTCCATTGCGCGCACAGAGATGGTGCGTGTCAGCGTTTGTGTTGCTTCGACTAATCGGTGCAAGCGAAACTGCCAGGAGGGCAGTACTTTATATGAAAGGAGACACGGCGCGCTTCGGGGGAGCACTATCATCTCAAGTGAGTTGTAAATTGCAGGAAGACGATAAGCTCGGGCGCTCGGCGGCGGAACCAAGAGAGGCATATAAAAATGAGATAAGTAGAGAGAGTTTGAATGGTGAGCGGGCTTTACAAGACTGCAAGAATGGCCGAACCTCGGAGTATCCTAGGTAGGAGTACGTGGTTACAGCCTACAGAATGGAATATTGGAATGATGCAGAAAAACGAACCTCGCACGAAAAACTGTGTTCATTTTTATTCTTTGAACGCCAGAATATGCAAAACTCAACTTCTGCCGTACAAAGAATAAATACGGTGGCCATGATCAAGGATGCAAGTAGGATCCTCCATGTGTCTTGTTTTTTTGACAAACCTTCAAATCTTTCAGACAGTTTTTGAGTAAAAAATTTAAACTAACAAGTTCCTAGTGATTCAGAAGCGAGAGATAAGGGGGCATTCTGCTTGCACTCCTACTCATACATAGTTTGTGCCAAACGTTCCATTTTGTCATGGGCTATTTTTTTAGCCTAGGAACTGCTAGTTCTCGATTCTGGTTGAAGAACACTTAAGTCAACGGCCTAAGCTATATCTCTAGACTTTTATCAATATCTAAGAACACTTTCTTCTTTCCTCGAGTGAAGAAGCTAAAGAATCATGTGAAATCTCACTCAGGTTGCCACGAAAACCCGCATAAACAACTTCAACGAAGTGCCCGTGGTGGCCGTCCGTTCTATTCGCCTACAACCATATTTGCCCTGGAGCGGGGTTTCCTTTGGCGAAAAGTTACTTGAAATTTGGAAGGAGACTTCTTTCTCTTTTGAGTTTCTTTTTTCTGGCAGACCATATATTTGGCCTTTCTCTAGAACCCATGAAAAAAGGGTGTCGATGAAATGGAAGTGAGAATGTTGGCTTGGATAACATAAACATATTGTCTACATTAACACTACGAAAATGTAAAGCCAAAGAAAAGAAGGAAATCCAACGATACATTTTTTTTTAGAGGAGCCAACAGTGTTTGTTGCTGGAAAATCCTGGCCTGTGTTGCCTAGCTGACTCTGTTTTAGTTTTGTTGCACTGCTGCCTGTCGTGCAGCCTTATTTTTCGTTTCCGCTTTCGTTTTGCTACTCAACTGTATGACACTGCCTGGTTTCTTAATATAAGGAACCGGGGGCTGATGGCCTCCTGTTCATCTAAAAAAATGATAACACAATCACAGGGAACTTCGTAATTTGGCCAACTGGCCACAATTTAGGTGATGTCTCATATTCAAGATTTCAAGTGCTCTATCCATCGTGACCATATACTGCTCGTTCGATCTTTTCGACAAACAATGCATTTTATTTCTCCTATATACCTGTGTATGATCGAAAGACTTTTCAATGTGTGCCAGTCACAGCCTCACAGGAACAGGAACGCGTCGTCTGGGCGCGAGGCTTTGCCCATGGTGACTACTAGCGTGACTGAAACGCGAAACCGGAGAGGCACGATCGCCGCAAAGCACAGCCCGCCGACCAGGAGGCCCATCGTGGGCCCGGCGGGCCGCGGCGCCGTCAGGGACGCCCAGGCCCAGCTCGTCATGGCCAACACAAGCGCCATGGCCAAGGACCAGAGCAGCACCGGCGCCGCCGCTGCCCACGCGCCGCCGCCCTCCTGCTCCTGGTCATGTCTCCTGTTCCGGTTCCGCCGCGCCACGCACCACGCGGAGAGCGACGACCAGGCGCAGAGGGCCACGAACCACGCCGCGAAGACCGCCAGGGCGGCGTGCTCCCCGCGCGCGGCCAGATCCATGGCGAAGGCCAGCCCCGTCGTGGCCGTGATGACCAGCCGGCTAGCTAGCTTGTGGTCTTGATTCGCAGCTGGCCGGTGCTCAAGCCTCAAGGTCTGGAGTCGCTTCATCAAGCTTCGTGTTCGTTTCCATTTGGGCGTCCCGGTTATGCTTTCGGTGGCTTGTGAGTTGTACTGGCAGAATTTCTGTGCAAAGGGACACGGTGTATATAATGGCGCAAGTGCGTTGTGAGTATTACCGACGACGTGGAATGTCGGCAGGATCGACGGATCCCCCCATGCCGCGCTATGCATAATATTTAGCCAATTGGTGACAAGAAATTCCAAAATGGTGAGTTGCTATGTATGATCGAGACTCTAAAAGCCACACCCAACTACGGTGTATGACAGTGAAAGTTTGATTTGTGAAGAGTTCGGCCATCTTGGTCCGGTGAAATGTACGTTGGTCAATGGTCATTTGCTCTGTAGCGGTTAGAGCATCCATAATGTTTGGTAATCTAAAGATGGTAGCAGTATAATTCGTCAAAAAACTCGCATCATTTTGTAGGTTAGCAAAACTCAGAGTTACCTCTGTGGTTTAATACTCACTCTGTCCAACAAAAAATGTCTCAAGTTTGTCAAAATTTGAATGTATCTGGACATATAGATGCATTCAAATTTAATCAAAATTGAGACATTCTTCGTTGGATGGAGGAAGCACGTGATTTCTCTCTGTTTCTCCTCCGCCTGACTCATTCGGGCTGTCAGGCCAGAATTCAACTATCCTGGCTCTGGAATCTGGATGAAGTATTTTTACAAGAGCATTGATAAATTTTGTGTCGACCCATGAGATTTTTTTAAAGGAAAATAGAGCTTTTTATGGTATCCAAATACTCTTAGGCTGTGTTTGTTTCTAGGGTGGGATGAAATGTAATAGAACCATCCTAAGATCCATGAGATTTTTCATAAAGAAAACAGAGTACTACAGTAACCTAGTACTCGTCACACTCCATCCTAGGAGTAAATTAAACTTTTGTCTTTTGCTTCCGGCACAACCGTCGCATGTCATGCCCATTTCGTCACTATCGTCGCCCCGTTGTAAACTAAATCACAGAAAATTACATGAAATTTTTTTTCGTCACCGGCGCACGAACCAATTCAACGAGAGAGATGTGCAAGTACCGCTCCTTTCCCAACACAGATTTCTGGCCTCTTTGGATCGAAGGATTTCAAAAACATAGAAATAGGAAAATCATTGGATTGAAATGCCATGGCATTTTAAATACTGTAGAAATTCAAAACATAGGAATTGTTTGAAAATAGTGTTCGGATGTTTCATTAGAAAAAGTGTAGGAATCACAATCACCGTCGTTCTCCTCAAATATGCAGAATCACTGTTATGCTGCCGTGGCTCGTACGGCTGAAACGGATGACCACGATCGATAAGACCACATGTGGCGTTTTCAATCTCTGTGCCGACGCGGGCACTAGTAACTTGGAAATATTTTTTCTCTTCAAAAATAAAAATACTGCTCGGTTCGGATGAAAATTAAACAATGGATTTTCTATGGAATGAATGCAGATTTTTACAGAAAATTTTAGCCCAAAAAGCCCAGCCAAGTAGAGCTCAGTTCTGCATGGCCCAACCGCGCAAGGTCGAACTATTCTCTCAAGTGGTTTCGTATCTCACCCCGCCGCTGCCGCTCATGGCTCCGATCGTCATGTACACTTGATGCCAGAGGCGGAGCCAGGCCCTTTTTTGTCTTATGTTTTAGTATAAACGCTGTTTTGCCTGGGGTTTAGACTAATCACAATGTATAATGCAATGTTGGCCTGGGTTTGCTTCAATCCTGGCTCCGCCACTGCTTGATGCTTCATATACATTGGAGCATAAACTAACAATTAACCACACTTTGTAGTACAAAAAACTTTCCGTGTGGAATATAGGTGCATATGCAATTTATTTTCATCTGATCAAACGATATTCTTTTGCGTTTATCCCACAATACGTGGTGTGGGCTCGTCATGGGCTCTTGGCGACTCGCGCGAGCGAAACACGGAAGGCACACTCTCCGCGAAACACAGCCCGCTGACCACGAGCCCCAGCGCGAACAGGGCAGACCCGGCGACCGGCGGCGCAATCATGGACACGGAGTTCGTCATGGTCAGGACGAGCGCCATGGCGAACGACCAGAGCAGCACCCGCGCCGCCGTCGTCCCAGGCCACGCGCCGCCACCCTTCTGATCTTTCATCCCCAGGCACCACGTGAACAGCGATAAGGATATGCAGATGATCATGAACATCGCCAGGAAGACCGCGAAGAGGGCATCCGGCCGCGGCGTGCGATCATGGACCGCGAAGGCGATCCCCACCGTGGCGGCGACCAGCGCCATTGTCCGGGTAGCAGCCGCCGAGGCGCGGGCAGAGGCGCCGCCGCGTGCCAGCTCACAGTCGCAGGAGCGGCCGGCTGCTAGCTTGTGCCCTGCCGCGGCAGGAAGAGGAGGCGACGGCGGCAGCGGCAGGTGTTGCTTCACGTGTCGAAGCGCTTCTTCATCTAGCTTCGTTTTCTGCAGCGGCTGTTGCTCCAACACTGGGATCTCTTCGTCTAGCTTCGTTTCCGGCAGCGGCTGCTGCTCCAAGTCTGGAACTGCTTCACCTAGCTTCGTGTTCGTATCGGTGTCCATCTGCAGGGTGTCTCCGTGTCTGGTTACACTCTGTGGTATGCGAGTTGTGCACTTGGGGAATTTCGCAGCAAATGGACACGATATATATAGCGGTGTGCAGTGATGGAAGTGCATGCATGTACCTGTCATAGCGACCAAACCAATGATCGAGAATTTGGACTGTAGTGTATGGAGGATCGCGGATTCACCAATGCCAGAGGGAACAATCGCATAGAGACGGGCAGTAGGCTTCATCGAGGTACAACAACGAAAAAGCTCCAATTTACAGTACCTAAACAAACGAAGTCAAGTCAAGGCTTATTACGTTCACATGATTTAGAAATCGTAGGATAGAAAAAGTAGAGAATTGAAATGATATGCACGATTCAATCCATAAGATTTTTAAACGAGGTCTCACCTCATGCTTAGAATCTTTAGGAATCGGACCAATTTGGACACATTCCTTAGAAATCTAGCATGGCAATTCTATGAAACGAATGCTACAGACAAAAAAACTCCTAAGGATTGAAATCCTATAAAAATCATTTAAGAATCCTTCGAACCGAATAAGCCATAAGAATATATGACCTCCACCTGTCTCTTCTCGCTCCACTGGCGAAAGGCCAATGATGTGCACACAGAAACATTTTTTTCTTCAAGAACTCATAATTGACAAAGATGCAAAAACACAGTTCCAAAAATAAAGAAAGTATATTTTGGTCCCTCAATTGGCAGCAAAGTCTAGAAATGGTCCCGCAACTCAAAACCGTATACATTTGGTTTCTCAATTAATGAAATCAGATACTTTTAGTCCGTCTTCTGTTTTTGGATGGTTTTGATTGGTTTGACTCCATGTGCGGCAGTTTTTTCTTAGAATTTTTCACGTCGGACGTCACGATGCATAGTTGAGTAACCAATTCTACATAATTTCATGATAATGGACCATTTATGGAGGGAACCTGACACCATCGTGGCGTCCAACATGGAAAATTCTAGAGGAAAACCACTCCTTGTGGGGCCAAAATCAGTCCAAACAGGGAGACATACCAAAATTATCCGTTTTGCCAATTGAAGGATCAAACATATACAATTTTGAATTCAAGGACCATCTCTACACTTTATTGCCAATTGAGGGACCAAAATATACTTTCTCCCAGCAGTAATAAGCTTAGTCATTAATTAGCTAGCCCCTCTAAATGAAAAAAAGACATTGACAATTGTCCATAGAACACACTTATTTAGCTGATACATATTCATACATGTTCCCATACTGGTAAGTGGCAATGCAGACGAGGTTTGTATAGGATAAAGATGTCGCACATCAAGTGCGGACACTGTCGTGATGTTGCTCTAACTTGGCCCGTGCTTAACCCTAACAATTGTCCACGTTTCATTACATTTTGGTGGAAATAAAATAAAATAAATATTTGGCAGGATTTCATTTGGCTGAGTTTGAATTTTGGATTCAGAATTCATGTTTGTTTGCCACATTAATTTGTAGAATGAGAGACAGATAGAGAGAAATGATGCCTTTGCAGGTGAACTCTTCTCAGGTACAAGTGGAACTCCATAAGATTTCATATTGAATTCATGAATCCTATTCCATGCCAGCCAAATAAGTTAGTTAGTGAAATCCAAAACGAATTCCAAAATTCTAAACACAAATGATGAGAGCTAAACGAGCCACAAGTTATAATTAAACACAGCCTCGACCACGAGGAAACAAAATAAATGACAACGGTGACCTACGGTTTTGCATGGATTTAATGTTACTAACCCTGGCCCAGTTGATCACTATTCAGTAATAATGATTTAAACTGAGATGTGTCTTGCCAGTTCGTTTTTCTTCAGGGAAAGAATCTTGTCAGTTTATGCACTGGACGAAGCTTAGGACAGTAGCAAAACATATTCCGCAGTTTAAATTGAGCTATTTGCTTTCCTATGATTTTAAGATGACAACTAATTGCAAAATTGCAACGCACAAACTGCACACTCCAATGCTTTCGATGACTGGAAAGCTGGCCAGGGGCAAACTGCAGATCGACACTCCAGGAGTAGTATACTTATAACCCTACTTATAATTACTTATAGCCTTAAATACTTGATGTTTCCTTCATTGTATGAGACAACACATAGTGTAACCACACTTTGTAGTACACTTTCTTTGTGGAACATAGGCACATATGCAATTTATTTTCGATCTGAATTTTTTAGAACAAAGTATGTTCCAGGGTTCAATTATCCCGCAATGCTTGGTCTGGGCTCGTCGTGGGCCACACGAAACACGGAAGGCACGATCTCCGCGAAGCACAGCCCGCCGACCACAAGCCCCAGCAAGAAGAGGACGGACCCGGCGACCGGCGGCGCTCTGGTCATGGACACGCAGGTCGTCATGGTCATGACGAGAGCCATGGCGAACGACCAGAGCAGCACCCGCTCCGCTTCCGCCCCCGGCCACGCGCCGACACCCTCCTCCTCTTTCCGCCGGCCCACGCGCCACGCGAGCAGCGCCGACGAGGCACCGATGATCGCGAACATCGCCACGAAGACCGCGAGGAGGGTTTCCTGGGCCGTCGGGCCCACGTAGACGCCGAAGGCCAGCACCACCGTGGCGGCGACCAGCGCCATGGTCCGGGCGGAGGCCGCCGAGGCGCGGGCGGAGGCGGCGCGTGCCAGCTCGCAGTCGCAGGAGCGGCCGGGTAGCTTGTGGCCTGGGCCTGACGCGGTAGGAAGAGGAGGAGGCGGCGGCAGCAGGCGTTGCTTCGAGTCTGGAATCGCTTCATCTAGCTTCGTTTCCGGCTGCGGCTGTTGCTTTACCGGCAGCAGCTGCTCCTCCAAGTCTGGAACTACTTCATCTAGCTTCCTCTCCGGCGGCAGCAGCTGCTGCTCCAAGTCTGGAATCGCTTCATCTAGCTTCGTGTTCGTGTCCATCTGGGCGGCTGGCTATACTCTGTGTCTCCGTGGTATGCGAGTTGCACTTGGCAGAATTTCGCAGCAAATGGAAACAAATATATAGCGGCATGCAGCGATGGATTGAAGTGCGTGTGCATGCACCTGTTGTAGCGAGCAAACCAATGAGCACGGAGGGAGTACTGTATAGAGGATCGACGGATTCACCGATGCCATGGGGAGCAATGCAACAGAGACGCGCAGTATGTTTCATTGCGATACAACAAGAAAAAAGCACTGTGAAATTATGGCAAAAGTTCCAGAGCAGCTTGAACACAGCAGTTCAAGTCACTAGCTATTTAGCTCCAATTTACAGTAACAAACAAATTAAGGCAAGTTAAAAAAAATATGACCTCGACCTGTCCTCTTCTGGTTCCACTGGGACAGGCCAGTGATACACACAAGGAAACATTTCCTTCTTTTCAAAAACGCATACTAATTGACAAGGATGCAAAAAAAAACAGCTGCAGAAATAACCTTAGTCATTAGCTAGTACTCGTATTTACCTAGCCCCTCATAAACGAAAAAATAATTGTCCACAAAACATGCTTCTTTAGCTGATACATGCTGCCATACTGGCCATACTTCCATAGCTGATAAATATGTCTCACGTCAAGTGTAGACACGGTCGTGATGCTGCTCTAACTTGGCAAGTGATAACTGAACGGTCTCAACTATGACAAAACGTTATTCTAAAAAAAAGAACTATGAGAGAACGAAAAAAAGCTTAGTTGATGAAAACGGTGATCTACAGTTTTACATGGAGCTCATGTCACTTACCCCACTTAACAATCTGATCAGTATTCAGTAATAATAATTTCCCTGGTATCATTAACGTGTAGATCTGAATTGCATTTCAAAAGCATGACATTTTTACTGTTTTAGTGAATTCACTTATCCTTACAGAAAATATATCTGTAGTTCTATCAAGCACGATAAGGCAATGTCTCATATCCTCGAAATAAATAAGGTGACTCCTGATCTAAGCAGGTTGCAAGATTCAGTGTCCACTTACTGTAAGTACTTCGTTGTCTTCAAAAAAGATCAATCACGCCGCTTTCCATCTTGAAAAAAAAACACATGTCTTCGTAGGTTGCATCACCCAGTGGCCAGTGCTTTACTTGAGAAAGCAATGAACTGTTGGCAAGGTTATAACTCGACCAAGTATTAACTGATGAGGTAAAATGCCAGAGTTAGCTGGCCCACATTGCCAACAGTCCAGCGCCAGTCATCTTCAAAATGATCATTTCGCACTCATATAAGACTTCAGAACATGGTAGGCCAATGTAGAAACTGGAATGTTACTGCACGCCAGTACAGGTTGCAGAAGTATCTGGTATGCGCATCTTCGAGTTGGTTTGATCTGCACACAGCCTGCATATATACTTCCTACAAAAACTCATGCTGTGCTTCCTGATAGCTCATGCTTCTGCTTCCTAAGAAGCTCATGCTTTTACATCATCTCCTGCAGCCAGTCGCTCGTCCTCAGTGGTAAGTCCCTCGATCAGTGAAATATATGTGCTGTCATCAGGGGTGATGCCATTGCCCACCATTTCTTTCACCAGGTCCTCAGCGTCACCTCCCTGGCCATTCAAGCAGAGCCCTTTTATCATAGCATTGTACGTCAGAAGTGTTGGGTTGAACCCCTTACCCATCATCTCATCCCGAACCTTCACAGCATCCTTGATGTCACCCTTCATGCTGTAACCGCTGATCAACGTGTTGTAACTCACAAGGTCTGGCTGGATACCTCTCTTGGTCATCTCTTCAATGAGCCCACGTGCTTCATCAAGACGCCCTAGCAAGCACAACCCCCGCATCAGAGTATTGTATGTCACATCATCTGGTGTGATCCTCTTCTTCTCCATTTCTCCCATGATCTCAAATGCCCGATCCATATCTCCACCTGTGCAGTGGCTATTAATCAGGGCATTGTACATGAAAAGGTCAGGCCTGATGCCTCTCCTCACAGCATCATTAAACAGCCTATCTGTCTCCTGAACCATCCCCTTCATGGACAAGGCATGTATCAGTGATGTATAGGTCACCACTGTCGCACGAATCCCTTTCCCAACCATAACTTCAAACATCTTCATGGCTTTCTTCTCCTTGCCCTCTTTGCAGTACCCGTTGATCAATATATTGTAGGTGAATGCATCCGGTGCAAGCCCCTTTTCGCCCATCTCCTCAACCAATGCATGTGCCTCGGCAGCACGCCCTTCCATGAACAAAGTGTGCACGAACAAGTTGTATGTCGCGACTGTCATGGAAACTCCCCTATCTACCATTTCACCACGGTACCGCAGCGCAACCTCCAGATTTCCCTGGTCACAGTATCCACCTATCAACGCGTTGTACATCACCGCATTTGGCTCCACTTTCCCCTCAGTCAGCATTTCATCGAACACCTTGGTTGCGTCCTCAACCTTGCCGACCTTGCACCAACCAGAGATCACCGTCGCGTATGTGTACTTGTCAGGGGCGATACCGCCGCGCTCCCGCATCTCCCGCATGATCTCTATTCCCGCCTGGACGCGACCGCGGGCGCAGAACCCGGCGATGACGGTGTTGTAGGTGACGGCGTTGGGGCTGGGCATCTGTCGGAGAAGCTCGAGCGCGCGAACAGGCTTTCCCGCGGTGCAGAGATGGCGCAACATGATGTTGAAGGTGGTGGTGGAGAGCGGGAGGCGGAGGCGGAAGATGTCAGCGAACAGGACGAAGGCGGGGGCGGGGGGCAGGGAAGAGAGGAGCGGGTGGAGGGAGGCGGTGGGGATGGGGAGGGAGAGGGACTTGAGGCGCGAGTAGAGGCTGAGCGAGGTGGTGTGCGGGCGCCCGGCGACGGAGGCGGTGAGGAGAAGATGGGGCAACGACGGGGTGGCGGCGAGGTGCGGGAGCACGGCGAGCGGGGAGAGCGCCGGGTCTGCGGACAGCGCCGACTTGAAGAGCGCGAGCGCCGCGGCCGGCGTTGGTGCCGCGCGGGCGGCCGCGGCGACGGCGGCGGGGGAGGTGGGCGGCGCCATGGAGGCGTAGGTTGCCACTCGCTAGGCAAGGGGGTTTCGCGAGGTTTTTGGCAATGGATTTTTGAGTATAGACGTTCAGAACAGCTGAACAGGTGCAGGCCTTCAGATTTTCAGAAGACCATCAAACTGGGGTAAAGTACAGACTTCAGACCACGCAAGGAGTCTTGTCCAGCGCCTACTTCGGCCCACCTCTCCCTCTACCTATGGCCGCCGCCGCCGCCCGCCGCTTACTTCGGCCCACCTCCTCCACCGCCTTGTCCAGCGCCCGCCGCTTCCTCTCCTCAACCGATTCGCGACCTCCCAACCGCTGCTCCAACACGAACAGCCCCGTCTCCTTCGACTGGTCCGACGACGAGGGGAACCCCTCGGCACCTCCACCCGAATCCCCGGCCAAGAACCATGTCGTGACGCCACCCTACGACCCCTTCAGCAAGAAGCCCGCTGTCGCCGATCCGGCCGACCCCACCAACCTGCAGGAGATCTTCCACAAGATGCGCACCGAGGGACTCACGGACTACGCCATCAAGATGTTCGACGGATTGTCCAAGGACGGGCTCACCCACGAGGCGCTGGCTCTCTTCGCGGTCATCAAGGACAATGGCGCCATGCCCGACGTCGTCGCCCACACCGCCGTCCTCGAGGCCTACGCCAACGCGGGCCCGGCCCACTGGCGCGACGCCGTGCGCACGTACAACCGCATGCTCTCGTCCGGGGTCGCGCCCAACGCGTACACGTTCGCCGTGCTTGTCAAGGGGCTCGCGGCGAGCGACCGGTGCGCGGAGGCCGGCAAGTACCTCGTGGAGATGCTCGACCGTGGGATGCGGCCTAACGCGGCGACGTGCCTCGCCGCCTTCGAGGCGCACGTGAGGATGGAGAAGGTCGAAGAAGGGAAGGCGTTGCTGGAGACGATGAAGAAGAAGGGGTTCACGCTGGATGAGGAGGCAGTGCGCGGCGGCACGGTCAAGCGCGGGCATGTGTTCAGGGGTGTCATGAACCTACTCTTTAGTAAGTGATAATAATGGGGTAACGCAATGTTTAGGACATGTTGTGGCAAAAACAATTGTTGGGTCGTAACTTGTTGGGAATTTACGTGAAATGTTGGTATCATCCTGTTTCTTGTACAAGGATTTCACTGTGAAGTAACCTTTGGCAATTGGCATCCGATCTCTACTTTGCAACCCTTTTGTAAAGTCCAATTCACGGTTCTACAGAGTACAGACTACCGGTAACTCCAGGCAGCATCAAGCTGCCCTGAACTATCTTAGAAACTAGATGGTACCCGCGCGTTGCTGCGGAAATAGAAACTAGATGGTACCCGCGCGTTGCTGCGGAAATACGTAGAATACCGGTACGGTAAGATGCAAAATGTAAAAAAAAAACACTCAATGGTGTAAAACACGTAACTGAATTTTGAATATGTAAATTTGAACTGGATATTTGTATTTTTAAATTAATGTATTTTCTGGTTGGAGAATGGATGTGATATTCAAAACAACAGCACCATATTTACATGTTGGCAATGGCCTTGGACAGAATCACATGGGCATGGATGTGATATTTAATTACATGTACATACAGTATATCCTAGTGAGCCATCGCAAGTGCTAACATCATTTTGTAGAAAATGCTGAGCCACTAATTGCACTTTCATTTACAAATCTACGGTATTAAGTTAGGAAAAACCAGATTAGCTCCTCGTCATCACCTAGAACCGAGATGAGTAAACCCATAATGAAAACAACGTCCAAAACATGATGAACAAAAAGAGAGGCGGCCTCCACGCAGTGCCCCTTGCCTCCAGTCCTTCGTGCAAATCCAATGGTCCCCGGTTCTTTGCATCGCCCGCGGGATCCGGTCACAGCCTCCCCTCGCTGCTGGGACGACATGAACAGATTAATGCCACATTAGTCTACCCCAACAACTCTTTGGCCCTTTCCCTCAGAACCTCACCTGGCAATGTAATTCAAAGTTCGAGCATTACCTGCGCTCCATGTCCGGCCAAAGGTCCTTGGAAAATTTCATAACTTGTGGAACATGCACCGTCGTGTGCATAACATCCTGTCATAACTTGTGGAAGATGCACGGTCGTCTGCATAGCATCCTGGGAAGCTAGCGCAGGCCGCAGGGTGCATGTGTTGTAAAGAGGAGAGAAGCGGACCGACGTGCACAAAGCCACAAATGCCATAGTGTTGATGCCATGGTATGCAGGAACCGTATGGATCGAACATGGTGAGGTCAAGAAAAGAAACTGAAGAGGCAAGGTCAAGAAGGAAGCCATGAAGCCAACAAATCGAATTAACCTCCATTGCCCCGCATGACCTTGCCGGCTTCTCCCCTCCAAGATGGACGGGCGCCAACACCTGGCCGCCGGCAACCCCGCCGAGTCCTCATCTTCGGTCCCTCATCCGGCTCCCGGGCCTCCCGCACGCACAAGAGATCCGCGGCTACGCCTACTGCGGCGCCGATGCCCTTGCCTGGTGGCTTGCGTGGCTTCTTGGGGTGGCGACAACGATGGAGGAGGCGTCGGCGGCGCGCATGACGACCTTGTGCTGCCCCCGGGGATAATTAGGAGAGGGGTTCGAGAGAGGACGATAAGGGGATCGAGATGACGCGATCAATAGTTAGTTTTATAGGCCGTGGAGAGAGATCGAGAGTTCGACGCT
Source organism: Brachypodium distachyon (assembly GCF_000005505.3). NCBI lineage: Eukaryota > Viridiplantae > Streptophyta > Magnoliopsida > Poales > Poaceae > Brachypodium > Brachypodium distachyon. Next base: position 17,142,735 of record NC_016135.3, read on the forward strand.
GACGATCCGCATTCAGGGCGCATCGATTGCAAGTGGGGATGGAAAAGAAAAGACAAATGATTGGTGGCTTGAATCGGTCCTTGGAGCGTCGTGGATTAATTTCCCAGTGTTGATTTTGCAAAAAAAAAAGATTAGAAACAACGGCGGCGGTTGTTAATGTCTGCAGGTTCATGCGTTCTGGAACGCTGCAAGAGAGGAGGAACCGACGAAGACGATCAGTCGGGGGTGGGTTGGGCCAGCGAGTTAGGGTGGGTATGGGCCGCGTCAGGGGAAAGAAGAAAACGCCCATACGCTGCTGAAGTCAGCCCGTAGCGCTGATGAGCAGCGTGCGACCGATTCGTTTAAAAAACGTGCGCCGGGAGAAAAGGAGAAAAAGAAAAAAAATAGGTAGTGGAGAAAAAGATAAGATGATGACGTGGATAAGCTGCATGTCCAGCTTGCTAAATTTATTGCACTTAATGGGTTTTAACTTTATAGAATTTATAGATAAGAAACCAAAACCTGTCACTCCTGCACTGCTTCAGCAAACAGTTAGTACCTCAGTGTCATTAAAAAGGCAGCATAAAATGACAAGGATGGATTACTCCACTTAATCTTTGCCAGAAAAGAATGGACATGCCATGTCCCACATTAATGTCAGACTATAAAGTAGTGCAGCAGACTTTGGACTTAAAGAAGCAAGAGCCGAACTGAGGGGGGAAACACAAGGAACATTAATAGAAAACATCCGATGGTCCATGTATTGCTCAGACATAGCATGTTCCTCAAAAACAGAACATTCCGAGTGGAGATGTTACTCGAGAATGTCCGACTAATCTACTACTATTGCCAGCACCACCGGAAACATAGCTGAGGTACATTTATTCGCAGGCTGCAATATCATACTAGTATACAAAAACTTTCTCAGGAGAAGGATCACTCGTGCACACAGATACACACATCACGAGCAAAAAACAGGCTCTCTGTATTGCGCCGCTAAATTTCAAAATTCCTTCTCCTCTATGTGCTTGTCGTCCAGGTCCAGCCAGCTGAGACTATCCTGCGACCCAAAAGGATTGTCCTGCCGAAAGAAACACACGACCGATCAGGGTTTGTTTGGTGTTAATGTATTTTTTAGTGACTAGTGTTTTGGTAGTGCATTTTATTTAAAAAACACTAGTATGAGAAGTGTTTTAATTTGATAAAAAAATGGAGTGTTTTGTGGTGAAAACTAGGGATAATCCCCTCTAAACCCTTCCTACCAAAAAAACCATGGTGTTTTTTAATTTGGAGTGGATAATACCCAAAAACACACACCCAAAACTCTAGTACCAAAGAAGGCCTCAAGGGGATTTTTGCCGTGAAAAATACACCGGGAATAATAGCAAGAACGCGGCACTCGGTGCACTTACAGGCAGATCGAACAAATCTTTGTCGAAGTGAGAGAACCCGTGGAGCGCGTCCATGTCAAGAGGCAGTGGCGCGTTCTTGGGACATGTGTGGGTTCCGTTGGACAGCGGGTGCTCAGCCAGGCCAGGTAGTGTCGCCGCGTCATTGATGGCCTGCGAGGTTAAGCCATACTCTTCGTCTTCCTCCTGTGTCACAGTTTCAGCAATGAAGTGACTGGAAATGAATTATAGTGAGGTCATCATAAGAGTGGCGTCGGCTCTTTTACATGAACCATGCCCATGAGGTGATACTCTGCTTTGTGCTGTGTGTGCACATTCTTAATTTAGGAAGCAGAGACATAACTTGTGCTATCTTAGCGGCACAAGAAGTTAAATACTGGTCAAGTGCAAAGGTCCACTATTCAAGATGTGATGTGATATTCATGGGTGCTTATGTATCTAACTTCGTAGTGAAGGAATTAGAAAGTTTCAGTTTCAAGTTAATATTGCCATCAGCCTAATCGGGCTCATATTATACTACCCTCAGTTGATAAGCATGGATTTTCACGAAGACGTAAAAGCTTCTGACAATATACTAGTCTAAGTTGTTAAGTAGGTGTACGTATTTGCATGAGCTGCTAACCCATAGATAAACACTGCAAGTCAATACTCTGCACACCCAAAAACAGAGTATATTTGATGTATATAGGAGTTTATTTATGCATATAGGCAAATTGATGGTGCATACACACGCTTTCACATGGTTGATGATAGCTCTACAAATCAATGATGATTTACCTCATTCTGCTCGGTTTTGCTTGGGCTACTGTTCAGGCGACGAGGCTGCGGAGGGTTTGTCATTGGGGTTGTCGGATCGATTTCCCCAGCAACTGAATCGTATTCTTCATCAACAACATATATTTGAGACTTCCTGGTTTTATTTGACCGCAACTGCCAAAAGATTTTCGAAACAACAAGCTCCCCATGTTTTTCATCTTCCTCTACCCCAAGGTGATACTGATGCATCGTCCAATTAGTTTTATATATATCTGCACCTTTTTTCTTAGAACCTATGTAAAGAACCAATATTTTCTTCCAGCCTTTCACCACACCATTTTCTGAGATGGATCTAGATTTACCAGTCTTGTGCCATCTGATAGGCTCATCACGAACAGTATGATCACTGCTGACGACCTTGCGACGCTTACGCTGGCCAACATCATACGCATTTGATATTGTATGGAAGAAATAACTATTGGTGCCATCTATCTTGATACCTACAATGGTAGGTGAATTAATTAACCAAGTGTGCATGCTCTGCAAAACATGAGCTAACTAGTTAAATCAGATGGCCCTGATAACAAGCCCAGAATAAGAATCTTGTACCAGGGAGATTTTCTGGGTGCGTATAGCAGATTCCTTCTATCTCCTCTATGGTTGGAATAAAGTCATCTATCAGTATATGGGACGCTGAATTTCCGAGGCCAACCTTTGCTTCTAAATGTGTGAGCAGTTCCAGATCAGATGGATCAAACTTAACACCCGCTGGGAGTCCTGGCCACTGTGATGAAACCTGCAATGCAAGGTCTTATGTTATGTGAATTGAAATGCATAACTTTTGTTCTAACTGAAATGAGATGTATTCGGGAACAGAGGGATTACAAGGCAATATCCAGATTTCATGTGAAAAACAGAATTGGGTTCTGCCGTGAGGTATCTCTGCTCACTCTTAAAAGAGGGTATGTTACTTATCTGCTCATCAAGACGATGGTACAAATTAAGCATTTGTGCGGTTTACAGCATAGTAGCTTCTGACAGAGGATGGTGTCTAGCAATCACTTTTACGAAATAAGTACCTCGGTCAGAAGCCGTTATCCCTAGTTAAAAGTAGACCCATGGGTTCCTATTTTTAGAAGGTCCAATTTGGTGAATTTGAAATAGGTAACGCCAAACTAATTCGTTTTGGGGAGTATAGGTGGTGTGGGGATATGGATTTATATGATAAATTCCCACAGTTATTTAACATTATGTGGAATAAACAAGTAAGTATGTAACACTGTCCTCGGTTCTAAGTGCCACATTGTCTCATGTTGAATTTTGCCAAACTTTGCTTGGCCATCAATCTTAATGCTTGGAATGAAATTATTGAAAATGCAGCATGGTTCAATAGTCGCTCGAGCTGGACTCTTTTTGATGGAGGCTCCTTCCCTCAGGGAATTTTACAGTTAAATCGATGTAGCTTGTGGATACACTGGTTCGGTACTTCGGTTTATATTAAAATAAAGTGTTTTCGTGTTTAAAGCTTCTGCTCAAAGTTAAGATGTTTTTTTGTTTCTTTGTCTAGAGGTCATCCTAACAGAAGATAACTTAGTCAACGTAGATGGCAATGTGACACTCGATGTGGCTTCTGCTTTGAATAGGAAGACATTCAATTCAACATCTTTTTTTCTCGATTGGCCCATGTCGAGAGTCACATAGATAGCAGTCCACTCAGCTTTCAACATTATCCCGCCCAATATCTCTCACCTTTTTGGTGATTGAAATTCAGGTGTGGATAAGACCTTGCGTCCCTCAATTTAGTAGTGTACACCTGTTTTTTTATCTATTTGGTTATGCCTCAATGATATTGTTTTTGATACAAGAAATTCCAATTATTTATGCAAGTGTTGCTCTTATGTACCAATTGACTGCGATTGTGGACGTTGTTACACAAGGCGCAACACAAGACACCAATGGAGTCTGGTGCCAAACGTCTAGAGAGGATCACCAAGGTGTTCAAATACCGGTTTGGGTGACGTGCCAGCATGCTTGCTTAGTTTGTAGGCTGGTTAATGTTGTGGTATGTCACACTTTAGATTTGGTCACTAATTTTGTGTTTTTTGGCAAATAATGTAAGACTTCAGGCTATAAGCAATAAAGTTTCCATTTTCTAGAAAAAACATAATAGGTCAACAAGCATATAAAATGCATTAACTAGTGAGAATGGAATTATTACTTGCTACGTGCCATTACCAATTTTACCATGCAGATAGGATCTAACTACCAATCATTAGTTAGCGAGTAACTCATGCATAAAAAAGTACTCTATGCACAGTAAATTTTATTAGAAAGTTGTACTAAATCAGCGACGCTTATTACGAAGATAGTACAACTTTAATACAAAGTTGTACTAAATCAGCTACATTTATTATTGATCCGAAGAGTACTACACAAAGCGAGTGCTCATCTGATGCTTCGTCTCGAAGTGGTGCCCTAGTGATGATCAGTGTTGGACTCTATGCACCAGATTTGAATGAGGAAAACTACTAAGACGATACAGTTTGGACTTACATCGTTATCAATGCGACATTTGCAGTTTGGGCACTCCCTCCATGCCTCTGCAACCAATTTCTCAATTTCGAAGGGCGACATATTAGTTGACTTTCGTATTATTTTAGCAATTGTCTTCCAAGTAATAATCAATGACCTGCAGCATAATGTGTGAGAATCCATCTTAGGAAGCATTCTTTGAGTCCTTGAGATAATAAATTCAAGTAATGATACATAACAGATATCCTACTTGTCTCAACAAAAAAGCAACACCGAATTTCAGATAACTTTCAGGTTAATCAACAAATCCCTTTTCGTTGGAAATGCACAATTTAGTAACTAAGCTAAGATGCAAATATATAAAGGAGCCTATACAGTATACACAGACACAGATCTTTCTGAACTTCTATGTATGTATGTATGTATGTATGTATGTACAATCATATGATATTAACTGTTATGAACATTTAAAGCTAACTAATGGAGAATAGTCAGTGTTTCTGAGAACATTCGTGTACTACCCTCTACATTAACTCAAAGAAAAACCACAAATTATTTTGACAGATCAATATTTGTCGATAGCAACCTAAAACTACTAGCAACACTTTTGGTTTACAGATCTCTTGTCCTGCATTGCTATTTTTGCAAGTTCAGACTCTGTTTTCCTCTGTTTCAGAAGAAAAAAGAGACTAATCTGCTTATCCACACAATGCCCATTGATCTAAACATCTAGTGAATTGAACAACGGGCACTCATTGACAATATGTCCAATTAGGACCAGGTATGACAAATTAGTGCCACCAGTATAAGCAAGCAGGCAAAACCCTGAAGAAGCATGTCGCTAGCAGTTGCTTAGAGAGCCCAGCGAAAACCGAGAGGATGCTTACAGAGCCCAGCCAATACCGAGAGGAGCCACCGATCATGAGGAAGATGGCACAGAAAAGCGTTTCCATCGATGAGCCACTTTCACCCATCACATATTAGTAGCAATCGATGATCTGACTAGCCCAAATCTGCAATCCCCTTTCTCCTGCTTTGCCTTGTGACCACCTCGAAATTAACCAATTTCTGAGGGGCAGCTCCGATCGGACAGCACCTCGAGTTTGCATCAATCTCCACAGAATAAAAAGAAGAAGAGCATATAACACTAGAACAGGACCCTCTCTGCTTCCTTCCAGAGGAAGGCTCGCTCCTTCTCTTGCACCTCTCCTCCTCTCTGCTTCCTTCCAGAGGAAGGCTCGCTCCTTCTCTTGCACCTCTCCTCCGCACGCAATGCGCCGCCAGACAATCGTCTCCCCACGCTCTCAAAACCCCAAAGGAATGCTATCTACTCAAAAGCCCCCACCAAATCTACCTCTCCGTAGATCAATCCAAAACCACCAAACAGGAAGAAAAAAATGGCGAAAAGGAGAGAAAAAAAAAAGAGCACATATCCAAAGCGCGTAAGAAAATAAACCACACCACAAATCCCAAGCAGAAAAAAGGAAAAGGAAAACCAAAACGCGGCTTACTCTTCCATAGCGCCGGACGGGCTGCTGCGATGGGAAGCGGAGTGGGGAACGATCAAGCAAAGCCGAGGGGAGAGGCAGAGGGGAGGTGGGGAACTTCTCGGAAGTGAGGCGGAATGGAACCGTGGGGGGAGCGGCCAAGCAGCACCCCTGCCCCTTATATATAGGCGAGGCTTTGGGTTTGGGAGGAAGACCCGGCCGTGACCGTCCAAAATATTTTGGACACTGCAACAAGCAAACCCTCGGCTCGTTCTCCCAAGTCCCACCCTGCTGTGGGGGCTAGACTGCTAGTGGGTCCTGTCGCTTGGCGGGGAACTGGGTTCGGGTGCAGGCTTGGCGTGGACTCTGCTTTCGCCCGGTATCCGTATCAGCTTGCTGCTTAGATTCTTTTTCTCCATGGTGCAGGTGAGAGGAGGACCCGTTGATTTTTGGAGGACAATGCCAGTAAAAATATCCTTCTAAACGATGGAAATCAGTTGCGCCATGGAGTACGTAGCAGTAATACTATGTCCATCTCTGTCCAATCTAGTGTCAGCTTAGGGAACTCCGGAAGTGCATATTTGGCATGTTCACATATCCATGCATATATATCTGTATGTGTGAACGGGTACGCATTACTGCAAAGTGTTCACTCCTCCGGCATAATATGTGTATGTGAACGGGTACGCATCACTGCAAGTGTTCACTCCCCCGGCATATCAGACTATCAGTGTATGTGAACGGGTACGCAACTACGGAGTAGGCATTACTGCAAGTTTTCACTCCCCCGGCATATCGTCCGTTGGTCAACTTAATTTACAAAGCCTTTTTTCCGTAGATCAGACAAACTAAAATGATTTTCTAGCCATGCGCATGGACATGATAAACGGTGTAGAGCGCTAGAGCCTACAGGCAACCCCGGCCGGACCGAAGCTGCTAGGCTAGATTCTATAGACTCCGCATCCGCATGCACAGCGGGTGGGCCATCCGGTGAGGCTCGGGTGGGACAGGAGCTCTCCCTGGCCTTGTTTGTTTCTCGAGTTTTCTACTCTGCCACTCCGTCTGCAAGCGTCCAAGCCCTTGGCTTTGCCTGCCCTCCTTTCTTCGTCTCCAAGCTAATTACTACTCCAGCGTTTCACTAATCACTGCACATCGCCCTAAATCGCCCTAAATGCCGTTGACTCGTCATCCGTGACTTCGTGTCTCAGCCGACTGGGAGAGTACATGCATGCATGCGCGAAGCACTACCGAGGTCTCACGTGACAGGCGGAAGGAAGCGTAGATTTGCGTTGCGTGTGACTGTACAATGATTGCTCAGATATACTCCGTACGATGGTTGGTGTGTAAAGTGTCAGGACGTCGTCTTTATTTAGACACCAGTTTCCTCGGTTCTTCCTCTGTTTGGATTATACTAAACTTTAGTTAACATTATATTAATAATAATACGAGATTATAATAGCATAAAATCATATTATTGGATTTGTATATTTAAAACACTTTCTAGTGTACACATGTCAAATATTATTTGTATACTGAAATAAAATTTCCCGAGTCTTAGTAGTTAGTACAAAGAAACTTAGGAGGAGGAGGAAATATATATTAACGGCAAACATGACAGTTTGAACCTCGCAGAAGACCAATACTCGCCCTCTGCCCTCGGTTCCCTCGCCGTGCTAAATAACAGCAGAGTACTTCTTCCTCATCCTACGGCTCTGGTGGAACTTGCTAGCTGACCGACGGCCACGACTACTAATTAAGGTATTCGTACGGTACATCAACACCCGTACGCTGATGCTGCGTCGATCCAGGGAGACCAAAAAGATGTGCAAGAATTTGTCGTTCATTTACTGCCCGACAAGGCCGCGACCGCAACGCAACAAGATGCGGCAAAAAAAAAAAACTGCAGCTGCAGGAATGTTCAATTTTTTTAGATCGACTGGGGGACAAAAGGCCCACCGGTTCCATTAATCATGAAACCAGGTGCAACAGTTTTTAGAGTCCTACAGTTCCGACAGAGTAAAATAACAAAACAGGTCACCCGAACGGCCGTACCCGTTGCCCAACCTGTTAGGCCATGTGCAACGTAGTGAAAATCCAGGCCCGGTTTTTTACCATCGGAATCCCCTTCTGGGATTTTATACCTGGATTTTTATTCCCTTGATACCAAATGAAGTATTTTCTACTCGTTCTGTTCATCTTCGTGGACGTAGCACCTGTATATTTTCTCGAAATAGGTGTGTATTCAGATTCTCAGAGTCAGAGCGTCTACTTACTAATTATTAATCATTCCTAATTAAAATCATACCGCTTGCCTTCCGGGCGCAGTCCACAGGCAAAAAAACGCGGAGGGGGTACTGACTACTGCAGTTTTTTTAGGGAGCACAGAGAGGGAACTCATAATTCTCCTGATGAAAAGACTTGTCATGGTCAAGTTTTACAGTCTTGACTCTTGACCATTTGCGAGGCTAGGCGTCGTGGATATGGAAAACGGTGGACCTCCCCTAGGACTGGCACTCTACCGTCGCTGGTGCACAGCAGGTGGGCCATCCATCTGTTGAGGCTCGGGTGGGACCCGGGGTTCCTGGCATGGCCTTGTACGCTGCAGATTCTATCACGTCACCATGCGTCCCAAGCATCTGCCCCCTGTTTTCCTTCCTCTCCCAGGTACTCGCTCCTCCAGGGACCGTCTCTCCAAACACGGAAGTATGGAACCATGCGTGCACATCGCCGTAAATGTTGTCGCTGACAGCCTGACTCGTACGTGAGTACGTCGAGTTGTTCGTGATGTCGTGTCAGAGCACAAATTGTGCAGGTACCCGGCTGGCCGGCCGGGAGCGCTAGTGAGTACACTAACAAGATCTCACTTGCCAAGTGGAAGAAACTTAGGTCCACAATTTTTTGACTTTTGGCTTATAAATCACAAAAGCACCTAAAAATTTGTTTTTGGCTTTGGCTTTTTGCTTATACCATTATCTAACAATATCAAATCAAATATCAAAAGCCAAAGCCGAAAACACCTAATTTGATGCTTTTGTGGTTTATAAACCAAAAGTCAGAAAGCAGTTTTAAATCCAATCAAATAAGGACTAATTTTGCGTGTGCTTGTGGCTCCCAGGTCGCTCAAGTAATCTTTTGTTTGGCCACCAGTTCTACTTGCATCGCAGTACGGGTGCCCACACCCCCTACGCTGGTGCGGTCGGTTTATGGAGACCAAAAATGGCAAATCGATCTGCGGAAAAACCCATCGGTTCATTTTACTGCCCGACGAGCTAGCCCGCGAGGCAAGCAATGCAGCAAGATCAGATCGCGCGCGGCCAACATCCCCTGAAGCTGCGTCTGCATGCTTGTTCGATCTGCAGGGTTCCCAAGCACGACAACGCCCTTTCAAAAAAACAAGCACGACAACGCGACCACACGAACACAGTCACTGACACACACAGCAAGCAAACAGTGGGCGGGGTTTCTGACGCGGCCGCGGTCAAGGGTCTCGGCGAGGACGGAGACGTTCAACAGCTGATCCCGAGGAGGATATCTGAAATTGAAACCCCCGGCGGCCGGCGATGTTCAGTCGTAGCGGTCAAACTCTGTCTCTTCTGCAGTCCATCCCTGAACAGCTAGCCAGAGTTGACAGAACTATGAGCAGCTACTGTTGTAGTTGCAGACTAGGAGGCGCATACGACAAGAACAAACTCCCGGAGTTTTGCTGGGCTACGGGTTGTTTTGTTTGAGTTCAGATTTGCTCTACAGAATTTGAGTAGTATTGGTTAAGGTTTCCTTTGAAGAAGTGTCTAATTGACAGCTGCCTGTTTTTCTAATTGGCAACAGTCAGATTTTGTTTGCATCAGTATGTTGGCACCTGTGTATTAGCGGAAAAAGGAAAAATCGGTTGGATCCCAAACTGCTCGTAAAGGCTTTTTGGGCCTGAATTAAACACAACAAAAAAGCTGAATGATATCAGATCACCGGTGCCTCTGTCCATTCTGACTTCAGTACACATACATCTACTATACTAAAAATGCCAAATGAGCCTACACTAATTTTCTTGTTACTATCTGGTGTTGTTCCTTACAATTACAAAGAGATGAAACAAAAATGATGTTCGGGCTAAATATCAGCCATATGACCAAAGTTGATCCACGGGCTGATAAGACATGATCTTCTAGCTGTCAGTGCAAGCAATCTCATATTATGCTCTCCATGTCATGTATCGACCCAATTATGGCTGCTGCAAACTACCTTCTGAAAAAGACTGCAGGACCTGAACTCAAAAGGCAAACAACATAAGAAAATAAACAAAAAACTGTTAATGATCCTGGGCAGTTGTAGTAGCCATTAGCCCCACTAAAAGAAATGAAGCCACTCTCAGTGTCTCTGTTAGAACTGCAGTTCTAGAAGCTGGATAATATGTCTACAACAAAAAAAAAATTGAGAGATTGTCTAAAACAACAATATGATGTTATGTGTCTACAATAACTGAAAATCAAATCTATAAGAAAAAAGGAACATCATTGGTACTAACAAAAAGAGCACATTGCTAGACAACTCCTCGGACTGCTGGTCATAGGCTAAGAAAGACAAGACTGAAAAAGACACGAAAGGCTAGAAAACTTACAAAGCAGACAAATACTAATACAAGGCGGATAAATACTGAGAATAAAAATAAGATTTCTTTTTTTGCAAGAATGACAAGGCACTGATGAACAATATAGGTGATAGAAAAAAACCCGACAAATACTTGGAATGAGACTAAGACATGAATACTCAAGCACTTAAGCTGAACACGAGACAAGACTAAAAACTATTAAAGAAACAAGAATAGTTATAAAACACAAAATGATAATGAGAAATATACATGACAGAATACTTAAGCACTTAACCTGATCATACTGAGACTAAGAAAAAACTGAAAACGGTTAAGAAACAACAAAAATAATTCAGGTGACTTGGGAGTACCTGTCATTCTGTCTGACACTTCAAGGGAATATTCAGGTGAGAAGGGCTGAAATCTCTTGGAATTTTAGCTGTGTCAAGCAAAATTGTACAAAACAAAGCATGATCCTGAGATAAGATAGTATTGCCCGTGGCATTTGCAGGCATTCAGAATTTCAGATGCAGGAAAGGGAGCACTCACATGGGAGTGAGCGTTTTGGGAAGGTGAGGAGGAGGAGGAGGGGCGTAACAGAGGTAGACAGCGGCATGACGAGGAGGAGCTGGATGGAGTCGCCGTGCTTCACGACGTGCGTTTACGCCCACGCGACGGCCGGCCTGGGGGCCTCCCTCGCCGCGGCCCGAGCCGCCACAAAAATAACCGCCGCATCCTCCGGTCGCCGGGTCTGCCGCGAAGGTTCGCTGCCGTCTGCCGCCATCTCCTTCGCCACCGCTGGAACCACCCGGAAGAACTGAAGCCTGAGACAAACAATACCAGTGAGAAAGGGATTGAGACAAATGCAACCGCCGCTAGCTCCGCGAAGACTAGGCAAATGCAACCACCGCTTTCTCCGACCAGGCCGGCGGGACTCGAGAGTCCATCACCATCTCTGTCTCCGCCCAGCCGGACCACAACAAAAGACGAGCCCGATGAAAACAAGCCCAACAGACAAGGCATCAAGATATGCGTTCGCTGGAGATCGACGGACAGAAAAGTGACTGTCAACGAATTAAATAACAGCCAGCTGACAATTAGCAAAAGTGTAGAAAAATCATGTTATCGCACAAACAAAAACCAAATATTTTACCATGATATTTGTTTTTGGCTTCATGAACTTTGACAGAAACCCAAACATAACTTACGCCTCCCTCGCAAGAGCAGGGAATAGTACCCTGCGATCGTGAGGATTAAGATCATGCTCGTCCAACGTTTGTATTTTTAAAAGTTTCAAGAAAAGCCTTCCGTACTTTTTACAAGAAGCGACGAGCACATGATGCTGGAGTAACCCTGAAAGAAGGAAGGGCAGACAGAAAACACGCAGAAATAAAACTGAACAGATGATACAGCCATCACAAGCAATAGAAGAGTCCAATAACCGTACAAACAACATTCCCCTGGCCCCTGCATCTTTTTCCCAACCGTGGCCACCTCAAGTTCAACAACAACAACAACAACAATAATGGCCATCTCAGTTTAAAACAGTATTGGAAGCCAGAGTTCCGTTTATCGATGGGAAACAGAAAATTCAGAGTGTTCAGGAAATCTAAGGTCCAGTCATCGACACAAGAAACAGAACAGCAAGGTGGAAAATATAGACACATGCGCACATGTAAATTATCTGCAGAGTAAAACCACTTGTACATCATACAAATCTGAAAGTTCACTTAATGTGAAATCTACAGCAGCTCCGAGTTTGTATATCATCATTCAGGGAGGGAATATGAATGGCAATTACTTATGGTAACCGTACACCCTTGGGCTCTTCTGCGAAGGTGGCCAAGCCGAGATCAAGCATGCGCCTTGCTGTCAGGTGCACAAATGTTCCATTACATCTTACATAATCATGAACACACCCATCCTCACTCCCTAAGCAGCCATCCCAACTATGATTAGCCAATCATATCAGATGCACCTGCCACAGCCAGTCCTCCAGCAGCTTGGCGGTGGCACCCATGAACAGCAGCTTGCAAAGTAAACCAGCCTAGCCACTTTCTCTCCTGCAATTGCCCGGGAGAAGATACCGGAACCGGTCAGCATTCTGAAGCAGAAAGCTAGGAAGATGAACCGCAGAATATGTACTTGGAATGGCCCCCAACTTGGCAATGATCTCTTGGAATGTATACTCTTCAGGAAGCATGTCAAAAAGGTCTGCCCCTCTGCATATGACATCTTGAATCCTTTCAGGGTTCAGGAAGTACTTGAATCTAATTCGATCCACATGGCTATAAGCTTGCATCTTGAAGGCAAAATCACTGATATGGCGGAAGCAAAAACTGCAGTGCCATCCTGAATCAGCAAGAAGTTCGTCTGTCTGCCGAAAATGTGCATACCTTGTCTTTCCAGATCTGTACCGGTGTATTGACGCCCTCCAACTCTTGTCATCCAGTAAGAACTCAAACGAGTACAGATAGTTCCTGAGCTGAAGATGAATTATCTCAGGAGTGTCGTCACACCATCTCAAGAGATTGATGGTGTGGCCACTTGGGATTTCATCAACATCTGACATGATCAATATGTCATCATCTTTAATTCTTGAAATCTTAATGAGCCGGTCCAGGTAAACCCTCTGATATGACTCCTCAACAAATGGATTTTCCCCCTTCACAAACCTCCCCCCAACCATACCATATGTCAGCCGAGATTCAGCAAACTCAAATCGCTGGCGGTTTTCCTTGAAGTGGAGGGGCTTTGTCAAGCCAGTGAAGGTTGAGTTGGACTCGAGGAGCACGAACTCAGACACATAGGGACTGAGTTCATTCCAACGGAGTTCAAGGATATCAAGCTCATTGCTGAACAGTACAGCATCAACAACACGTCGTGGCGTCTCACGGACTTTCCACCCATGTAACTTGCAGAGGTTCTCCATAGTTACATTCTCATGGTAGTAGTGAGGGATTATCTTGAAGGGCTTGGGAGGAGATTCCCAGATCGGCCGGAGGAAGTATGTGACCTTCTGACCATGCGTATATACCATTAAAATAACGATTGGCACACCAATCAAGAGGGCCAAAAGAACCCTGAAATCAAATCCCCGAAGCGCACACTTTAGCCTTGACATTGCCACAACTGCCTTTGATGCAGGCTGCAAATGAATGCATAAATCATGTAAGAAATCAAGCAGGCAACATTAGACAAAAGAAGTTCATGAAGGAAATAAGTACACCAGATATCGACATGCCAACTACTCCACGACTATTTAAAATTCATGCATATGTGTGTATACTCTGTAAGTCTATCAGTAAAGTAGGAATAAACAAGCCAACGAGGCAATAACTGTAGCTTTTTTCAGATAACCTCCCAAAGCTACTGCCAAACATTATCTTTTAACAACAAGTTTTGAGTTGGCCATAAAAGGTTGCATCAAAAGTTGATCAGAATCTGACTAGCATCCCCCAAAAATGACTACCACCGCACAGAAGCAACAATCTGAGGAACTAAAACCACACACAAGCACAACCCTGAAAGGCCAAAGATAACATCACTCACGAGTATTGAAGCATGAGGTTATCAAATTTATTCAAGATAGCAACAGCTGAACCTTGAGCGCAACGCACAAGCTATACTCGCACTAAACCAGCTTTAGTAACAAGAACACTCGCTAAAGATAGCGGTAATGATAACTAACCAAAAGTTGGGCCTTTTCCTAACCAAATAGGGATTGAACACATCGAATTTCTGCAAATTTGCAAAACAGGAGGGCTTTCACAGCACAAGTCCTCGTGATCGAAGCAAGAAAGCATAGAAGGACCATACGAATGGAAAGAAATATTCCACATGTTTGAAATACCAGCCCAAAAGACGTAATTTCGACACGTCGCGAGATTCTACCACCAAAAAGGCGTGAAGAATCAGAACTCCATATTTTCACCTACCTATCATCCGAAACCAGGGCAGATCAAGGACAAAGCCAAAAGCATGGAAGCGCAAAGGTCTCCAGTCTCAAACCCACCAAAATCCTACCAGTATCCTAACCGAAATTTGGAGTTTGGGAAAATAAACCAGAGCGCAGCATTACAGCCATCCCGGACCACACGGGGACCAAACTTGGGAGAGGTAAAAGCCAAGCATGTGGCCCAGAGCCCCAGACCCTAATGCTCAAGACATCACCCCTATCACGAAGCACACGCATCTCGGGGTCGGGGGAATCAAACCCCCCACGGCAAACTGAGCAGATCTGAACGGGCGGGGAAGGGGAGGGGATGGAATGGCTTACCTCGCTGCTGCACACGCCGTTGCAGATGCCGTCGTTCTTCTTGTGGCCGTAGTGGCCGGCCTCCGGCATCGCTGCGCCGAGGAGCAACTAAATCCAGGAGCAAATAAGGGGGCGGGGACAAGAGAGAGAGAAAAAAATCCCCACAATCCCCGCCGCCGGCGCACGGGGGCAGCTCTCCTCCAATGGCACGCCGATCGGACTGCGCTCGCTCGCTCCCGTGCGTGCGTGCTCCGGCCGGAATCTCCCCGCGATTGCCGGGGGCCGCCGCCGCCGCCGCACGAGGGGTTTGCTCCGGTGGTTGGCGTCTTTTGGCTCCTGGCCCTCGGGGTCTTTAGGTTTCTGGCGCTTCCCGTTACGGGGGTCTCGGCCTCGGGTCGTGCGGCGCTGTGCTGTGAATCCTGTGATGTGCTGCGCTGGGGCTTGTAATTAGGGGCGATCAGCGGGGTCGAGTGCGCAAAAGAAACGTGGAGCTCGTTTGCGCCCCCCGTGGCCGCTTAATTATAGCCGTTCGAGCTGGCCGATCTTGTCCTCACGCTTCGGATAGGAGCCTTGGAGGCTAGGCATCCGACTACACTGGCGATTTGTCCTAGAATATGCTCTAGATTATGGTTAGTACTGATATATTTTCTGCCTAATTATTTATTAATTTATATTTTTTGTGACCATTTATGGATGGTGGGAGAAATAATTATGCTATTTCAAACGCGTGACGTGATGTGTTGTTCCTGTTTTTGTTTTGTTTTCTACAAACCGTCTGCAGTTGCTTCAGCGTGTACGTAGTTCATAAATTCAGTCTGTGTTCTAGCTAAGGGAAAGTCCTTTTTCTTTCTTGGTGATGGTTGCTAAAAGAATCAGAAGATGATTGGCATCTAACTGAGGATAACGTAGAAGAAGCACGGACGCCACGACGAATCCGGGTCCGGGGGGAAGATGCCCCTCCAGAAACTATAATTGGTTTTCTTCGCCTGATCTTATACTCCGTATAAGGTTCCTCAAACTTTATAGTATGCGGCAAGCTACAGCATTTCACGGTGGCAAGGCAAAAGCTGTTCTCCGTTTCCTAGTATACTCCCACTGACCCAAGCGGATCATCGCCTCCGCATCGTGTTCTCGAAATAACAAGGCCGGAAATTTCCTTGGGGCTTCTTTTGTTAACATGTGAGCCAAGGATTCGCAGGAAGGAAGCTGTCCGTTTCCTCGTTAATCTCTCCTTGAGAACACCGAGACAGCATGGCATCATCACGATGTTTACACGCGGCAACGCTTATTTATTGCTGACGATGGCCGGCCGGTTTGAACCAGTTTTGTTTTTTACTTTCTGTGAAAATTCATAGGTCCAAACATGCTTTTCTAGGTTTCTAGTATCCGTAATTTATTTATTTATTTGGTTTTTGCTATTTCTTAGACGACTGAGAAATAACTATTTCATTTCTTAGTCCATGATCATAACTTTTTGATTCAATCATTGAGATTCGTGTAAAATTAATGTAGGTTCGATGGATAAGAAAATATTTATTCGATGGCTACGGTTGTCGACTGAGAAATAATTATTTCTTAGGCGGCTGAGAAATAGACACTCCCTTATTTTTTACATCGTTTCTAGTATCTTTGATACTTGACAGTACTCCCTTCCATCCATAAAAATGTTGCTCACTTAGTATAAAATTTGTAACTTAGTACTAAATGAACGACACTATTTATATATCAGAGGGAGCAGTAATAAAAAATTAGAAACATTCATGTGTTCCTGTGGGCTAAATGACGCCACAGAGCAAGAGGCGCGAAGGAAACAGCGTGCCTTGGTCGATCGGACCACCACTTTTGAAAAGGGAGTAATTTGGAAAGGCAGACCGGCCAAGTCGCCGGCGTCCACGCTCCCGGTGACGGTTGTTTCGAACCGGACGAAAAGAGACGGACACCAACGAGGCCGCAGAGCGGCCACGCCAAGTCGCCAAAGGTTCAAAAAAGATGTTCTTGTTTTCGTCCATTTGGCGTTTGGCTCTCCTTTTCCTTGCCTTTGCGTGCCGAGACAGAAGGTGTCCTATCAGAAAGCCTATTGTTTAGTCCGTCGCAAACACCTCTAAAGTTTCTTTTACATGTAAATGAGATCGACCTGTTGCTGACTAGCGGACGACTTGCAGCAGAATGCAGTAAACTTCTCCTGCATTTTCCGTGCGCAACACTAGCGTCCGATCAAAAGCACAACGCGTAAGAAGAAGTGACTAGGTCAGTCGGCGAGGTTTATACTTCACTGAGATCGTGTTGGATATACTAATCAGCTGTGGTGCAGTTCCAATGTTCCATACTAGTCGCCATCCTTTAACCAGTCAAGCAAACAGGAGAGGAAAAAAAAATCGTGGGAGAGTCGTGCATACGCCCGTATATTGGAAATCGGGCAACTTGGAAATCCTGCCTTCTCGTGGACGCTCATGTCACAAATCGTGTTGGTCATTTTTCGCCATTAAAAAAAGAGTAGAGCAGCATTGTGATTTGTGATTTGTGACTTGTGAGTGGTCCATCCATGATCCATTGCTCCATGAGAAAAGTCGACAGGCACCAAGGAGAGTTTTAGTGGGTTAGTGGCGGCACGATCTCATTTGGTAAATCGGGTGAAGAAGAATCACTGACGTGGATTGGACGGCTACTGTCTGCGACCGTGGTTCTGTTCTGAAGCAATAATGTTGTGTATCGACCAACGTACATGGCCTGCATTAGTTACCGAAACAAACGGTACATGATCATGATGGATGGATATATCTGGAACTGGCACCTAAATAGGCGGAGTTAGGAACTCGGCGACATGCCCAGAAAGAAGATCGTTTCTTCTCCATGACTACCACGACCTAAATATCCGAAAACAGCAGAGTTCCCAAACCTCGGTGCGTGAAGAGCTCCGTTTATCGGAGCGTGACGGCGACGGCATTTGTTTCTTGCCTTGCGTCGCCGACCAAGTCCAAGCAAGGCGACGAATATCCCGCGACGAGGTAGGTGTCCATCAAATTACTCTTCGAATTCTCAGAGATGGCAGTTTTGTTTAAGAGGGACTTTGCCGGAAAAGCAGATTGTATTCCACGCCGCGTCAGCTCGCAAACAGCGGGCCCGTCTGGTAGCTAGCTTTGGCCTGCCTATTCTTGTCGCCAGCTCAGGTATTTCTGCAGCACCCAGGGAAAAGAACAACCGGGAGAGGCGAATTCGTCGATGAAGCAAAGAAACCGATCCTACTCAAGTACTCGATGTACAAACCAGGCTAGGGTCGAGTGGGTTCAAATCTGGTAGTATTTGGGTTTGATCACACGTCAGTTGTCGCAAAAAAAATCGTTCGTTAGGCTTCATGATTTACATCGATGCACAGGCACGGACGCACGGCACGCGCGCGCAAGTCATCCAGAAAAAAACACGAGATACTCTTTGCAATTTGCAGTAATATGATATCTCGGACTTGCCTATGTAAGATCCCATTACTTATTAATTTTCTCGCGGGAGCACCAGTCATGTATCTTTAGTATTCTTTAATTTCCAGTTACGTCCGTGGTAACCCGTAAGCTCGTATGTCGTTTCACCCCAACCCCGACGATCTCCCGATCGCTCTCCTGTTCCATCCGAAAAATCAGGATCGGAAAATCAGGACCGATCGCTCTCCTTTTCCGATCATGCTCCTCTCTCCTTCTCTCCCGATCTCTCTCTCCTACAACCCCCGATCTCCCAATCTCTCTCTCCTACAACCTCCGATCCCCTGATCTCTCTCCTTTCCCGCTGCGGCCCGCCGCTCCTCCCTGCCCCGCGGCCCGCGCGCCGCCGCCACCGCCCCCTGCCTCTCCTCTCCCTAGATCTCTCATCTCCACCGGAACCCGCTCGATCTCTTCCATCTCCCTCACGATCCCTCCCGCGCCCGTCCCTCCATGTGCCAGTCCACGCCGCCGTCGCCATGGGATGGAGCACTACCGGTCCCCGCGGACGCCGCCATGGGACGCAGTCCCGCCGCCGAGGACGGACGCCTGAGGAGAGCTCCGCCGTCCTGGCCTCCTCCTCCGGTTCCAGTCGCCACCACCTCGTCCCCCTCGAGAAAAAGCGCACGGCGACGACTTCGCGTCACCGGATCCGGCCTCCCCTCGCCTCGACGCCGCCGGGACTGGGCTCCTCCGACCCCGCCGCGGCAGAATCTGGCTTTCCCCAACCCCTCTCTGGAGATCAATTCGTCTCATCACCTATCAAAGCCGCCGCCTTGATGAACTGTGCCTCCAGAGTTTGAAGTGCCGTCGCCGCCTCCATGGGAATCGTCACCGCCGCCGCCTGCATCTTTCTCCCTGCCTCCTTCTGATCCGCAGCGCCGCCTCCCTCCCTCCCACTTCCCCGCGGTGGTGCTGGCCGCGCGGGCGGGCGCGGGCGGACCAGCCAACACCACAGCGGTTCAGAGAGTTCCATTGTGCTAATTAACTGACGGCGAATTCCATCACTGCCGTCTTTGGGGAGGATTCAGTTGTCACTTCCTACAGTGATAAAACAGGTTGCATTGCAATTGTGTTGCTGCCAGACAAAAGAAAATCTTTTCTCTGTTCTTATGGCTGGTCGTCCTGATGATGCGTAGATTTGGTGATTGTTCAGAGTATTCCAAGATCGAAATTGGGGACATTGACAACAGAAGCGACAAGACAGTAGGTAAGCTCCTATTCATAGTATACTTATATATATATTGGTCTTTTTAATGCTTATGTCTGATTTAGTTTCTGAGTACTGGTGTAGTTCAGATTTAGGTTCAAGCTCCTTTTTTTTGTTCAGATTTTTTTTAGGGCCAAACAAATGCATGTTGCGTAGCTGCAGACCAGGAGTTGGTACTTTAACCTGAACATATGGGATTGCTTGATTTTTACCAATGTAGTATAAGAATCTAAACTTCTGACAAAGGAGAGAGAAACAAGTAGAGAGAACAGATAATAATTAATCTAAACTTCTTTTAAATTAGTTGTTGCTACCTTAGGAATGTTATTCGTTCTCTATTTCTGTCATACTGTCCAACTGATATGGACAGTTCTGCTTGTTCTCTATCAGCGTCTAGCCACAGTTGAAAAAAATCCAGTCATTGCATACAGAACTCCTATTTGCATATTGTTAGACTGCTACTGTGGTAAGCTCAGGTGTCTAATTAAATCTACAAGGAATATCTATTAGATCAAGTTGATGAATCTGCAAGGTTTTACCTTTGAATGTTGGCGTCAATGATGATGAAAAGAGTTGAAAATACTACTGTTGTGCAGTCGTGACTCTGTCTTAATGGTACCTAAGATTAATAGAGAACAAATGCTTTATATGTCACTGGTTATCTACCAATTAAATATAAAGGTGAGTTCTATTAGAAAATACTTTGAACTCGGTGACCTTTGTTGTTATTGGTTCTAAT
The DNA here is from genome assembly GCF_000005505.3 of Brachypodium distachyon. Classification (NCBI taxonomy): domain Eukaryota; kingdom Viridiplantae; phylum Streptophyta; class Magnoliopsida; order Poales; family Poaceae; genus Brachypodium; species Brachypodium distachyon. The sequence goes on from NC_016135.3 coordinate 17,163,154, forward strand.
TAATATCAGAGGAAGTTTTAGATGCCCACTTAGTAAAGAACTGCTTGGTGAGGTATTCAATACAGCTGCAGTTTGGAGTTGTTTCATACAAATTTCAAAACTTTCAGAAGTGAGGAACTGATGCTTAAGCTACAGAATGCTGGTGCCCTAGCAATTAAGAGAACCCTATTGATGATTTTGATAATTTTAGCTTCGTTTCAAGTGCGAAATGATGATTTTAGAGGATGCAGAACGCACGGCTTGGTATGTAATCTTGTTAGCCGGCATGACATAGTTAGTAAAAATAGATAGCTATGGTCAGTTTCAATATTTGTTAAAAACAACTATGCTCTCTTCAAGTATTTGGAATTTATTATTGCAATGAGATGTTCTAAGTGCTTTTCACATGTATGTGTGCATTAGCACAACCATGTTTATCAACAAATGCTTGAATACTTGATGTAGTGCAAGATTTTGATTTTATATTCCATCCGATAATTCAGATACAGAGATGTTACCTTATCGATACTGAGATGAGATATCAATTGTATGAACTTTATTCTAGTATTTTTTTTCAAATATTTTGATTCCGTAGCAACGCACGGGCACCTAACTATGTAGGATACACTTGATGGCTGTAGCTTCAATTTGCAAGCAAAATCATTATTTTCTTTCATGTCTAACCATATTCATGTATTTCTGTTAGATATATCAGAAGCTGGCATCTGTTTTCAAGTTGAAGAATGGAGTTGTGATTGCTAAAGTTGATGTTCCCTTGCTCTGGCATTGTGTTCAGGTAAACAAGCCTTTGCAATGTTATACTGTAATAATAACTATGGTCTACCAGTCATGGTGTCCTTATTAAATCATTTCCGTATACAAGCCAAGGTTGCAACAGCTTGGTTACGTTATTTCTTGATTCAATTTTCCCAAATAATATGAATGTATCTATACCTAAAAAACGTTTAGATACATGTAATAGAAAGTCACTTAATATGGGACGGTGGGAGTATATAATTGCTGACTAAAATTTACATCAGATAAATGGAGTTCTTTGTCTAATAAGCAAGTGTATGGTAGCTTTGTCGAAAATGAGGTACCCCACTATATTCCCCATCTTTCTTAATTAACCACGTCTCTTTGTGACTTTAACTAACCATAAATTATAGTATGCCGTCATATATCTTTTCACTATGTGAGAAAAACGGAGGGAAGCATCTGCTTCTTAAAATAGCATGCTCTAGATTGTCCATATCTCCTTGCTATTTGTAAGAAAAAACATGCCATCTAGCCATAATACCGTTACTTGGTCCAGAATGTTGAACTATATTAAAATCATCACATGAAATTCCACAGATTGTTTAGTTTACTCTCTTTTACAGCTTCTTACCTACATCTTTTGATCTTGCATGATACTAACTAACTCATGTGGCCTAAAGGCCAGAGGCATCCAAGGTTGGTGAGCATATGTACATCCAACCTCTGCAGCACAGTAATTTTCATGCTGACTCCTGCATCTGTTTTTGAAAGAAAGCTTGCTGGTCTATCTGATGGTTCATCGAAGACATTGTTTTCTCAACACATGTACATGTTTTGATGCTACAGTGGTAGTAAGATCACACTTTGACTTAATTAAAATGGTGGTAGCCCACTTGTAGTCTTAATTAAAATGGATGATACATCATCTCCAAAAGAGCAGTGTACATGTTTTGATGCTACAGTGGTAGTCAAGATCACACTTTGGCTTTCTTAGTGAATGTTCTTCGTTGTATTTTTCATCATTAATTTGATTACCGGGGAAAAAAACGTCCAAATATGGTTTTGTTATTGTCTCATACCTATGGTGCACAAAAAAAAATAAAGAACTAACATTCGTCAAGACAAACTAACAGCATATACGCTGTTATTTGAGATTCCGTAGCAACGGACGGGCACCTAACTAGTACCATTTGTTTATTTGCATTCTCTTGCTTTCCTATTCTCTGATTAACAAATGGCCTCACATCATGGTGCGTGAGTGTCATTATTTTACCCGTGCCGGGCCTTGCGCTGCATATTGCAATGTTGTTGCTGTCTAGTACGTCTCGCAATCCACGTCAAGGAAAAACATTACTCCGTGCCCAAGTCATCGTCATGACGTAACTCAGAGGCAGATCGATCAATAATTTTTTCATAGCGTGTCGAGAGACCACGGGGAGTGACTCTGGCTCTCCTTTACGACATACACATCTCGTGCAAATCAATTTCTAACATGCAATGGCTGTTGATTACTCTGCATTATCCCCCCCCCCCTAACATGCCATCAACATATGCTTATCATGCAGTTGGCACCAAAAAATGGTGCAATCAATCCTCTAAATAATCATTCACATAGTTCTTCGACTTCGAAAACGACTAGTTTACATTCACATGCTGCAGGTTTTTTTCCTCTTTTTCGAAAAAAATTCCACATGATGCGCTACTTCATAGGTGAACAAAGACTCGATCAAATAGAAGCCACTGTCCACACTCCAGAGGGAGACGTTACCGGTCAATGAGATGGAATAGTCACAAATTAAACTAACGACAAAATTGAAGTTGCCTACATAATACTGCCTAGCTTAAATCGTGCTGCATAGTCGTTTGATACTGGAAATTTGCCAACATTTGTTTTGTATACTATTGTTGTATTCTATGTTTGGTTCATCCAGAATCCAAAAGCCAGCCTTGAAGTCTTATGTATCCGTCTATTATGTGAACACTAGCTGTGAAGGAGTTAGGCATTGGCGTTCGGTTTTGTCTAATAATTCGTTTTTTCTTCAAGGTTTCAATGGTTTGGTTACTGAGAAATGTCCAAAAAAAATATGATCATTTTCCTCTGGTAAGAGTGTGTTTTATTCAGATGGAGTTATTTTTCTTTGCTACCATTTTTTTATCACTATGTTGCATGGCTTTTTACCACTAGGTGAGGTATGGTGAACACTCATGGAAGGAATATGAATCAAAGTTGGGTGCGAGAGCAAACAAACCATACTCGGTACAAAGCTAGGCTAACAAACTATACTCCGAGTAAAAGATTCAATTCTGGAGCTCCCATGTTAGTCAAGCTAGGTAGAGATAAAGAACATGAATCTAAATTCACGTATGCCAAGCATGCTAAAAACAATTGATATTATAGAAAGAAGGTCATAAGAGAATCCACTCAAAATCCTTGTCATGTTGTGAACTGAGCCTAGCTCAGGTGGTTTGGTTCTTTGTGGTGGAAACAAGCCACCTAGGTTCAAATCCTAAACTTGACATGGCTGTCACATTTCTCTGGATTATTTCAGGATTTAACCGGCGCTTTTCTTTCAGTGGTAGGTGACGTAGCCGTCAACAACGAGACGTCAGTGGTGACTTCGTCAATCTCTCAAGATCTGCCGGTTTAGTCTTTCGGAAGTGCTCATAGGGATAGGGTGTGCGTGTGTGCGTTCATAGGGGTGAATGTACGCGCATGTTGTGAGCGTCTGCGTTTGTACTGTGTTGCTCAAAAAAAAAGTCCTCGTCATGTTATCAAATCTCACTATAAAGGATACAACCAAAATAGCTCTTAGGGAATTGAGCACACATGCTACCACAAGTAAAAGGAAAATATAAACCTGAACCAAAAGAAACCAACTAAAAATAAAATAAAATAAAGATACTATGAAAATCTCAGAAGCTTAGGTGGCTGACAAACACCCTAGATTTTATCTTTATTGGGAGGCAGTATAGCAAATCTGAGTAGTTGCCAAACATGTCCCGAATCACCTAAGGCTTGTTGTCAAGTCCCTAGTGATCTTTGTTTCCAAAAGATCTTTGTTCCTTGATCTCCATGAATAATCTGCGCTTTTATGAGGAACAAAATGATCACACTCTCCTTATAGCTGGGAAGTAGGAACGTTTCATAAAGATTGGGACGGTTTTGAACTAATTCTAATCTAAAACCGTGTCAATCTTTTATGAAACGGAGGGAGTACATGATTTCTCTATGTGAGATCAAGTTCTTATAAGATGATTCTTTCGGTGCTACAACTAACTATAGCATATCCTAGTATTACGAACATCGGCATTCTCTCTCTTTTTTTTTTTTGAGGGGAGCATTCTCCCCAGTTGGTTTAGATCCATTAGAACTAGCTGGCTACTGTTGATTCTGCAAATCAGGCACGAGGACAATGAGCACTACCAGACACATCAGCACGGAAACCCAACGCCGTCATTTTTCAGTTCCTCCTCCATCTAGAATAGTAATGCTCTAAAAATCTCTTCCTATCAAGATATCATAATCATGAATGATATGCAATGAATGATCAAAGTCGCTTACCTGCTTACCTTTCAAAAAGAATTAGTGAACTTGTATGTGGGAATTCTGTTAAACAAGCCATTGCTTAATACATTGGGCCTTCGTTGAGCCCATCCATAGACCGTAGTGCACAATCACAGCAAATTCTCAAGAAAAAAGCCCATCTCCTCACGCCAAGGCAAAAGGCACTCAAACGCGGGAAAGCCAAATCTTCCCAAAACAATTCCTCTTCCCCATTTCCTCCCCGGCTCCACCTTCTCCACCCAAACCCAAAACCCTAGAAATTCATTTGGTAGGCTCCCTCGCGGAGCTTGGACCGCCATGAGCGCTCCCATGGAGATTTCCTTCGACCCCCAACCCTCTCATCCTGCTGTGCTCGTCTCCTCCTCCAGCCCACCGCTAGAGCCTGCAGCCGCCACCGTCGCTGCCGCTGCCACGGTCTCCTCGCCGCAGCCGACGGCGGTGGCTGTAGCCGCGTCCTTCCCGGCCGACGACAAGGTCCTCGTATCAGGTTGCAGACTCTACGCACACATTTCGGGCCTCGTCCTAGCGACGCATGATTAACTGTGCTTTCCAAATGCTGATTTGGTTTCACCGTCGTTGATTTTTGTGCTTGCTTGCAGTTGAGGTACTGCTTCACGCCACGAGCACGGCTCGCGCTGAGGACGTCAGGGTAGCGGTCGAGAGGTCGATGCTTGTTCCCGTTAAAACTTTACTCCGACCTTATTTTGCTGTTCTGGTGACAGATCGATACATGAGCAGTTAAGACGGGTTTGGTTTAGATATAGTTGGGCACTGAAAAAGTGGGAATGTGCAAGGATTTATTCAAGGAACGTGTTCATGCTGTGATTTGCAGAGGAGTTTGCCGGATGGTTATAGCAGGAAATGTTCATTGACTAATTGCTGATGATGCATCAAATTGGGCAATGTAACTTGTGGAAGCAGTGTAGCAACTACTGAATTAGGAGTAATCAAAAGTTACTAACAGGCATCACAGGGTAGGACTAGAACCTAAGAAAAAATACTACATAATCTATAAGTTCTATAACAAATTTGCAACTAGGTGGGGGTTTCTGCTCTGTGACAAGGCTACAAGCAGATCATTCAAAAAATTATCGTGTTTTTTCATTAGTTTAATGAAAGGCTGGAGAAAACAGTGAAATAATTCCAAATATTCTATCAGCTCTGTTACTCTGTAGTGTTATGTTCAGGAAAGATGACCGGAAACCCTGCAAAAAAGAAAAAAAAAAGAAAGAAAAAAGAAAAAAGAAAAATCACCGCAAATATGGATAGAAGTTTATCGTTCTGAAAATTATTGTGTTCATCACTGGCTTATTTAAAGGCTCGCGAAAGCATTAAAGGAATTCCAAATATTCTATCATCTGTAGTGTTATGGTCAGAAAAGATCGCAGGAAATTTTACTTCCCCCCAGTTTTCTCTTTGAAGTGGTAATTACCGCCGTGGCCATGGAATTGACATGTTTCATGTAGAGAGCTTCCGGGTTTAAGCTCATAGGATATACATGAGAAATTTGCGCCATGATATTCTCTTGCAAGCCATTAATGTTTGTTATTGCTCATACTTAACATTATTGGTTGCTTTTTTTGTCAGGATGTTAGAAACTCGAAGTTTAAGCTATGTCGATGGTCCTGTCCCGATACCGCCTGACAATCCTTTTCTTCTCGAAAACGTTAAAAAGATCCAAATATGTGACACCGGTAAGACTATTCATTTAGGCTGGGAATTGTGCTTTCTTGACCTCTGTTATTATGTATCTCTTGCTGAATGCCTGCCTCTCATGTAGATGAGTGGGTTGAGAATCACAAAGTTCTGTTGTTTTGGCAAGTCAAGCCTGTTGTTCATGTATTCCAGGTATGCATCTAAATGTTTACTGCCTAAACCACTTCAAAATTTGCTCACTAAATTACGTCCAATTCTTTTGAGAACCAATATCGTCTTTTCGTATGTTTACATGATATTGTTGGCTATCTTATTTCATCAATTCGTGCTGGAGTTGTTCCATATTCACATCATAAGTTTCTTTCTTTTGTTGCTGAGGTACTGGTGTTTTGTTGTTTTAACTTACTTCACTCTTGTTTTCTCTTGAGACATCTGAAGTTACTTTCTAAATTGGACTGCTGACCCTGAGAATAGTTTCTTCCCAGGAGATGGATTGCTTCATGTACTGTATTCTAGTGGAGATACATTGTTTTGGTTCAATTTTTTGTACACCTCAAGGCTAAAGCTGATTTGCTTTATGTTCCAGTTGAGTGAAGATGGTCCAGGTGAAGAACCAAGTGAAGATGATACACTCTCTAGCTTCAATGAGTGGGCTCTACCTGCCAAAGAATTTGACGGACTATGGGAAAGGTGATCTCATAACCAGTACATGCTCTATGTTTTTATTCTGCTGGTGATCTCATAATTGTTTTTTTAAAGGGATCTCATAATTGTTTTGCAGCTTACTGTATGAAGTTGGCCTGAAGCAGAGGTTGCTGAGATATGCTGCCAGTGCTTTGCTATTTACTGAAAGAGGTGTGGACCCATGCCTTGTTTCATGGAACCGGTGAGCAACTCTCATGTCGTTAATCACTTGGACGCTTGATCCAAAGTACTATTTTCTGGTTTAAGTTTTCACAGTATAGTTTGGCCATACCACCATAAAACCTCTGAGGGTCCTTTCTTTTCTGTGCTGTTGGGGCTGCACCTAGCTTCTGAAACCATTAAATGTCATGCATGTGTACTTACTGATTTTGTAACTGGACAGTGCAATGCTGTCTTATTCCTCTATCTGTTCCAGTCTATTGGCTGTTGTTGTTCGTTAGAATAGTCAGTCAAGCGGACTGCACAGAATATTCCAAAAGAACTGCAGCTTAATTGTCAATAGATGTTTACTCTAGAGAATTTGTACGTAGAAGCCCAACTTTTGTAAGAAATTACTTATCTTAAGATTTCTTGATTCTCTTAGAGTCTTAGTTGTTTACATTTTTTTTACATCAAAATGCAGGATTGTACTTTTGCATGGTCCACCTGGAACAGGAAAGACTTCGTTGTGTAAAGCGCTAGCTCAGAAACTTTCTATACGCTTCAAGTCAAGGTTAGTACTGAATGATATTCTTGACTAATGTTTTGAAAATAAATTTGTACTGATAATCACTCTCATTTTGTACTAGGTATTCTATGTGCCAATTAATTGAAGTCAACGCACATTCGTTGTTCAGCAAATGGTTTTCTGAAAGTGGGAAATTGGTATGCCTTTTTTGTGCTCGTATGATGATAGTTATTATGAATATATTTTGCGCACTAAAATTTACCCACTTGAGATACATCTTCGTCTCTACATATACATAACATACTTTGTCTTATTTAGGTAGCCAAACTTTTCCAGAAGATCCAGGAGATGGTTGAGGAAGAAAGCAACCTGGTATTTGTATTGATCGGTATGTTCTTGACCAAACTGGTGCACTGGCTAGGTGATACCTCTCCATATGATCCATGAATTGACTAGCTCAATCCACCCCTTGTTCATCTTGTCTATGCATATAATCAAAGAAGACCTTCCATTCCAATATGTTTATACTTTCAGAAGTGCCTCGATACTGAGTCTTGTTGACCTCAGTGACATGTGAATACGATTTGATTTTATGTGAATAGAGAAAATGGAGATCATAAATTGGTTTTTTATCGAAATAAACACAATTTGATTTCCTCGGCATTGGCTAGCACCTAGCAGAACACATTATGCACTCCTATAGAATGCTAACTGAACTTTGAGATTAGATAATTGATTTACAGCATGCTATATGTTTGAGCCTTATTCTTATCTCTGACACGTGCATTTCAATATGTTATATTGCAGATGAAGTTGAAAGCCTTGCTGCTGCCAGGCAGGCTGCTATATCTGGCTCTGAACCTTCAGACTCCATTAGGGTATGGTTTTCATCATCTTATTTTAGCCATGTGCCATTTATTAGGTAATGCTTACAGTCTTGTTTCGTTTCGTTGTGTAACCTTCAGGTGGTAAATGCGTTGCTAACACAAATGGACAAACTGAAGGCTTGGCCAAATGTTATAATTCTTACTACATCAAATATCACCACAGCTATTGGTATTTATGTTCGTCCTTTTGAGTTTTTCCTCTTATGAAATTGCTTAATAATTTCTGTCATTTCTGCATGCAAAGTTGCTGGCATTTTTTGCCTGGTTATTTGTTTGGAACAGTGGTAGTGTAAATGATTAACATTTGGAAAACTTCGGACGTTTTTATATGTGTTTAGTTAGTCAAGTAAATCATGGTAATGAGTACAGCGGTTGCATAATAAACATGTTTATGTTCTTTGTGGAAACTGTCCATGTTTATAACATCACATGTCCTACTTTTCGTAGTAACGGAAGCTACTCTACACTTTTGCAGACAAATTTAAGATAATATTGTTGCTTATAAATTGATTTAGATAATGTTGTTGCCAGCAATGAAGAATCAACTGTGCTCAGTAGTCAGTACTGATATCTGATGGACCAACAGAAATGTTCAATTATGGACATGCCATTCTCTTCTTTTGTTTCAATTACAGCCCATGGCTTTCTAAAATATTTTAAAACATATATAGACTCCTAGAATCAACAAATGCTAACTCTTGTCTAGTTTGCAGATATTGCATTTGTTGACAGAGCAGACATCAAGGCATATGTTGGACCCCCTACTCTTCAAGCACGATATGAGATTTTGAGGTCATGCATACAAGAACTCTTCCGAGTAGGAATTCTTACATATGCTCAGGTATTTGCTCCTTTTGCCAACTTGGTTTCCTTCAGTGCTTCCTTTTCATTATAACACATAATTACCAAAGTTGCCGAGGGCTGCTTTGCGCATGGAGCACTTGATCTGAGAAGACCTGTATTTGGATCTCAAAATGCATGTGCTTGAATTGCTGTATAACATTTCAATTTGAGTTTTCTTGCAATCTCTGAATGTCGAAATATTCTTCTTCTGCAAATGTAGGGTGGTGATTTACCTTGTATTCTGAGTTTTTCAACCCTGAAGGAGAAGTTGCACTGTCCTGAAGCTTCAGAACCCCACACACTTCATCTCTCCAAATTACTGCATAAAGGTGCAGAACTCTGTGACGTAAGTAATAAAGTCTACAGTTGCTTCCTTTTTATTACAGGGGATTATGCTATCTGCTGTAAGCCTGTAACGAGACCAACTTGGCTTATAGTTGTGTCTTCTCATTCATCCATAGGGATTAAGCGGAAGATCATTGAGAAAACTTCCTTTCCTCGCACATGCTTCTGTTCCCAACCCTTCGTGCTGCGACGCTTCTTCTTTCCTGCACACGTTAATACAGACGGCGCAAAGAGAGCTCTTGGAATCTCGCGGTTGATTCCATGTGGATTGCTTGCAGGATCAAATGGCTAACAGTTCAGTTCAAGTAGCATGTCCCTGATATAATGATGCATAGCTTGAAAGTCTGATGTTCTGAAATACAAGCAGATTCGTTCAATCTCTAGGTTAGAAAAGTCAACAGTAGAAGTTCAGGACTCCAGCGTCGGTGTTGCTTTTGATCTTCGGTAAATTGTTACAGTAGAGGATGCACTACACTTTTGAGGGACGCTGTTTTGTTATCTACATGAAGTTACTGCGATACTTTGGTGACTTCAACATAATTTTGTGTACATTGCGAAGTTAATGCCATACTTTGGTGACTTAAACAGATTTTTTTTTGCGTACATTGCGAAGTTTTTCTCATCATTGTCATGTTTTGCGTGCCTATGGGTGAGATGGAACTTGACCAAAAATAATCCTAAGACCTGGTCTGTCGCTCCCGTTCGAAAAACCACGCCTATCCTAAGGTACGCGGCTAAATTAGCTTGGAAGCTAATCTCAAAGCAGTAATTGAAATTGTAGTACAGACTATACAGTACATGATAGTGGATTAGCCATGTTTTGATCGGATTGGACACTTGTCATAGGATGGACATGGTCATTTGGTCCGGAGGGAGAGACCATCTCTTAGGATTATTTTCCTGGCTTGCCCTCATTTTCTTTTCCATTTTTGTTGGCGCATTTCCTTGTCATAGGAGTAGTATTTGACACTAGTGCTACGGAACATAAGCGTGCAGGTCAAAATTCTTAACACAACCGCTATGTTTACGACCAAATATTAATTAAGCTAAATAAACAACCAATAACTATGTCACAAGAATTATTTTCACCTTTCTTTGGTTTCTCACATTTTCTTGCAGCCTTGTGATCGACTGATCGCACGGGAAATTAACAAAAATGATCTGGCCAATATCGGTGATGCCTTCCGCATCCCGCTGCACGAGCTGGACATGGCCGAACTTGCAAATAGAATTGTTTTACTGAAATAAGTCATACTGACAAATTAGAGCATGGTGTGTAATCAAGGCCAAAGTGTCTGACAGTAGGACCCAGCATGCAAAGGAAAAGAACGGAAGAAGGGCGGTGAAGCATTTGGTCGAACACGTAGCATGCCCATTGGCGACGATAAGGACGACAGCATAAAAGACGAAAATCCTCCTCAAACTCAAACACACCACAGCATCCCGCCCCCGGAAACCAGCCGTAACCGACTTTCTTCTTCTACAAGCCTCCCCTCCCTCCAATTTCCCTCATGGTCATGGACTCCGCCGCGCCGGAGTCCTCCTCTTCCTCCTCCTCCGCTGCCACCGGCATGGGGTCCGTCACCGCCGTGAACCCGCTCGACGCCACCCCCGCACCGGAGACCACCGCGTCCGCGCCCCCCATCGGCCTCTCCTCCTCTTCCGCGCTCGAGTCTACGACAGACGGGTCACTGCTCGCCGGTTTCACCTCCTCCGCGCTCGAGTCTACCGCCTACGTGCCGCTGCCCGGCGCCCCCTCCTCGTCCGCGCTCGAGGCTCCTTCGCGGCGCTGTCCCTCGGCTCCTCTTCCTCCGTGCCGGCTACGGACTCGGTCTCTTCATCCGCGCTCGTCCCATCCTCGGGGACGGCTCCGATCTCTTCCGCTGCGCCGGTGACGGCTCCGACTCCCTCGTCCACGCCCGACTCATCCTCGACTACGCCTCTGACCTCTGCCTCCGCGTCGGCGACGGCTCCGAGCTCCTCCTCAACGGGGCGCCCGCAACGGGAACCCTTCGGTGCGCCCGCAACGGGCGACCCCGGCAACATGCCGAACGCCCTCTTACTCCCGGAAATACCGCCTGGCTCAGGTATCATTACTTCTTCGAATCATCACTTGTTCTTGTTGGATGAACTCCTTCAGTCCCCCGCAACCGCAACCGCAAGTGCGGACAGCCTCGATTGATTTGTTGTACGAGTCTGCGCGCGTGTGCCGTTTAATTAGGAGGGACAACGTTTCGTGTTTTCTTGCACTACCCAACAATTTCACGATCGCACGGGTGCTTTTCTTGATGAAAATGCGTGGAAATCGAACGCAGCAGGTGCTGGAATAGTGCCGAGATTCAGTCGTTTCTGGCTAATCAACGAGTGGATTAAGTAATTCACGGTTGCTGTCAAATTTCCTTCGTAGGAAATGTTGCTGTTATTTTTTTCCGTTTCGTAGATTAATTGGTTACAGCTTTACAAATCTAGCAGCAGACTAGGTTGATGAACAACTTGCATGCGCATGCTTAATTGTACGAATCTGTTCGACCCACCTCGTGAAATCTAGCTTCCCCTGTGTTTCTTGGATGATCATGTACCTTTGTTTACGGGTTCTTGAATTCCTGCTAGGAAGAAAAGAGGTCTGCTATGTTTAATCGTTCCTGCTGTTTGTAAATAAGTTGCTTTGTTTCTTTCATTACGGAAGAACTTCACCATGTTTTCCTAATGAATACGTTAGAACATGATCTATCTTATCAGGTGACAGAATTGTCAAGATTTCCCTACAAAAAAAGAATTGTCAAGATTCAGTAGGTACTGGCTATCTGGCTAATGGATGAATGAATTAAGTGCATTGGGTTTATTAACCTCAAGGTTTCTGTTAACCTATTTCATTTGGTCATTTAGCTAGTTAACTACAGTATAACTTAATCAGTGAGGGTTGATGGTCAATTTAATGTGCAATGTATTCTTAGTTTCTGGAATGAACAATCAGTCTCCAAATCTTGACTTATGCTTCTTGGATGGCTCCCGGTTTGATTGATTTACTGAATCCCCACAGAAATAAGACAAGCTTATTTTCTTCAATAGGCATGTCTTCTTAAATCAGGGGATAAATTAAAGGATGACCACCTATTGCTGTTTCCTTGGTGAGTGCATCATAGCAGTGGGTGCTGTGTGACTAGTCATAATGTTATATTCTTTCTTTCTTTCTTTCTTTCTTTCTTTCTTTTACATGAAATGTTTTATTCTTTCATAGTTTTTATTCGATCTTTTGGTTAATTGACTCTCTGTTGGAATTTATGTGTATCAGCGTTTGGTGATGTTCTGGACCCCTATGCCAGAAGTCCCGTGGGCCGTGAACTGCCCTTTTGCGCCTTCGCTGCAGGCTAAGCTCCCTGATACATCAATGACAATGAGCACAAATCCGTCGCACATCATGGTGGTTCGGCACGCCAAAAAGTATCAGGACAGTGAAATTGGACCAAGCCGGCAGGCCAGTGATGAGGATGTTGCACTTGGGACAGGGCTCAACGAGGTCACCCAGCACACGGTGCAAACTCTTTTTGAGGACGAGTTGGAGTACAAGAAACAGTATCCAAGGTTGGACTTGGGGAACAAAGCCGCACTTTGCTTCAGTGAAGTCAAGGTAGTATACTAGTATCTGGTGATTTCTCATTTCATCATCTTCTTCTCCACTTAGTGTTGTAATTGATTTATGCATCTTTCAAGATATCAAATTGTGGCGGACATGTTCTCGGACCCAAACCTGGCAAAGAAACCATACTGAGGGTTGGGATCAATGGTTTTGGGCGGATCGGTAGACTTGTGGCGAGGCTTGTTTTGCAGAACAAGAATATGGAACTCATTGCCGTTAATGACCCTTTGGTCAGCGCCAGTGACATGGTACGCACTTTTTTGTGTGCATAATTGGGCAACTCTATCTGATCTTATTGACGTACTGTGCATCATTTGATGAGTTTGCAGACCAAAGCTCTAGAGGACACGTCTCCTGGTGTATTCCCCGTCATCAAAGTTCTTGCTATTGAGTATGAACTACCATTTTGTCACTCAATTCAGTTACATTTACTTTCGATTGGTTCCATTACTAAGTCCTAACACGCCATTTCCAATCTTAGTGATCCTGGGAAAATACCCTGGGCCAACTCTGGTGTGGACTACGTTGTGGAGAGTACTGGACACTTCACTGACACGGTTACTGCCAGTGCTCACTTGAAGGTATTTCACTGACTTCTCTGTTAACTCAAAGTTATGCAGTTATCTACCCAGCATGATCGAGAGTGTAAACAAGAATTGTAGGGGTTCTTTCCCTTTCTAGATGCTAATTGGGTTTAATTTGCTCGACGTTCATTGATATGCATTTTCAATCCATGCACCTCAAATTGAAGAAACATGTAGTTTTACTTAGCCTGTTTGCTATCTCATGTACTAGGGCGGCGCCAAGAAGGTTGTCATCTGTGCTCTGAGCAAAGAGGCCCCCTCATTTGTTTTTGGTGTCAATGAAGATAATTACAGACCACATATTGACATCATATCAATTGCTGATTGCGCGACAATTTGTCTTGCTCTGCTCGCCAAGGTTACTAATTCATCCTCTGCTTAGCTGTTGGTTCTTTGCCTCAATCTGGATCATATAGTTTCTGATGACTCTGAATTGTTTTCAGATCCTCCACACTAGATTTGGCATTAAACGTTGCCATGGGACCATAAAGGGATCATACTCAAGCGCCGCAGAAATAAAAGGTAACGATCCACCTAGTATTTATGTGTCATTATTTTTTTAAAGTATTTTTTTCGAGACTGTTTTTAAAGTATTTTTGCTGCAGCCATTCAGCAAATGTCCGGTTACGCTTGCTAAACTGCAGGCACTAGGTTTCATCATTCCTGATTTAGTCAGCAATTTCGATGTGACGGTGCGCCTTGTTCCTCACGCAAAACTGTCTTGTGCGGAAATGACCGTTGAACTTGACAGATGTGATGACTATGTGATGATCAAGGATTCTGTCAGGTAAGTTAATGCTCAATTGGGTTGTTATTGATATTCTTGGTTTGTTGTCAAATCATAATATTGGATTGTCAGCTGGAACTTCTATTTTCAACAAAGGATGGAGGTATCAAAATTTGGTAATTTCGAGCACCTCTGTTAATAATGTGTAATGCAGCAAAACTCCTAGTATTTTTGTTGCGAAGTACATTATTTACTGAAAGGTATATCGTAAATGTCCGCTGGAACCACTGTTTTCTACAAAGGAATCGACATGTTTGTTGAACTTTGGTAATTCCATGTAACCCATGTTGATATACAAAAAATGCAGCAGGAATTTAAGTACCTTGCTGTAGAGTGCATTGTTTACTGAGAGGTTTACTGTGAAATGTATTTTACAGGGAGGAGTGCGCAACCAAACTTGAAAATGTACTAGCTAATCTGCAGGGAGTAGTGGGGCTCAAGGTCACGGATTACTTAGGAGATCACAGGTATTATACCGTGTACTCACTATATATCATCACTGGCTGGCCTCGTTTTGGGGTATTCATTCATTGAGTTCATTGAGTTGCATGGCCTTGACAATGCAGGTCGTGCTTCTTTGATGCCGATGCTGGAGTCACACTGGGCGACAGTTCATTCAAGCTCTTTGCATGGTTCAACCACGAGCGCAGTTATAGGTAGTTACTATTTTGCGAAGCAGATTCAGAGGAAAACAAATCTATCTATTTCAACGTTTCTGAATTGCCTTGCTCTTTAATTGATGTGTCTTGTTTTGCAGCCAGCGTTGCACCGACATGATCCTACATATGGCCAAAGTAGCCAGTGCTGAGGAGCTTCTAGAATAGAAAAGGAAGACTTTACAAAGCTACTCCTGTGCTCGTTACTCTGCTACTCAGAGTATACTTGAGTTACCTTGTATCCTAGCTAGCTTGTCAAGCCATGCCATGGGTTACCTCCTGTATGAAGAACACTTGCGAAGATTGCCAGTGTTGAGTATAGTCAGCCATGATGCCATGGGTTGGCTTGTCTCTTTTTACGAATACAGATACAAATGTTAGAATCGTTAAGTACAATCAATCCTGGTATCCTGCTCTGTCAGGACATGCAGTTGCAAAAAACTGTTGCTAGAGTTTTATGTTGGTTGAGTGAAGTCGATGTACAGTCCTGTTCATCTGCCTCGTGTTTGAAACTAGTGCACATTAAGTTTGAGGCCTGCGTAAATGTTTTGATTTTTTGTCGAAACCTCACCGCAACCCAACTACTCCCTCCGATTCTAAATTCTTGACGTGGTTTTAGTTCAAGGACCCAGGCATGATGTTGGTGGTAACAGGAGGCTCCCTCCCGTTCCATTTCATTAACGAAACCAGGGTTTTACAGCATTCAAAAGAGAAGGAAAAAAGGTTCTGAGCACCAGCTCGGTAGTAACTAAATCAATTTAGCTGCAGAGTTTACAGCACAGCAGAGAGCAAAAGCAGCAGTTATATCAGAGCAGATTCTCTGCTGAATCAAGCACAGGAGCAGAGTTGAAACGTCCCAGCATTGCATGGAGCTTCAGGTGAATCATGGGCGCTAGGAGGCTTCCTTTTGGTGCAGCCCGGGAGATCGGCTAGCGTGGTGGCGGCTCTTCAGAGATGTAGAGTGAGGAGCATCCGCCGGACACAGCCTCTGCCATCAGAGAGCCCAGCTCAGGAGTCGCAGGAGAGAAAGACGAGGCAACAGCAAGTTCCAGTGTCTTTTTCATTTCCAAGATAGCCGAACAGGTGCTCGCAGGAGTGAGGAAATGTGTTTGCAGAAGCTGTTTATCTCCTGTTGCATCTCCTCCTTGAACAGTAGAGACCACATGCGAAGAGTTTGCAAGGTTAGTCTCCAGATCTGGTGAACACCAAGCCAGTGCTGATGGTTAAAGATCAAATCATTAAGAAAAGACCATAGATTCCACAATACAGCACTAGTAGTGTTCATGGTAATCGTGGCGTTTGTTTGCAACCTAGTAGCAAGCAATAGATTCATAGGAGGTTCTTAAGTTTTTATTGAAAAACAGAGAAGCATCCTGCCAAATGCATCTAGCTACCACACAATCAAAAAATAGATGATGAATTTTCTTTTTTTCAAAACAAAAGGCACAATCCTCAGGTTTCTTGAGATGGCATTTCTTCTGGTTATCTCTGGTCATAATTCTATTATGTGAGTCTAACCATAAGAAAATGTGAAGCCTAGGGGGCACAACTAGGGACCATACAGCCGGCACATAGATGGGCATAACCTCTCGACAATTAATGATCTTATATAGGGAGCTTGTGGAGTAAACGCCAGTGTTGCTATATTCCAAATAAGAGCATCTTGTTCAGGTTACAAATTTCATATAAATCTCAAAATTGGACAGCAAGGGCAGATGTGCCCAACCAGGTGTCCTCCCAGAAGTGGATTCTTTTTTTTTAAGATACCCAGAAGTGGATTCTAGTGCCATTTCCAACATGCCATCTACATCTCATTTTAACTGCATGTGCAGCCCACATAACTCTAGAACCTATGTCCTCCCACAGCCTTGCAGTGCAAAAATATCGGGAGAGGCAGTGCAAAATATCGACCTCGACTGGCTGCGTCCAGCCAATGAGGAACGTGCGGTCGCCGAGGTGCTGCACCTCTCGCCACCCCCACTGGCTTCCCTGTTCGTGCACCATTCCGTGCTTTATCGTGCACCATTTGTTACTTGCCTAACGCGCACTTCCAATTTCCTTTCTCTTCTGACCTGGTTTGCTTGATTTGTTATTGACTCCTCAGTCGAGTTATAAGACCAGACTGGAGTTTCAATCTCTTGGCTACAGATTTTGATACCGTGAGGAAAATGTACTTGAGTTATGCCGTAGCCAAACCACATAATAAAGGCAATATTCAAATCGATCAGAAGCCACGGAATTGAAGGGAGTTCCGCTTAGCCTTTGCTCCTCTCTGATAGAATTAGCTCTTTTGTTTGCCAGGAGGGTTTGTCAGCAAGAAAATGCCTTCATAGGAAGCGAGGAAGAGCACGGAGTGGAGCTCTCCCAAAAACACTTACGTACGCCTGCGTCCCTGATAGGATTACGCATAGCTTCAGCTAATTCGATGTATGATGTTCTGAAATACACAGGCAAATCCATTTGGTCAGTACAAATCAAAGATAAGTCAGGTTGTTGTTCCAGTGCTTCCGTAAATTGTCACGGTAGGACAGCTTCAGCATGTTATAAGGATCCTGGACATAGTATCGCATAGCGCCAGCAGCAGACCCACCCCCTCGCCCGTTAAGCATCTAACTTAGAGATGGTAAAGCCAACATGACTTCTATAGCTTCTCAACTCCCACCCCATAAACGCTGTATGCAAGTTTCTTGCCAAAAAGCTTCCATGTTTCTCTAGGAAATGAGAAGCAAACCTTCCAGATCGCATTACAATCAAAAATTTAAAAGTTGGCTTGCCTAGCACCATCATGCCGCATCTAACATATACAAGAAGCACGATCAATATATACATTTCCAAACACTGGAATGACAAAAATTAACTAACAATTTCGCCCATTAATCAAGCCCCAAACCACAAACTACAATTAACCGTACAACAAGTTCTCAGAGACACAACGGTGTTCACAAAGCTATGTGAGAAGAATGTACATAGGGGAAACAAGAACCGCGACATTGTTCGATAAAATGTTCATGGTATATGTCTAACATTCAGGTTACAACCCGGATTTCACCTCTGGGCTCCTCTGGTTGGATCATACGTTGCGGGATAAGGAGCTGGCGGGGCTGGCGGTGCTTGTCCCGCGTTAGCAGCTCCAGTGCTTGGCTGAACCACCCCAGCAGGATATCCTGCGCTACCAACCGCACCGTATGTGCATGTGACATCAGTGGCTGTGCCACTAGTTACTGGGTGCTGAGGTGCAGCGTATGTGCCAGGATAGCTGGGTTGTGCATAACCTGCAACAGGATAGCCAGAATAGCCTGCATATGCACTAGCCTGCGCAGCATGCGGCTGGTAAGCGTTAGCAGTATCAAATGCTGTTGGGTACGCATATGTTCCAGCCGGGGTTCCTTGCTGATATGCTCCACCTTGGAGAGTTCCTTGCTGATAAGCCGCAGCTTGGGGGGTTCCGTGCTGATACGCTGCAGCTTGGGGGGTTCCTTGCTGTTGCTGGTATGCCACAGCTTGGGGGTTTCCTTGCTGGTATGCCGCAGCTTGATTGGTATATGCACTTGCATATGGATTTGTGGCTGCTGATGCCCCTGCAGCTTGTGCTGTCCCAGGTTGTGGAGCTGTCACTTGTGCAGCTGCTTGTTCGAAAATCATTTCCAATTGAAACATTTAGACTATTTAAACTCAACACGAGAAAAACATGTACGTATACATGTCTCAAGACAGATTATGTACATGCATAGAAATGTACGGAAAAAATTTAAACACCAGAAAAGAAAACTTATGTACTCCCTCAGATCCATATTACTTGTCTCAAATTTGCCCAAATATAGATGTATCTATGTTTAAAAAGCGTCTAGATACATGTAAAATATTTCGACAAGTAATATGGGTCGGAGGGAGTAGTAGAAACAATGTTGCAAGCCTTGCATTTTTTTCTCATATACGTATGTACCGTAACTTTCCGTTACTCATGACATTAGCAGCCAGTTTACAGCTGTTTAATGAGCCTACTTCTGATCTTCCTGTTCTAGTGTCAAGACATCTGCAGGTAAGATGATCTGTAAAATCTATTAGGCAGATCTTAATATTTCTCAAATAATTCTAACAAGACTTGATCTTGCATATACACTATTAAAGTTTGTCCTTGAAGATGACCATAAAAAGCAAGTTAACCAATTTGTTGCAGCAGTTGAGTTTAATCTACATCAAACGAGTCTTATGGTTCGTAAGTCTCAGAATAACACATGTACTTTGACACAGCTAGCACAGCAGAGAGACCGCATAACACATGTACACATGACAATACCAGTCCGCAACTTCAGTTGAAATGACAAATCGGTGATTGGTAGGGCAGTCATGATTAAAAATGCAGAAGAAAGGTGTTTCGGCAAAACAAAACCAAGAGGAAAAGTATAGGTATAAACTGTCTTAAGGTCTAAAAAAACAACAAATAAATCCAAAAATCTAGTGGGATCTACGAGTTACATAATACTCCCTCCGTTCCATAATTTTTGTCTCAAATTTGCCCAAAAATGGATGTATTTATTCCTAAAAAGTGTCTAGATACATGTAATATTTCGACAAGAATTATGGAACGGAGGGAGTAATATTAAATGCAATGAATATTGAAATGTAAATGAAACAGGCCAGTATAGTTCCACTACTATGAGGCGTGACCCTCTATGAACAGCACAATCTGTTTCCACCCATATCCTAGACATTAAGGGAATGATGAGAAATTCACAGGAAAACAGAAAAGGAATAAGAAGAAACCAAATACCATGTGCCCGGTTTTCAGCATTCGCCACATCAAATCGCAACTTGTCAGCCTCTTTAGTCATGGTTATCAAGTTCATTTCCATTGTCCGCATCTGCTCAACTTGCTTGACGTTTGTATTTTTCTCATACTCAAACGCAGATCTTGGCATGATTAGAAATATATATTAATATAAAGTCCTATGTACCACCAAAGCTCAGACTGGCAAAGAAATGTAAAAAAGGAGCATTATCACAAACCTTAGACTGTGATGCTCTTTCCTTAGCCCATCTAGCTCAGCAAGCAATTCGGCAAGGTTAGTGTTGTTCCCAGAGAGCTTCTGTAATTCTTTAGTCACAATCTCTACCTCAGAAGTAAGCATCTGCCTTTCGGTAATAAGTCTCTTTGCCTCCATGTGCACTTGGTGAAGTTCTTTCTTCACTGCATCACCAGCCTGTATGTCTGCCTCCATTAATCTTATTCTCTCCACCAAATCTCTTATCTGCATATCCGTATCTAACTGGACATCACCTAGGTGGGTGCGGATCATTTGCATTTCTTTCTCAGTATCAATAATATCCTGTCTTAAGACCTGATGGCTTGATGACAATCGCTGATTCTCCCTGATGAGCTTTTCTGCCTCTGCAGTCAGCATGGCAAGCTTGTCTTCCAGGATTTCCAGTGTGGTGGCAGGAGAAGGCTCCAAATGTTGGCGGCCAGAGAGGATGGCTGCAGAGAAGGCACCATGGCGCATCAGACCTTGAGCTTGGGCACTCCGTCCATCTAGGTGGCCCCGATGAGCCATTATCCTAAAATAGGAAGTATTGTTAAAAAAAGAGCCAATTCTTAAGCTGCTTCAGAATTCAGCACACTTATAGTTCTGATTAAAAAGATTAATGCACCATGTACCTACATTTTTACACCGGACAACAGGAACATGCATCATATGATTAAAATGGCACCTTACCGTTAGTTACAGAAGCAATTTGAATGTAGGTAACATTGATCTGAAATTTTGGCTATTGCACCTTTTCCTATGGAAGATTTTGTTCTAAGTTCCCAAGAGGCCACTTCTTAAAGGAAGCAATAAAGTTAACGTATAAGTCAACAGAACCTATATGGGATACCGTCTCATCAGAATAAGTGCAGATACCAGAACGGCTTGCACATCACCAAGGTTTGAGTGCACTCACAAAAGCAGTCTTTGAAAACTTACAAGCTTGAACTCCCGTCACAGGGACATCAAAACTGTAAGCTGAATCTATTATGACAACACAAGGGGAATGGATTATTTGCCCCAAGGTTTAGTGGCTCATGTCATATGCCTTTTAGTTCATTGTGATGGTTCTTTTATCCTTCTCTTCATGTGCCAATAATTAACTTGCCACATCTTTTCTGATAAACAGGCTAGCATTCCTAACAACAAATACCCCCATATTGCGCCCAGGCAGAGCAGAGAGACAAAGGCCTGCACAGGTCGCTTAGAGCAACTCCAGCAGCTGCCCTATCCTGTCCAGTAGCTTCCCCATCCGACTCCCCAAATTCAGCCGCAGCCGCTCCAAATCCCTTCCGGGATCCCCCAAACTCGGCCGGCAGCTCCGGGCTCCCAATTCCCCAACGACTAACCGAAAGCTCCCTCCGGCCAAGGTATGCTCTCCCTTTACCTTTCACCTTTCCCTCTCTCTCTGTCTCGCGCTCCCTCTGCCGCTGGACTAGACGCAGCTCCACGGACCGTGCCGCCGCTCGAGGAAAGACGGGAAGGGGAGAACCGGAGGATAAAGAGTGGGAGGTCGGGCACGGCGGCGTACCGGATCTGCACGGGGCGTCTCTGGCACCCGGAAGGCGAAGTGGATCAGGCGCCCCGCGGCGGAGGCGACTGCGAGGCGTCGGGGCGGCGGTAGAGGGAGGCGGCGGCGGCTCTGGTTTGAGAGAAACAGATGGATGGTTTTTTTGCTCTGAGGGAAGAAAGAGACAAGAAACAGATGGGTTTTCTTTTTACTGGATTTTGAGAGAAACAGACTGCAATACGGCCGTGGTACGCTAGTGCTGTTGGTGTCGGACTGCCGCTGACTGTTTTCTGCTCGTGCGAGATGGCTTTACATGGGCCGGCCTGCCCAACTCCCTTCCACGTAATTTTTTTAACAATCCTAATTATCAGCACAAATTATTGAATACGATCTCAAAAGAATGCACAATAGAATACAAACGACACAATACAAAACTTTTTTTTCCATATCGTTGAAGTATAATGGACTGTTTTTTTTCCATCAGTTTGAACTTTTGGTGAGCTGGTTCGATGTACGAAACTCTTCACATATAACGCACATGTACATCGTAACAACAGCATCAGTTTTCAAGCAGCATGAAGCCACAATACAGTTTTAGAACATTTTTATGAAGGAAGGCCAGACCCATTTCTGATATGAAGTGTTGACGAATGCGCAAAGAAAAAAGGATGGAGTCTTGATGAATGCTTTCCACCCTTCTGATACGGACACTCGGATTTCTTAAATATAAGGAGCCGGGGGCCCTATGGGCCTCCTGTTGATCTAAAAAGAAACTAGTCAAATACGACAAGTTTT
This sequence comes from Brachypodium distachyon, assembly GCF_000005505.3. Taxonomy (NCBI): domain Eukaryota; kingdom Viridiplantae; phylum Streptophyta; class Magnoliopsida; order Poales; family Poaceae; genus Brachypodium; species Brachypodium distachyon. The sequence continues at coordinate 17,185,553 of NC_016135.3, forward strand.
ATAAGAGTAACATCTTATATGATCTCAAATGATAGTTGGATTCATAATTTGAAAAGGGAGCTATGTCCAGAGGCTTTTCATCAGTTTGTGTATCTTTTTCAGCTTGTCTCATCCACACATCTTGATCCTAACAGGCCGGACATTATAAGATGGAAGCTCACTAACTCTGGCCTTTACTCGGTCAATTCGGCATATCACGCTTAATTTCATGTCATGGTCAGATAGCGGCATACAAGTCTCTTTTGGAATTGTCAGGCGCCTGAGAAGTGTAAGTTCTTCCGTTGGTTGTTGGTTCATGAAAGAATCCCGACTTCGGATGTGCTGCAAAAGAAAGGGATCGACAACGATAAATGGTGCCCTCACTGCACAAACATAATCGAGAATGCGGTTCATCTGTTCATTGAATGCCCTTTTGCTAGATAGGTCTGGAATTATATGTTGGCAGGCGTTTTTATCTTGGTTCCTTCTCTCCAATAACTTGGAACAATTACAATTCTATCAAATCCTGGTGGATTGAAAGGTTGGAAGCTTTTTCCATCAATAGCCAAGGGCGAGATCAAAGGAGCTACCCCTCTATTTCTGCTAACTTTGTGGAATATTTGGAATGAGAGGAATCAAAGGATTTTCAAGCACCGCCGGAAATCTGTGGAGGCGACAGTTGCGGTTATTCAGGAGGAAGCTCATTTGTGAGTCTAGTGGACTCATTAGGAATTGGTGCTCTTCTCTCGGGAGATGATGATGTACCTTGAACCTTTTGTTTTCTCTTTTGTTCTTCTTCTTTTTCCCTTTAAACTTGTATTTCTCCTTGGTTGAGATCTTCTTGACCGCTTTGGCAATGAAAAGCACATTGTGCTCTTTTCATCAAAAAATATGATCGGGTCTACAAGGTGGTGCATCCTGTCTTCAGCTTTTGCCAACATTATTATTGTGGGAATGTATCAATGACCAAGTTATGATCACTACACCGCGAAAGAAAAGAACCCTTTGCTAAAATAATCATCATGATTCTCTAGATGCCTTGTTCAAGACATCTTAGAGCATCTCCAGCCGCGCGCCCCATTTGGCGTCCGGCGCAGCCATTTTTTAGGCCGTTGGGGGGGGGGGGGGTCCGCCGTGATCCAACCGCGCCCCCCAATACCAACTCCCCCAAAAATTGAATTTCAGAAGAAAAAAAAATTAGCTAAATTCGGCGAAATTTAAATGAAGTACGTGAAATTTAACTAAACTCGATGAAATTTAATTAAACATAAAGTTTTTCATTACATAATTTTTTTAAGATAAAAACGGCGCCTAGTCGTCGAGGTCGCTGAAGTAGGCGAGGTAGGCCTCGTCGGAGTCATCAGAGTCGATCTCGATCGACTCCACCTTCACCTCTGGCGCCGGCCTCTTCCCCGCCTTCTTCTTCACGGCCGCCTCCCTCGCCGCCTCCATGGCGCTCCACGCCAACACCTTGGCTTCCGTCATGGCAAGGCCGAGGCATTTTGCTTCCTCGGCTCGCGCTCGCTATCGCGCTCCGCCACCCGCTGCCCCGGGAATTCCTCGGGGTCGCCGTCCTGGCACCATTCAAGCGCCAGGCGCTCATACTCCGGCGCTGGCGCCCACTGCGGCTCCAACTTTGGCCGGACTAGGCGGAGGTGGCCGCGAGGGGGCTCCGGCCCCCGTCGGCGGGAAGACGCCCCCGGCTCCTCCTTGATGTGCAGCGCCAGCGAGGAGGCGCTGCGGGAAGAGCCGGAGCCGTGGGAGCGGGATGCGTCGGAGCCGCCATACCGGTGCCGGCGGGAGTGATCGCCGGCGGCGATGGGGGCAAGCACCACCGCCACGGAGCGCCCGCTCCAGAACCGCTGCTAGCCGTTGATGCTGAATCATCCGGGCGGCGGGCGCTCGCCTTGGCCCTCGTAGCGGGCGATGTCGAAGGCGTGGCGGTCGGCGAAGAAGCGCGCCCAGTTCGCCCCGGTGGCGCGGTTCCACCCGGGGTCCTCGCGTTGCTCCACCGTCAGCCCGTGCCACTAGTGGGCATTGACGGCGGCTGTCCGGACATGGCCCGTTGGCACTGGCGGTGTCGGGATGCCGCTGATGCTGAGGGTCCAATGCGCTGGCAGCCGGCAGTCGGGCGACGTCGGGTACTCGTGCTCGTGGAGGGCCTCGGCCTCCTAAAGCGTGAGCGTCGCCCGACGCCATGTCTCGTCGCCGGCAGCCATTTTCTCGTCGCCGGGAGGGTTTAAGGGCGAGAGAGGGAGGGTTTGGGCGAGAGGGAGGAGAGGAGTCGCCGAGAGGAGATTGTCGAGTACCGCCGGTGGTCGCCCCTTTTTATATCACCGGAATGCGAACCGGCGGGTGTGTGAACACGGTGATAAACGCGGCCGCGTGGCAACCGGCGGGCTAACGCCATTAAAATCCACTCGGGAGCCAAGGAGGGGCCGGTGAGAAACCGGTAGGGCAATTAATTGGTCGCTGACAAGGCGGGCCTGCCGCAATAACGCGTTGCGCCGGCGCCCCCGCTCGCCCTCCCGTGGGCTGGGTTCGGCCTGAGGGCGCTAGCTAACTTTTTAGGCTGTGCCGGATGAAAAAATAAATTTGGGAGGCCGGCTGGGTGGGTTTTTGGGCGCCGGCACCCACCAAGCCCATTTAGGGGTCCTTTAGGGGGGCCGGCTGTAGTTGCTCTTAGCACTAGCAATTTAAAATCCATAAATGATTTGCTTACGAGGGGAAAATAACTTTTGCAACCATGAGGAAGGGGTGAGATTTGGACATCTCTACGAGTGGACTCACTATCCACAGAGAATTGGTGAGATTTCTCGCACCTACAGGGTACGCAATCAACACATATTCAAGTGCAGCTGGGTCCAACATGACATTTTCTGTGAAATAAGTGGTTACTAGTTAGGTGCCCGTGCGTTGCTACGAAATCTCAAATAACAGCGTATATGATGTTAGTTTGTCTTGACGAATGTTAGTTCTTTATTTGTTGTGTGCACCATAGGTACGAAACAACAACAGAACCAAATTTGGACGTTTTTTTCCTCGGTAATCAAATTAATGATGAAAAATACAACGAAAAACATTCACTAAGAAAGCCAAAGTGTGATCTTGACTACCATTGTAGCATCAAAACATGTACACTGCTCTTTTGGAGATGATGTATCATCCATTTTAATTAAGACTACAAGTGGGCTACCACCATTTTAATTAAGCCAAAGTGTGATCTTACTACCACTGTAGCATCAAAACATGTACATGTGTTGAGAAAACAATGCCTTCGATGAACCATCAGATAGACCAGCAAGCTTTCTTTCAAAAACAGATGCAGGAGTCAGCATGAAAATTACTGTGCTGCAGAGGTTGGATGTACATATGCTCACCAACCTTGGATGCCTCTGGCCTTTAGGCCACATGAGTTAGTTAGTATCATGCAAGATCAAAAGATGTAGGTAAGAAGTATATTCCAAACAACAAAAAGCTAACAAAAGAAATACATTGGACCGTGGAACGATTTATCTCTAAATAGACATCACGCATGACTCATGAATGGTAGCCAAGCTGTAAAAGAGAGTAAACTAAACAATCTGTGGAATTTCAGATGATTTTAATATAGTTCAACATTCTAGACCAAGTAACGGTATTATGGCTAGCTGGCATGTTTTTTCTTACAAATAGTAAGGAAACATGGACAATCTAGAGCATGCTATTTTAAGAAGCAGATGCTTCCCTCCGTTTTTCTCACATAGTGAAAAGATATATGACGGCATACTACAATTTATGGTTAGTTTAAGTCACAAAGAGATGTGATTAATTAAGAAAGATGGGGAATATAGTGGGGTACCTCATTTTCGACAAAGCTGCCATACACTTGCTTATTAGACAAAGAACTCCATTTATCTGATGTGAATTTTAGTCAGCAATTATATACTCCCTCCGTCCCATATTAAGTGACTTTCTATTACATGTATCTAGACGCTTTTTAGGTATAGATACATTCATATTATTTGGGCAAATTGAATCAAGAAATAACGTAACCAAGCGGTTGCAACCTTGGCTTGTATACGGAAATGATTTAATAAGGACACCATAACTGGTAGACCATAGTTATTATTACAATATAACATTGCAAAGCCTTGTTTACCTGAACACAATGCCAGAGCAAGGGAACATCAACTTTAGCAATCACAACTCCATTCTTCAACTTGAAAACAGATGCCAGCTTCTGATATATCTAACAGAAATACATGAATATGGTTAGACATGAAGGAAATAATGATTTTGCTTGCAAATTGAAGCTACAGCCATCAAGTGTATCTTACATAGTTAGGTGCCCGTGCGTTGCTACGGAATCAAAATATTTGAAAAAAATTACTAGAATAAAGTTCGTACAATTGATATCTCATCTCAGTATCGATAAGGTAACATCTCTGTATCTGAATTATCGGATGGAATATAGAATCAAAATCTTGCACTACATCAAGTATTCAAGCATTTGTTGATAAACATGGTTGTGCTAATGCAAACATACATGTGAAAAGCACTTAGAACATCTCATTGCAATAATAAATTCCAAATACTTGAAGAGAGCATAGTTGTTTTTAACAAATATTGAAACTGACCATAGCTATCTATTTTTACTAACTATGTTGTGCCGGCTAACAAGATTACATACCAAGCCGTGCGTTCTGCATCCTCTAAAATCATCATTTTGCACTTGAAACGAAGCTAAAATTATCAAAATCATCAATAGGGTTCTCTTAATTGCTAGGGCAGCCAGCGTTCTGTAGGTTAAGCATCAGTTCCTCAATTCTGAAAATTTTGAAATTTGTATGAAACAACTCCAAACTGCAGCTGTATTAAATATCTCACCAAGTAGTTCTTTCCTAAGTGGGCATCTAAAACTTCCTCTGATATTAATTAGAACCAATAACAACAAAGGTCACCGAGTTCAAAGTATCTTCTAATAGAACTCACATTTATATTTAATTGGTAGATAACGAGTGACATATAAAGCATTTGTTCTCTATTAATCTTAGGTACCATTAAGACAGAGTCACGACTGCACAAAGGTAGTATTTTCAACTCTTTTCATCATCATTGACGCCAACATTAAAAGGTAAAACCTTGCAGATTCATCAACTTGATCTAATAGATATTCCTTGTAGATTTAATTAGATACCTGAGCTTACCACAGTAGCAGTCTAACAATATGCAAATAGGAGTTCTGTATGCAATGACTGGATTTTCTTCAACTGTGGCTAGACGTTGATAGAGAACAAGCAGAACTGTCCATATCAGTTGGACAGTATGACAGAAATAGAAAACGAATAACATTCCTAAGGTAGCAACAACTAATTTAAAAGAAGTTTAGATTAATTATTATCTGTTCTCTCTACTTGTTTCTCTCTCCTTTGTCAGAAGTTTAGATTCTTATACTACATTGGTAAAAATCAAGTAATCCCATATGTTCAGGTTAAAGTACCAACTCCTGGTCTGCAGCTACGCAACATGCATTTGTTTGGCCCTAAAAAAATCTGAACAAAACAAAACGGAGTTTGAACCTAAATCTGAACTACAGCAGTACTCAGAAACTAAATCACACATAAGCATTAAAAGACCAATATATATAAGTATACTATGAATAGGAGCTTACCTGCTCCCCTGTCGCTTCTGTTGTCAATGTCCCCAATTTCGATCTTGGAATACTCTGAACAATCACCAAATCTACGCATCATTAGGACGACCAGCTATAAGAACAGAGAAAAGATTTTCTTTTGTCTGGCAACAACACAATTGCAATGCAATCTGTTTTATCACCGTAGGAAGTGACAACTGAATCGTCCCCAAAGACGGCAGTGATGGAATTCGCCGTCAGTTAATTAGCACAATGGAACTCTCTGAATCGTTGTGGTGTTGGCTGGTCCGCCCGCGCCCGCCCGTGCGGCCAGCACCACCGCGGGGAAGACGGAGGGAGGGAGGTGGCGCCACGGATCAAGAGGAGGCGAGAAAGATGCAGGTGGCGGCGGTGACGATTCCCATGGAGGCGGAGGCGGCACTTCAAACTCTGGAGGCACAGTTCATCAAGGCGGTGGCTTTGATAGGTGATGAGACGAATCGATCTCCAGAGAGGGGTCAGGGAAAGCCGGATTCGGCCGCGGCAGGGTTGGAGGAGCCCAGTCCCGGCGGCGTCGAGGCTGGGGGAGGCCGGATCTGGTGACGCGAAGTCGTCGCCGTGCGCTTTTCCTCGAGGGGGACGAGGTGGTGGCGACTGGAACCGGAGGAGGAGGCCAGGACGGCGGAGCTCTCCTCAGGCGCCCGTCCTCGGTGGCGGGACTGCGTCCGATGGCGGCGTCCGCGGGGACCGGCCGTGCTCCATTCCATGGCGACGGCGGCGTGGACTGGCACATGGAGGGACGGGCACGGGAGGGATCGTGAGGGAGATGAAGAGATCGAGTGGGTTCCGGTGGAGATGAGAGATCTAGGGAGAGGAGAGTCAGGTGGGCGGTGGCGGCGGCGCACGGGCTGCGGGGCAAGGAGGAGCGGCAGACCGCAGCGGGAAAGGAGAGAGATCAGGGGATCGGGGGTTGTAGGAGAGAGAGATCAGGGGATTGGGGGTTGTAGGAGAGAGAGATCAGGAGAGAGGAGAGAGGAGCGTGATCGGGAAAGGAGAGCGATCGGTCCTGATTTTCCGATCCTGATTTTTCGGATGGAGCAGGAGAGCGATCGGGAGATCGTCGGGGTGGGGGTGAGACGACGTACGAGCTTACGGGCTACCACAGACGTAACTGGAAATTAAAGAATAGTAAAGATTGACCGAAAACTTTTCTTTTAATACAACTTCTATATCCTTTTTTCTCTTAGCAAACAAACATCATCTCTTGTGGAAATTATCAAACTCATTTGTTTCTGATTTGATTTATTTACCAGTTTGCACAGATACATTTTATTTGCTATGTAGGTGCGACAAAATTGAATAATGACATACATCATCCAATTCTAGGATGCCAGCAATGGCCAGCAAAGTCTCAGACGCATGTCCCATTGAGTGATAACTATATTTAGTCTCAGATGATAATTCAGAAGAACGGAAAAATGAATTAGAAGTCGGAATCAAATTTCGATATACGTCATTTTGATTTAATTCAAGGTAGCCAACTATTTCCTTCGCAAACAGGTGTTAACCCTGCTACAAAGCATTGTGTGAAGAATAATCTTCGTGGGTTCCTCAATTATTTGTGAAACAGAACTGATGATCTAACCCCTGTACGAAAAAATAACGCTCAGAAGTTAGGACTTGTAAACCAGTCCCCAAAAGAATTAATTCTTCAGGCGTGCATCAGGTATCTAATCCAGATTAGCAATGACTGCATCAGTAACTTCCTGGGTGGTGCTGGTGCCGCCCAAATCCTTTGTTCTGTATTTGCCTTCCGCAACGACACGCTTCACCGCGGTTTCCAGCCGGTCAGCAAACGATGGGAACTGCAAATGCCTCAGCATCATGGCAGAAGATAGAAGCAGGGCGACAGGGTTTGCTTTCTTCTGCTCCACAAGATTATCATTTCCAACATTTCCTGCAGATGCACCTTGCTCGAAAATGGCATGGTCCTGACCCACATTACCTGCAATACAATGCAGCATACATGGATCAACGTACCTCAAACTTATATTGGCTTAAACTTACACCAGCAGGTGGTTCAGGTATCTTAAAAAATGAAGATCAGTAACATTTCCGTAATCATTCCAAAATAATGGTTGAGGGTGGAAAATTATGCAAGGGACTAAAGCATAAAACATCTAGCAACACTATATTAGTCAGTGATTAGTAAGATATTAAAAAATATCCAGGAAGAACTTCATTATTTGTATGAAGAACTGACCACATAAACAAAGTAAAGACTGAAATCTTACCTCCAGGCATGACACCTGTTCCCCCAACAAGACCTGCAGCTGTGTTGGCCACCAAATTGCCATAAAGATTAGGCGTGACCTACCAAGGGAATCAAAAGATGCAAGTTAGAAAATCTGCAGGTAACCCAAAGGAATGACATACTTAAAAGGAGCACTTAGGATAGGAATAGCAGGATAATTAGATCCATACCATGACATCAAATTGTTCGGGCTTTGAAACAAGTTGCATACAGCAGTTGTCAACAATGATTTCATTATACTCAATGCCAGGATATTTTGAGGCAACCTCACGGCAGGACTCCAAGAACAAACCATCAGCAAGCTTCATGATGTTTGCTTTATGCACTGCTGTGACTTTCTTTCGGTAGTTAAGGTAAGCATACTCAAAAGCATATTTGGCAATCCTCTCAGAGCAAAACTTCGTGATCACCTAAAAAATGGAATCAGCAAACAAGGAAAAACAGTCGAGAGAACAAACTGAAAATGAACACACGGGCTGAACAGTTTTTTTTATTACTAGTTTCTTGAGCAAACTCACTTTCAAGACACATACAGAACCGCTCATAGGCTTACATGGAAACAAAAATGTACGAAAACAAACACATATGCAATGAATATTGTAATATAGACATCACATTGTCAGCAAAATCTTGGTCCATTTCATATACTGGAAACCATGCTAGCCCCATGATATTCATGTATTGTTGATATAACATAGACAAGTGAATCTATAGCTCGGTACATAATAATCTCACCCATCAGTTTATTTGGAGACAGCAGTAGCTACAGGCTACTATTGCTGAGGATAAACGCATCCTAAATCCATGATACCAATCTCATGGCATGTCAAATCACGGTGTGACCAAATATAGCAACACTAGATTCTATAGAAGGCCCGCCATAGTGTTTGGTACTGATTAAACTACTCATGAAATTAAGAAAAGAGCTTTAAAGATGAGTTAAGCGCAAGCATCATATTCCAACTTCTCAACAAGCGAGGAAATTACTCAAATTCATGGGTATCGAAGCATTTACCAGGCAAAACACACATAATATTCACATGGTATTCCAACTTCTAAACAAACTATTCAAATTCTTAGTTAGTACTACCACAGCATTTGCCTGGAAAACACAAAGCCATGAGTTGAATTAAGCTGATTTATATTGATTAGAAAACCTACAAAGCTGCACCCTGAGATTTGACAAACAAAGCCATGCCAAAAATTGGAGCACACTTTTTCCAGTGAATTGGCATCATCTTATTTGTAACGGGACTGCTAATTTGGACGCCACATTTTGCAGTTCTACACAGATCTACAAGCAATTGCTCGCATAATTCCAGATTTCAACCTTACGAGGCATGGATGGCTACAATGATTATACAAACTATCGAGCAAACAGTGAATTTATGAAAGCAACCTAGTTATATATGTTATCATGATCGCAAATTCATACAAAGTATTATTCAATTTTACATATATATTGAGCCAACAAGCTGACGGCATCAATTCATGGCAGATAGATCTGGTCTGTGATAGGATACTATCCTCTAAATTATGAACTATTATCTACAAAATCCACCAATCATATAGCATTTACCAGCAATAGCACCCATGAATTCCCTTACAGCATCACAAAAAAGCACATCAGACGTGAATCAATGCAGTGGTGAAGTACTGAAGGTGATCCTCTAAACAACACTGAGCAAAGTAAACGTGTGATTAGCCATACCTTGAGGCTCTCGACGACCCCAGGCACGACCTCGTGCTCGAGCCCCGAGTACTCGCCCTCGGTGTTCTCCCTGATGACGACGATGTCGACATTCTTGTGCCTGGTGGGCAGCCCGGGGACGTTGGCGCAGTTGACGAGGGAGGCGTAGAGGTCGAGTTCCTTGCGGAGCTGCATGTTGAGGGAGGATACGCCTCCACCGACTGGGGTGGCGAGCCCCCCCTTGAGGCAGACCTTGTTGCGGCGGATGGAGTCGATGACGGCGGGCGGAACGGATGGCATGTCGCCGTGGACGTCGTAGGTCTCGAAGTAGACCGGCGCGTGCATCGCGTCCATTACCTGTTGCACGGAGCCGGTGACGAGGGGCCCGATGCCATCGCCCGGGATGAGCGTGACGGGGCGCGGGGTGCCGTCGCCCGGCCGGGGCATGTAGGTCACGGTGCGGCGCGCGGCGGCGCCGTGGCCGGGGAGGGGAGGCGGGGAGGAGACGAGGCGGCGGAGGAGGGGGGCGGATCGCCGCGCCATGGCGAGCTGGCTGGGGTTGCGGCGGGCGGATGCGAAATTGCGATCGGGAAAGGAGGGAGGCGGAGGCGGAGGCGGGCGAGACCGGAAAGGAAGGGGGGAGGGAGGAGACCGAGAGAGAAAGAGAGGGAGGAGAAAAAGGGACGGCGGAGATGGATACTTGAGTTGTTTCGCGTTTTGGTCCTTGGAATTGTTGGGTATTTGCGGAGTATTAAAGCTTCCTTCACAAGAATAAGATCCGTCCCTTCCATGCGGGCCCATCAAAGAGGCAAATGCCAAGCAGGAGAGAATATCTATTTTTTATTTTTGAATTGGTCGACAAGGTTGAACTTGCAACGATTCCGCGAAGTGAACGATCAAATAAACGGAACTATCACATCAGATGAGTATTTTTGTCGATAACTATTCCTGTTTAATAATTTGATTATTCAACAAGCAAAGTACATGGGCATCCAACTTTTTATTCAATAATAAGCTACAAAGCAAGGGTATATTTGATTGAAACCAAAACATGTGTTATACCAATGTTTTGTTCATTGACTAAAACTAATCTTTTTTGTCAAAGTTGGCAATTCATAAGTAAGCAAAACCATGCCAATTTTTTGGTACATCAAACTTGCGCTCAAACCAAACACACCGGCCTAAAACCGAACAACATGCTACTAAGTACATAGTCCTATAGTCTTAGTTAAACAAAGCTGAAGTGTCATGAATCTGCTTGCAAAACTATGCCTTGTCTCATATTTGTATGTAAAAAATGTTTCTAGTTATCTTTGGTTTCCACATCCTTGGACTCCTGAATAAGGTAGAGCATATTAATGAAAAAGAAGAAAAAATCAGGACCATATCTGATTAGACCGGAACCGATTGTTCTCACACCTAATTTGGTTTTAAAATTTGGAACAACAGGTTTATTTCAAGAAATTTGGTTTTGCTCCTCAAGTATCTGCCCACTAGCCCCCTAGCCATGAGAGAGAGAGAGTTAATTTAATACTCCCTCCGCAACTTTGTACCAACTTTATATTAAATTTGAGATATTCATGGCCGCGCTCGAAGCTTTGTCGTAATGTAGTTCAAGCCTTCAAGGATCCTATCTAAGTTCAAGGATCCTAGATGCTTCCAAACAAGACGAACAGAAAGTCTTAACCTGCTTTAAGAGATCGGAGCGTGCCATCTGACTACTAGTCACAAACACGAGTGATATGAAATTCAAACTCTGCAATCGTTCAATATTGGAAAGTGACAACAAGATCATAAAATTTATGCTGAATCAAAAGTAACACATGTCCACCAACTTATACCACACATAAAAAAACCTGTGGATACTAAACAGTCAGGGTTTTATAATGGGTTAATGTTTTTAGGGAAACATATTATAACGGTTTAGTTAGATATATGTCACTATAATTCTTACAGACTACAAAATGTCACTGTAATTAAATTGTTCGGAAAATGCCACCGCAAATTTATAGATTTTTCGAAAATAGGACTACAGTGGCACTGTAAGTTGTTGTGCATTAGCATTTTGTAAGGATGAAAAATGCAGTGGCATGGAATATATCTAATTAATATTTCTATTAATTATAATGTGGTTGCTCCAGCATGTTGGAAAAATGAGTCCAAATCAACTAAAGGTTGGAGTAGAAGGCAACCAGAGCACATATTTTCACTGCATCCGGTGCCGTAGGGTCACCGACATGTGGGGCCGGTCCCATGTGTCCGCGACCAGCACGTCAGGGGACGTACGGCAGAGGAGTTGTGTCCTCATGCAAGGGAGGGAGATCCCCTGACGTGAGCTAGGTGTCGTGAGGGTCACCGACATGTCGGGCCGGTCATCCCATATGTCTGCGACCAGCACGTCAGGGACAGAGGAGTTGTGTCCTCGTGCAAGGGAGGGAGATCCCGTAACGTGAGCGAATGGGAAGCTCATCGTCTAGCATTCATTTATTTTTGAAAAAAAATCAAAGCATATACTATAATTGGAATATTATAGTTTATAAGACTGATAAAGCTCAAGGCACATAACAACACACAACACAAGTACTTTAATTAAGGGTTGCTGGAGAAGTTAGCAAAAACATATTGACTGGATGATAATTTTGGTGTAGATCAGCTACCTTCAAAGGCCTTCCTAAACATACTCCCTCCGTTTCTAAGTATAAGAGGTTTTAGCTTTGTGCTAATTCAAATTTCTTCAAGTTTATAAGAAAAATCTACCAACATCTACTCTTATATTAGGAACCAAGGTAGTACTACATGTGTCACTGGCGGGCTCTAAAGGATGCTTGCTCTCAATTATCCACGGCAGGCAAATGATTGAGTGGTAGATTGAAAAAGTGATTCAACTAGCTTAGTCGAGTGTTGTCGGTTTCCGAGGAATACCTCAACAAATAGTGTTGGACGTCGGATCCATCATTTGGAATCAGTGACATAACATCCAATAGCTATAATTTTTGAAAATCACCTAAATAATGGTGATCGGCCAAAAAACACACACACATTTGACGCTCAATGCAATAGGTTGCGATGTCGTCTGATTTCAAAGCGGCGATTCTACTGGCTCCACCATGTGCCGATGCATGCAGAGCCTGCCGCATGTCATTGGGCCGGCCCGTCTCATTATTATATTTCATTGGTATATGATCGATATCAGTCAATGGTATATGATATGAGTTAATGATATATGGTATTTGTATATGGTATCAGTAAATGGTATATGATATATTTTAATGGTACGACGTGTCAGCACATGGCTGGTTGCGAGCAGCACATGACTGGATGCATGCTACCGCTAGGTAGCGGAGCCGTAGAAAACACTTTGCGGTCTGATTTGACCTGTGTTGTGTGCTAGAGCCTATAAGCATAGAACGGAACCGTCGAAGTTCCAAACTTTTTTCCAAAGTCTTCGGTTACCGAGAAACGTAAAAAAATCGCAACTTTGTCACAAGTTAAACTTCTTAAATTTGGACCAAGTTTTATTAAATCCATCGTGATATATATTTTTATATTATATTTATTTGATTAAACTTGAACAAGTTTGACTTCAGATAAAATCTCATGATTTCTTAATTAACTGACGTGGATTTGTATAGATTCTTATACGTCAGTTAATTCGGAATGGAGGCAGTATTAATTTAAGAACGGATGTAACACATGTAGGTAGTCCCACCAATTAGCAAAGCCATCGTATTTGTTACTGAAGGCTAGATCAGGTCAACTTAATTGGATGTCGTGGAACCTGATCAATTATTTTTACGTGTTTCACCTCGCGGCCGAGTAGTGCGTATCTGAATATCTGATGGCTGTAACATGGAGGGCACCAACTTATGCACTTAAGCAGCACTTCGCGGCAGTTTCCGTCTTTATGCTATGGAGCCATACATGTCGTGGATAGATTTCCAGTTTTCCATGCAGTCAAACTGTTCTTTAGACTGTCTCCCACAGCGAAAAACTCCTTTTAGTTCGACGAGTGCTTGTGCATATCTTTTGCGCTACCGTGTTTGGATTCCACCACAGCGTATATCTGATAAAAAAGAAAAGGAAGGAGAGTTCCTCCTGTCAGTGTCAAATGCAGATCACATGGCGGAAAGACGCGAACCCCCTCACGCCTCACTTTGCCTACCGGCGGCGGTGGGCCTCCCATCTTTGTCATCTCCTTCGGTTCTTAATTAGTTCAGGGAAAAGGAGGGAGAGTTCCTTCTGTCAATGTCAAATGCTACGTTCCACACTTCCACGCACCCGTGAAAGCTCACGACATGGTGGCCTGTCTTCTGGTTTAGTATATCGTTCACCTTTTGCATAAGCAGGAACGGAACAAGCATAAAGATTTGACAGAGCTTAGTTTGTCGACTGGCATGTTCTTATTCTGCTGCTGTGCCTGTGCGTTTCATTCACTTGTAAGTAGAGTACCAGCCTTAAATAAACTATTCTACGCACAGTACTATTTTGCTCATGGAAATATATTCTTTGGGTGGTGATTTTGCTGTCTCCCGCGATGCTTTCCAAAACATGCTATTCCGTCGTGTTTACTGTTTGGCAACCGCTTGGCGGTTGCACTCCTTTGCTAAATAAACAGTGCTGAGTGAAACTCACTCTCTCACGGTAGACATTTGCCCGCACTATGTTAGCCGCATTTTGTTCATATGTAGTTAATTTTGATTTTTAACCACACTTTTAACACTTCAACCGCAGATTTTGTCAATAAAAATGCGTCAAATACTTTTGCAAATACGAGTATATTCAACACTTTTAAAATGTGACGCATATAAATCTGACGCAGTTTGAAACCAAATTGACACACTTTGAAATGCGTCCGGTAATCTACCGTGACATAGCGACTGTTCCATGGCAGGCAAGATCCACCCAATATATCGCCATTTTGCCGGATTGTCATTATCCCGGCACAACTTTTAGTATAGAAATATCGAAAGACCAACAAAATCCTTTTTTAATTAATAAATAAAGAAATTAATATGCAGAGCATCTTTCAAACACAGACTTTCAAAAAGGGAGAAACAGTTACACATGAACAATTGAGAAGGAACCTTGCATTATCAATTACTGCAGGAATTTTGAGATTCGGTGTTTTGTTAGGTTTCTGTCGGAAGTTGCAGTAGAAAATTAACTCGTATGTAATTCTATCCAAAGGGCGAGAATACATAATTGTGTTTAATAATCCTCCAATTATTCTTCAAAGTCACTTTAGTTTAAGTTCATAGTAGTTACTTAAGAAAATGTGTAGGAGCAAATATAACACTGTCAGTCCAACTAGTTCTGTGGTGGTGGGAACAAATTAGCCCAACTAGTTGAAAAATGGGGCAAACTAATCCTATACCTTGTTAAGGCATGCTAAACAGTCCAAATTAGTCCGAACTGAACGCATGTACTTCCGTCATATCAGAATCAAATCACAAGTTTTATGTCATGAGCTATCGTAAAGACGAATGTTTATTTGTCATTACATACGCTACATATTTGTTGATAATGTCGATAAAGACGAATGTTTATTTGTCATTACATACGCTACATATTTGTTGATAATGTCGATCGTAACTTTGTCGATCTCGACGCAGCTAGGGATGTGTAAGTGTAATACTAATAAGATGTCACCTATTGCAATTCTAAAATAATATACTCCGTAGGAAAGTACTTTTCACAAAGACAGTAACATCTGCAAGTGGCAAAATAAACAACTTCATTTACTCGGCTTTGAACTCTGAGGTCATTACTTCCGTAAGAAGCAACTCTTGGTTTCAGCTAGTCATGAGATTATCAGATTATGCGACGAGCCACGCGGAGAGTCATGGACTTTTTGTTTTCATCTGATCTGATCACGGAGATTTGAGATTAAGAAAAAGGACCACACGGAGGCCCTGGGACATTTCCGACGTTCTTTCCGTCTACAAACCAAAGCCGTCTATGTTTGATCCGACGGCGGAGCCCTGCTTGCTGCGGCCCACGAGTGGGTCACGACGGACGGCCTCCCGTCAGAATCAAAAAGCACAGGCACATAGCAAACCCACCCACAGACAGCTCAGACCCAAACCCACACCCACCCGGAGCGGCTTCCCCTCTCCTCGATTCCGTCCCTCCCACCTTCGCCCCCGAGCACCGACCGAACCCTAGATCTCGCAGCAGCAGGCGGGAAGCGCACGCCATGGCCAAGCCCTGGGGCGGCGTCGGCGCCTGGGCGCTGGACGCAGAGCGCGAGGAGGAGGAGCGCGAGCAAGCGGCAGCTTTCCCCGCGCCCGAGCCGCCCGCGGCGGCGGGCGGCGCCGCCAGCTTCCCCAGCCTCCGCGAGGCCGCAGCGGCCGGCGGGGGCAAGCAGAAGAAGAAGAAGGGAACCACTCTTTCTCTGTCGGAGTTCGCCACGTTTGGCGCGGCCGGGGCGCCGCGCCGCGCTGCCCCCGCGGAGCCCCGGGGTCTCACCACGCAGGAGATGATGATGCTCCCCACCGGCCCGAGGGAGCGCTCGGAGGACGAGCAGGATCGCTCCCGTTTGGGCGGAGGGTTTCGCTCCTACGGAGACAGAGATCACGGTAGTGGATTCGACGACGATCGGCGGTCGAGTAGGGCTTCAGATCTCGACATGCCCTCCCGTGCTGACGAGTCAGATAACTGGGGGAGGAATAAGAGTTTCTCATCGGCTCCTAGTGATGCTGGCCGGCGTGATAGTAGGTTCAGTGGCTCATCTCCACTCGGTCGCGCAGATGACATCGATAACTGGTCGCGTGACAAGAAGCCACTGCCGTCACGCTACCCTAGCCTTGGTTCTGGTGGCGGTTTCCGTGAATCATCCGGTGGCGACTTCCGTGAATCATCAGGTGGTGGTTTTCGTGAATCATCCGGTGGCGGTTTCCGCGAATCATCTGGTGGTGGATTCCGCGACTCACCAGGACCATCTGACTCTGATCGATGGGTCCGTGGTGTTAGCTCTGCCCCAATGCCGCAGAACGGCGATAGGCCACGTCTCAACCTCAATCCACCAAAACGTGATACCTCAGCTACCGATGCGCCACCTGCTGAGGTTGCACGCAGCCGCCCGAGCCCATTTGGTGCTGCAAAGCCCCGTGAGCAAGTGCTGGCTGAAAAAGGCTTGGATTGGAGAAAGATGGAGAGTGAGATAGAGAAGAAGACCAGTCGGCCTACCAGCTCACACTCCAGCAGGCCAAACAGTGCACATTCCTCTCGCCCTGGGAGCCCTGGCTCGCAGATCTCTGCAGTTGGTAGTGAGGGAGCATCGAGGGTGCGCCCAAAGGTAAATCCATTCGGTGATGCGAAGCCGCGGGAAGTGGTGCTGCAGGAGAAGGGGAAAGACTGGAGGAAGATTGACCTTGAGCTCGAGCATCGTGCCGTTAATAGGTATGCTATCTATGGGCCTATCTCTTGATGACACATTGCACTAGCAGTTCTTTTGATTGTGCAATACTGGAGTACTGACATATAGGTTAAAAAGCCACAAAGGTATGGCTTAGCATATCTAAGTTATGCTTGCTGAAATTGTCCACTATGTAGTATGTCATAACCACATGTTATATGCAGTCGGAAAATTCTGATGCTTAGTTGCTAATACAGTTGTTAGATAATTCTCAATTAAGCAAGGGGAAGTTTACTTTCAGCGATTTTAGGCATATGTTGACTTGTAATCACGAATAGTATGAAGCTATCAAATTGACAACATGGTACTGTGCATTGGGATCAACGTTAACAAGAATGCTATGGTTAAAGCTTTTTTTTTGCTTGCTTGTCTTGAATGTAGTGGTACAATAGAAACTTCTTTTGTGTAATGGCAATTAAACCCTTCAGTGCTGGCAGTTTCTTGCGGAGATGAAAGTATCTAAGCAAGGGTTGGAGGGAATAGTTTGAATTTGATGCTGGTCATATTCAGCAAAGTATATTTCGTGTTCCTTTTTTTTCAAAGTCATGACTCATGGATAGTAGGGTCATGAATGTAGTATGACAGGTTTGTGGGATTCTATAGATATGTTGAATGTTTGTTGTTGCCATGTTTTTGGTTTTGCATTATGAGCATGTGAGAAAAATATAGGCCTAAAAAAACTCGTCACGCTAATCTGTCAGCTCAATGTAACTCAAGTTATTTTGTTTCTTTATTCCTCTTTTGTTAAACATGTATGTGTTAACATTCTTCATTTCTACTTAAACTTATAAGTTTGATAATAACATCGAATAAGATTGTGTGTATTTATTTGTGGAGTTTGCTAACTGGTAAACTCTGCTTTCGATAACAGAAAATGTGTTATTTCGTTAAAAAAAGAGAGAGTGGATGGACCTTCTATTTCTGCCCAATACTCAAGTAGAAGTATGCACATTCTGGCAGATGCTGGTTAATTTTGTTCACCTGGTTGGCTCAGCGCAATATTATTTTTTGTGTTCTGTAATTAGGACCATTTTTTTTGTCTACTTTGGCATTTGTGATGATAATCTTAACTCAAATCATTTTTAAATCTGGACTTGATATTGTTATATTTTGCTACATAATGTTTATTTCCTCTTAGGACGAGCCGTGTGTCCATACTAGATTAGATGTGAAGGCAACTTAGAAAATGAACAATACCTACATTTGCATTCTCTCATGATATTTTCAATTGAATAATGAACCCATGACGAGTTATGATTGTCTTGC
This sequence comes from Brachypodium distachyon, assembly GCF_000005505.3. NCBI lineage: Eukaryota > Viridiplantae > Streptophyta > Magnoliopsida > Poales > Poaceae > Brachypodium > Brachypodium distachyon. Next base: position 17,203,833 of record NC_016135.3, read on the forward strand.
TTCTTGATGGGCTGGTGTCTCCTAGCAATCGTATTATTGAATCCTCTTGACTGAATGTAAGTTTTGGTAAACTCTGGGTCCAGTGCATGACCATACGAACCCTGTCCACTTTGTTGGTTGGATATCACTGTTTCTGAAATAAATTAGGAAACTACTCATCCAGATATTTCATGCAACCTTTTTATATTTAACCTGAACATGATGGCTCCATTCAAGAAACTCCAATGAAGTAAATAAACTGCTTTATTAATTGGTAGTGATACTTTATTCCATCAAATGTGCATGCTTGTGTTGGCTACTTTTCTTTGAGAAGTCCATTCTTTTAGCTATAGGTGATGTTTACTTGAACCCTATTTTTCAGGTCAGAGTCAGATGAAGAGAAGATTTTAAAAGAAGAAATCAACCTTCTCAAGGTGGATCTAAAAGAAATTGAGGCCAAGACAAGTGATGGTTCTGACCAAGCTTCCACAGACAATGCAAAAGATTTGTCTGAGAAGATATCTCAGATGGAAAAGCAGCTTGAGCTGCTTACAGTTGAGTTGGATGACAAAATTCGTTTTGGGCAAAGACCTAGTTCTGGTGCAGGCAGGGTTACATCATTTCCACCAACTAGTTTAGCAGAGGAGCCACATGTTACAGCGGCAAACATGGACAGACCGCGCTCCCGTGGTGGTATGGAAACATACCCGAAACCAGTTGAGGAAAGGTGGGGATTTCATGGTAACAGAGAAAGAGGCTCTTTTGGTGGAGGCCGGAGTTCAGACAGGTTAGCTGCTGAAGTTGATTTTGCAGATTTCCCAGATTGATTTTTTCAATTTTCATACTCCCTCCGACCCATATTACTTGTCTCATATTTGCCCAAAAATGGATGTATCTATGTTTAAAAAGTGTCTAGATACATGTAATATTTTGACAAGTAATACCGGCCGGAGGGAGTACTAAATCTTGCATATGCTTTGGTGGATTTAGATGGTGCATTAATTTTACATTTGTATCATATTATGTTTACTCATCATCATATTTTGCTGAATACTGAACCATTTTGACATTCTAGACAAATAGCAGTTTGGTTCCAACTGCTTTTAGATTGCATGCTAAGGATGCTGCTTAGAATGAATGTTACTTGAATCATCATGATAACCATATCAGCATATGATTTTTCTTAAGGTGGCTGGTTTTTAGTGGGTATCTCCGTTTTATTTGCTTCAGCTCTCAACGTACCATTTTATGATGCAAAATCGTTTTTTTCTTCTTTCAAGCATTTTAAGTCATTGCTGTTACTGCTGCTAGTGCATGCAGCTCTTTATTGACTTGCTCTTGGTTTTTCAGGTCAACAAGTAGGCAGGGATGGTGAAGATGGGGGTTTGAGCATCATCTGTCAAGGAAACTTCTCTCTGTGGTCATTTTTTTTTGAAAGAACGGGCAAAAATAAGTCGTTTTATTTTTGTTGTGTTTGACTCCCATTTTGGTCGAGCTAGAAGATTGGAGAGAACCTTTGTCAACGGAGGTTACTCTGCGTGAAGTTATTGGTTACCACCTCTATGCTGTAGGATACTTTCTGTTTCTTTTTCTTGCCATCTTCTATGTCAAAACTATACCTGGCAAAATTTGATGCTAATTACTCTTGCATCGTGGATCCTTATGCTTGAGCAGGATAATGAGATATTTTCTTCAGTGCATGTGTTAAATCTTCTGCGATTGCTGTTGTATTTTCTACGGAGTAGTATTCTCCTTCTTATGGCACGAGCTGTAGCCTGTAGGCATATAGCTCTGTGCCCGTAATATCTGCTCGTACTCCCTCTGTGACTCAATTTTTTCTAAATATGAATGTATTTATTTTTAAAAAACGTTTAGATACATGTAGTAGAAAGTCACTTAATATGTGACAACTTTCTACTTAATATGTGACGGAGTGAGCAGTATTTACCCAACTCTGCACTGCACCTATTCTCTTCGAGTAGAGTGTCGTTGTAGGAGATCCTGGCTGTGCAATGTAACAAGTGATCTGTAGAAGGAGTATGTTGCTATGTTATGTTGGTAGCGTTATTAGCAGTCCTTGGTGCATGTGTGAATAACCTAATGCAGAAATTGCTAAACTTTTTGGTTGCTGAACCATGAACCATGCTGTGCTGAAGTTATTTTATAATTTATTGTAAAAGACATAACAAGACAGAAAAAAAGTTGGCTAGCCAATCAATAAAATAGATGAAAGTGAGTTGGGTTATCTTTGCACCTTTGCCCTCATATTCTTTCGTTTTCTTTGTTTAGAGTTGATCTGTGTGAAAGTGAATAATTCGCTTGGTAGACGACATTTATAAGAATCTCCTGAACTCAACGTCCTCACTCTTGTCAACTGTCTATCTGATAAATTGAAGAATTTCTCTGTCACCTTTAAGTCATCTGAAGTCAAATTCGCGATTTCCCCATGCGGATGTACACTAGACATCATAAAATGTATGGCTTTGTACTTTTGAAATGACCTGATTTTCTCGACGGTTCTTCGCATCACCGGAGCCGGACAGAGCTTACCAAAAGAGAGCTTGTAGTGGTAGACGCTGCATAGTCGTAGTGTTAAGGCCCAAAGAACTAGCGCACGTAAGCAACAATAATCGACAATTTAGAAAACCATACAATGGAAGAGCCAAATCTAAAACGACACGAACAAACGTGAAAGCCGACAGACCCAAGGGATTCACCTGAAACACAGCTCCACACGCCCACCGTCGGCGCTAAGCACACCACTGGAACGAGGACCGGATGGGGTGGACCTTATTCTGACTGATGTTGCCGCCGCCTCACCATTTTGAAAAAGACACTGAAAAATCTAGAACAAAACGTAGGTCTTTCTGCTGGCGAGCGGCCATGATCTGCCGCACCTCCGTGGACAAGGAAGCCAACGGAAGATGTATAGACCGGCGGAAGCGCCGGTCGAGGGAAAGCTGAGCAACCGCCGCCTCTTGTAGATGCGTTGGAGCGAGCCCCACGCACGACACCTAACCAAGCCGTGTTTGTTTTGCTGGTTTAATTATAACCCAATCCACACACATATTTCGACAGCCTCACCAATGGAGTGGGCGGAGGCTGCCGCTGAGAACTAGATAAATGGCCAGTATAAAGGAGAGACAGAGAGATGCAAATGGCTATATGAAGGGCTGAATGACATATTTAAAACTGTAAAAAAGGATCCATCTTGAGAGCATCTCTAGTAGTTACCGAACCTGGCCCATCCGAACTTGCAGAGTTCGGTTGACTGAAAAACATTTTTTAGTTTGGAAGCACGATGTGCAGAACAGAAATCCGAATTCAAAACCGAACTCTTGAAAAAACTCATTCGCGCGTGAACGGTTTTAAAACCGAGTAGTTCATCAATGTTGCATACAGTATAACGGATTAAAACAAACATACATATATATACTAAGCCGTCGGAGAGCATCTACTCGTTGTCGTCGGAGATGTTGATCACCGATGGCGCCTTCAATAGCCTGATGGCTGCATCGAGGTTGGCCTGCTCCTTCGTCGCCCGGTGAGCATCGTCCTCGGCCAAGCTGGACTTGGAGCTCTCCTTGACGGTGCACGTGATGTCATCATCCGAGGAATCCGAGCCGTCGCCGCTGTCCTGCTCCTCCTCCGTCGGCAACTCCTCCTTCTCCTCCGCGGGCACCGGTGCGGGAACGACGACACCGGTCAAAACTACCACCGCCACCCGCTCCTCCTCCTCCTCGAGGAACGCGTCCCAACGGTGGCGCGCGTCCTTGCTGAGGTCCCAATGCCAGTACCACCGGAGCATACCCCGGCGGCGAGCACCTAGGCGGAGGCACTCGTCAGGGGTGAGTAGGGTTAGGGTTTCCTCGCACGGGCGAGGAAACAGTCCGGCCGCCACGGCGAGCGGGCGATGGGGTTCCGGGCCTCATTCCGGTGGTGGTACATGGCGGCGCGGTGGTTGATTGTGGCGGCGCGTTTTTGGATTTGGTACTGAAACGGCCCCTCCAAGCCGTATATATACGAGCGCGTTTTGGTAACCTGAATCCTTTTGTCCGGCCGGCATGGTATTCGGTATCTAATCGGGCCCTTTTTTTGCCCAAAACCGAATCGACGGTTCGGATCGGGGGAGTTCGGTATCTGCTAGAGATGCTCTGACAAACTACTCCAGCTTGGCTCGCTCGGCTCTAGGCTTGACTCGAACTTTGCTCAAGCCTCAAGCGAGTCGAGCTCTGAGACCATAAGTTAAACAAGCTCGACACTATGTGATTTTAAAATTTTGTCGAGCCAAGGTGTTGCTTTGTCAAAGTAAAGAAATCATTCACACGTGAACATTGTTTTTGTTTAGTTTATATGCATTTAGTCGAGTCAAGCTTGGGCTTAGTCGAGTCTGATCCATTTCTACGTGAGTGAACATCGATTTTTCTTTTAAAACACACACATCGATTTTCTTTTGCTACCGAGCCTTGTTAAAACTAAACTCGAGCCTTCGCGAGCATTGATCTAGACGAGTTCAAGCGTGACAACAAAGTTCAGACATCAAGTTGGGGTCGCTTAATGCCTCTACCAAGCAGTCTACCAGTAATTTCGATCTCAAGCCGTTGAAAGCCTTCGGCAAGCCGAGGTCATCTATTCTTCCATTCGTGGATCGATTTGAACTTCTTTCCAAAAAAGATGAAGTAAATTGGATTTCTTTCAAAAAAGAAGAAGTAAATTGAACTTTCGGCCATCGGTAGCCCTTTTCTGGGCCGAACATATTGGGACGCTTAAACAGAAAGGCCCATATAGCCAGACCCGACCAAAACCCACACGGCCCCCATGCCACGCACGCACCAAATCTCACCAGGTATTTGTACACTCGTCGTCGTCTCGGACAACACAACTCGCCGCACCCGCACCACCGCGCCGTCTCCTTCCTCCTTTCTCCCACCAGCCGAGCCCAAAACGAAAACCATGCGACCATAGCTTAAAAGATTCACCCCCTTTAATACGAGATCCGACGGCCCAGATCTCTCGCTTCGACCGATCCGCGCCCCCTCCCGTCTTCCCGCCCTCTCCCCATGTCGCCGGCGGCCGCCGGCGCCGCCTCCTCCGGCGAAGCGCCGCCGTCGCGTCCTAAGCGCGAGCTCTACACCATCCCGGCCTCGTCAAGTAAGCACTCTCTCTCTTTCTCTCTCCCCCGACTCCGGTTCACGCCCTCTCCTCGCTCTCCTAGGGTTAGGTGGTGGGCGGTGGTGGACTGGGAATTTAGCCGCCTGACCAATTGCGTGTCCTCCGCCCCGCAGGTTGGTTTCGCTGGGACGATATCCACGAGACGGAGCGAAGTGCCCTGCCGGAGTTCTTCGGCGGCCCCGGCGGGAACAGCTATGGGACGGCCTCGCGGAATCCCCGGATCTACCGCGAGTACCGCGACTATATCATCAATAAGTACCGGGAGGACCCTGCCCGCCGCCTCACCTTCACCGAGGTCCGCAAGGCGCTTGTCGGCGACGCCACGCTCCTCCGGAAGCTGTTCGGCTTCCTAGACTCCTCAGGCCTCATCAACTTCTCTGCCACCTCCCCCCGCCCTGTGGCACAGCAGCCTGGGTTGGACGCCGTTTTAGAGGCGCCTGTGGGGTTGCAGGTGACTCCACGGCCGCAGGTGTCCTACTCCGTGGAGGAGAGGTTTGGAGGAGGGACTGGGGAGAATGTGTTCCGCTTGCCTCCGCTGAGCTCGTATGTCGATGTGTTCGGGGAGTGGGCGCCTGGGAAGGGGCCTATATGTGCATTCTGCGGAGTGGAGTGCAAGGATGGGAAGGTGGAAACTTTGGAGGTACTATTTATTTCATATTATTGCAGCACTAGACTGTTCTGTTAATGAATTCACGGTCTGGACTTTGGATTGCAGAAGCTTAAGTTGTGGATAATTGCGGTGCTACTGCATGCTAATTAATTGATTTGTTTGCGCACGTGCCATTTGAGTGTCCGGTTAACTCCGATCTCTTGGCTTGGACCATACCACGACATACAGTTTTAATTTGTACCTGGAGAATTGTTTTATGAATATTTCGTGAAACTAGCTAGTGCTTATGTGTTAGTATGGAACAAAAAAAGTGGGACAGTATAATTTACTAAGGGAGTTCATTGTGTTGGATTGATCATCAATTGTCTGCAACAAACATTTGCACATCTCAAATAACAACGAGATACTAGGCAAAGGGAAGAAAAGCAGCAGGAGGACAAGGATAGGCTGAATTCTCGGCACAAATCTGGTTCCATTCCATGGGATTAGGATACGTTAAACCTATCTCCCATGAAAAGAAACCTAATATTTGAGTTTGAGCCTTCTCTACATATTTGTTTAGCCTTTTTCAAAGGTTATGGCCCAACGTGCCAGTACGAGTGTAGGGAAGGAGTGAACTCTTCACCAACTCAAAACTTTTTAAGTTATTATTAGTTGTATAGATATAGATGACACTTACCACATGATTGGGAGGGATATTTGCTATGGAATCAGTGCAGCAGCTGGGTATTACAACCGTTCTTTTTGTCTAGCATAATGTCCTGCACTTGAAATCTGCTCACTTAAGTTTTACCAGATACTGGACGCATCACACTAGTGTTTTCACTAAATCCTGTCAATTTTTTATACTATGGTATGATAGGATCTCTTGTAGTGCCATACTATGTTATTTATGAAATGCATTCAGATGTTGTAATTATTTTTATTAATAGAGGGTGCACTTAGATTATCAGATACAGTTTGATTGAGTTGTGAATTTATTCAGATCATCAGATGGCATCAAGCTATGATACGATGAATAATCGAGGAAATATGTGCTATCTATTCCTTAATGTTTATGTGTTTGCTTTTCAGGATGGTTTTAAAGTATGTTCAACGTGTTGCAAAACCAATAGTGATAATGAGGAAGCGAATAAATGCGCTGGTGATAAGAAAGAGAGCGCTGACAACCATGCTTCTAGTGCATGGACAGATGCAGAGACACTACTCCTTTTAGAAGGTGTCCTAAAACATGGAGATGACTGGGATCTCATTACCCAGCATGTCCGCACAAAGAATAAATTAGAATGCATTGCAAGGCTTATTCAGTTGCCTTTTGGTGAACATATGTTGGGTGCCATAAATGGTAAATCTGATAGTAGGTTCCAGACGAGCCAAACTACTGATGGCAAAACGAACCACTATATTGTGAAGGACACTTCAAGCCAGTCAAACGAAATGGTTGACGGCATGCAGATTGATGGAGAGCAAGATGGTGCTGATAAACTTGTTGAAGAACAACCTTCAAAGCGCCAACGTTTATCTTCCTCAATAGATGTGACCGGTTCATTAATGGAGCAGGTAATAAAGGAAACATAACAAATATATGACGGAAATCATCTTTAAGGATGCACAGTTTTTTAACAGAGCACTAATATTTGTACTTCTACTTCAGTTAGCACTGCTGACTACTGCGACGAGCCTGGATGTTGTTGCTGCAGCCGCTGCTGCGTCAATTAAAGCATTAGGTAGTGAAAACCCTCAAGCAAAGAATGCTTTTCATCTTAGCGAGAAAGAATACCAAGGCAAAACATTCTCTTCTAACCATATCCATGAGAGGTAAACATGTGCTGCAAGTTGTGCTTCTTTGGCTCTTCGCAGCGTTGATTCAATCTGTTTATTTTAAAATGACATTTTTACAGTGAATGCAATGTTGGCGATCAGGAAGGGGAAATGCATGGACAGACTGTTCCTGGTAGGCCAAATTTATGTCTCACATTCTGAGCTACTATGAATATATGTGATTTTCTGGATACTAATTACAGGAGAGTTGTTTCTTTATCTGTTACCAAAAGTTGTACTGGTTGGAATTGTTTCCGATGTATCACAAGATTATATTTGAATTGAGCCATCGGTAGTTCAGTACTGGGCAAGGTTTTTAAAAATGCTAGGCTGTGTCTGGTCGTTTGCTGGCGCCTAGCGCTTCGCTCGCCTACGCGTTTAGAACGGACAGGTAGCAGGGGCCAGGGGAGTGGCTGGGAGGGGTGGTGGGATGGACGATTTTGGTGAGGGGTTCGGTGAAGGAGCAGCTGGAGGGGTGTGGCTTCTCGTGGAGGCGGAGTGTGGCCATGGCAGGGATGGATGAGCTTGGCCAGACGCAGACTATGTGTGGCAGACAGGATGAAAAGAGACACAAAAGGATATATGTGGCCCAGAACCGTTCTTTTTATGTAGCACATCTGGCTGCCGCCCAGCGTCTTAGTTACCTATTTCCGTCTCCAACCTTCAGCCCGTCGCTGCCATAGTTCCCTAGGTCCAATGGCTAGGTGCTTTTTGAACGCACAAAAACTGTTAGAATGGTGCTTTTTGAACGCTACATCTAGGTGCATTTTGGGTGCTTCAACCAACTTGTTCCCGCACAAAAGCATGGTGCTTCTGTGACATGTCAAAGGGACACCTCTGGCATTAGTTGCTGTTGATTCTTTTTTATGGAATGAAATTGGTGAGCACTCAAGATGGCCAAGGCAATGAATTTAGTCTGCCACACCCTATACCGTCTGGCTTCAGTAGGCCTTTGATAGGCCTCCTTTTTACACTACCTGGCAGCTCCAATACCACCTGTATTAGCTGATGGTTGGATCACCGGATCAGACAGCAATCCCCTAGTTTTCTTAGTTTGCTGAATCATCTGAAAGCTGTACGTGCCCTGGGTTACAATATTTGTATGCTTGTTCGTCACTAGCAGTTCGCCTAGGTGAACCGCAGGTTCTGGTTGGTATTTGCCAACTGATATAATCCGTAAAATAAACCGTTGAGCTTCCAGCCTGTTGGCCTGTGGTAGTGTCATGTTTTGTCCTTGACTGTGTTCTGCTAATCTAAAATCAATGCCCATCATTCATGCCAGATAAGAAGCTGCAAAAGAAGTATATTTCTACTGCATATCAAGTGAGGGCAGCTGTTGGAACAGCTGTTGGGGTAGCTGCCGCCCGCGCTAAGATGCTTGTGGATCAGGAAGAGCGGGAGATTGAGCTTCTGTTGGCATCCATAATTGAGACTCAGGTGAAGTTTTGTACACTTTCCATGCTTAAATTTTCATGATGAGAGTACTTTGGGTTTCTAGTTTCATGTGAAAGTTACGTGTGTGATATATATCGTGTATATTCTGACCAAATTGGTCAGTTTTGCTGTTTGATCAATCACTGATGGCTGTTTGCTGTATACCTTATGTTTGGCAGCTAAGAAAGATCCAGTACAAGATCAAACACTTTGAGGAGCTAGAGTTGATCATGGATCAGGAGTACAACACGATACAACAGATAAAGGAATCCCTCATCAATGAATGGCTAAAGGTCCTCGAGCAAGCATTTCAGGCTGGAGTACCGATTCAGAGGGATGAAGTGCTTACAAAGCTGTTCCTGAACAAGTCTACTCCATAAACAAGCTGACTGGAGTCGATTACCCCTCCTCTGATCCGGCTCGCCCTTTGGCTGTAGCTCTTGTACGTAAAGCAGCATTCTGCGTGCGTGCATGAGGGCGTGCCTGTAAAGGTGCTAATTTGAGCATTCCATTGGTCTCCTGTAACTGTTGAATTTTGTGTTTGTGGCCGCGACAACCCTTTGTACCATCATGTGTACACAGCAACTCCGTTGTACCACCATCCAACTAGGTTAGACAGCAAGGGTTGCTAATAGTCTCCTGTAACTGTTGACGTTTATGTCGTTTCATTTGTTGGGATGCACAGGTCTTTCTTCTGTTTGGGCTCTCCGCCTCTCCGTATTCTTGACAATGTATATTATTGTTTGGTTGCTCAAATAGTTGCTCCATGTGTAAGTTTCCAGTGTGGCAATGTGAGTTTGAAGCACACATCACTGTGTGCTTTAATTACTGCCATACAATGAAAATTACTGGAAGAAAATCACCGTATCAATTTCTTTTGCAGATGTTTGGTTGAAATTCGAAGGCAAAAGTTTATTACGAAGTATACTGCTTTAGGCGAGTTTCACCGATTTTTTATTGAGCAGGCTTGGTTGTGGCGCGACTTTTGTAGGCCACGACTAAACAAATTCTAAGAGGCAAAACGATGGTCCGTACACGGGACTGGCCGACATGGATAAGGTGCATAGACTTTCTTAAAAAAAAAACTTACAGCTCGTTTGTCAACCAAGAATTCATTTCATTTGATCAAAATGAAATGATATCTAATTTTTAATAGAATTTCATTTGGTTGAATTTGAATTCCGGGTTGAAAAATTATGTTTGTCTACCACATGGAATTGAAGAGCGAGAGACAATTCTAAAAAAACGATGGATTTTAGAGAAAAATTGAGACTAGTTATAGTGTGATTACATGTAATTTAAGATTGAATTCCTGTGGCTAATTCCGTGCCAACGAAACAAGTTGTATTTTGGAATTCAAAATGAATTTTACAATTCTATGCCCAAATGATGGGTGCCAAACGAGCTGTTACGGAAAAAGATTTTCAGCTATGCTAGTTGGATACCGGTGTGGTAATGGGCAAACATGTCTAGGTTCGCCTATACGACATTTCTCGTTCGCTCAGTACATAATAAATGTCTTGCATTCAGTGGTACTTATATCTCAACTTTCATCCTCTGGAGAAAAGGACTATTGTTTTGGCTATATATGGCAAATCTAATGTGATTTGGATTGGATTAAACTTGAGAAAGAGATGAAAGCCATCTTTCTCGACGTCTTTTCCAAATCTAGGAGAAACCCCTAGGTCCTTGGACCAGGGATGCAAGTGCTCCTACGTCACAAGTTTCTTGGAATCGTCGTTTTCGAGCCATTGTATGACAGATGAGTCGGATTGTGGGCGGTGGATGGCCAGTGGTGATCCTTCTTGGTGTTGGCCCACGATGGTCACTGCATTGTGATGAGTCGTGGACTCTTGGTTTCATCTGGTTGATCAGTGTCTTTCGGCAACGTAGTGGACACACATAGCTACACAAAGTGCTAAGGGTTGTCCTAGGCGGTGGAGGTTGCCGTCAAAGTTTACGTGCTTCGGTGTGAGCTCATATTCACGATGCCTGCCTCGACGGTGTAACCCCTTTTGACAACAGTAGAGACACTCGTTGACATGTTCCGTTGTCCGTGAAATGACAACCGAGTAAATAAGCTAACAACTGAGTAAATAGAAGAAACGCTGTATAACAATATCCATATCGTGGTATGCACTTCGAGAACGTGATGAGCGCCCCTCTCTGATTCTCGCTAGGGATTGTTCCATCTTTTCGGTATTCTTTTCATTATGTGAAAGAGAAATCATTCTCAGAATAGAAATGGGAAAAGTAGAGCGGTAGCATTTTCGACCTATACTAACTCCGACATAGCCCCGAAAGCGGAAGAAGGGGCGGCCAGCCAAAACCCTCGCCTCGCGCACCACCTCTCCCTTCTTCCCCTCTCCAGGCTCGCGAACGACCTAATGGCGAAAAAGAGCAAGGCCGCCGCCGCTCCCGACTCGGGCATGTCGAGCCCTCAGGGCTCCGTCGAGGGCGGCGCGGAGAAGGAGGGCAGCTTCCTGCTGGGGCAGCCGACCTGGGAGGACGCCGGCGGCGGGCGGTGGCGGTGCGCGGAGACGGGGCACGAGCTGCCGGAGCGGGAGAAGGACTCGTACGCGCGGTCCCGCGCCTGCCGCATCGCGCTCATCGACCACGGCGTCGCGCACAAGAAGCCGCCGCTCAGCGCCTTCAAGCCCCACCCCGAGCACAAGTGCGTGCTAATCCGCCCGTCCCCTTCTGCTGCTACTCATTCTACTCTCTGTTGCTGCGTAATCCATATCCAACATAACTTGTCCCAAATTTGTTTGCTCTTGAGTCTGATCGGCTGTCCGTTAATGTTCTTTGAAGGAATCCTATGGTTCTAATTTCTGAATGTATTTAAGTCTGATACTCCTATGCAGATTGTAGGAATAAACAAAGTAGCAAACGATTGATATGCATGCTTGTAATTGGACCGTGCTTCAGCTGATGTCGTTTGCACGGATTTTAAAAAGGCTGTTTCCTTTTGTGTAGAATTAAGTTGAATTTTGTGTTGCAGGTCGAAGCTCATATGCAACATTACTGGGGACACCATAAACAAGTCGGAGGAGCACATCTGGAAGCATGTAAATGGGAAGAGATTTCTGAATAAACTAGGTAAAAATAATTCCACAGAACTATCTGTATTCTTTAGTTCCTGGTGTGGCAACTGGTCACATGATATGATATGCTCTTGCTATTGAAATGAACTATACTTTTTATGTGTTCCTCTACTGGTTGAAAATCCATGATGAACTTTTCTAATGTTTCCATAAAACTGTCCATGGTTCATTCTTTTGTACCTGAGATATATTATTGTTGGATATCTGAATAAGTAAGTGTAAAAAATGAATGATGGATGACTAGTTGGTTCTTTTTTAGAACAGTGCTGTATGAATTGATCTTGAATGATTATTTGAGTGTATTATGTTTCGCACCTTGCTCTGTAGTGTAGCGGCGTGTTCACTTTCTTTCATTTGTCTTCTCATTAGTATGGAAATGGTTGGGTAAGTTTCTGGCTATTTAAATCCCATCCAGTATAATTTGGTTGGAATTGTTATCTGCATACAGCTAACTACATTTCCATTGAACCGCAGTGTTTGGTTGCTCCTACGTCTAACACACCTATCCCTATAATGGCAGAAAAACTGGAAGAAAAGATGACATCAAGTGAGACAACCAAAGGAGAAGTTGAACAATCAAAAGAAGTCGCAAAGAAATCCAAGTCGAGCAAGAAGAAGGACAAGAAGAAAGCTGCAGTTGTTGACACTTCTTTGCCACGAGAACCTCAACCTGAGATTGATGATTCAGATGACTCGGAGTTTTGGGTGCCTCCTGTAGGAAGTCGTTGGGACGATGATGATGGGAAAGACCGATGGGAGTCCCCTCCAGGGAAGGATGATGTGGCAGAGGATGAAGGTGCATCTGGTAGGTGTTAATTTGATTTTTCATATTATACGTAATTGCTTTAATTTAACAAATCTCAAAAGTTCATATCAATACTTCACAGCATATCTGGTAGATATTGGTTCTCCAAGCCTCTAATAGATCATATAGTGTTCATTGAATATGTTCTTGGATCTTTGTTTTGTACGTAAATTGGAGGTTTATCACCTTACATGTGTGTGTAATTTATTTTGCTGACAGAATACGAGAAACAGAATAGCGTCCACCCTGTTGCTATTTCTTTAGCTAATGAACAGGATGATTGGCAAGCACATAGTGTTTAGGTGCAGGCAAGAGCCAGAATATGTGTAAGGATGCCAAATTGCAGTATCAGTTACAGTCAGCGAAATAGGTTGTTCGGTCAGCCTGTTTTGGTTAGGTCATTTTATTTTGTAGTTACTTTCTGAACAGAAAGTTGTTCTTGATGGCAGCTTCTGTGCCCCCTTTATGTTAAATTTGAACATACTTCTCTGCAATGAGCTGAAACATTACAGGAATTGTTCTATTTAGAGAGGTGCGCAGGAGGGGGTATTAGGTTTACTTCTGAAGGTCTTTTCCTTCATAGGAGTCTTCTCTTACCTATCATGTAGAGTAGCATGTACCTAATTACTGCTATCTACGCAGTTCCCAGCTTTTGAGGTTTTGTGATGGAACGCTCCGAGCTCTTTGTTCAATATATATGGACCATATAAATAAGCATTTCTTCAAGTTACGCATCCGTGTTTTCTTAGTTACATTGTGATCTGCCGGATGCTCTTTAGTTGCATTCTAGTTGCTTCTGAATTTTGTGATTATCAGTATTTTTTCAATCATGTTAGAACCAACTATAATCGTGCTTTCAGTGCTATTGAAGTCCACCAATTTTAACTGATGTAGCCTTATTTTCAATACAAAATGTTCTGTGTCTAATATAAAAACATATATTAATGTGGTAGATGAAGACGGCGACGATGATATGGCTGACGAGGACGATGATGTGTCAAACGAACTTGCTTCAAGGTAAACTCGGACATGTTTTCCAGTCAATTATATACATGCTGTCACCTACTCAGGGATAAATATTTCCTCTTGTAGCAGTACAAAGCGATTGTCAGTAGAAGCAGTTGGGCCAAGTAGCTTCGCTTCAAGGAAGAAAAAACCCCGAAAGGATGAGTGAAAAAGTTAGTTTGTGATTTATTCAGTTAGTTATGCAAGAACTTCGGTTTCACCTTCTTCCCTGGGGGGTTTTGGGGTTGGCTATTACAATGGTCCGATTTTGTATTAGTTTTGCCTGCATTTTGTTAATGGATGCTTATTCTACGGGCCATCATGAGCAATGAGAGCCATTCTGGATCCTTGGTTCCTGTTGTGTTATACTGTAATCATGTGTTCCTCTTAGCCCCAGTTTAAAAGCCGTCAGTCCTCGCGGTATTCTGATGAATTTGTACTAATCCTTAGAGATTCATAGCCGACGTTCGCCCGGACTGGTCGACGGAATATGGCAAAAGCTTTGCTGCACACACCGGCAGGGCCGGCACGGCCTTTGGCAGAGCTCGACGGCCTATCAGAAAATGTCGACTTGCCTAGCCTCTAAAAAAAAGAGAGAAAATGTCGGCTTGCCTGGCTTGCAGCTGCTGGTCTGGTTGGTGCATCGTGTGGACGGCTCGATCTGTCGCGGCAATCTGTCCAGTACCTCCCAAGGATGGCGACGGGTCAGTATATATATCCCCGGGATGGCGACGTGCAACCAATGGCAAACGGGTGGATGGACCACTGAATTCGAGGGCGACGCAGCGAGACAGCTAGCTACGCATGGGTTCGCCATCACGTAGATACGGAGTACATCCGATTGCGTGTGTGGCTGTGGCTCCCTGTAGCGTGGATTACGACAGACAGAAACGCATGCACCGATTATGCACGTTACGTACATACTGCATCAGTGTACTTTCCAGCTCGATCCAGAACGTGGTGCCGTGCGACTACCTAAGAAACATTGCTCTCTCTCCCATTCACATTAGTTGTCGAAATATTACATGTATCTAGACGTTTTTTAGACATAAATAGATCCATATTTTGACAAATTTGAGACAAGTAATATGGATCGGAGAAAGTAGAATAGCAATCACAAGTCTACCATTATCATGCGGATGCACATTTTGAATTTTATGACTACTCCGTACTTCATTCCGTCAGATGAATAATCAACAACCACAAGTCCAAGCTCGTGATCGAGAAACAAGTTAGTAGTATGAGTTGACTTAAGATGGAGACCGCCTTCTGTTTCCAAATATTTGCACGTCGACGCATATTCTAGCATTCTTGTAGCCGTCTAGCTAGCGCCGGTTCACAAGGAATTGTTTTGCAAAGTATTCAAAGGTAGGCGCACATGCCAACATAGCTGACAACAATGTACCATAATTTATTCGGAGAATCTAAATTAAGGTGCACGACACGTATCAAACCGTATCACTGGCTCGCTTCACGCCTCTCTCGGCCCGTTTGGCAGGCAGCACGAGAGGGTTCTTCCTGTAGACCGTCAACCCATTCTGCTATTCCGCATCCACCTTGTCGCGCGCCTAGTAGCGGCGCACGCCAGTCAAAGTAGAAGAGCTCGATGGCCCCCGTCAGCCGGTCAGAGGATGTTGACTTGCCTGGCTTGCTGGTCTCGTCGGTCCATCGCGGCATTGCTGGGGCGAAAGACTACCCACAATTTCATCATGGACACGGGTGGCGAGGGCTGTTGGACTTGGCGGGCGGGAACGGCTCGATCGTAGCCAGGACAGCTGGACAAGGGTGTCCATGGCTCTGCTGCGGCAATCCCGCCAGTATATATCCCCGGGACGGCGACGTACGTGCAACCAATGGCAAACGGGTCTTATCACCCCCAGCGTAGCCTTTGTGTTAACTTTCATGAACCTCTAGGATTTGAACTGCTGTGAACTGTTGGTCGAACGGTGAATTCGAGGGCGTGCAACGCAGCGAGACGCAAGTGTTCGCCGTCACGTAGATACGTCCGGTTGCATGTCTGGATCCACGTTACGTACTGCATCAGTGTGGTGCCGTAGACTTTGAGGTTTGATGTAGAACGTGGTGCCGTGCGACTACCTAAGTCTAAAATTATGATGATGCACATCTGAAATGTGTGACTACTTAAATGCCGTTAGATAAATATATAATCAGTAGTAACCAAGAGTCCATGATCGTGACCGAGAAACAAGAACTTATGAGTTGACTTAAAAGATAGAGACCCTCTTTTGTTTAGATTTTTTTTTTTTGCACGTGGACACTAGACCTTTTGTTTCTCAAATTAAGGCTTATATTATTTCTTTTGACCGAACGACCAAAGATTATTCCATCAGGGTGTGATTTATGCGATATAAACAATCATAAACAAGTACTTTTGAATACGAATATAATGATATCAAATTTATTTCACAAAAAATATATATTAATAGATTAAATATTGGTCAAAGGCTCGGTCAAAAAAAACATAATACTCCCTCCATTTCACAAAGGTTGGCGCATTTTGTTTCGTTAAGACAAGGCTTTGACCAATGATAACTCTATTAATATGTGTTTTTACATGCATGGAATTTATATCAATAGAATCGTCTTTAAAAGTTCTTTCTAGTAATTATAATTTTGTATCATATAGGTTATATATTAATAGAGTAATCATTGGTCAAAACATTGTCTTAACGAAACAAAATACGCTAACCTTTATGAAATGGAGGGAGTACGTCGTAATTTAAGGAACGGAGAGAGTATTGCCGATTCACAATGAGTTGTCTTGCCATACGCCAACATAGCTTACAACATCATCGTACTCCATAATTAATTCGGAAAATCTAATTAGGTGCATGACACGTATCAAACCGTATCACTGACTCGCTTCACGCTTCTTGATTCGTTTCGCGAGCAGCAGGAGAGGGTTCTTCCTGTACACCGTGAGCCCGTTCTCCTCCTCCGTGTCCACCTTGCCTCCTGGTAGCGGCGCGCGCCAGTCAAAGGAAAACAACAAATTGGCGAGCAGCAGCTCCACGACGGCCGTGGCGAAGTGCACGCCGGGGCAGCTCCTCCGCCCGATCCCGAACGGCACGAGCGCGAAGCTGTCGTGCCACGGCTTGTGGTCTTCGGCGTCCGCCCCGGCCTGCGCGTGCCGCTCGGGCACGAACCGCGCCGCGTCGGGCCCCCACGCGCCGGGGTGCGCTCCGATGGCCTTCGCGTTGACGAACACCCGCGTCCCGGCCGGTATCTCGTGCCCGCCGTAGCCCTGGACCGTGATCGGCTCCGTGGTCTCCCGGGGCACCAGCAGCGGCACGGGCGGGTGCAGCCTCATGGATTCCTTGATCACCAGCTTCAGGTAGCTCAGCCGCGGCAGGTCAGGCTCCCGGACCATGTCGGCGTCGGTGTCGCTGACCGCGTTGCGTACCTCGTGTTGCGCCTTGGCGAGGATCTCCGGGTGGTTGATTAGCTCCGTCGTCGTCCACTCCACCGCCGCCGCCGACGTGTCGGTCCCGGCGATGAACATGTCCTTCAAACATATATACACAAGCCAAACTTATGAATCGATCAATACATATGTGCACGAAATGTGTCATGTCTGCATGTGTTGTGTACTCATGTTTGATACGTACCGTGAGGATGCCTTTGATCTGGTCGCGGCTTCCGAACGTGCTCCGATGAGCCGGGTCACCGTGCAGGCGGAGGAGCACGTCGACCAAGTCCTCCTCTTCGTCGGAGGCTCCGGAATTGCGCTTGTCGAGGTGGCTGTCGATGACGCGCTCGTAGAACGCGTCGAGCTGATGGAAGTTCCGCTCCAGGCGGCCCCGCATGCCACGGAGCGCGTCCAGCCACCCGAGCCACGGCACGTAGTCGGCGACCCAAAAGCCACCGAGAAGCCTCTGCGTCTCCTTGAGTACAGCGCTCGCGTCCATGCCGCCATCTCCCCCGCCGCCGTTGCTGCTGCCGAAGGCGACACGACGCACGATGTTGTTGCTCGCGGCGACAAGCATGTCGCTCAGGTCCACGGGCGCGCCGGCTTCCGACGCATCCGCCACGGCCGCGACGAGCGCGGCGGTCTCGCGCTCCCGGGCGTCGCGGAACGCGCGCACGCGGGGCGCGCCGAGGAGCTCCGAGAGGCACGCCCGGCGTGCGGCGGGCCAGAACGCGCCGTCGGGAGGCCCGAAGGAGATGCTCTGCAGGCCGTAGGAGAACCTGGTGGCCGCGACGAGCGACGCCGGGCGGCCTGACAGGGCGCGGTCGTTGCGCTGGAACAGCGCGCGCGCCGCGTCCGGGGTGGAGACGACGAGCGCGGGCACGGAGCCCAGGCGGAGCAGCATGAGCGGCGCGTCGTGCGCGGCGGCGAGGGACGCGAGGGAGTCGTGCGGGAGCGCGCCGAGCTGGTGGAGGTTGCCGATGAGGGGCAGGCCCCTCGGGCGAGGCAGGGAAGCTGGTGGAGGTTGCCGATGAGGGAGCAGCCGCCTGAAGAGGAGAAGGGTAGCTACGGCGACCAGGAGGCATGCAAGGAGCTCGTGAGCTTCGAGCGGTGCCATGGAAAATTGCCCGGCTGCGCTCGTCGTTGAAGTTTTTGATTTTTGTTGTTTGTATAAGGCGGCAATACTATATATGCAAAGGAAGAGCTTTCTGTTGACAACTTTTTCTTGAGGGATTCTGATTTGACAACTTGGTGTACTTCCCGGTTGGTGACATTTCATACCGATAGGTTTTGTCGGATATAGAGTTTGGACACAACTGCCAAGGCTTGTCTGTGATCCATCCCTCATTTGTTGTCGCCCCTGGCCGCATCTCTCGTTTTCTTCCTCCTCCTCCGTTCCGAACCAAGGCCGCCGGCATTGCTGGTGACCTTCGGTCGGCCATGCCTCCTCCCCCACGCCCTCTTTCTCAATTAATCATTCCCCTTTCTCCTCCGAGATTTATGGTGGGCAGGCGTTCGTTAACATCATTAGGGATATACGTGGAATCCTGCTTATGTCCTATTATTAGGGATTTGCTAGTTCAAAATATGGATAAAAAATTTGACATAAGATTTAGAAATTGGCCTAGAAATGGGACATTGGCGGGATCTGGCTTCTTTGGTGGAGCCTACCATTCAGTGAGTAACTAGGTTTCTTATTTATGAGTAAACAGAAAATGTCTTGTTTTGTTTTTCTACCTTGAAACCTTACAGGCTTAAAAATTTGATGATATAAGAAAAGAAAAGGAAATAATAAATGAATGAGACGCTGCAACTGAATTTATGCTCTCTTTTTACAGGAAAATATATCTGTTCTGTACGTTAGTAACCTCATTACTTCAATAGATTAACCTAAACAATTTGACCTAGGAAAGGCTGTTGTAGTACTCATCCTGTCATCCGTATTTGAAATTTAAAGCGCAATACAATTTCTGTACAAGTTTTGTAAAATGCAAAAGGTTGATTCCCCGTTCAGAATTCATGCACAACAATGTGCATCATGCGGTCTGTACAGTCACGCAGTACACTCTTTCAGTTGCAGAACGAACTCATGTATCTATCTATTCTTAAAAAGCATCTAGATACATGTAATATTTCGACAACAATTTAGGATCGGAGGGAGTAACAGTAAACGTCAATATTGTAATTACAGATTATTTACAGAATCATCCAGTATGTCTACAAACTTAGGGCACTTGAACTGTTACTCACCAGTAATCATTGCAGGAGCACAAACCATCTTTGAAATGATGAAACCTATTCCTGTCTCGAACAATAATCTCCCTGTTGTACACCTTCGAGATCAACTTCGTGGCAGAGTGGCAGTCTATGCACACTCTCAAATTCTTCGACAACCGAATTGTTGCACCAGGGCGCGACTTCATCAGGCCAAACGCAATGGCCAGTTTCTCACTGTGATGTGAAACGGATACTTGCTTCTCATATTCATCAACATCTAGTCTTGCATCAGCTGTATTTGGGATGTACCCGACCATTTTGATATTTTCAATCATCTCGTGAACTTTCTCATATATCTCCGTCAACTGGGGGTGCTCACTGTCTTCAGCAAAGAATTCGAAGATTGTCCCTTCCAGCTCAATGAGACTGCACCCTGGAATTTTCTCAACCCCCTTCTCCTTCATTTCCTTCCGAACCATAGCCGCATTCTTCCATTGTCCCACTGACGCATAGGTGTTTGATAGAAGTATGTAGTTACCACTGTGACAAGGGTCCAGTGGGACAATCTGCTTCAATGCTTCTTCCCCAATTTCAACATTTTTGTGAACTGTGCAGGCAGAAAGCAGCGCCCTCCAGACAACTGCATTTGGCTCAATTGGCATGTTCCTGATAAACTGATATGCCTCATCTATCAAACCAGCCCGTCCCAACAGATCAACCATACAGCCGTAGTGCTCGATCCTTGGACAGATGCCATAATCCTGGGTCATGCTAGTGAAATGGCGGCGACCCTCCTCAACTAAGCAGCCGTGGCTGCAAGCCAGAAGAACACCAATGAATGTCACATCTGTAGGCTCAATATTGGCCTCAAGCATGGATGAGAAAAGCTCCAGCGCTTCTCTGCTTCTTCCGTTGCTTGCCATGCCCTTTATCAAAGCTGTCCACGTCCAAGTGTTTCTGACAGGCATTGACTCAAATGCCTTGACTGCATCTTTGATGCATCCACACTTTGCATAAAAGTCCACCAGTGCAGTGCCAAGAATAACTGTAAGGGGCAAATCCTTCCTCCTTATGTATGAATGCACCCACTTACCTGTCTCAAGTGCACCCAGAACAGCACAAGCGGAGAGCACACTGACCATGGTTACATCATTCGGGTTCACCTCGGTACCCTGCATCTCATTGAAAATAGCAAGCGCCTCTCGACACCGGTCAGATTGAGTGTACCCAGAGATCATTGCACTCCAAGCAACCACATCTCGGGAGTGCATCCTGTCGAACAACCTCCGTGCCTTATCAAGTTCACCACACTTGGCATACATGTCAACCAGCGCAGTTGCCAAGTTCCTACTCCTCAACATCCCCTTCTCCTCTGCATATTCTGCAATCCACTGGCCAAGATTGGCATCACCTAACCTTCCACATGCTGTGGCGACGCTCAGCAATGTGACTTCATCAAACGGTGCCCGAACCTCAAGCATACCCTTAAACATCTCCACAACCTCCTTCCAGTCTCCGTTCTTGACGTAGCCCGCAATCATCGCATTCCATGCAATCACGCCCTTCACCTGTACTGTGTGGAACAACACGTGTGCTGCCACAACATCCCCACAGCTCGCATACATGTGTATCAAGCTGTTGAGCACAAACTGATCGACCATGAACCCACGCTTGAAGGCGTACGCCTGGACACCGCGCCCTACAGATAGATCACACATCCTGGAGCAAGACTTGACGGTATTAGCGACGGTATGCTGGTCAGGGCTAACTGCGGTGTCGTCGAGCATTTCGACGAACAGGTGGAGAGCGTCTTCCGGATGACCTGCGCGGAGGAAGGAACGTATAAGGATGTTATACGATCGCGCGGAGCGGGGCGGGTGGGGACCGAGGCGGAACAGCCGGATCGCGTAGGAGAGGTGCGCCGAGGAGGTGGCCGGCGCAGGGAGCGCGGCGGCCTCGAGAAGGGAGTGGAAGGAGTCCGGCGAGGTGGTCATAGCACCGGACTTGAGGAGGGTCGCATGAAGCTGAGGCACATCTCGCAGCGCCGCGCGGCGGGGTGTTTGACGCGCCGGCGACGGCATGCCGGGGGCGGGGAGCCTCGCCGCCGGGAGGGCAGTGGCGGCCATTCGAGTTCGCTTCGCTTGAGCTTAACCGCTTTAAGCGCACCAACCGGTACTTATCCAAGCAGCGGCCGATCTGTGCTGCTGACACGTGGTCCCACCACGATGTGGCCCAATGTGTCATAAGATGATACGAACATCCCGTCCCGTTTAAAGTCAGATCCGCCCCTCTAATAATCTCCACGCCCAGTCCAGTAATTACCATGGCTTCCTCTCTCACTCCACTACTTGTCCTTGGTCTGCTACTCGTCCTCCTAGCGTCCGCGCGCGCCATCTCGATCTCGCTCCCGGCGCTGCCTCTGTCGACCGCGTCGCGATGGGTGGTGGGGGCGGACGGGCGGCGCGTGAAGCTGGCGTGCGCGAGCTGGGCGTCGCACCTGGAGCCCGTGGCGGCGGAGGGCCTGTCGCGGCGCGACGTGGGCGGCATCGCGGCGCGCGTCGCGGCGATGGGGTTCAACTGCGTGCGGCTCACCTGGCCGACCTACCTCGCCACCAACACCACGCTCTCCTCTCTGCCGCTGCGGTGGTCGCTGGAGCGCCTCGGCTTGCGGGAGTCCGTCGCCGGCGTAAGGGTCAACAACCCCGACCTCCTCGACCTGCCTCTCATCGATGTGTTCCGGGTAAGCGGTTGCTATCGAATACGTAAAATAATACTCCTCCTGACCATAATAAGTGTCGCTGATTTAGTAAAATACTTGTTATGGATCAGAGGGAGTATATTATTATCTTAGAAAAGGCCGATACTGCATTTGTTTTGCGGTGTTTTAGTTTCGATTGTGGCAGAATTTAGTGAACCTGATTAATTTGCTCATCAATTTAGTAATAATCAAATAAGAATATTTCGAAACGGATGCTACATAGTATATCTTACCACCACCGTTATATCTTATATGTATCTTTCTACCACCGTAAAATTAGTGGTAAGACATTGTTGGAAACTGGGAGGCTCAGATGATGCCAAAGTTTACTATGAATTACCACTAATTTGTTGCTCTAGAGTGCCAGATTAGTAGTGAACTCAAAAACACTGTATGTGAATAACAGATACTCCCTCCGTCCCAAAATAAGTGACATGGATTGTATAAAAATCTATACAAATCCACATCACTTATTTCGGGACGGAGGGCGTATATAAATTGTTTCCGTGTTGAACTGTCCATTTTTTATTTTCTGAATTGTCATGAATCATTTGAACTATACAGCATCAATTTTGTACTTAACTAAAACTACTAGTTGTTTTCAGAAGTCCAGATTTGTATGTTAGATCAATTCTGAGTGCCAATAATTAATCACAAATATGGTTCAACAAAGAACTCCAGGGTATCCTTCTTTCCTTTCTATTAATGCCAGCCATCCATGGCAATCTGAAAGATAAATCATGAATACTCAAATAAATATCTCATCATTTTTTGTTATCTCAGGAAATGCCATTGCTAGTTGTTAAAAAGGTTCTTTCTTTTTATTTGCCCCTGTTTAGTTTGAACAGAGTTATACCTACTATGCTACTAGCCACCAAATTGATAGTCCAGTGTAAGGTTGCCTTTCAAGTCTCAGTGTTCTATCGAGAACAAAATCTTGCTTTGTTGGATTTGTTTTTATGATGGGGATACAGGTCAACTGGTCGATTACGTGAGCTTGTAATTTATCCATAGCAGATATAGTTAAGGGGGGTACCAATTTAGTTGACCTGGTGAGGTATAAAACAAATGGCCGTAGACTTACCACATCTCTATGCTTTTCTTGTGGCATGGATTAAATAGCAGGCTAAATATGAAGTGAAACTAAAGTCATAAATGAATTATGATTGTGATCATCCTTCTGACATGGATCAAATTAATAGGAAGTGGTGTCTGCTTTGGCCAGCAGCAATATTATGGTCATACTTGATAACCAAATGACAACTCCAGGATGGTGCTGCAGCAGATCTGATGGTAATGGATTCTTTGGAGACAAGTACTTTGACCCTGAAGAATGGTTGAAGGGCCTCAGTGCAATGGCCACAATGTTTAGGTACACAAAGAATGTTGTAGGCATGAGCTTGCGGAATGAGCTCCGTGGCCCCTATCAAAATGTTAGTTTGTGGTACAGGTACGTTGTTGGGCAAAAGATTTTTTTATGACTCATGACTAATGATACTGAAAGGGCTTTTTCTATCTAATTGATGTTTGGAGAGTTAATTATATTTACAATCTACTCCTATCTTAGGTATATGCAACAGGGTGCTGAAGCTGTGCATGCAGCAAATCCTAATGTCCTTGTTATTTTGTCGGGCCTGGATTTTGACAACACTCTCTCCTTCTTGTTCTCAAAGCAAGTTGAGCTGTCATTTACTGGAAAATTAGTCTTCGAGCAGCATTGGTATGGTTTCTCGGATGGTACTGACTGGGAAGATTGGAACCAAAATGATGCTTGTGGAGTGGCTGTCGAATCCATAAGGACTAAAGGACTGTTCCTACTAAAACAAGGCTGGCCGTTGTTTTTCTCTGAGATTGGGTTTGACATGTCTGGCACGCATATTCCTGACAATCGTTATCTTACATGCTTCATAAGCGTAGCAGCTGAAATGGATCTAGACTGGGCTATTTGGGCTCTACAAGGGAGTTACTATATCAGAGAGGGCATTCTAGCTTATGATGAATCGTATGGATTGCTATCATGGGATTGGTATACAGCTAGAAACCCCAGCTTCATTAAAAGGATCAATTATCTGCAATCACCATTTCAAGGTTTGCACTTTACCTATCTCATTGTTACCCTTACCTAGCAACGTTGTCAGACACCAAAAATATAGCGCTATCTGTTGTACTCCCTCCGATCCATAAAAAGTGTCGCCCATTTTGTACTAACTTAGTACAAATTTTGTACTAAGTGGGAGACACTTTTTATGGATCGGAGGGAGTACATTTTTATAAAAACCATGAAAAACGATTGGTATGGATATTAATTTAATCCTTGAGAAATGATTCTAAAATGTTCTGAGAAATAGCTTTGACAATAAAACGTAGACAGGCTGATATGCAAAAATAAATAAATAAACTGAACCCCATGCAACGTAAAAATGCACCACCTCTTTGATAGGGCCAATCTGTAATTAATTTATTTTACTCATTTCTTTCTGTTACATAATAACTGGAGTTTATTTATCCTTCAGGTCCCGGTCTACCGAACAGTAAAAAACCATATAATGCAATTTTCCATCCTCTAACTGGGCTCTGTGTGTTGGTGAAATCTCCAAATTCACTTGAGTTGGGTCCTTGTGATGAATCAAACGCTTGGAACTACACCTCCACATGTGAGCTAGTATTGAAACACTCTGGACAATGCCTTGAGGCAAAATCTGTGGGTGATATCGCAAAGCTTGGGACTGTTAGCAGCAAATCCTGTTCAAAGTGGCAGCTAATATCAGATTCAAGAATGCATGTTTCGACTGAACTCACTAAAAATGGGACCAGGGTGTGCTTGGATGCCAGCCCTGACGGTGTCATCTCAACAAATCAATGCAAGTGCCTAATTGAAGATCCAACTTGTAATCCTGAGAGTCAATGGTTCAAAGTTATATTAAGTAGTAAAGGTATACCAGGTGAAGCCTCCGTTTTGCAGTTGCCATCTCTTGGACCCTGGCCTCCAGTATCAAGTTCATAATGGTAGTAATAATCTGTAAACATCACGTTTGCATGTAGTCAAGTTCAAGTTTTCCAAGCCAATTGGAGGACTGCAATCACGGTTGAAAACTTGTGCTGTCAAATTACTGATGTCACAAGCCAAAGACATGACTATTTTTGCATTACCTTTAATTCTCTTACGGGCAGAGGGCCTTTCTTTAGTACGCCAACTTCTTTTCCCCTGCTTGCTCGTTACTCCTAAGAGTAACATGTTGTCCAGGTTTAGGTTGACAATTCTCAATTAATTCGATACGGCACTGTGAAATTAATAACACCATTCTTAGATTAAAAGCAAACCATTCTGCGATGTCCTTGTGAGTGGATTATTAGCACCAGCGTGAAGTTTCGGATGGGTGCATCATAAATACGAAAAGAATACAGTCAGGTACGCGTTTCTTGATTTCTTCGTGCTAAATCCATACGAAGACGATTAGTGCTAGTAATTGCAAGCAAGATCCTAGTACCACTACCTTTGGAAGGGGTGGAGTAGGTTACTCAGTTGTCGCAGTCAAGGCCTATTAGCGTCCCAAACCCAGCTCCACACACTCATGTCTTTGGCTCTGTCCCTGCCAATGCCTAGTACCGTAACAAGGCATCTCTAACAGGTTGTGGAACATATCTTAAGATGTCCAATGGAAGAATAGAGAATATACAAGTTAACATTGTCTCTCCACCTTGAAGCTTGTTCTTGGCTAAGCTTGTGTATGTATACCTTGTTGCCAATTTGGAAAAGGACAAGCTGCAAGCCATCTCCAAGATTCTCAGCGGCTTTGGAAGCGCCAATATGGCAAATTGAACCTATCTTTTTCAATCTAGGGAGTGATCATTGGTGTGCTCTCACGAGGATAATGGATGCCTTAAAAAGGAACCGTAGAAGAGCATCTCTAACCGATGATGTATGATATAGGTCATTGGAAATTTAGAATAGGGCACAATTTTTGCATTTTTTCGTGCTTTAAAATAGGGTAGCCATTCCAGATGAGGTAAAATAGGTCACTAGCAAAAATCAAGATAATGTAAAATAGGACACCACATCTGACAAAATTTCGCAATGACAGACGGGATCCACCGGTCAGAGACACGACTCTTATTTTCCTTTCTCTTCTTCCTCTTTTTTCTTCCTCCCCAAATCCCGATTCATCTCAGAACCCAACGAGCACGCCTCCGAGGAGAGCGCCAAGAAGCAGGGCACCACTGCCGGCCATCCTCCCAGCCTCACCTGTAGCGGGCGCCGGCGCGGGCGCAGCGGCAGGCACCTCAGCGAGCCCGGCGGGGAGAGCGGACGATGGCGGCCGCGGGGCACCTCCCGGGAACCAGATTGACGACGAGGGGCCCTGGAGGAGCGGCGGCAGAGCGATTTCGCGGTGGCAGGGCTGCGCGCGTGAAACTTCAGGTTGGTGGTTGGAACTCGCGCACGGGGAGGGCAGCGATGGGGCAGCCCTATCGAGTGATGCAAATATACATCACTTGCGTTTTTTGGGCATGCCCTAAAATCATAGGGCAGATGATATCTATATATCATCTGTTGTAGTGACGTTTTTGGCCTCCTGTGTCCTAAAAAACGTTTTCAGGACACAAGACTTGTTATACATCTCTGTTGAAGGCGCTCTAATAGGATTACAGTTATTCGAACCAAATTTATGGTGCCAATGAGAGAAAGGACACGGGTGGTTATGTACCCAATATTAAAGCCGATTCATGAATTCTTCTTGATGGATTTAGCCGTAGTTAAACGGTACATGTCCGTAACTGTAAAAACATGATATTTTGAAGGATAACATGGAGCCTTCAGGATACGTAAAGAAATCCTCTCTTCACAAAATGTGATACACAATATATCAACAGATATGTGTACGAGACAAATGTGAGTTATCAATGTGGCAACCCAAAATCGCTTGAAAGCAGAATAATATCTGTCAAAAGAAACTTGAGAAAACGGCATATTCACCCAAACACGCCCTTTTAGTGTACGCACAATATAATCATCAAACGAAAATGAACCACAAAATTATTAACTTGAGAGGAGTTAGGTGGCCATGTTTCTCCAACCCCTTACCGACCTCGATATATATATTATTTATCCTTTTTTCACCCGATCGAGCTGGGAATTAGGAACAGTACCGCACCGATCTTGTTGCAGTCCCTCGTCCTACCTTGAAGTATAAAACAGTTGTTGCATCCTTGAAACCTCAGCAAAGTCTAGCTAGTCATGTTCATCAGCTCCACACACATGTCAAAGGCATCGGATCAGACCCATGCCGGCCTGCATGTCACCACCATGTATTTTTGATCCCTTGAAGCCTCGCCCTTCCCCGTGCATGACGAAGCAAAAGCAACCGAGCAAGCTATAGTAGCTTTCCACTACCGCCTACAAATACCTCCACTCTTCCTTCGTCTTCCCGCGGCCTCCATCCATCCATTCACTGCAGTTAGGCAGGATGAGGTTTACTTCATCTGTTTTCACGGCGTGGCTGGCTCTGGGCTTGGCCTGCCATTGCGCGCTTCTTCTTCGGCATGCGGAGGCGGTGACGCTGTCGACGGCGTCGCGGTGGATCGTGGACGAGGCCGGGGACCGGGTGAAGCTGGCGTGCGTGAACTGGCCGTCGCACCTGGAGCCGATGCTGGCGGAGGGCCTGAGCAAGCGGCCCGTGGGCTCCATCGCCGGGGACGTGGCCGCCATGGGCTTCAACTGCGTCAGGCTCACCTGGCCCACCTTCATGGTCACCAACGCCTCCTACACCTCCCTCACCGTCGCCCAGTCCTTCCAGAGGCTCAACCTCACGGAGCCGCTCGCCGGCATCAGGGCCAACAACCCCGCCCTCGTCGACCTCAGGCTCATCGACGCCTTCAAGGCAAGCTTAATTAATTTCTTTGACAGGATGAGTGTACGTTCTCGGTGCATGATGCACTTGTATATATGTAAATTGCTTGCTTTTGTTAATGCAGGCCGTGGTGAGCAGCCTGGGCGAGAACAACCTGATGGTGATCCTGGACAACCACGTGAGCATGCCCAAGTGGTGCTGCAGCAACACCGACGGCAACGGCTTCTTCGGCGACGCCTACTTCCAGCCGGACGTCTGGGTCGACGGCCTCACCAAGATGGCCACCACGTTCGCCGCCGTCCCCAACGTCGTCGGCATGAGCCTCAGGAACGAGCTCAGAGGGCCCAGGCAGAACGCAAACGACTGGTACAAGTAAGTAAAGAAATACTCCTGATTAATTTGCTCGTTCGAACCAAAATGATTGGCCGGAGAAAATCAAACTGCATACAGTAGCATTTTCTCAAGAATTTAAGCGTGTGGCCGCATTGACATTTTGTTCATCTGCCACGTCCTGGATCAGTAATGGGCCTGAGCAACCTAGTAGTACGTACTAGCAGTTGGTGGCTGGCTTTATATCCCTGCCACTGCTGCTCCTGCACCGCATGTGAGACCAGTAATGGCCTTCACTGCATTGATAGATTGATACGCAGTATCTCTAGCTAGCACATAGCACTAGTCCACTCCTTCGGTGGACTAGCAGAGGAGCGTACTCCTTTCAGCTGCTCCGGCGACAAGAGCTTTCAAAGCATTCCGATGATCATCATCCAGGGCTCCAGGCCATGTGTGTGCCGACATGCCAATATTGACTACGTATTTGACTTGACAATTGACTGCCCCGTACGATGCACGCAGGTACATGCAGCGGGGCGCGGAAGCCGTGCACGCGGCGAACCCGCGGGCGCTGGTGATCCTCTCCGGCCTGAGCTACGACAACGACCTGGCGTTCCTCAGCTCGCGGCAGGTCACCCTGAGCTTCGCCCGCAAGGCGGCGTTCGAGGTGCACTGGTACAGCTTCTCCAACAGCCAGGACTGGGCGTCGTCGAACCCCAACGAGGCGTGCGCCAGGATCGGGGCCAGCGTGTCCCGCCGCGCGCTCTACCTGCTCGACCAAGGCTGGCCCGTCTTCCTCAGCGAGTTCGGCGTCGACAACCGGGGCGGCAACGCCAACGACAACCGCTACTACGGCTGCGCCGCCGCCGTGGCCGCCGACCTCGACCTCGACTGGGCGCTCTGGACGCTGCAGGGGAGCTACTACCTCCGTGAGGGCGTCCGGGACCTGGACGAGGTCTACGGCGTGCTCGACCGGTCCTGGCGCAACCCGCGGAACGCGACCGCGCTGCGCAGGGTCCGCGCCCTGCAGCGCGCCTTCAGAGGCCCCGGGTTCGCCGAGGCCGCGCCCTACGTGGCGCTGTTCCATCCTTCGACGGGGCTTTGCGTGGCGCGGAGGTCCTCGCCGGTATCGCCGCTGGAGCTCGGGTCCTGCGAGGGGGCGGAGGCGTGGGCTTACGACGCGCAGCGGCAGAGGCTGGCGCTGCGGGACAGCCCGCTGATGTGCCTGCGCGCCGAGGGGGCCGGCCGGCCCGTGCGCGTCGGCATGGCGTGCGCAACGGACGAGATGGCGCGGTGGCGCCTCGTGTCGGACTCCAAGCTGCACGTCGCGGCCAACGCGTCGTCCGGCGCTGGCATGCTCTGCCTGGATGTTGGAGCGGATGGGCGGAGCGTGGTCACCAACACGTGCCGGTGCCTGAGCGCGGACAACAGCTGCGACCCGGAGAGCCAGTGGTTCAAGCTGGTGAGCAGCACCCGGAGAGTCGGCGCCAGGAGCATGCTCGCGCAGCCGCCCCTCAAGCTCAAGGACTTGAAGATCCGCTCGCTTTGATCGGGCCGGATGATTCGTGCGTGAGATCGAGCTCCGTGTACACACACGGCTTTACCGTATCTCCTCCTAGCTGTAGCTGCAAATGCGCAGGGGTGAAAGAGAGAGATGCTGCTCTAGAACCAGAGCAGAGTCTTCAGATAACTAAATGGAATAAGATAACACCTTCAAATCGGTGATTTGGTTCCTCGCTCATTCCCTTGACCATATAAAATTGGATGTTCTGCAAGCAAACAGTGAGGTGGAACAATGTCATTCCATAGACCTACAGAAAAATCCCATTCGTCTATGTGACGAGACGAAATAATGTCACAAAAATTCATATTGCAACAGAATCACAACTGAAAATGGCTAACTTTAGCTGTGTCCAGCAGAGTAGAGCAGGCATAATGGGGCACACGAAACAACCCTCCACATGGTAAGATTAAGAACGAACCGACGTTTAATCCAGAAGCATTCTTATTTCTGGGTCGACGATCCCAAAAGTATTTTTAAGCTGGAAAGCAGTAACAAACTACAATTCTCGACGAATCTTCCCGATATAGACAGCAGCAGTGGGTGTTCTGAAGAAATGGCATCACTGTGCACGTGCAATGGTTACTGAATACTATCTCACAGCAGTAATTGCATGAAGATGTGTGTCATGGCCGTCCCATACAATAGGCTCAGTCTTTAGGAGGCTGTGTACACAATCTCAATGTTTCTGAGGTTGTTCTGGGGAGATCCGTCGGAGAGATCAAAGGCCAGCAAGCCATCATCAGAATGGCTGAACTCCACATCATGCGCGTCAACTCTACAAATCGCTGGCCTAGCGGACGAATATGCCGCGAACCGGCCTGGGATTCTGCTGATCTGAATTGTGGTGGCTGAAGAGTCAACAGTACTTGCAATGCTGTGGAGTGCGCCACCTGAGTTGAACATGTTGGTCAATCCAAGAGGCGCAAAGCGAACAGCCCCACCAAACACCTGGTGCAAAAAATAAGTTTTAGTGCAAGAGGCGATTGTAAGTTAGGGTAAACTGGTAAAGACAGTAAGCAAGGGGTGGAGAGAAACTGACCTTTATGGGTGATATGGTATAGATCTCACATGTCATCGTACACAATGAAACCTGCAAACTTTGGTTCTTCTGAAGCCTTAAAAGAGAACCTGTTATGCAGAACAAACGGAATGTTAATTAAGACGTTGGTGGTATTATTATGGACGGGATGCAAGTGCGGAAAAGAAATGGACAGCTAAAGAAAGTTACATGAATAAAAAGCATAAACTGCAGTCTCTCCATTCCAATCATCACCAGCAATCTCCTCAATAGACTCTACATCTGATGGCGAGAGATGACCAGTTATGTTAATGCTGGTGGGAATATGTGAAATTTCTTTCGCTGACCAAGCCCAGTTTCCAGCACCCTGACAATTGAATACTCCAATTGCAGCAGACAAATTGTTCACGTTCCATATTTTCAACAGACTGCACAACAGTTCGTGAATTAGCGTCCTTTGCAAAATAGATTGTCAGTTGAGAAACTAGATAAGTTAAATTGGCAAGTATATCCCTATACCTTTTGCCATCCATGACTGGGTCGTTGAACAGGCAATCGCAAGTAGGACGACCAGCATACCTTGCTCTTAGAATTGAACCATCTGGTAGAACAAGCTTTTTAAGAACACTAAAATTGTGCACTCCCGGTTTGTCACTGCATATCAATATTTTGAGATATTTTGATATCAGAAGGAATTTATATTGCAATCAAACAACACAGATGAATAAAATGTGCTATACAAAAATTACCTGACATAAACACCACCTCCACTTAGAGCCCTAGCTGCTCCATGAAATTCTGCTGATTCATGTTTGCTCTTTAAATCAGAGAAAAAAAAATAGTTGGCATTCAAGTATAAAAATGTGGTTAATCAAACTAACGGGAACCCGATAATCTCACGTGGAACATATCCCAGTCAGGTATGAAAATTTCCCCCAACAAAAAGCTATTGAATGCTACAGTAGCAATGTGCATTGTTTGCATTGTTGGTTCGCGAGGCATGAAATCTTCTGATGCTCTAGCAACTGCACTCTTCAAGGAACTACAAAGAGCCAAGAATCATGTCAAATTCTATGTACATGCCTCATATTGTTCACGACTATAGATTAGCTACCTAAAGATGGTGTCTGAGTTGTGACTCATGCAGCATATTAGGTTATTCCCTTTGAAGTTTCGAGCAATAGACTCCTCAAGAGCATGTTGATACTTCCGAGTTAATGCAACACGACCACCAATGCCATGCCCGAGAGTCTCCATCACATTCTGCACATCTACCTTCACACCATCCACACCCATACTAGAAAGGTAACTGTGCAGATCATTGTAGAAATCATATATCTTCGCAGGATCAATGATGCCCACTCCAAATTTCTGCAAGCTGTCCATGGCTATATCCCTCAAATTTGCAACATTGCCAGGAGACTGGACAGGGTAAATTAGTTTTGGATTGTACTTCTTCATAGCGTCGGACGTTGCACGGACACCTCCCCAATACCCAAGTAAAGCATGCCATACATAGACATACCTGAAATTTCATAAGCAGCATTTTGGTCAGAAAACATTTATGAAGACCTTGTCTATAGTGTTTCCTCAAAAAGAACTATATTTATAGCACAAGTATATCAACATAAATAAAGTACTTGACTGCATGTTCTCCTTTGATTCTATTGACAAGGTCTCCAAGATTCTTGCAGACTTCTCCCCTGAACTTATCATTCTCCTTCAGATCAACCAGCCTCTCTGCAAATCTGGATATAATGCAAATGAAAATCAAACATGATACATATTTTTTTATGTATTCGCAAAGGATGGAAAACATACACAGTTTGTTCAGCAGGAGCTTCATCTACTTCCTTGAATTCGTCAACTACTTCTTGCCAACCATCATCTATAATCAGAAACTTTGGTGGCGCGCCTCCATCGCACAAACTATTTTACAGGGAATGCATCATCAATAAATGGCAACTATGAAATGAAGGAGGCAGCAAATTCCATAAGCAAGCACTTGTGTCAATCACAGAGAAACTCAACTTGTGTATACCTTTTAAGGCCCTCCTCTATCCCTACTGGCTTAACATCTTTATAAAATGCATCCCAAGTGCACCACCCAAACCAGTCCAAGTTTGCAGGGATCTGACATTTTTTTAACAAATTTACACAAGAATTGTCAGAACCTAAATGAACTGTCCAAGATCAACAACCTTTGTCTAATTAAGTCATAGAAAGTATAAACAACCCTGCTCATATATACCTCCTTGTTCTCTATATGACTGAAAGTTCCTTTGACCTTGGACAGTATTCTAAAAAGGATGCAAGTTAAGTCACTTCCACATACACACAAAAAATGCCATTGTGGTCGTATTAGAGGCTTAGAGTATGATATTACTTGATAGATTCCTTAATTAGCCTGAAAGGATTATCTCCTGAGTTGATGAATACCGCATCAACGGCTTCCATTGCCTGCACATCAGGATCACCTACCAAACAGCCCACCATTCTACATCAGGATCACCTACCAAGCTTTGCACATATTGATCCAAGCATCAGAAAATTCAGCAAGTCAGGATGAAGGCTACCACTCTCGAAGCAGAACTGGAGCTCATTCTCGGTGCTCCCTTGGAGGCTGGCCCGGAAGTCCCCATCAAGAACCGGCAGCATCAGCGCGTACACCGCTTCGCCCTCCGCGCCATTCCTCGACTCCAGAAGCAGCATCTGCGTCTCCGCCGGCACGCCTGCCGCACCGGCGCCGGTCTTCGGCGTCATCCACCAGATCTTCAACCGGAACAGGGACAGCCACCTCCACCCTCTGCAAGGCAAGCATCATGAAACTTTGGTGCTGCTACCTCTGACCGACACGCGCGCGCTGCACAAGGGAGGCGATAGGTGACCTACTCGGCGATTGTGCCGACGGAGAACACGTGGCGGCTGGACGGAGCCGCCGCCCGGGCGCCGAGGAACGCGGCGCCCGGGGCGTCGTCGGCGACGGCGGCGCGCAGGGTGACGTCGGGCGGGGCGCGGGCGAGGAGCTCGCGCCCGCCGACCAGCAGGGACCCGCGTTCGAGCCGCGTCGTCGTCATCATCTGCAGCGGGGGCGCGTCGGCGGTGGAGCTGGGTTGACCGGGGGAGGCGGCGACGACTGGCATTGCGCCGCGGCCGCGCGAGTTATAGCGCGGGGGTGCGGCTGCAAGTGGAGCCGGGAGCGACGGCGACAGCGAGGTCCCCTGCAGCCTCGTCGTAGCCAATAGGAAATCGGCACGTTTCCTGGC
This sequence comes from Brachypodium distachyon, assembly GCF_000005505.3. Taxonomy (NCBI): domain Eukaryota; kingdom Viridiplantae; phylum Streptophyta; class Magnoliopsida; order Poales; family Poaceae; genus Brachypodium; species Brachypodium distachyon. The sequence goes on from NC_016135.3 coordinate 17,238,192, forward strand.
TCCACTGGTTGGATAAGCTAAGCAATTGGACAGCGCGGGCGGCATGCCGAATCGCCGATTGCTGCGTGTGTGCGACGCCCCGGAAGCCCGACCCGTGTCTATGTGGGATCTGTCGCTCGGAGTAGGGGTCGCAATTCGCAAACTCGCAAAGCACCGCCCACGTCTACATCTTCCCTTCTCTGATCCTCCCCCCTCCACTAACCAGTTATCCCCACATAGGTCATGGACTCATGGTGTTCCTCCTCCAATAATCTCCAGCCTAAGCTTGTTGCAATTCTGCGATCCGTCGACACAGTAGCAATTCAAAAGAACTAATGATCTATGTGTATGTAATTACCAAGTTGGGCTGGCCGCTCAGCGTCCACGACAACGTTGATTACGTTCAATTTGTTGACCGAATCGTGGGACGTCTTTTTCGGTGTCTAAAAATTTGGTATTTTGTTTTGGACACGTTTTTTGGGTGAAAGTTGCACACGTCCCGAGTTATGGTGGGTATTGCACAAATTTGTCGGTTGAACGTTATGGGCGTACACACTGAACATGTATCAGGTGAAACGCTATGTTTCAGCGAAAACTTGAGAGTTGTCAAATTTCATTGATAGTGTTTTTTCACTTGATACGTCGCCACCACTGAGACCACATGGTAAAATGTACTCAAATTTATTCAAAATGGATGTATCTATTCCTAAAAGCGTCTAGATACATTTAATATTTCGACAAGAATTATAGAACCGTGGGAGTAGTATCTTGGAGGCGAGGGAGAGGGAGGAAATGGGATAGAAGAGCCAGGACAGGAAGGAGGAGGTAAGGGGACATTAACCTCAAACAACAACCGGCAAGCCAACATTCGACTAAACGGGTAATAAATTTCTTAGGCTTAGAGGAAGACCTTGGTGGTGACAGGAACGGTTGTTGATGGCAAGGTGCATGCATGGCACATGTATGGGCACATGTATGATAATTGCTCGGGTAAAGACACGACTACAATTAATAGAGAGGGAATGTGACTTATGAATTGACTATAATATCTTGATCTAGCCGTTAACATAATCTACTACGATTTTGGGAAGACCATAAGGACTGCTGATCTTTAAATTGACAAAGAAATTCTCACTTACAAGTGGTCTTTTGATTTTGGTTTATTAATTCTAGGGGCAGCCCAACCGTCCGATTGACTTACAAAAGTCGAATCTCGACCGTCCGATCGTTGCAACACTAAACTTTCATATACAAACTTTTGTGTGCGTTTCAAATATTTTTCCCATAACCCTATCAAAGATCATTAAAAATTTGTAACATTTCAACATGTGCCATTTTACAACGCAGGAGCAGTGCAAAGCCACATCAACTAAAGTCGGCCAGTCGGCTAAAACGGTTTTTTTGCCGGAGCCGGGACCTACCGGAGTTTTATTCACCGTAAAATTTCGTCAAGATTCGTGCTATCTCTAACCAGGTTACATTGGAAGACGCTGTCCCTACCACATGCAGGTGCAGGCGCGGGACCAGCCATGGTGCATGCATAGGAAAGTAATTAATTGCTTGTAGTTTGCTGCTAGCTCTGACCACTGCATGAAAATATGTGTGTACCATTGAACTTTCATTGACAAGTCATTGAAATTTCGTTAGCACCAATCATTATTCCAATGGTCAAATATTGAACTAACATTGAAACACTAGCTTCATTGAGACACAAAATATTTTCATTGACCGTATATATGAAAATATGTGTGTACCATTGAACTTTCATTGACAAGTCATTGAAATTTCGTTAGCACCAATCAATATTCCAATGGTCAAATATTGAACTAACATTGAAACACTAGTTTCATTGAGACACAAAATGTTTTCATTGACCATATATATGAAAATTTATTGAAACACTGCTGTTTCAATCGGCAAGATTTGAAGTTATTCCTATATGATTGAAATTGTATAAGAAAGTTTCATTTAGACACCGATGTTTCAATCGGCAATCCTTAGGACACTAACGTTTCAATAGTTAGATTCTATTTCAAACCTTTGTAAAACACATCTTCTCGGCTTTGTCTTTTTGAACTTGCAGCACTACTGTTTCAATTTCATTTTGAATATGCTCTAGATTTTTTGAAACTTTTTCTGTAGGCCGGAAACACTATCTCAAACCAACCATCAATTTTTTGTCAAATTTTGAATCTGTTTGGACCACCAAATAATTTGTACAAGTATCAAAACGTGTTAGTGCAGTAGTAGTATCGGTGGAGATCGGCCGATATTTTGAACTTGCTCGAAACTTTTTGATATTTTTACTGTAGGTGGGAAACACCATCTTAGACAAACCCTCAAAATTTCACCAAATACCGAGTTCGTCTGGACCCTCAAATTTTTTGTAAAAAAATCAAAATGTGTTAGTGTATCATTGCCTTCCCCAACCAACACCACGTGAGGTTATGCACAATAAAATTCACACTGAAAACAGATGCACGAATCTCGCAGAAGCAACCAACAGTCCATAAAACTCCGGTAGATCCTGGGTCCGGTAAATTTGCGGCCCGTCGGCCAACTAACGATTGAGTCCCCAGTCTCGTCCACGGCAAGGAAACCAACCACGACATGCTCTGCGCTCCGCCGCAAACGCTGCGCCCAACAACACGGCGGCCGCTCCCTCCGCGATGCTCCGGCGCCAGCGCGCCTTCGCCGTCGCCCTCCTCGGGCGCCAGCGGCGGCATCCGGCGGCTCGTGCTCAACCCGGAGGGCCGCGCGAAGCTGGACGCGCGCCCCGACCGCGACTTCTACGCCTTCCCGCGCCTCGTCAAGCACGTGGACGACGGCTTCCTCGCCGCGCTCACTGACCTCTACCGGGAGCGGCTGCGCCCGGACACGGACGTGCTGGACCTCATGAGCTCCTGGGTCAGCCACCTGCCCCCCGAGCTCTCGTTCCGGCGGGTCGTCGGCCACGGGCTCAACGCGCAGGAGCTCGCCAAGAACCCGCGCCTCGACTACTTCTTCGTCAGCGACCTCAACCGGGACCAGCGGCTGGAGCTCGAGAGCGGCTCCTTCGACGCCGTGCTCTGCACCGTCAGCGTCCAGTACCTGCAGTCGCCTGAAAAGGTACATCCCATCCGACGTGTTCTTATCCTCTTTTTCTCTCAACCCACACACAGTTGAGAGAGCCGTCGATTAATGCTCCCAATTCACCGGCATGACTTCCATTCTGTTTTCTTTGAAAGGTTTTTGCGGAGATCTACAGGGTGCTGAAGCCGGGGGGAGTGTGCATCGTGAGCTTCAGCAACCGGATGTTCTACGAGAAGGCGATCGGGGCGTGGCGGGAGGGGTCAGCCTACAGCCGCGTGCAGCTCGTGACGCAGTACTTCCAGTGCGTCGAAGGGTTCACGCAGCCGGAGGTGGTCAGGAGGCTGCCCTCGGACGCTGGCGGGAAGGCCGACTCGTCGCCGCTCGCCGCGCTGATGAGGCTGTTCGGACAGGCGAGCTCCGACCCGTTTTACGCCGTCATCTCCTACAGAAACTTGAAGCCCATGTGAGATCTTATTCGGTTCGCGATGCAGTAATAATGTCTCAATGTGCCTAGCCTGGCGGTTTACATGTAGTGCCGACATTGGGACTCTGTAATGTGTACGGTGTCGTGTGTGTTACGACAAAATTATAGTGCTACCTGAATTCCTGAAGACCATTTCCAGAAGTGGCTTTTTTCCCCGCACGCTACATATACCGTGGTTTTCAATTTCAGTCAGATATTTCGGTTTTGATTCGGCCAAATGACAGGAATCCTGATATGAAATTGACTAAATCTAACAAAATTTGAGATTTATTATATAAAAAGATTTGATTTTAAATAAAAAATTGTGTGTATCGAAACACAATTATTTCGGCATCCGCTAAAACGACTGAAATATTTTAAATTCCAATGGAATTTCATTGAAACCGATGTAATACACATAGAGAGGTTTCAAATTTGAGAGTTTTCCTCCAATGATCCATGGCCAGCGCGCCTGGCTGCAACTCCCCGCGGCGGCGGCGGCGGCGTCGTGCAGTCTTGGTGTCTTGTTTGATGCCAATAAAACATTTTACTTTTCTTAGAGCATCTCCACTTGTCCCCCTCCCCGGCGCCGGCGATTTTTTGAGTATGGGGGGGAGGAGTATGGACCCAGTCACAGCCCCCAGACAAAAAAAAATTGCCTGACATGTTCACAAACACCTTGCGTGCGAGGACGAGGGCGGCGGCCGGTGCACGCTGCCAGAGCCGCCGCTCAGCTCGGCCATGTCCATGGGCATGTCGTCGTTCTTGCCCATGCCCATCACGCCAGGCAGACCAGCGACGCGACGACAGCGGCCATTGCGGACGGACGGAAGCGAGAGCTGCGGGCGTGTCTGCAGCGAGCTCAACGACGTGCGCTGCCTCCTTACGCTGCTACAGCGCGTGGAGCCGGATGGCGGCGCGCCTGGCCTCCCTCAGCACGGAGAGGAGCTCCCCGGGCACCCCTTCACGCACCCGCGCCGCCTCCTCCTGCGCGACCTCGTCTCCCGCGGCCGCCCGCCTCCCGCGTCTGGGCCGCTGCATTCGTCGGTGCAGTTTCGCAATCCGAACGGGAGTCCAGATCGGAATTCGAGATTGGTTCGTATATTTCGTACACGATTCGTACATGTACCCTCCTCCGGTCAATCGGATTCGTCTTACCATATAAAGCCAGCCGGGGGGCGGCTCATCCAGGGCAACACCTCTCCCATCCGTTGCATCATCATCCAGCACCATCGATCGATCCATCAGCCCACAAAGCTCTCGAGCTAGGGTTCGCCGTAGCCCCGCCCCAGCGCACGTACAATCGCCTCAGACAATGGCCTGGGAAGGGGAGCTCCAGAGAGGAGCCAAGTGGGACGACTCCTCCGTCGTCACGACGAAAGCGGACGCCGAGGTCCTCCTGCAGTTCGTCGCCGCCGCCGTCACGGAGGCGGGCCTCGCGTCCGGGGACGTGGTGGCCACGCCGGAGCTCGCCGCGATGGCCGCCTTCGCCGAGGCGGCCGCGCTCCGGCTGGCCGACAGGATGACGGAGACGGTGGGGCGCGTCGAGCGGAAGGCCGCGGCGTACTTCGCGGGGAAGCCGGGCGGGGTGGCCGAGGCCGAACCGCTGGCGGAGGCGCTCGGCAGGTGCGCCGCGTCCGTCGCGAGGCTGAGGACGCAGGCCGCGCAGTTCGCCGCTTCCGCGCGCCGGATGGCGTCGCGGCGTGCGGCCGTGGAGGAGGCGGAGGAGTTCGAGAGCTCGGAGATGTCGGGATCACCACCACAGGAGACGAGAACGGGTGAAAGGTCGGCAGCGGGCGTCGATGAAGAGTTCGGGCGAAGGGGAGGGAGGAAGAGGAAGCGGAACGGCAGATACTTCGGCCCCGATTGGAGCAGCTGATCGATGATCTCGAGGCCCGCCGGGGGCATGCAGGCGGTACCAGAGGAGAGGATTCGACTGTACCAAACTGATTTCGGCCCAAGATGAGTTTGGTGATAGTGATACCCGGTGATCCGTGGTTTTGATCTTGTGTTCAAGCTAGGTCTCATTTGTATATCATTGCACCAACCGAACAAGATTGTAATTGGGGGGGAGTTGCCGAGTTAATTGGGAGCTGTAGACGAATGTTCTACACGTGCAAACAGTTTAATCTGTTTAAACCGCAAACCAGTAGTGATCCCTTGGATCTGTGTAGTGTCTTAAAGGCGCAAAGATGAGATGAGAAATATGTTTACGAGTATCCAAACTAAGCTTAAACCATGACATATCATCACACCGTAAAGAGAAGACAGAAACGCTAACAGGCCGCCTCTTATTGCACATAGGAACACACATATTCACATAATCTACAGCGGCTTCGATCAGCATTGAGCCATTGCTAATTGAAGCGGACCATTTAAAACATCAGAGGCGACATCGGGAGACAAGATCCTAGATATATGTACAGGCATTTGGATATTCTTGGGAGAGGGATCTCACGGGTCCTGCAGCTGCGCGTCACGGCTGGTCAGAGGGACGTAGCGCACGGAGGCGCCATTGCTGACGCTGGTAGATCCATCAGGGTTCTTGTCGATCACCTGCAGGTCCTGGGAAAAGGTACCTACAGGAATGACCATCCGCCCGCCAGGCTTCAGCTGCTCGAGCAGCGGCTCAGGGATCTCAGGTGCCGCTGCGCCCACATGAATGGCGTCGTAGGGCGCAGCGTCCGGCCAGCCAAGCCTGCCATCTGCAGTGTTTGAGAACATAAGACTTGCTGAGTTTAGACATTAGTGAGATGAAGAATTAGTGTGAAATGATCTAGCCAAGGAACATGAAAAACCCTGCAGCAGGAATCCATATTTCTGAATTCTGATTTAGAAATAATAAAAAGGCAACCTCTAAAAACAGAAATAATAAAAAGGACATAGCAAAAATAGGATGGTTTGATGAAAATGGCTGATATTAAAACTGGCCGTTTGGTTCCATTAAAGAACGGGGGGTCCCTGTTTGGACAGGTTCAGTGGAAACTAGTTTGTGACAGTTTAGTCGTCGTTCCACAGAAGAGCAACACCAAGGAATCATTTTTGTTTGAGGAAAACAGGACAGTTAGCTGCCGGTTGTTTTGTTTTATTTGCATAGTTCTGTAATTCTTGACATGACAATTGTAAATAGCAATACAGCAATTAAATGACTGACTGTAGAAGCTTAGAAGGGCAAGTGCAAACAATTAATTCTTGTTCTGCTGAATAGCTAAGATACTACGGCCACACCAGTAACCATACCTGAAACATGAAAAGAAAGGGAACCATCCTTCAGTAATGGCGCTGCAGCACTCCGTTCTACATTTCCAATCGAAGCAGCGACAAGTTCAGGAATGTGTTCAATCCCTACTGCACGGCCTTCTGGTCCAACCATCATTGCAAAACAAGCTGTCAAGTAGCCGCTGCCTACGAGATGATAAAACCACATGAAGACAACACTAGTTAGACAAATGTTCAGACAGCTGACAACTGGGTATAGGCTAGTTTTTTCAGACAAGTGTGCTCAACGAAGAACTAAGAAAGACAGTGTATTAGACTGTCATCAACACACCTGATCCAACGTCCAGAGCATGCATGCCTGGCTGCAAGTGATCCTTTAACAGTTCTAAGCAGGTTGCGTGCATATGGGGAGCAGATATTGTGGCATTGTAACCAATAGGCATTGGACTGTCAGTATAAGGTGTAAGTCCCTCTGATACAAATAACGCTCTGTCCATACTTTCCAGTACTTCAGCCACTTTATCTGTTGTAACGGCACCATACTGCTTCAGGTACTCAACCAAAGCTTTGTTCTTCTCTAGTGATCCTTGAGTCCAATATTGCTGAAAGTTAAACAACAAATGCTAAGATGAGTCTCCCACAGGTACAAATATAGAATGAGACTGCAGCAGCAAAACTATGAACTATCACCTTACTGGTACTTGACATCTCTTCATGTTAAAGCACAAATAAGCACCAAAACATATGGATGTCATCAAATCATTCACAATATGCAAAAAAATGTTTTACTCCCTCTGTCCCATATTAAGTGACTCAAATTTGCTCAAATATGGATGTATCTATACCTAAAAAACATCTAGATACATGTAATATTTCGTCACTTAATATGGGACGGAGGGAGTATTAAAATTCCAGATTGTGTTCATTGAATATGAAATTTCTTCGAATTTGCTAGGAGCAAACTGACGTTTCCATAAAATTGTTCGTCACATAATGGCTAGTTTTTGTAAGAAATAGGCTTCCTTCACAACATAGTTAGGTGAAGATTTCGTCTATTTCTCAGAATTACAGTGTCACATTTGGCTGAAGATAGCTGACATTAGTGAATTTTCAGGGCCGTGGCTTCACTCAGAAGTGGACCTTTAGGCCAAGTTCATATATATCTCCCCAAATTCCCCAGACATGACCACCCTCTTCTACAGCTGTGCTCTCAAAGTCATAATCACCCTTTCCTAGTGCTTTACTAGACCCCAAAATCCACAGCCCTCACAATTTCCGAACATCTCTCTCCAAACTAACCTGCAACTCGGCTCTCCGAGACAAATTCCGGCACCAAGTCATAGAGGGGGGAAAACGAGAGACAGGGAGGGTAGGGCGAGAGCGTCGTGCGCGTGACATACCGCCATCCAGTGGTACGGGGCGCAGCGCCGCAGCGGCGCCGGCCTCGGAGGAGCCGCGAGGAGGTGGCGGAGGAATCGGCGGCGGGCGGCCGTGGAGGGCGACGGGAGGCGGGACGATGTGTACGCTGGCGCGGAAGCGGCGGCGAAGGACATGGCGCTGGAGAATTTCCCGTTATATGAGGGGAGGGGAGGGGGGCGAACAGGTGTTGGGAGCTCAGCCGCGGTGGCGCTGTGGACGACGGTCGCCTCGACAGGTGGCCGCCGCGCGGCCCTTCTAGACTTCTGTTCCGCGAGGGTGGAAACTGGCTCGCTCTGTGCGTAAGCGGAGACCCGAGTCCACAGAATGACAGACCTCACACGTAGCGCCTGCACCGGCTCCCCCTGTCCCGTGTACAGGCCAGTGAAAATTCACTCAAAAATATCCGGCGAATTGGTCGGGGACTTCCAGAGTTCCAGTACAGCAACAGAAATTGCAGATTTCTGCATCAGGGCAGCGTGAGCAACTGCGCGAGCATGCAAAAGTTTACACTGGCAAGCTTCTCGATTTCTCATCACAAGAGTGTACATACATTGCTTCAGGACCAGGAGCCTTGGTTATCCATCTGTGTCCGGGGACTGGCAAAAGCTGTGTACAAACACACCGGTCAACTAACAATTTAACCACATGATCCTGAGCCAGAGCATGTAGAATTTGCCATTGCCAAGCCACCGCCGATGTGGCCTGCAAAGAAGGGCACCGGTTTGGAAGCTCCCTGATGCACACCTCAGAAGTCCAGAAGAAGCTGCGGCAAAACTCGCTCTAGGTGGGTGGGCTCGATTGTCGTCGTCCCCTCCGCTTCAGCGATGACGGCCGAACGCTGAACAGCCTCTGCAGAAAAATAGAATTCAGAGTTGAGCTGCAGAAAATGGATCTGTGTTGTTGGCATGAGATGAGATGCGGTAGCATTTTTCAGCAGATACAAACCTGTAACGAACATCCTAAGAAGTTCGCAGCTCACTTGAAGTGCACTTGCGTTGGCTGCAAAAGTTAACCAAGTGTCATGAACACTTCGCAAGAAGGCTTCGGTACGAAATCATTTTTTTAAGGGTCAAAAAGAAATCTCTTCTATGGGTCGGCCAGTATATGGGTAAATGCTGACATAGGTAATTGCAACACCCTTCAAAATTTGTGGTAAAACAGAGAAAACTAGCTCGGAAAGACGGTGAAACTGGGTAGTATGAAATATTCCTTCAGTTTAATTTCAGGCGTGAGCAGAATCGAAGGAGCTTTTAAACAAACAAACATCATTACTCCTTGACGTCATTTACCAGTTGTACTCCGGGTCCTCCTTGACGTCTCAGGAACAGGCTGCCAATTACAAATGGAAACATTCTCATCTGATACAAAAGAAGTTTCAGAACATTTTTGGGTGGGTGTGGGGGAAAGACGGGGTGGGGGTCAAGGGTTTCAATTGGATCATGGAAAAACCTCGATGTCGATGAATTCCTCGTCGCCGCCGCCGCTCCTGTCGGCCCGCCTGCTCCACACATGCTTGAATATCGCGTGAATCAGATCCTGCCCGAATCCGAAACAGACCACGAAATCTCATCAAATCCAACATCCGGAAGAACGAAAACTCGAGGGGAAAAGACTAATTCGAGGGAGGACAGGAACTGGGTTCGAGTGGGTGAGCTCACCGGATCGAAGGTCTCGCCGCGTGCGTCGCGCGTCGCCTCTTCTTCCATGGAGACTTGTGTTTTCGCCAGGGCGGCAGAGGAAGGCGGGATGTGGGAAGGAGTTAGGGCTTGGAAGGTGGGAAACTTGGGCTAAATGGGTCGTTTCTGGGCCGTTGCTTGAGAAGTTGGGCTTGGGTTGGGTTCTAATTTGAATGGGCTTCTTCTTTTAGTGCGTTCAACGGCAGTGTTGTCATCTTTTTTCTGTTGATACTTGATACGCCCTCCATCCTGTTGCGGCATATCATGGCCTTCTGTCTGGATAATATTAAACGCTAGATAATATTTAAGCTAGCTGCACAACTCCGACACATGCAATTGGACATTCTTAGCAAAACAATACTGCATTCGCTCCGTCCAACAAAAAATGTCTCAATTTTGTCAAAATTTGAATGTATCTAGCTATGACTTAGTGTAAAGATGCATTCAAATTTAGTCAAAGTTAAGACATCCTTTATTGGAGTATTGCAAAAACAAGTTGGCTGTGTGTAGGGTGAGAGGATGCAATCTCATTATGAATTACTCACTCTGGTCCATAATAAGTGTCAGACTTGTATGTGACAAGTATTTAGGAATGGAGAAAGTACAATTTTATACTAAATTAGTACAAAATCTGATAGCTTCACTTGTTATGGATCGGAGTAATACTACGGGCAAGTCGCCGTGACAAGTTAACAGCATCTGCAAATTCGCTGCAGTTTTCTTCCAAGTTCTAATCCGTGCTAGTCACAGAGCCGTCAATTTGTTTGAAGCTTAGCACCAACCGGCAGGCAGCCTTAATGCACCGGTAATCATGTCATTAGTTTGAGTGATTAGCCGCTTTCCCAATTATAGTTGGCGTGATTAAGAATCTCAATTTCTCCTTAAGTGAGGTGGGTCACATTGGTCGGGGAAAAGCCAAGTACAACCTTAGGGACATCATCATCACTATGGCCCGTCCCCGAAAGAGAGACTTCCTCCTCTGCTTCCATTATCTAGACATTTTTGAGGATTGCTCATTAAATATCCCCCAATATTTTGTGAGCTCTCTTCCTTAGTTTGACAGCCACCTGAACATCTGTAAGCGTGTAACAGTGCGAGTCTTTAACTAGAGCTGCCTAAACAGTACGATCAGAGCAACATCTCCTCTGAACACTGTAAAGCAGGAGCATTTCACATGCCTAAACAGGAGTACTAGGGCAAAAACAGTTAAGCTAACACGGAATTGTGATGATTATGTCCTCAGAGCTCTAAGATCTGGTCATCTGGACATACTGTCAGCATCAATCTACTGCACATGTCGCCCCTTATCCGCGTCATGGGCCTTCTTCCTCCCTTGTCTGCTATAGCTTCCTCCGGGCCGAGACATCAACGCCGGCGATGACAGTTGACCAAATACTCGCATTCAGTTCCTGCTGCCGATCGAAGCTTCCGGAAGGGAACATCTCAGCACCAATCATACCGCTCAGCATGCAACACAGTATGAAAAACACACACACTACTGGACAAGCGTGCAGAGCTGTTGACATATCGCTGTGGTTACTACAGTAGTCCCCGATCAAATTGACGAAATTAATGATCGAATATTCGGGAACAGCAGAGGCGTTGAATGTTGATACATGCACCCACCGGACTTAATTCCTCCTCCGTTGAAACCGCGCACGCGGGAGCAATGGTTTTGAGGATTCAGGGGAAACCAGGCCTGCATGCAGTCGCTTGTTTCTGACATCGGCAAGGCGATCGAGCTAGTTCCAGGTTGACATCCCAAATTTCAGTACACGCGGACTGCGTAAAGAATTGCCGTATTGGTCCTTTCTTTCGCATTTATTGATCAACTTGTGTTTCTTTATCGTTATATGCATGTAGTATGTGGCTGTGTGGAACACCAGATCCCATCTGATCAAGAATCCATACATGATGGAACAATGTTCCAGAAACCGCAAGCTTACGTGAAATGTGATAGACCTATACATGCATGTGGTTGTGGAATGCCAGATCTATCTCTTACTACTGCACATCGTTTGTTCCCGACGTCAGCATTTGAACGCAAGTAAAGTGCTCCATTGCATTTGAGTCCGGATATGCATCGGTCGTGCACCAACTTGCCGATCGCAAGAAAAGGATCAACCAGCCCGGCCGGAATGGATCGATTAATTTAACCAGGAAGTACGCGATTGATTAGAGCGCGTGTGGATACATGAGTTTAGTGGATGATTAATCAAATCCCTCCTGCTCGCTCCTCCGGCCGTAGATAGATTCGGGGACCAACCGGGACGACCCAGCTTCGCCTAAAAGCGCGCAACTGGCGGGCTTTCTTTAATTCCGTTTGGCCCTCCGCTCCGCCCACTGATTCGTCCATCCGGCCTTGAAGTTTTTGCCCTGTTTCCATCGGACAGATACTGCATCCGAGCTCGCTGTTTATCTCCTCTCCCCTGCAAACGCGATCAGATCTGACGATTGCTTGCGTGTTTTAATTTAGTTTCCTGCAGGATGTGTCTGCTAGTCACGGGCTAACCGGCTGAGTTTATTTCTCGAGAGTTGAGACCCACTAACAAAGGTGTTTATCTATGTTGAATGTGTCATTTGCAACCTGGTGTCGTGCACGACGTGCAGTCACCACGCACCAAACCCCCTGACAAATATCTCCCGGAAAAGGCAGCGGTCGTGGCCCGTGGATACTACGTTTCTTTGCTGTCACCTGTGCACTACGAACAAGAAGGAGAAGACAGGCCAAATGCCCAAACTATAGTACTCTGTCGTTGGACAAATCTGTCCAGCGCCCAAACAAACATGATCTCGCTGGCTAGCGCCATTGGTTGCACCGAGCTAATTAATTTGGACGATTGCTTAAGCTGCATAAGCGTGCATTGATGGGATGGACGCTCTGATGCTGACGCAGCAACCGCCGGAAACTGAAACTCGAAGACGAGGGCGCATTTTCTTTTCACGAAGAAACGTCAGACGGGGAATCCGTCGAGTGGGAAAATACGTATCGTCTGAGTATGTGGGAGTTCGTCTGGCGATGCTCCTGAATGAACTGTTGCCAACATAGGTAGGCTGCAACGCTGAACGCTCGTCCCAATAGAGGAGGCCTGGGATTGGAATCTTATCATTTTATCCAACAGGTGTACGGCTCACCAGTTCTGCACGCTCGCCTCGCCTCCGGTACTCTGCCTACGCAACGCAGAACGCACCCGTGAAAGCTAGTCGATCGACTCGATCCGGGCCGATCTCCAGCTCCCCCAGAGATACCAAAGGCCGCTTTACAGCCGAGAGTGGGGATTGCTCATGGCTGGTCCGGCTCCAGGTATGTTGCATGGCAGAGTGGAACTCGATCGACACCTCAATAAGGTGCTTGGAATGCGCGTGGTCCAGGAAGAGTGGTGTTCATGTTGTGAAAGAAATCATGATAAATAGTGCGAGAAAAAGAGAGCGATTTCATTAATCGAAATTAGGTTCCATTCATCCATCACGGGTTAACTTTGATGCTTACTTGAATAGGAACATCTTTTTTTTATTGGTTCCAAGCCCCGAGTTCAAGCAACGCATCATGCATGGTTCACCACTTTGGACCACCAAGCGGGTTCATCAGTCCGCACGCGCTCGGTGCCAGTTCGAATCTGCCCACGCCAACATGAAAAGGGATAGTAAAGCTCCAGGTCGAACTCCAGCTCCCCGGCAATGGGCGGTCACTTTACAGCTTCGTGGGTTGCCCACAGGTTCAACGACTGCATGGCACATTGTTGTTGGAATCCCATTTTTCAGGACACTTAGCCTGGGTTAGAAAATAATCATGTAATACGATTGTCTTTTGTGTTTACTAAGAGCATGTCTGGTTGGTATGCTAAGATTGTCATATTTTTCTGCCACGTCTGCGTAAGGTGAGACAATCAAAATTAGGAGCACATTTTGCCACATTTGAGGGAATCTTGCCACATTTTTTGTGAATCAGTGACATGTTGACCTACTCCCTTGGTTCCGAAATTCAGGGTGTATAACTTTTGTTGACAACCAAACTTTCTAAAGCTGGACCAAACTTTATAGGTAAAGATAACAATATATACAGTGTCGAACCAAGATATAATTAAAAAAATATTTCACAATAGATCTAATAATCTTTATTTGGCACCATAAATGTTGAAATCTTCTGTTATAAGGTTGGTCAAATTTTAAAATATTAAACGGTCAACAATTTTTCTTAAATGTTTTTGCGGACTTGCTGAAAGAAACAAGAGACTCCACGAACCCTAACTGCCGAGCTTTCAACTCCGGTTCCTCGCATTTGAGAACCGAATCGGTTTTGAGAGACGAGTGAACCCCGGATCAACATCTACGTAGTGGTGTTTAAGTAACATTTTTTTGTGAGATTTGTGTGTCCTTGATAGTATCCCGTTCCGCTGAATGTGGAAATGGCTGCTTGTAACTTTGTAGAAACTACACACGGGCGAAGCAAGCATGTACTGACTGGTGTCAAATTACATCCAATTAAATTTTGCTAATACTTTTTCGAAATAGGGAAAATGTTCTGAATAATATGCATTGACACCCGTAAATTCTAAGAAGTGATTTCAACGGTATTTTTTTCTGGCTTCACCCCTTCAAAATAAAATTAAATAACTGTATAGTTTGTACACACACCGTTATTCTTGTGTACGTGACCCTACGGGCGTGTACAATGGGGTGATGCCAGCCTTTTCTTAGCGATGCCACATAAGATAAAATCTGATGTGAAAGATAAAAAAACGAAGAAAATGCACAAGCCTTCTCTTAATTAAGAGATGATATCTTCACAAGAATGATAAGGCAAAATAAGACAAATTTCCCATTGTACTAGATTTCACTTTTTCTTGGCATTTATTTAGTTAATTTTATTTAACTAATAATTAATTCTAAAGGATCAACCATTGTACAAGATGTTTTGTTGTCTTTTTTAATTGGCGTGGAACACCTACGGTGAGTCAGTCTTAGATCATCCCCACTCCTCCCCCCAAAAGACTAAAAGAGCTAAAATGAGAACGTCGGAGAGAGAAAATGCTTTCAGCCGCACCCCCTAAAACCAACTTTCGCGTCAGCGCAAAAGTATTTTCATCCGGCGCCTCCGGCCAACTCCCAAGGAAGGGGGAAGCGATGGCGCCGGCTAACACAACAGCCAACAAAAATAGGCCACGCGTCCAGACTATCGTCTCTCTCTCCTCCTTTTCTCAGCTCCAGCCCCGTGCTGGACGCAGGCGGCCGCGGCAGACGGGGCCTCTGCTCTGCTCTGCTGCTCCGCGGGAGATGAGTCCTCTCTCTCTCGACTCTGCTCTGCTGCTCCCTTCTCTAGCCTAGCGGGAGATGAGGTCGCGCGGGAGCAGGCGGCGTGGGTGCGTGAAGCGGTGCCCGGGCAGCTCCTCTCCGTGCCGAGGGAGGCGAGGCGTGCCGCCGCCCGGCTCCACGCGCTGCAGCAGCGGAAGGAGACAGCGCACATCGTTGAGCTCGCATCCGTCCGCAAATGGCCGCTGTCGTCAGCTCGCGCGGCGGTGCTCGTGCCGGTTGTCGCGTCGCTGGCCTGCCTGGCGTGGGCGGAGCCGCCGGCGAGCGAGCGGTCGGCGCTGCTGGCGTTCCTCACGGCCACGCCCTCGTCCGTGACGGCCGCCGTCCTCGTCCTCGCCCGCGAGCTGTTTGTGAAAATGTCAGTCAATTCGGGGCTTGTGACTGGCTACATACTCTCCCCTATACTCAAAAATTCGCCGGCTCCCCCCGTACGAGCAAATGCCGGACCTGATATAGGGACGACGAGTGAAAATGCTCTTATGAATCATTGTACATGACCTGCAAAGCACTCCATATCAGATCCGGCAAGAAAATCACTATCTGTCTTCCACTCTAGTTTCCGTCTCAGTAACCACATTCCTACATCTTTCGTTTGATTACGAGATAAAACTTTTGTTGCAAACTCATGTGGTCTACTAATACTCACTCCGTCCCATAATAAGGGACTTTCTATTACATGTATCTAGACGTTTTTAAGATATAAATACATTCATATTTAGACAAATTTAAACACGGACGGAGTCAGTAGAATAGTTGAATGCAGGATTTGACGAGAGACATTCCAGCTACATGTTGCATTATTGCGTGGAGGCCCTCAAAATGGGAACACAAGTAAATGGCTCGTGAGCAAAATCGAAATCTTGAAACAACCGCGCAAAAGTTCAAAATAATACAGGTGGACTGCCTCATTTCCTGTATATACACGACCGTATGGCATACCACCGTACGTATCTCCTATCTCAACTCTCAAGATCAGATCAAAATCAGGAAGAAGAAGAAAAATCCAACACATGTTGATCCAACGTCAGAAAATCGTGCCAAATCCAACCTACTACAAACCCGTCGTCACCCGCAGCGACCAGACCCGCACCTCGCCGTCAAAGCTGGCGCTGCACACCCTCCACTCCTCCTCCTCGCCGTCCCCTCCCTGCTTCTTCTGCTCCGGGAAGACAGCCACGGCCACGGAACGGACGGCGCTGCGGTGCACGTCGAAGACGGCGACGCACGCGTGCGCCCGGCTGTCCGCCTCGCGCCGCCAGGCCCGGACCGTCCGGTCCGCCGACCCGCTGACCACCATGCCGTCGCCGGCGCAGGCCACGGAGAGCACCGCCTTGCGGTGTCCCCTGAGCGCCCCGATCGCGACCATGTGGCTCGCGCTGTCCTCCTTCTCCCACACCACCACGCACCGGTCGTTGCCGCCCGAGTACAGCACCTGGCCCCCGCACCCGACCGCCACGGCGTTCACCGCCGCCGTGTGGCGCGACAGAGTGGCCACCAAGTCGTAGACCGGGTACTTGTTCTTGCTGTGACTGCGTGCGACTGCGGCCTTGTCGGTGGGCGGCCTGGGCGCCCAGACGCGGACGCGCCTGTCGGCGGAGCCGGTGTACACGACGCCGCCTTCGCCTGGCGCCACGGCGACCGCGTTGACGGCGTCGTCGTGGGCCGGCAGTGACTGCAGGCACCGGAGCGACGGGACGGCCCACACCTTGAGGGTCTTGTCCCAGGAGACGGAGAAGAGGAGGCGGCCGTCCGCGGACGCGGCGACGCCGGACACGGCGTCCGAGTGCTCGATCCAGAGGCGGCGGTGGTGGCGGCGGACGGGGACGTGGTTGGACGGGAGCGGGAAGCGGCGGACGCGGTCGGACACCGTGGGGAGCGCGGCGGCCAGGCGAATCCGGCCCGGCGCGCGCGTCGAGACCCGCCACAGCCGCAGCCTCCCGTCCTGGTGGCCCGTCACGGCCGCATAGCCGCCGCCACCGCCCTGGACGCACGCCACGCACTTTACTGAGCCGGCCGTCGCGGTGTCGTCGATAGAGGAATCGGAGCTTGATGTGGACTCCAGGGTGGAGAGGTCGTGGAGGGCCACGGTGGCCGGCCTGGCGACGACGAAGAAGCCGTGGGATGAGTCGGCCGCGACTACGGCGGGTGATGACGGCGCGGCGGGCAGAGGAAGGAGCGTCTTGAGGTGGGCGAAGGAGGCGGCATTCGACGTCCCGGCGGAGAGCGAAGGCAGCGAAGGGAGGGACGTGGACGAGGACGCCTCCGACACCGCGGCCGCCGCGGCGGAGGATGACGACGAAGAGCCTGTCGACGAGGAGGAGCCGGAGGACGATGACACCGCCGCGCCCAGCTTGTCGTTGTCGCCGCCCGCGGCGCCGTGGCCGGTGGCCATGCAGAGCCGCGGGAGAAGCTTCATCGGGGGCAGACCGCCCGACCACGCGGCTGGTGTTGTGGAATGGTGGCCGGGTCGGGTCGGCCGGTCGGGTCGTGTTCGGTCGGGCGCAGGAGAGCGCGCAGCGGGCCTATTTGTAAGCGCGGGCGGAGGGTTCCGCGCCGGGACAGGGCATCGGACGGCTCGGGCTAAAGCTTTGCCACGCGTTCGACCAAATCGCTAGAGCAGGGACGGTTCCGATGTGACCCGTCGGCTAGCTCTCGCTTTGACAGCTCGTGACAAGCTGCCGGAACCTGTGTGCCGCGATGGCGCACGCTGAGTCGCTGACTAGACGGAGTACGGGAGTCAACGTTCAACGTCAGAGTACTAGTAGGAGTAGCATTCAACCTGAGTTTTCGATCAGACGGTGAACTGCATTTCGATTTCGTGCACTCTGTACAGACGTACAGTAGCCGCGGTTTTGAATGAACAGGGCGTCGGGCGTGAGCTGTGTGTCGTGAGGAAAGGGGGCGCTGGTTTTGTTCGTGGAGGCCCTCCCCTCCTGCTGCTGAAATGAACGGACCCAATGAAGTCGGATGGGGGATATGGGCAAGGCCTTGCACTTGATGGAACTCCTGCTTTTGGCTCCATCCCATGTCAAGTTATCGGGACTTGAAACGACGAAACGTGGGAGAGTTTCTGCCTAGCTATGGCCTATGGGCATGAACGAGAGGCTAGAGAAACAAATGAACATGCGTGTCACCGATGAGTAAACATCTTTTACTTCTGTGATAAAGCCAAAAGGAAAGGCGAGGACTGTCTGTCACCAAGTTCATTATCGAACTAATGGTAATTTAAGCACGTCCATATCTGTCCGTGTTTTCTGTTGTGTGTAGAGTTCTATCGGGCTTGGACCACCCTTGGTTACGCAATGTCCGTTCGTTTCTGAAAGCAGCACTGAGCTAGCTAATGGTTGAGCATAACTCTTATTAATGCCCGGAAAGTGTGGTATTTTGATCCAACATACATGGCCAGAAAAGCTGTTGACTGCCTGATTTCGAGAAGAAAAACTTTGCAAATAGACAGTGAACAAAAAGCTCCGACACAAAAATTAAATTAATCATCGAAAAAAACAAGTCGAGGACAAATACTTGTACTCCAGCTAATGTCGTTACAAAAGACAAGATGTATCACAGTACGTACGAACGTACACGCTACATCGTGGCCTGTGGCTATAAAAAACTTGAGCCGTGAACAGAGATCGAAAAGTGGCACTTAACTAATTGATCCAACACGTGCTGCCAAAAGTGGGTGATTTGTACAATATTATCCCACTAATGTGGGAAAAGGCTAATAAGTGCGGGCAAATCTCAACCAATACATATATGGTGTACTAATGTAAAGAGCGTGCAGCTAGTCCTACGCGAAAAAATAAAATAAATAGTGTGCATTATAAAGGGCAAATGAAACATCATCTTCTAATCTTTGCTGCTCCAACTACCAGTACTTTACTCTCTGTGTGCTTCACTTTCGCAAAATTAAGCAGGTTTTAAGCAGGCACGGTTAAGGGTCTATGTCTGCTAGTACCTCCTGGTCCCCCTGCCAGCCTCGTAGCTAGCCATCCTAAAATACCATACCAGTAGTACGCGGTTAGCTTAAATATTCAGCTCAGATCTCGAAACGTTCGTCAGACAAAAGGCCTCGCATGGAAGGGTTCAAGGAATATCATGAAGCTGCGGCGTAGTGTAATATTTTGAGTGGAGATTCAGCAAAGAATGTGTGTCCTCCCCGCGGACGTTGCTGCTGTCATTTTTTTTTTCTTTAGAAATGCTGCTGTCATTTTCTTTAGTGGATCGTCGGGCGCGCCGCAGTTAGAACCTGTGAGAGAAGCAGATGGCAACCTTGAGCAATTAAGTAGCTGGTCCTGTATATCTTCTGACATACTCCCCCGTTCCAAAACACAACTCATATAGATTTGTGTACTTGAACCAAGACAACTCTCGTTTTTAGTGCCTGACCACTCATATCTATTATATACTAAAAGCAATATGAAGGGTACCAAGGGAAGGCTCCACGTTGATCCACACCACCCTAATTATTTTAACAATTAGATCTTATACTTAACGATCAAGATTAAATGAAAAGATATATTTGATTTAAAGTCCACGCAGTCCCTTTAAAATTCCCGAAAGCCCAAGGCCCAATAGGGATCAATACGTTTCTAATAGAGTAAAGTTCATTTTAAACCTTGTTTTTGTAGAGATCGACCACATCAAACCCCAACCTCCAAATCACTGAAATTGTCACCCTGTGCTTCTTGATCCCGGTGTATAACGGATATAACATGGATTGGGGCTGGGTTTGCTGACATGGCTTGTAAGGTTGAGATTTGAGTTGGCTCGCACCACGCACACACTCGCCGGGTTCCTCGGCGAACACATGAACACAACGCTAGCACGACACACACACGGCCGGCACAGCCGCAGGCGAGCCGACGTGGGTGGCAGCGCGCGGCCACCCACAGGAACGAGCCATCTCCCGACGCTGTTCCTGCCGCCGCTGGCCGCGCTCGGCCTCGGTTTGTCCTCCCAGACGTCTTCCGGAACGCCGCCTCCACGGGGAGCAACACAACGATCAGGATTGCCGAGACCCAGCCGAGGCCCCAGCCCACCACCGCCGCAGCGCGCCCGCCTCCGCCCGCGTCTTGATCAACTGCATCGACTGAGCGTGCAGGAACGCCGTGTACGAGGAGGACGAGGGCGGCCGGATCCGCGCCCAGAGGGAAGAAGACACGCGCGCCGCGCCGCCGCATATCGAACAAGTCGACGTCGCCGTAGGCCGTGCTTGGCCTTGATTCGTTCGCTCCGGTGCGGGTACGCCAGGGAGCGGCGCGACGCTGCGGGGTGCAGCGGCTCGCCAGGCGGCGCGGCTGTACGGGGGCGGGGGCACGGCGAGCGGCGCGGGCCGGCGGGCGTCGACGACGGGGCTGAGAGGAAGGCCAGCGTAGGTATTTGGGGAAGAAGATAAGGAAGAAGAAGTAGTTTGTGTCGCTGACGTCTGGGTCTGTGGGCAATCCCTGTTTGGAAACACACGTTTTATCTGTTATAGACCGGGATTCGTGAGTATAGGGTGCCAATTTTAGAGATTTAAAGGTAAGGGTTTGATGTGGTCGACCTCTACGAAGACAAGGTTGAAAATGAACTTTATTCTTTCTAATACGAACTCCCATTGAGAAACCGAACGCCATGCATGGACTTCCACTGACGATGATATGTAGTTGCATGCTTACATGCTTACGCAAGTCACATCTGACGGCATGATATTTTTCCGAAGCAATTCGAATAATTTTACCATATCAGCAACTTCAAAGATGCACTTTTTCACTAGATATGAGATCTACGAGTCCTACAAATCGTTCATTTAATGTTATGTCCTACAAATCGGTCCGTTCGATGTTACGTTTGGCTGAATGTCTAAAAAGGAAACACCGAGTTCAAATATGTCACGTTAACTTGGCTTCCTAAGAACAAACCGACAAACCGCTGGTGGAGTTGGTGTGCCGCTAGATCTGGGCGAGTCGCCGTCGAGCTACTGGACTGGAGATGGAGAAGGCGGTGTGGCCGAGTGGCGTCGAGGCTGGCGCAGCGGCAACGAATGATGTGGCAGCGTTGGTAGGGGCAGTCGGTGGCAGCAGCGTTGGAGATGGGAGAGACAACGACGGTGATGGGGATTGGGAGAGACGGCCGGTGGTAGCGACGGTCAATTTTGGGCATCGGGTGAGCCTCAACCTGTCCGGGGAAAGGAACAGGGAGAGAATGAGAAAAGGGGAAAAGAGAGAGAAGGAGAAAAGGGGAACGTTTATTGTTGCATGTGGATATTTCTTCACGTAGAGATCAAGGGGAGAGCAAATCAAGTAGAAGTAGAGTCAAGTAGTAGTAGTAGAGACTAGAGGCGTACATGCAGTTTGACATATTTGTTTTTGTGGCTGATTCACGTGGATAATACGCTTGTGTAGAATAATCTGCATGTTAATAATTTTAATCGTTATAAAACTCCGCATTATATATTTTATTTAAGTGCTATAGACTAAAACGATTCGATTTAAATAAAATGAGTTTAAATTATATGAACAAGTCGTTTGAAACACGAAAGTTTAGAAAAGCAGTTGAATAAATTACTAGAAGAGTGAAATATAGGGAGTGAGATAGGAAGTCTGACATGGAAAACACAAATTTACGGACAAAATCTTTTACAGGGGGTCCCCATATAAGAATCTGGGGGTTTAAATTTAGGGAATCCGTTGGAGGTGCTTTTGGGTATACAAATCTCATGTCTTCGATTTTAAAATTATAAATAAGCTGAATATAGATACGCATCGGAGAGAATCCAATATCTGTGAATTATATTCCCTCAATCCATATTTATAAGGCCTACATTGAATTTTGTGCCGAACTTTAACGAACAATTATACAGAAATAATGTATGTATATAAACGCTATACTATTGATAGGGTTTTTTCAAGACTAATACAACAATATATCTTTTGTGTCGCAATAACGTCATAATACCAAAGTAATGTTTCGCCAAAGCTCCGCATAAAACCCCGTGCGGGCCTTATAAACCCAAACACAGAGAGTATACCAATATGACAGGGAATCAAAAGAGGTACAACGAAAAAAACGTCAACGGCACACGTACAAAAATATCTAGCCCGCGAATTTCGCGCGGGCCATCATGCTAGTTGGATTAATAGTAAATGGATGTGAGTAGTTATTGGCCCGGTGCGGGTATCAAGAAAAAAATGAGGTGTGTTATGAAAAAAATTTATATGATTTGTGTTTTGAAACGGAGTAATTGTATCACTCTACATCTGCAGATATAATCTATGAGGGCAATCAATCAGAGGCCACCACGTACGCAT
This sequence comes from Brachypodium distachyon, assembly GCF_000005505.3. NCBI lineage: Eukaryota > Viridiplantae > Streptophyta > Magnoliopsida > Poales > Poaceae > Brachypodium > Brachypodium distachyon. The sequence continues at coordinate 17,260,622 of NC_016135.3, forward strand.
GCATCAATCGTCGTCAGTTGTCGCCTGTCACGCCCTTTGACGATCGTAACGACCGCGACGGATGCTGGCCGTCTTCCTGAATAGGATAAGAGTAATCAAGATTAGTTAGATCTTGCGTACGTGAGTGTGACATATGTACATACTCCGTATTTCTATACTGCCGGGGCGGAGCGCCGGAGCCAGATGATGACCCCGAAAGCTGGGATGCTTTTGGTTCCAAGCGTTATTGCCTGCACCCTTTAGCGCAAACAGCTCAGTAAAGCAGGACAACGATCGAGCAGAGGCGATGGATATTCGTTGCATACTCGCTCAAGCAAAGGACTTGTCCGTGCCGCACAAGCACAAACTATATTGATCTGATCCTATAAACTGAAGTAAACTAATACTACGATCAAATCAATCAAAAGTGAAGATCAATATGTGGGTACTCATACTCTTCCCTTTTCATTCTCGTCACAGTTTAATAAGTGGCTGTCGATATCATCGTGTTGGGTGTGATCTGCCTCGGGTCGCATCCATGCATCGACGGGGCCTTCCCTTCCAGGTGGCAAACTGCAATGAATCGATCGCGAGGGGTTTTGTCAAGAGCTGCATCGAGTACGTTAAGGACCTGAAACTTGTTCCATCAACGGGCAGTGATTAAGGATCGGTGAAGGGAGAAAGAAGGGTCCATTGATTGGTAGTGCCTGCCTGCCTGGTGGTGCACTGAAGATCGAGGAGGTTGTGATCGTGGGCGACCGTGGCGTCCCCGCACGCATGTGCGCAAAAAGCTCAGGTAGGCCACAGCAGAGAAACCAACACCTGGCCTGACCTCGTTGGAAGAGGTTGCTTTTCATCATGTCATAGCCGTGGCCGTACCTGATGCGGTTGGTCAGAGGAAGCGGTGGGGTTTCTTGCCTTTTTTCCAGGGGAAGATTGATGCGAGACAGTGATCGGTGGCATGCCGTCCATGATTAAGGGAGTTTTTGGTGCACTCGCTGCTGAATGTGTCGAGAAAAAAAAATTCTTCGCTGAAAAGTGAGTTGTTTTTAGAGTCCGGCCTAATCGTCCATAGTTTCATCTACGGATCTATACCATCCGTTTCAGCGCTGAAGAAACTAAGAAAGCGTGCGTAGGTGGCCTTGGACACGGGGTGAATGGGTATCTGACTTCCATGTCATTTGGATTATTTTCTGAACGCAATTTGACCTTAGACAAAACGGTTTTTGCCGGGCACGTTTAAGCATCATTTATGCGCAGACGATTTGTGTTACAGCATCTTCTGTAGCGAACTCGGGACCTTAATAACAAAAAACAATACGCACTAGTGTGGCATTATTCCTACTACTTCCTAGCATATTTCTCTGGCGCCGGTCGACGCACCTGTGCAAAGGAAGGGAGGGGGGCCTGGCATGAACGATGTAACGTGACAGTACTGCTTGGACGAAACGAAGACATGGCCAATTCTGGCAACCAACAGTGCTGCACGCGTCACGAGAAAAAGAACAGAAATCCATCAGATGACCAATCGGGGCACGCGAGCCCAGTCCAGGGTCATGCGGTGTCGGCCTGCGGGCGGCGGAGGGATGCTTTCCGCGCGGGCCGAGCAAAAACGGGCCGGAATGAGCGACGCCCGCGAGTTCGTCGGTGCAAAGCGAGAGGAGACGGGATGGGCGCGGATGCTGCTAGTGTAGCACTGTAGCAGCGGCATGTGTGAGACTGAGGGGGTCGCTTTTCAGTTCCAGAACCGTGGCTTCGATTCGGACAGATTCAGAGTGGATGGCGAGCGAGTGCCCTGCAAATATGCGTTTGCCGTTTCGAGCGGCTTGCTTGGCTGAGAGAACATGGCTGGGGCTCTCTCATGCGCAAGCCCAGCGGCTGACGCGTGTTCTGTACCGTTTTCCCGGAACGGAAAGAAAAAGGAGCAGAGGTAGATCGGCCCACACCGTCGAAAGAGACTGGTTCACTTTGGAGAGGTGTGGGCATCATCGATCGATCGCTTGATATTTTCTGCCCCGGAATGACGGCAGCTGACATCGTGGCGAATGGCAAAGGAATCACTTTGTCCTGTGTTGTTTTGTTTCTCGGCATGCCATTGCCATTGCGTGTCAGCACTCAGCCCTTCGCCTCCTTTTCAGGGTACGTGAATGATTGTGGAGTTTGTTCGGTCGATCTGACGACGAACGCAGACAGCCGAGACGACGAGTGCAGATCGATGATCGAGCCATCGCGTGATAGTCTTGACCCGGTCCCGCGCAAGCTTTGGTTGCCGTCTTCGCTCGCCGTGTCGCCGCCTCGACCGGATTATTACATAAGGTGATCAGGCCCGCACCGGAGCACCGGGTGATCGCTGACACGGCTCACTGCAGTCTGCAGGTGCAGGGAACCGTCGTTGGGTTCTTGACCAGCGTATGGGGACGGTTACGCATCACTTTGTTACGGTGGACGTCAGGATGGATGGCGTTTCAAGGCCAGCTCAAATATGTCCCGGTGGGCGGTGGCACAGGCAATTTGGTCGATGTTAAGCTGAAAGTGTGACATCGGCCAGCAGCATAGCATCGTGTTTGAAATTGCACGTAGCGCAGCAGAACTACTAGTCGCGGCCTGTTGAAAAGCTTCGTACACTATCGTATAGAAACATTGTTTTTTTAGTAGCGGAAACATTATTACTGGGCCCATAATGGGCTACAAGAAGCTAGGACATTTCTAGCGTTGGCCCATGGATATCGGGCCCAAATTCTAATAAAACCCACCAAGAGGATTGTATTATATGCAAAGGTACCGTGGAGCCACAGAAGTTGCGATATTTTCCGGTTTCCCACGTCTCCGACCACAAATCAGCCACCACAAGAGGAGGAAAATTACGGGTCAACTTTTGACTAGCAGTTTCTGAATTATTTTTATGAGATTTTGTGTTTTTGACGACGGCGTCATGACAATGGATAGTCTCCTAGTATCGTTATTGTCCTGACGTAGTCCATACGGTCTACTCCATGAAGTTAATGAATCTCAGGTTTGTATTTTCATTGTTTTGGTATTTTTCCTCGTCAGTCCAGCAACGAATCAATGGTTTGACAAACATGCCTTTGTAAGGGTGTCTGAAAGTGCATTTCGATCCCTAATGAGTTTTGGTGTTAATGACAATTTAATATGTGGACTAACCGTATGCTAAGTGTTTTCAGAAATTATATAAAATCAAGCAAAACGGTTCGTTGCCCTCAAAGGAAAGAAGCGTAGAAGGATTTATGTCTTTTTATTTATATTGAGTCGTAGGAAAATCCGTACTATAAAGAGAGAGTCCATCTGGAAAGGCTTGGGTGAATCAATTTCACGTACACACAACCACCAAATTGCACCCACCAGATAGCCTCAATCCCACCGCTGAAGATTAGCTAAAACCTATTCTTGAACCAAAGGGTTCTGCCTGTTTTTTCTATCTAGGGCGGCAGTATCGGTCATCCCAGGCCAATAGTACCGCCCCGGTACCGCACCGGTGCTATGAGGTAGCAAAACGCTACTGACATATAGCGGCACTGGCATGGTACCGGTGCTGCACTCCGGCTCTCGGTAGTCCCGCCTTGTGCAGAAATTGCACATAACAAGCAGAAATCAGGGATCCTATAAAAGAGTGTCTTCGTCCCCAACGGTTCGTTACTCCATTCCTCCAAGCGTTCTTCACCTTCAAAGCTTCAAATCTCGAGATCTCTCTCCCTAGTGCTTCCCCCTAGCTAATACTTTGAGGAAAGGTTGAGAAGAGCTCGATCTAGGGTTTCACCAAATCAAAAGTTGATTCTCCTCGTTTTCCTTGGTGGATTTTGTTACTTTTGGGATTTTGGGATTCCTAACCGGAAGGTGTCTCTTGAAGCACTCCAATCTTGTGAGGAGGTGTTTGAGGATTTGGGAAGGAGCCTCCAATTTAGTTATGGATTTGTGCCCTTCTCTTTGTTTGTAAAGGTTCGGCATTCGCGTTCAAGGAAGCCATTAGTGGAACTCACTTCGCCTTTGTGGTGTTGTGAGAGCTCATCCCACCTTTGTGGTGTGGTGAGTTGGAGAATAGAGTGAGCCTTCGTGGCGTCTCTCCCTTTGTGGTAGAGCATTTATCTAAACGGAGACGTACACCGATTCCAATAGGTGGAACTTCAGTGAAATCTTCGTCTTCCCGTGTGGTATCATACTTGCCCATTTACTTACATGCTTTACTTCATTGCCTATACTTTGCTTCGGCTATTGCACTTCATACTAGGGTTGCATTCACTTTAGAGAATCTAGAAAGCCCTAAGATTAAGTGTTTGTATCTTCCAAGAAAAAAAAGTTAAAATTTGTTAGTCTTCTATTCACCCCCCCTCTAGTCAACCATACCGATCTTTCAGTGTCTCACCGGTCACAGTACTTTCGTCGTTCTTAGGTTCTCATCATTTTGGATTAAGCGACTCATTCGACTATTTAAAACATATGAGATGATCCTACTAGTGCATATCTGATCGTTTGCAGTTTCATCAACAAAACATGGAGAAATATCAATATACGGACGATGGATCTAGCAATCTGGACGTCAAAGAATCTTGATGTATCGTTATGTTTTATCGGAGATCTTTGCTGTCAGTTTGATTTTAGTCTAATCTTTTGTATTTTGTTTATTGAATCAATAAAACCAGGTGTTTATAAAAGAAATTTAGCTTTTCTAAAAAGAAAGTTAAATTCAGTGGCACAACTTCAATTCCTATTGTTAGCATATTCTCAAGTCGTCGGTAAATCTGGTCTAAGTAGAGATTAAAAGATAAGTACTCCACTAGAGGCAAATACTGAACCAGCAATGCTATGCGTACGATCTTTTTTGTACGACTGGTGTACGACATTGCAAATCCAACCGTGATTAGCACAAGCACATTCACCGGATTGCCATCGTACGAAAATCGTGCAGCCATAGGTCGTATGTGAAGTAGTTCCGATACGACTGAACATCGTATTGTAGCTCTTTGACAAATGGTTCTCATAACCCGCATCAAAATATGACAAATACTTAGCGCTAAAGACAATTTTGACAACTAGTTAAGTTCTAAAGACAGATATATTTCATTGTGAATCTAGTACTCCTAAATATCGAAATCCACAAAACCCCATATATTGCCAGGCTGAGATGTGTCGCGATACACCCTAAAAGACAAATAAGGCCGGCAGAGTAAACAGTTATCCTCCGATCCTAAATTTTTGTAATTTAGAAATGGTAGGAGTAGGTGCGTACTAACTCATGCAAAGCTGTCTTTCTCTGAGCTGACCTCCACTCCAGTAGATTTTCTCAAGGCAAAATGTGGCGTACTATCGTACGTTCCAGTTGTTTTAACTGAATCCGGTCGCTGGTAGGGCGCACATTCTTATATTGTCGTCAGTTCTTCCCATGAACCCGATCCAAGACAAAATTCTGACGCACCAACAAATGTCACTCTAGACCCCATCGGTATATTCCTCGCTCGTTAAACCACTATCTGACACTGCGCTACGTGACAAGAAGCACGGCGCAGCTGTGCCACTGCCATCTAATTGGAGGACAGCTCCCGTGCAAGGCTGCAAGTTAACTAGCGGGTCTCATAATTGGATCACTACTAAAACTGGGTTCTGTCTCATAATTGGACCAGGACAGTGCTTGCGGAAACTAATATCGATCACTGGCTTAGCAGCCGGTCTCATCTCATCTCTTAGTTAGCACTATCCACTGTCTCCTCCAGACTCCTCTGATCATCCATTTGAAACAGACGAAGTTTCGAGTTCTGGATTAGTTAAGCGTTGGTTAGTGTTGTTGTGAGTTGCGACGGATCGATGGGCGAGAAGACCGGGAAGGCGTCGTTCCTGGAGATGGTCCGGTACGCAGACCCGCACGACATGTGCCTGATGGCGCTGGGCATGCTGGGGAGCCTCGGCGACGGCATGATGCAGCCGCTCGCGATGCTCGTGCTCGGCGACATCGTCAACAGCTACGGCGCCGTCGGGAGCGCCGGGACCGCCGGCATCTCCTTCAGCTCCGACGCCGTCGACAAGGTACGTGTGAAATGTTACTGTCTACTGTGGCCGCTAACTCTGTCTCCTGTCACGAGATACATGGTGTGGCGAGCTTACTCGATCCTGTTGTCTTTCAGTTCGCGCTTCGGTTGCTGTATGTCGCGCTTGCAGTGGCCGTCTGCTCTTTTCTGGGTAAGAAGACTCGGTTCACTAGTTCTTTTAACGTGGCGTATTGGTTTATTCGAATTGATTGGTGCCAAGAAAGAAAATGAAGGGGCGAAAATTTTGTCACCTGATGATGGTCAACAGAGGGCGTGTGCTGGACAAGAACCGCGGAGCGGCAGGCGTCGAGGATGAGGAGGCTGTACCTGGAGGCCGTGCTGCGGCAGGAGGTGGCCTTCTTCGACGCCGCGCCCTCCTCGCAGGCCACAACGTTCCGGGTCATCTCCACCATCTCCGACGACGCCGATACCATCCAGGACTTCCTCGGCGAGAAGGTCTCACCATCGACCACTCTGCGAAAGCACTTCCGGGCATGCCTTCTGCTGTTTTTGCTCACCCGACTGCGGGTTTTTGTTTCAGCTGCCCATGGTTCTGGCCAACGTGACGCTCTTCTTCGGCGCGCTGTCCGTGTCCTTCGTGTTCGCGTGGCGCCTGGCGCTGGCAGGCCTCCCCTTCACGCTGCTCTTCATCGTGCCGACCGTGATCCTCGGCAAGCGCATGGCGGCCGCGGCCGGGGAGACGCGCGCGGCGTACGAGGCGGCCGGCGGCATCGCCGAGCAGGCCGTGTCGTCCATCCGGACCGTGGCGTCCTACAACGGTGAGCGGCAGACGCTGGAGCGGTTCAGGAGCGCGCTGGCAGTGAGCACGGCGCTGGGGATCAAGCAGGGCCTCATCAAGGGCGCCGTGATCGGGAGCATGGGCGTCATCTACGCCGTCTGGTCCTTCATGTCCTGGGTCGGCAGCCTCCTCGTCATCCACCTCCACGCCCAGGGCGGCCACGTCTTCGTCGCCTCCATCTGCATCATCTTGGCGGGAATGTAAGATCTCAAATAATTACTCCATCCTTTGAACTTTGAATTGAAACAGCAGGGCAGGCTGATTCATGGCTGATGGCATTGTACTTCTGTGCTCCGTGTCCGTGGCATTTTCAGGTCCATCATGATGGCGCTCCCGAACCTACGCTACTTCATGGACGCCTCGGCGGCGGCGGCCCGGATGCGGGGAATGATCGAGAAGCTGCCGCCTCTCAAGGAGGCCGTCAAGACCGGCGCCACCAGGGAGAGCGTCAGAGGCCGGATCGAGTTCAAGGACGTGCGCTTTTCGTACCCGTCGAGGCCGGACACGCTAGTGCTCAACGGCATCAACCTGACCATTTCCGAAGGCGCGACCGTCGGCCTCGTCGGTGGCAGCGGGTCGGGGAAGTCCACCGTCGTCGCGCTGCTACAGCGGTTCTACAGCCCGGACACCGGGGCGGTAACGCTGGACGGGCACGACATCGGCACGCTCAACGTGGAGTGGCTCAGGAGCCAGATCGGCCTCGTCAGCCAAGAGCCCGTGCTATTCGCCACGTCCATCAAGGAGAACATTTTGTTCGGCAACGAGACGGCGTCGCTGAAGCAAGTCGTGGACGCGGCCAAGATGGCCAATGCTCACGAGTTCATCACCAAATTGCCCAATGGATACGAAACACAAGTAAGTTCTTTCTAGCTACGATGAGATGAACTAAGCACAATATTCGTTCTCTCATTTCTTCAGTAGTGAACATTGAGCGAACCATGGTTGTCTGGTGCAGGTTGGGCAGTTCGGGACGCAGATGTCGGGAGGACAGAAGCAGCGGATCGCCATTGCCCGCGCGCTCATCCGGGACCCCAAGATCCTGCTCCTGGACGAAGCGACGAGCGCGCTGGATTCCCAGTCGGAGCGGACGGTGCAGGACGCGCTGGACCGGGCGTCCGTGGGCCGGACCACGGTCATCGTGGCGCACCGCCTCTCGACGCTCCGCAAGGCCGACAAGATCGCCGTTCTCGCCGAGGGCCGCGTCTTGGAGTTCGGCACGCACGACGAGCTCGTCGCCATGGACGACGGAGGCGAAGGCGGCGTCTACGGCAAGATGGTGAAGCTCCAGAACTCGTCCGTGGCGAGAAATCAGGGGCGACAGCGCGTGGTCGAGCAGGAGGTGGAGGAGGAGAGCGACACGACGCAGTATCACAGCTTGGAGATCATGGCGGCGGCGGCGGCCGCCGACGTCCGCGCTGCTAGCCCGGTGCCATCGTTCGGATCGGTCGAGCACAACACCGTGGAAGACGACGACAAACACGCGGCGGCTGCGGCCTCCTCCGGGCCCCGAGGCAAGCCGTCGCAGCTGCGTCTGCTCAAGATGAACCGCCCCGAGTGGAAGCAGGCGGTGCTCGGGTGCGCCGGCGCCGTCGTATTCGGGGCCGTGCTGCCGCTCTACTCGTACAGCCTGGGCGCGCTGCCGGCGGTGTACTTCCTCCCCGACGAGGCGCTCATCCGCTCCAAGATCAGGGCCTACTCGCTCATCTTCCTGGCGATCGCCGTGGTGTGCATCACGGCCAACATCGTGCAGCACTACAACTTCGCCGTGATGGGCGAGCGGCTGACGGAGCGCGTGCGTGACCAGATGCTGTCCAGGATCCTGTCCTTCGAGGTCGGGTGGTTCGACGAGGACGACAACTCGAGCGCGGCCGTGTCCGCGCGCCTGGCCACGCAGGCCAGCAAGGTCCGGTCCCTCGTGGGCGACCGCATCTGCCTGCTGGTGCAGGCGGGCGCCTCGGCGTCCCTGGGCTTCGCGCTGTCGCTGTCCGTGTCGTGGCGCCTGGCGTTGGTGATGATGGCCATGCAGCCGCTCATCATCGCCAGCTTCTACTTCAAGAAGGTGCTCATGACGGCCGGCTCCAAGAAGGCCAAGAAGGCGCAGGTGCAGGGCAGCCAGCTCGCCAGCGAGGCCGTCGTGAACCACCGGACCATCACCGCCTTCTCATCGCAGGGGCGGATGCTGCAGCTGTACGAGGCCGCGCAGGAGGGTCCTCGGAAGGACACCATGATGCAGTCCTGGTTCTCGGGGTTCTGCCTCTGCCTGTGCCAGTTCAGCAACACGGGGAGCATGGCGCTGGCGTTGTGGTACGGGGGCAAGCTCATGGCCAGTGGGCTCATCAACACCACGCACCTGTTCCAGGTGTTCTTCATCCTCATGACCATGGGAAGAGTGATCGCCGACGCTGGGACCCTGACGTCGGACTTGGCGCAAGGCGGCGACGCGGTGCGGTCCATCCTCGACACTCTGGACCGTGAACCCAAGATCAAAGACGCTGGCGACGAATACTCAAGCGGGTCAGACAGCGACAAGAAGAAGAACCAGAAGGGGATCAAAGGCGCCATCGAGTTCAGGGACGCGCATTTCACCTACCCGACGCGGCCCGAGGTGACAGTCCTTTCCGGTTTCAGCCTCGAGATCGGTGCGGGCAAGACAGTGGCGCTGGTGGGGCCGAGCGGGTCAGGCAAGTCCACTGTGATCGGGCTGATCGAGAGGTTCTACGACGTGCAGAAAGGCTCGGTCCTGATCGACGGCAGGGACATCAGGCGTTACGCACTGACGCACCTCCGGTCGCACATTGCGCTGGTGAGCCAGGAGCCCACGCTCTTCTCCGGCACGATCCGCGACAACATCATGTACGGCGACGAGCACGCCACGGAGGACGAGGTTGCCAGCGCCGCCGCGCTCGCCAACGCGCACGAGTTCATCAGCGCCATGGAGAGCGGCTACGACACGCACATCGGGGAGCGCGGGACGCAGCTGTCGGGCGGGCAGCGGCAGCGGATCGCGCTGGCGAGGGCGGTGCTGAAGAACGCGAGGATCCTGCTGCTGGACGAGGCGACGAGCGCGCTGGACACGGTGTCGGAGAGGCTGGTGCAGGACGCCGTGGACAGGATGCTGCAGGGGAAGAGGACGTGCGTCGTCGTGGCGCACAGGCTCTCCACGGTGCAGAAGGCCGACATGATCGCCGTGGTGAAGGAGGGGAAGGTGGCGGAGAGAGGGACGCACCACGAGCTCGTCGCCGTCGGCCCTGCGGGGATGTACTACAACCTCATCAAGCTTCAGCACGGCACATCGCCGTGCCATAGTCCCATGTGATTAGTATTAGAAGTTTAGAACAACCGTGTTTTCCGTTCCAGTCTTCCAGATACAGTAAACACACCTTCAAATGAAGCGAGATTCGTACGAGCAAGGCAGTCAATGACTTGACACTGCAAATCTTTTTCCGTAGTACTACTGACTACTCCAAAAATATATAAGTAAAAACTTTCAATTTTTAGATTGTTACTGACATACCATTTTTGCAGTCGATCCACCTCCCTGTCACCCTGTTTTCAGGAGCTGTCCATACTACGATCGGCCAGCCCACACAGATCGGACGGAACCGGTAGCCCATACTCCGGCGTCACGCAAGAACGCACCTGCCGCCTCGCATTCAGCGATCGCCACCTTGTCGGCTCCGGGCCTCGTGATCGGCGGGAAGAAGAGCCAGAACCCAGTCACGGCGACGAACGCCAGCGCCAGCGGTGTCGCGGCCCACCTCGGCGGCCGCCACCACGCCTCGTGCCTCGCCCACCACGCCTCCGCCACCGCGCACGCGCCGTGCAGCGCGAAGAACGCCGTCGCCTCCCCGGTGGGCGGCCGCAGCGTGATGTAGGAGAACATCAGCTCGTGCATGAGCCCGGAGACGAGGAACGTCGCGAGCACCCCCGCGGCCGCGCTGCCGAGGCGCGCGCGCACGGGGCGGTACACGCAGGGGCGGAGCACGGCGGGAACCGAGAGGTTCCACCGCCGGCCCCAGAAGTCTCGCAGTGATTCGGAGAGGTACGGCCGGTCGAACTGCGGCTCCAGATCCATGCCCAGCAGCGCGCGCGCCGCGGCGGCCGCCGACGCCAGCACGAGCTCCAGCGCGAGGTATATGTGGAACGCGTAGAGGGTGAGCAGGACGTATTGGTTCATCCGCTCCTCGTACCGGTACAGGGATACGATGACCGCGAGCAGCGCGGCCATGACGGCGGAGGAGACGAGGCCCAGATTCGAAGAGCTTGTTTGGGCCTTGTCGGGCTTTTCGGCGCGGAGCCTGACGGGGCCGGAGGCGACGGCGACGAAGGCGGGGAGCGGGAGGGACGGATGGAGGGGCCCCTGGCCGGCGGCGAGGAGGAGGAGCTTGAACTCGGCAAGCCAGGTGAGGAAGAAGCCAGAGATGGCGCGCGGGTGGAGGGCGCGGAAGGTGAGGGGGAGGAGAGGGAGGACGGCGAGCACCGGAAGGAACGCGGCGAGGCGGGGGAGGCCCGGGCGCAGGCGCCGTGCTGCGAAGCGGATGTAGCACATGGCCGCTGCGACCGCGGCCGAGACCACGGCGAGGCTACGCAGGTCGCCGCCGACCATTTTTGCGGGTCGTCGCCTCGTCGGGTCAAATCTGGATGTGGGAGTGTGGAACCCGTGCTGCGGTAGGTGTCCCGAGTACGGGATCCAGGAGCCCGCACGAGATCGGGAAATCTACATATTTGCAGTCGGTGCATTCTCGTTGCCCCCGTTAAAAAAAAAACATGCCACCGAATCTAATTTAATCTTTCGGATTTTAAAATTAAAACCCACAAATCTAAGTATAATTAATGGGAATTTATGAACCAAACATTCGCTTTTTAGTCTCTCGGAGCGGACTCTTTGCTTGCCATCGACAACAAAATTAGACCAAACAGATAGAAATAAGTTCCATAAAAAGATGGTCCTTTACCATCTGTAACATCAAAATTCAAAATAGGGGAAAAGTACATTTTAAACCTTATCCTCCTTCTGTCTCATATTAAGTGCTGAAATATTACATGTACAGTGGCGGATCTAGGTTTTGAGACAAGGTGGTCCAATGTATAAACTTTTATCTCGATATAAATTATAACGACAAATTTTCACCTCAAACATACTAGTAGTATTGAATTTGGGAAGAGAAAAAAACGGCATTGAAACAATTTTGCGATAATTTCAATTCGATCAATGAGCAAACCTTAATTTAATTCAACGAAAGGCCGAGAAAAATGTCGGGTGGCTCCATGTAAGCTGCTGTCCCACTCGCGTGCTCGTGGTGACGCAGTGTATGTTTGTTGTCCGCTGGAAATCAGCGACGATCGATGGCGAGAAATACGATGAAATGTCAGCTTCTCGTGCTCGTCTGCTCGGCGAGAAATACGATACGATGCTAACCGCTCATGATCGATCGCTAGGCTGCTAGATGGGTATACTACACAACAGAAAGAAACAAGAACTGGTCGGAGAGATGGGCTATTTTCTCGGGCTGATTTTTCTTTTTTAGTAGGTTTAAAATACACTAGTGTATATGTATACGGGCTGTATTTTCAGGGTGGTCCATGAACCACCCTGGCCACCCTATGGATCCGTCGGTGTACATGTATCTAGACGTTTTTAGGTATAAATACATCTTAAATTCGAGTCACTTAATATGTGATGGAGGGAGTACTTGTAGACCAAAGCTGAAATGAACTCTGACTTCTCAATCCCTGAAATCAACACCCTATCCCTATTATTCTCGTTGGATCTCAACATTTAGGAACCAAATGCTGTTTGGGAGAGCGGGATTGCTAACGAGATAGACAAATCTCATGAGTTTTATCCAAAAAACCATTGTACTATAAAAGATAATGTAGATTGCTACTCCCTCCAATCCTAAATTTGTTGTCGAAATATTACATGTATCTAGACGCATTTTAAGAATAGATACATCCATGTTTGAACAAATTTGAGTTAAGAATTTAGAACCAGAGGGAGTAACATTTTAGTAGAAAGATATCCGAACGAATAAACTTAGAATGCTTCATTTTCTTCATCGGCATGCACAAGTAGGTGTCCATACAAATGTGCGCATAAGCAAGTGGCCGGGTATTTGTGTCATTTCTTGTAGCCTTTTTGTGCTCGGGAAATCAAAAATAGAATTAAAAGTAGAAAAACATAAATCATCAAGGTGTCCAAGTAAACTGAGGCAAATGATCAAAGACAGATTAATATGAGGCATATAATCAATTGCCAAGTAACACGAAGCATATGATTAAATTCCCCGCATACACACACAAAACTATAAATAATACTCCCTTTGATCCTAAATACTTGTCGTTGAACTAAAACAACGATATTAATTTAGGATCGGAGGGAGTATTACATAATTTAGTCTAAATATAAGTGGCGGACCTCGGTAGGAGAAACTTCAACTGAATTTGTAAAAACAAAATCTCAAATTTTAACCACCATATCAACAAGCCATTTTTCCAAACGACAAACGTTATTTGATTTCCGAAGGTTCATATTAGTGGGGATTAACAAGGACATCATGCTGATTTCATGGATTAGAAAGTTTTTTTTATAGGGAAAACAATAGATCAATGATCTTCCGCAAGTATATTAATGTAAAAGTTAATATATATACAAAGCTGATAACCAGCATTCACTACGCCAGAATGGGTTACTGGCGCATGAGCTCCAATGGCGGTTCCGCTGGTCCAAAAAATTCACCACCACTGCACGTCGTTGGAGGAATCCAAAACGAACACCAGTGGCGGTGAGCGACCACCACCACTGCTAATAGAGCACCCGTGGCGGTGAAAGCACTTGCACGACCAGCACCGCCACCGGTGCTCTAGCACCCTTGGCGGTGGGCGTTCACCGCCACTGGAGCTCTTTAGTGGTCATTGATGCACGATCTCCAGTGGCGGTTTATGTGGTCCAAAAAAAACACCGCCACTGGTAAGTCATTGGAGGAATCTAAACGAATACCAGTGGCGGTTAGCATCCACCGCCACTGATACTAGAGCACTACTGGCGGTGCAAGCACTCATACGGCTGTCACCTAGTACCAGTGGCCGCTTTAGTTAACCGCCACTAGAGCTGTGCAAGATTTCCCCATCCCGGTTACCAGTGGCAGGCAGATTCTTTGAACCGCCAGCGGTAAGTTATCTATAAAAGCAAAGTTATTGTGGCCTTATCTTCCTCAGCTCGCACGTCTCTAGACCAGCTGCGGCTCCTCAACACAGGCGACGGCGAAGCTCTGCCAAAATTGCATGCCGCCGGCGGCAGGAAGGTTGCTCCCTTTCCCTCTCCCTCTTCCTCCTCTCCCTCTCCTTTCCTCTAGATCCTTCCTCTCTTCTCTTCTTCAGTAGCTGCCCCGGCCGGGAGGAGCTCAAATGGCGCCGGCGGCCGGGAGGAGCTCGATCTCTCTCCAGTAGCTGTCCCGGCCGGCCCCCTTGCTCGGGAGCTCCCCCACTCTTCCCCTAGCTCCGTTTCTCCCTCTCTTGCTACTGCGCCCCCTCCCCTCTCTCTCTCTTCTCCCCTCTCTCTCTGTGATTAATTAAGCTCTCTCCCAAGAAAATATGTTTTGGATGTGCATGTTCCGTGGCCATCGTGCCTTGTTTTTAAATTTTTGTATGCACATGTATGCGGGCCATCATGCCGTGTGTGTTCACATGTGGGTGTGGGTGGGTGTTTATTTGGCAATTTTTTATAAAATTTGTAAATTTTATAGCAAAGGTCATGCCGAATTTTTTTTGTGATACTATATGTAACTTGATTTATGTTTGTTTATCGTGTTTTAGCTCGATGAGCCGTGCTTGGATGTACAAGGAGACAAGAAATTGCGAAGATTGGATAAGAAAGCTGAAGGACTTCACTGCTGTCGCCACGAAACATATGTTGAGAAAAGGGAACGACATGATATGTTGTCCATGTAGCAATTGTCGTAACATAACGGTGCTTCTGCCAAGTGATGTGGAGTTGCACTTGCTCTTACACGGTTTTGTGTTGGGTTATTCAGGTTAGACTTCTCACGGCGAGGATGGCATCGAAGTCGAAAGCAACCCATAAATGGAGAACAAGGAGCATGATGATCCACCCGACGAACCATGCCGTGGCGAAGATCAAGAAGTTCCGCAAGGCAGGGTGGCCGAAATGCTAGATGATGTGCACCTGCGGAAATAGTTAGATGACGCCGACGATGAGACAGTGTCCTGTAAATTCCAGAAGCTGAGGGAGGACGCAGAGACGCCGTTGTATGAAAATGCAGGAGTGGACAAAAGAGTGCTGGAAGTAACGCTCGAACTTATCTGAATGAAGGCAAAAGATAACATCGTGGACTCGGGATTCACGGATATTTTGAGTTACCTTTCTATAGTTCTTCCTGCGGGCAACATGTTGCCTAAGATCACGTACAAAGCGAAAAGGTTCCATGTCCCCTCGGGTTAGAGGTTGTCAGATACCATGCTTGTCTGTTGGACTGCATCATATACAAGGGTGACTACAAAAACATGCACAACTGTCCAGTATGCAAAACATCCCGATACAGGAAGAAAGAGCCCAATCTTGAGGGCCTCCCGGAGGAAGAAGTGACTCGTGGTCCAGCGGCGAAGACGGTATGGTACCTTCCGTGTGGTAGCCGGCTGGAGCATTGATTTCAAAACGAGGAGGCCAGGTGGTTCATCTTCCACGATACGAATCAGAAGGATATCGATCCTGATGGGGTGTACCGTAACGAAGATGGTGTACTCAGACACCCCGCCGATGCGGCTCAATGGAGGACCCTGGATGAGGAGTTTCCAAACTTCGGCGCAGAGCACAGGAACATCAGGTTCAGGATGAGTACGGACGGAATCAATCCGTTCAGAAACATGAGCAGCAAACACAACACATGGCCGGTGATCCTGTTCATATACAACCTTCCTTCGTGGCTTATCATGAAGAGGAAGTACATCCACCTATCCATGCTCATACAAGGCCCTAAGCAATCAGGATCTGATCTGAACGTGTATCTCGAGCTACTGAAAGATGAACTTGCGTAACTTTGGAGTACGGGCCGAAAGGTTTGGGACGCTCACAAGAAGGAGGAGTTCACCCTTCGGGCAGCTCTGTTGACATGTGTGCATGACTACCCTGCGAACGGGAACTCATCTTGCCAACGCACACATGGGTACAAAGCGTGTACAAAGTGCGGGGATGAAACGAACTCATAAAGGCTACCAGTTTCACAAAAGATTGTGTACATGGGACACCAAAAGTGGTTGCAACCCGACGACCCATGGAGGAAGGACAAGAAAAACTTCAATGGGAGGTTAGAGCCTTGCCCGAAGCCCAGGAAAAAGACTGGGCATGGAATCTATGAAATTGTTAGGAACTTGGAAGTTGTTGCCGAGAAAGAAAATCCGCAAGCGAAAGAGAAGGATGGCGATGGACCTGTGTGGAAAAGGAGGTCTGTGTTTTGGGACCTGCCTTACTGGAAATTCTTACAAAGCCATCACACCATAGATGTCATGCACGTCGAGAAGAACGTCTGTGACAGCTTGTTGGGCTTGCTAATGAACAATGCAGATAAGACAAAAGATGGGCCAAAGGCACGAAAGGACCTGGAGTTCTTGGGCATAAGGAAGAAGCTGTGGGCGGTAGAGGAAGAGTGACCAGAAGACCACAATGGTGAAGTCACCGTAACGACACGATGTAAACCTGCGTGTTACACCTTGAGCAAAGCCGAGTTACACAGAATGTGCCAGTGTCTCCACAGCATTAAAGTTCCATTCAACTACTTGTCCAGCATGAACTGACTCGTTGACATGAAGAGTCACAAGCTTGTTGGTATGAAGTCTCATGACTGCCACGTGATTATCACGCAGTTACTTCCAGTTGCAATAAGAGGTGCCATGGAGCCATGGGTCAGAGAGACGGTCATGAAGCTTTGTGACTTCTTTGACATAATCGGGCAAAAGTCCATCACGGTAGAACGCTGCCTCCAGCTGAAGGATTCAATGATACAAATTTTGTGTGAATATGAGATGTTCCCTCCAACATTCTTCGATATAATGGCACATCTGATGGTCCATATCACCGACGAGATAATCATACTAGGGCCCTCCTTTCTACACAACATGTATGGGCCCGAACGATACAACGGGGTGCTGAAGCGGTATGTTCGTAACAGAGGGCATCCGGAAGGTAGCATCATGCAAGGCTACCATGCAGAAGAGTGTGTGGAGTACGCCACTGATTGGTTGGCGGATCGCAACCCCATAGGAGTACCCGAATCACGACATAAGGGCAAACTAGAAGGTGAAGGTGGGCTTGGCCGGAAGGTTCTCGATGTGTATTCATTGAGGAGAGAGGACGACTATAGGAGAGCACATACAATGGTGCTGCAACATATGTACGAGGTCCAGCCTTTCATCGACATGCATATGGAAGAACTTGAAAACCGATACCCTAACAAGAGTGCGGATTGGATACACAAGACCCACAATGCAACATTCGACATGTGGCTCAAGAGTTTTTGGTATGCCAGGGTGGCGGCAAATGAAGAAGAAAGGACCGCTCAAAAGTTCTCACGGCTACCCGACGACTGCGTAGTGACTTACTAGTCGTACACAATGAACGGGTATACGTACTACACCAAGGATCAAAATCGTCAGAGCAGTTACCAAAATAGAGGTATAGTGCTGGTTGCTGAGACTAGTTCTGATAACTAAGGCACTACAGAAGCGTACTATGGCGTGATCGAAGAGATCTAGGAGCTTGACTACACCTTCACCACCATCCCCATGTTCCGTGTTAGATGGGCACGTGATGTCCGACAAGAAGATCATAAATTCACAACAATGACCCTGCCTTGTGAGGTTCCTCGTCATAAAGTGGACGTGAAGAAAATCCCGGCAAGATGGGAACCATGGCAGTTTGCTTCAAAATGCAAACAAGTTTTCTTCATCGATGACCCGAAAGCAAGAACTGTGTTGTCATAAGGAGAGGGAAAAGAAGCATAGTTGGCGTCGACGGAGTTACTTCACAACAAGACTATGAAGGTTTTCCTGATCCAACATCAAAGCAAGAAGAAGAAGCATCACGGACAATCCAGACAAGGAAGAAGTCAAGACCTGAGGCATACGCTAGAAGCGGCCACAGCGAGACCCAAACATACAAGAGGAAGGAGAAGACCAGAAAGAAGAAGAAGGACAAGATTGTGCAATAGTTGAATATTTGTGTATCTTTGGTAGTTGATGTTTAACGATGCTTTTGAATGGAAAATTGTAACTTGTATTATGTCAAATTTGAAATCAGAAGTCTTAAATATGTTTTGAATTTGAAATAACTTGTTCAAATTTGAAATCAAAAATATGTTCTGAATTTGAAATAATTTGTTCAAATTTGAAATCAAATGTCTTAAATAACATGTTCAAATTTCAAATCAAATGTCTTAAATATGTTCTGAATTTGAAATAACTTGTTCAAATTTCAAATCAAATGTCTTAAATATTTTCTGAATTTGAAATAACTTGTTCAAATTTGAAATCAAATGTCTCAAATATTTTCTGAATTTGAAATAACTTGTTCAAAGTTGAAATCAAATTTCTTAAATATTTTCTGAACTTCAAATTTACTTGATCAAATTTCATGGAAAAAATTAGCCCACCCAGTCAACACGGCTTTTCGGGTTCGGCCCAGCCCGGCGAACCAGGGAGCTGCCTACTACCTAGTAATGCCGGTTTGACCGGGCCCACGGGGCTTTGACCTAGCCCACCAAGTACATTCGGACCGACAACCGGGCCCACATGCCAGGAACAGATAACAACCGGGTCCACCAGCCAGGAGCAGCGTACTACGGGAATTTGAATCGGAATTGACGACCGAGGTGGAGAATCCTATTTATGCTGGTCGAAACGGCTGTAAACAAGCGAGGTGGGACTAAACTCCCTACTCGCTTCGCGGAAGCTCGCACTGAGAAGCACTAGTGGCGGTGAAAACGCAAGCACCTCCACGGGTGCGAAGGACGGGTGGCGGTGAAACGAATCAAACGGCCACTAGTACTGAGCACTAGCGGCGGTGCGGGCAACTAAAACCGCCATTGATATCATTTTTTCTTTTCTCGCCTACTTTTTTCTGTCATTTTTTTTGCGATTTTTTTCTTTTTATTTCAATAATAGAAAGTTTGAGAGAGAATTCACCCAAAATTTTAGATATTTTGTTATAAATTCTTAAGCCGCTGATACGCTTTAACTACTAGTGGCGGTGAGGACACAACAAACCGCCACTACTATTGAGCACTAGTGGCGGTGCTTGCAGCTAGACTCGCCACCGGTATGATTCGCAGGAACATTGGACACCCTAAGTTTGTGTACCATGTATCAGTGGCGGTTCTCACGACAAAAACCGCCACTAGTGATGAATTTACAATAAGCTGTTAAATTCATATTATATTCTCTGGGTTTTAAATAAATACACCACCTCTTATTTTATGTGTATAATAATATTGTTTATCCACAATAAACATTTGAACCATAAATTCAAATGTTATATACCCTAATTTCTATGATTTAGTGTCATTATGTCTGGCTTTTGTGCTATAAAAATTATATAAAATTTAATTTTTCTCAAAAAATTGTCAAATTTGGTGTGCACACTTCCCTATTGCTATCAAACACGCATAAAAAATTGAAGTTCAAACAAAGAAAACATGTCACATTTGGTTCATGGGGTCGGATGGTTTCTGAGAGATCTACCTTGATGGTTCCAAAATGATGAACCAAAGTGAAAAAAAGAAAAACCAAGGTGCATACTTTTGAATTTTTGGACAAAACTTTATATGTAAGATTGTTGATTGATAGAAACTTTCCATGCAAATTTTCAGATCATTTTGAGCAAAATTCAATTTTCAATAAATTAATAACTTGAATATGAACAACATAAACATATAAATTGTTGATGATATTTCTGTATTTAGGTTTGAAACTTTGAATGGGACATGGTATTAGTAGTTTACACTCAAAAGGACATGTGTTTTAAATTTTGGGTGTACACATAATTTAATATGAATTTAAAACTTGATTCTGAAATTAGTATGAGTGGCGGTTTTGCAGGTAAACCGCCACTAGTGCTAGATCCAGGAGCACTGGTGCAGCACCAGTGGCCGGTTTTGCAAATTGACCGCCAGTGGTTGGTAGCACAAACCGGCCACGACTGTTTTGTTTGCTGAACCGACACTAGTGCTGGCGCAAAAATCCCCTTGGGAATCACTAGTGTCCGTTTTTTCTCTCGGACTGCCACTACTGCTGCCGTGCTATAAGTAGATAGCGACGGGACTTGGTGAAATTTCGAACACTCGCCCGCGCGTCTCTCAGACCAGCTGCGGCACAGCTAACCCTAACGCAGGCGAAGCCCTGCCGCGTCGCCGAGTCGCCGCCGCCGCCGTTCCCGTACCCGCGTTGCCGCCGCCGCCGCCGCCGCCGTTCCACTCCCCCACCCGCGCCGTTCCCCTCGCTCCCCCACCCGCGCCGTTCCCCCTCTTCGCTTCCCCTTCTCTCGCGTCTCCGACTCGCCGGCGCCCACCATGGTGCGAACGCGGGGAACCGGCTGCCGCCGTGGCTTCTCCACGGCGTCGGCCACGGTGGATCTCCCGCCCCGGGACGAGCCGACGGAGGAGGCAGCGCCACCCCGCCGCACGGCGGAATCGGGCCAGCCTGAAAGATCGGTATGGCAACGAACCGTCTTGTGCCATATGATCTCAAATCTGAAACACTCGAGCACACGGTTAGTCCACGAGTCATGTTGTCATTAACACCAAAACACTTAGGGATCGATATGTCCTTTCACCGCCGGACTTCGTGGACGAGGTCCGAAATCCGGCGTCCCCCGCGACACACCACCGGGATCCCCGGCCGCCGGCGCGGACGAGGTAAGTTCCTCATGAATCTTAGGGCGCTTTTTTCCTCATGAATCTTACTTTTGCTGCAATTAGGGATTAGGGTTAGGGTTAGAAATTAGGTTTGTTCATTAGGGTTAGGAATTAGGGTTGTTAATTAGGGAAATCAGGGATTAGTTGCTGCTGCTTAGGGTTAGGGATTAGGATTCAAATTTGGAAACATATAATAAAACTGTACATTTTTCACATAGTGGGAATAGCTTGATGGAAGTAACATGCTTAGGGTTTTGATGAACAACTTAATTATGTGATGATGTGGCATGGTTGATGGAAGTAACATGCTTAGGGTTTTGATGAATAACTTAATTATGTGATGATGTGGCATGCTTGATGGAAGTAACATGCATGCTGTTGATGTGGGCCCGGCCATCGTGCCGAGGCTGTTGAAATTTAAGGGGCCGGCCATTGCGCTAAGAGGGTATATGTGGGTAGGTAATTTTTATGCAGGTTTCATTATCGGGTAGACCAATTCGCTAGCTTTATAGCACGGGTCATGCCGAATTTTTCGAGATTTACAATACGGGTCATGCCGAATTTTTCAATTTTTTAAAGTAATCCATATAAGGGCATTGTATAGGAACCTCAGGGTCGCGATGGAGAATACCCTGAGGACTCACCTTAGGGTTTTTCGTCGTTGGGCACACCAATAGCCCATAGCCAAGACGACGAACCTGAACACGGCGGCGGTGATCCTTCGGGCTTCAATGCAGGCTCTGAGGCTACCACGTCACAGGCTACTTCGAAGAAGAAGAAGGCGCCGCGTGGGTCTAACAAGCCGACGAAGGAGAAATTCATCGTCACCAGAACTGACCCCGTGGGGAAACCCGCGAGTCCAAAGAGGGCCGCGTCGTGTTTCGCCAACACATGCAATGCAATCGTTCGCGAGTTCACAAATATCAATCAGAGATGGACCGAGGTTCCTCAGAGCGTAAAGCAAGATTGTTATGCCAAGGCATGGGAGAGGTTTGAGGTGCCTGATCCCGTGCTCCGTGAAGAAGTATTCGGAGCGATGAAGACCACAATGCGTAGGGGTCAAAGCAATTGGGGTACCAAGGCCAGAGCTTTTTTGAACGAAGATTGGGAGTTGGTGATTCATAAGAAATGGCCGAGGATCACAGAGGAGGAATGGGAGGATTTCAAGGAGAGGGAAAAAAAATCCAGGATTCATAGCAACCAAGAGTGGTACGCGGCGCTACGTGCCAAGAGGAAATTTAACCACCGCCTTGGCAGTCGTGGTATCGAGGGAGAGAAGCCGGTGTGGGCGAAGGAGGACGCCGAGCTTGCGGCAAGAGGGATAGTCCCTCCTGTCCCAACAATGCTCCGTCATGACCGGTCCACCACCTTTGTGCGGAGTACCATGACCAAAGAACAGTGGGCGGGCCTGAAGCCTATCCGCGAAGACCAGAAAGTTTTAATCGTAAGGCCTCAACCGCCACTTCTTTTTCAGTTCAACTTCTAACACACTCACTTATAAATTGGCACTGACTTTGTCTTATTTCAGGACAAGGTCGCTGAGTTCGAGTCAGAAGGCTCCCACGACGAGCTCCGTGCACAGTGGGATTCACCACTCAGCTATGCTCTAGGAAGAAATGAGCACGAGGGCCATATTCGAGCCTTAGGAACCGGGGCCCTTTGCCGCAAAGTCTTTCCTCAAGAGAAAGAAGCCCGGAGCCATAAAAGAAAGGCCGAGAAGCACGTACAAATAATAGAGGTGGCGAAAAAGGCGGCGAGGGAGGAGTTTTTTGCTTGCTTGAAAAAAGAAAGGGACTCCGGCCAGACTATGGAGGAGTTCGTTGCTACATATGATGGCAACCGGGGCGCGACACCGAGGCCTATGACTCCGAATGATCATCAGTCGACTCCGAATCCTTCGCCGCCACCGTATAAGAGCAGTGCTGGCTCCGGCACCGAACTCCCGGATGACCCCGTTGGCCCATCTGATGATAGCATGGTAAGCTCCTTACTAGTACCATAGTATGTATATACTCAATTACGTCATTCTTCACACCATAACACTAACGTATGTATGTTAATTTGTTTGTCACGCATAGAAGAGTATTAAGTACCGGATATTGATGCCATCCACCAGGAATCCGGTAGGCGCGCGTGGTATGCTGATGCCAAGAATGCTGGTCGTGCACAACACGCCCATGGCCCCGGATCATGTCAGGGTGCGGGTGGACTACGTGCTCCCGGAATTTGACAAGACACCAATCCCTTATCCTCCAGAGGAGGAATCAGTGACTCTAGGGTTATGCCGGGGCACGTACATCCAGTGGCCCAAGAGGTTGGTTGCCCTCGCTACCCAACCTTCTCCCTCTCCGTCGTGTCCCGTAGCGTCTCCACCGGCTTCCACTTGACGACTTCCCTCTCCATCGCCCCTTGGCCCATCCCCCAATAAGCCGGCATGTCCGGATTCACCAACGTCAGGGCAAGGAGGCTTCGATTTTGAACCAGCGGAAGACTGCAGCGATGATGACGCCGCACCAGCTCATGCGCCGCCGCCAAATCCGTCGTCACCCCACTGTAAAGAAAGCCAATGCTCACAACCACCACGACCTGCACCCGTGCCACGGAAATCTGTGGCGGGCGCGCTGGAGTATACGCGTCTGGCAAGCATCTCTCCCAGACCTTCAAGGACCAAGAGGAGGCCGAGTTTTTGAAACGCCAGTGCACCAATAAGAGGGGGTCCAAAATCAGCAAGAGATCCAATGACTCGAAGAGTAAAGAGTTGGATTCAACGGGCAAGCAACCCAGCAATCCGCCAATAACCGAAGGGAATTGGGAAAACCGGCCAGATATTTTGAATATGAAGCCCCCCCCTGTAGCTGGTGATTTAGTTGGCGGAGCCTACTTCGTGGCTAGGGAATTTGAAAAGGTGTTGATGTTCTACCCTGGACAACCGATGGTCACCCTTAAGGTCCTAAGGATCCTGCCGCGAGAGATGCAAGAGCTACATGGCTACTACATGGTATCATCAGCTAATTCTGTACAACATGCTCAACAGATGAATGTCAAGGTGCCAAAGTATTACGGCTTCTACGATGCCGAAACGGGGGACCTGCAGACAAAGGAATTTACCTTCGGCGTGGACTTCCTTGACTTGTTTCATGTATTCAACAAAAAGTGCTTAGACAACAACATGTTAAGACTCTGGTGTGTATACTTCACAAGGGAGTCCTTCCGCCTGAAAGAACCACACATTGCCATCACCGATCCTCTCCTGTTCAGCAAAGCAACCATCGGTCTAGAAAAATGGAAACGAGGTTCAAGAGAGAAGGCAATTTCATACCTATCTAAGTTCTTCGCAATGCACAAGCAACGCTGTTATGTTCTTACACTCTATCATTTAGAGTAAGTTGTTCTCACGACCATTGTTTTCTTTCTCGTTCCACTAAGTTGTTCTCTTTTCGGTTTAAATGTGTGTTCTTTTTGTAAACATCGAACATTGGGTGGTGGTGGCCTTTTCTTTCGAAGAAGGGTCGGTGACGTATCTTGATCCACTCCGACGGAAGAAAGGCTATGAGCAGTGCGACTTCAAACTACGGTAGGAAGAAAATAACCCATCACAGAAACTTCCCATGCATACAACAGCCGGAAGGTACGGTCTTCTGTGGGTACTACTGCGCGTACATCATCCGCAATTGGATCACCAATTTCAAGCCCAAGACGAAGATGACCTACCAGTAGATGGTGGATTACTTCAAGACCGAATCAGAATATGGACACAACGCAGCTGTTCTTGTGTTCGATATTCAGAGGGAGATAGCCACAATTCTCAACAAAGAGGTCCTGAAGGAAAACGGTGATTTTTATGAAGGCGGGGTTGTGCCGATGTATTGAAACTTTGATGTACAATGTTAAACATTGAATATCTGTGTTTTTGTAATAAGTTTTGTGAACGGATGTTGTTATCTATCATGAATGTGTGATTTTCTCATATATATATATATATATTTCTGTGCTGTGAATATGATATATTACTGTTAAATGCTACAGGAACATTGAATACCTTGTGAACCTAGCCTCGAACTAAACACATCTTAAGAACAACTTGAATGGAATCGCTCAAATTTTGGCCCCAAATGTCCGGTTTTTGGTCATTTGGGGGAGCAAGTGGACATGTATCCGCCCTCATCACCCAATCACACCCCTCTAATTAGTTTTTTCTCCTCTTTATCATTTTTCCTTTCCTTTTTACTTTTTCTTCACATTTTCTATCTCTTGTTGTGGGCCGGGACGGGCATGTTTGGGGGATGTGTCCTAACAAACATGACATTTTGACCGTTTAGGGGATGCCAATGCCATTGAAAAATGATTTTGTTGGAGATGCTCTGAAAGCAGCAGAGAAGACAAAAGAGATACTAGATACGCATGTCGTTCGCCAAATAAGACAACTGAGCAAACACCGTGCTCTCCTTTTACATCAAGCCGTGCCGGCGTGCCGGCTCGGTCCTCGAGCGTTTTATGTTCCACGGACTCCCGTTGGTTTCCAGGAAAACGCAAGTCGCCATATCTCCTGGTATGCACCAAAGCTCTCTGCTTCCATGGCTCTCTCTTGGCCTGATCCAAAATCCCTAAATGCCCGACCATCGGCGAAGGAGATCATTTTTTTGAGGATGGGCGAATTCTTCACATTTACTATTTTTCTAGGTTCGCAAAATATATTTTAATTAAATTGATTGTCCAGACTTTAGGATGAATTTTTATCTTGTACATCTTATGATATATAGTCTACTGATATTTATGTTAAACATAAATTTTCCTCATATTATATGTCAAATCGACCATAATCGAATGATCGTAATAAAAAATATCTACAACATAGAATATATGGCTACTATTCTGATGCAAATAGTTCTTGAGCGAAGTGAGCAGCTTACCAACAACTTAATGTTTTATGAGTAAATATATAGTTATTTTTACTTCCAAAGATATTTTCATACTTATCGACCTAAAAATATCAAGTAGATATTTTGCATAATAAACAACGCCTTCTCCATACTTCGAGAGATTTGCTATCTTATCAACAAAAAATACACGATCTGAAACATGGTATGTCAAAATTAGAACTCACTAAAAGAAAAATACACCACCTGAGCATGATTATCACATCTACTGTTATCAAGTAAGATGATTTTTATATCAACTTTATTTTTTTACAACATTTCTATATCAACTTTCATTAAGCAAGAAATATGATTAAAGGAACGACAGTTAAGAACTATAGTACGGGAAGTTGGGTCTCTTGAAGAGCCGGTCTTTGTTGGCCATATCGTCGTCGAAGTACGCAACAATTTACCAGCCGTCGCTGACTCCTATGACATTTTTCTCAGACCCGGTCCAAATGCGTAGCTTGACAAGTCATCGCCAGCGTTGTCTCTATTGATCCAGAATTAAATTAGCTGAAACTTTGCAGATTATTTTATACAGAGATGCAAATACAAATTCGCGCAAACAAATGTACATCTGACAAAGATTTAATAATTTGTCTTGGAGTTAATTCGAATAGCTAACAATTTGATGCAATGTTTACGGTACCTAACATGAGTTTGTCATTCTTTCGTCTATCATGTATTTCTTAAACAATATCACTAATCCCAGTTTAATACATTGTTCTTGCGTTTTATAAGTTTGTGAACCAGGATTCAAGAAAGTGCTAAGCGAGCGGTGAGGCACCGCTGAGAGTAATTGAATCTTAAGCATTCCGTACAGACTCTGTTTCTGAGAAGTTGGCGGGATTCTTCGAGAAAATCAAGGAGAATTGGAGAATTTGAGAGACATTGTTGCTCGCCCAGGAGAAATTGGCGGGATTCTGTTGCTCGCCCAAATTGATGGAATCCTTGGAGGAAAAAGGCGAATTGGAAAAATTGGAGAGATTCTTGGAAGGAATCAGGCGGGAGAGAGAGAAGCCCTGCAGCTGAGAATTGTGCTAACGAGTCTTATCAGTCCTTAAGTAGTCGCTCAGGTCCTAAAGCCCTGTTTGGTTGCGTTCAAAACTGTTTTTTTTCTTTTAACTTATAAGTCAAAAAACACCTATTCACATGTTTTTGGTGATTTTGACTTGGTTTTTACTGAATGCACAGGGTGAGTCGCTCGGCAGAGGGAGGGAGGGGCCAAGTGGGTATAGACCCGGAAGGAGGGGCCGAGGGGGTACGGACCCAGTCCCTCGCTCCTGGATCTTCTTTCCTGTCGCTGCCACCCACGCTGCCGAGCGCCCATCGTCTTCCTCCTCGCGCGAGCGCCTCCACCGCAAGTTGATCTCCCCTTCGATTCTCTCGCTCCCGACCGTTTCTCCTCCCATCACACCACGAACGGATTCCGCCCTTTAGCTCCCCGTTTCATAATCTTCCCCAATCCGTAACTGAGGCAAAAATCAAGGTAGGGCAGCCGCCCTACCTTGCCCTACTGGGTCCTCCGCCCATGTGCCCGACCACTACAATAACTGCATTAACCTCGCGTTCTCTGTTCTTTCTTTGCTTCTTGGACCAGGATCCGCTCCGCGCCTGACCCGATTCACGCGAAGATGGACGTCGGCGGCAGCGATGGCGGGAGCAGCATCAAGAAGTGGAACGTCATCTACCCGGTGTACCTCAACTCCAAGAAGACTGTCGCCGAGGGCCGCCGCATCGCCGCCGCCAAGGCTTGCGCCGACCCAACCTGCAACGAGATCTTGGACAGCTGCACCTACCTCAAGATCCCTTGCAAAATTGAGGTACCCATATTTGTCCCCTTCTTTTTGTTGAAATTTTGCAGTTCGAGACCGCCAGTTCCCTTGGTTCTTCCTTAGATTTTTCTAGGTGTTGTTGTTTGGACTGCTTATGGTGTATATGCAGCAGGATAAGGCGTATCCGCGAGATTTCTTCCAGAGGGGGAGGGTGAGGGTGCAGCTCCAAAATGAAGACGGATCCCCAGTCAATCCTGCAATTAGAACAAGTATGTCCTATAACTGCTGATTGATCCTGGAAGCTACCTTGACTTCCATCTATATTCACCATGCACTGCGAATAGAGGTTACGATTTTATTATGAATTATACCATCCATACTGTTTCAAGCTATACCAAATCCTATTAGTGCAGTTACTAGAGCTGTCAGGAATAAATATATGATATGCCAATTACGTGATCGCTTCGATGAAATATGGATTCCACAAAAACCTAATGATGATACTTGTCATGGGCTATTGTTAAAATGCACCCGTTTAATTTGTTAGAAGGAACTAAATTTGGTCCCATGCAAATCTTGTCTCCTTTCCAAGGTTCCACCAGATCAGCGTTTTTGTGGTAAGTTGAGTTGTTGAATATCCAGATATTTGTGCACCATATGCTTGTCAAGAAAGAGATGCATGGTAGGAGGTGAAGTGTTACATTTTCTGTTTGATTCTCCCTTCATTTAGCGAGCACAGTATTGTGAATACAGATCAAGTTCTTAGTCATCATAAGTAGCAAACGATTAGTTCCTTAATTAGGTATGTACTGCTACCTGACACTGACAGCTCACATAGATATGGTTATCTTGACTTGCTTGCATATGGTTTGTGGTGGTTTATCCTATTGGCTATTGTATGCAGATAATGATGCTGTGATAGTATGATTAAGCTATGGATGTTGTATTCTGTAGTTTTGTACTCCCTCCGATCCATAATAGGTGTCTCAGATTTAGTACAAAGTTGTACTATGTCAGGGAGTACAGTGCAATGTCATACTTCAGAACAAGTGTAGCACCCAAAAGATTTCATGTATGCCAATTTAATTTTCAGATTTGCCTGATTAATTAGTTCTGCTCCTAGTACACCCACCAAACACATGATCAATCTTTTCCCAAAATAAAGAATATAATTTCCCAGAATCAGAAATCTATGTGGCCAATTCATCTCAACACCCTGATGCTTATTTCCATTTGATCCAATTAACAAATAACAACATATGACCATATTGAGAAAGTGAATCGTGGATAAAACGGGGCATAGTAGGTGACATAGGAGTATGCAAGACATTATTTTGAACTGAAATAGATAACTATATCATATTGTAACATAATAGTGGTCGAACAAAGTTACTTACCGATACATACTACTGCACCGATAGAGAACTGGAGAGTTCCAAAAGACTGACGTTCTCCCCATCCATGTAGTCTTAGTATGGAGACGACAAGGCTCTGTAATCTCATAAACAACCATGTGAATATTCAATACACAAAGTTGATGTTTGCACCCAGCTCTCAGGGCTTGAACCATTATGGTGCACGGACATGAAAAAAATTCGAAGGTTGTAGCTTGACCCCTTTTGATGTGTACATGAATTCTTGTGAAGCCTTGTTCCACATACCATGTTCTTTACTCTCATAGAGGAGCCCATCAGTGGCGGAGATCCGTCACCTCCTTTTATTGTATAAAAAACCCTCATCCTTCTATTGTCAAAAAATAAAAAATCCCCATCCCCTTCTAATGCGATCAATTAAATCTACTGCAAAAGATTGACATGGTGATGATGTCTGTCACCAAAGTTAGAATAAAATTAGACAGTGCCACTTATATATAATAGTGATTTCTTAGTAGTCTAATTTGTTTTATCCATAGCAACGCATGGGTATTTAGCTAGTTAAGTAAACAGAAGATATGTTTGGGGAATGGAGATAGAACAAAATGGGTCAAGGTTGTCATGGAATACATGAACCAGTTCCTTTTCTTCCTCATTTATGCTCCATAAAGTTGGTTGGAAAAACAATATAATGGGTCCATCAGATCATTCAACTCAATTTTCCCTGTCCAACTGGACTTCTTTTTGCTGGTAACGAGTCCTAGAGCACAACTGAATAAAGCAATGCATAAATAATGGATAAGAGACCATGCTTGCAAATGATCTAAGGGAAGTGCTTGATATGACTCCAAATCTGGCACCAGATAAAGACTAGTATAAGGAGAACTGCTGTAGTCCTGGATCTTGTATCAAATGTTCCCTATTTGCATTATTAAGAAAGCAAGTTTTCATCTTCACATTGATTTTCAATATTGGCAACATAGCTGGTAACTCATGGCCCCAACTCAGATTGCAAGGACAATTTGTCACTTGGCATGACGAATGGGTAACTTATATCATTTATCATTATGGGTAAATATCACCGGGATATGATAATGACATTTTTGTTGATTTTTCTTAATTCCAAATAGAATGTGACGATCCATTATATAGATGCGACTCCTCCTAACGAATGAACTAGTCTATCAAATCCGTACGAATAGGCACCAGCTACTAACTTCCTAAGAATAGCATCCTTTGAGAACCTCCCCTCGTGCATTACAGTGCGCATACATACTTCTCCACCTGGATGTTTTGTGGCATCAAAAATCTTGGGGACAAATTGCACATGTTGCCTCATTTGGACCACGTAGTTCGTGTTGCGTCATATTATTTCATCTTGTTATAGACAGTAGTATATTGAGTTCAGTAATTTAGTCATGATCACTTATCCTTGATGCTGTATGGCTAAGTTGATTTATGTTAGCTGCAACCCAGCACCATTGTAATGATGTTGTTTATCTGAAAATTTGGTTCAATTTTGCTCAGTAGAGTTAGATGCATGATGATTATGAATGTTGAGTTCCTTTCCTCCAAATTAAGCTTGTTTTTCAATTTTGCTCAGTATAGAGTAGATGCATGATGATTATGAATGTTGAAATGGCTCCTAGAAGCATGTGCATGCTTCTGGAATGAACAGCAATTCATAAAGAAGTACTTCAAATGTTCAGGTCTTCTATGTGCTTCTAACTTCCCATCAGAGAGAAGGCTTTTTTGGAGCCCGAGAGAAAATAAATTCAATATTCTAAAAATGCATAATGTTGAGCACTATTTGTTTTTGTGCTGGATGTAAAACTAGTCCTATTTCCATGAACATTTGTATATCTAGTTGTTTCAGATTTTTTTTTTGACGTTTGGATTTTTTTTCCACTTTGGAGCACGTGCTCTGATGCAACTTTGAATCTCTCGATCCACCTGGATGTTGACTCGACTCCTGTATCATGTTGCATATCTAGATCTTCTGTGATCTGTAACATTTTTCCTGTGCCTCACTATCGGTGTGCATTACTAGGGGAATATTCATGTTCCTGTACTTTAGCAACATATTTCTTTAATGCTGAAGTTTCTGTTACTAGGGCATAATTCCTAGTTCTAATCTTTGTGTTTTATGGCTGGCAATTCTTGAAATCTTAGTGTATATTCTCTTGCATGCCGTTGCACATGTTTTGTCAATCCCACTGACGCCGTTCCTTCTCGTCACAGAGAAACAGTTGATGATCCAAATAGCAGAGCTGGTACCCAAGCACCAAGGGAGAACTAAGAAGCAGGAACCATCGGCTAGTTCGTCAGCTGCCCCGACTTCCAAGTCAAAAGGCGGGAAGAAGAAGAAGTGATGAAAGCAGCATCTTGTGTTGTTTTTCTTCTTCTGTTTATAGATTTCCATAGAAAATTCCTTGAGGGAGTTCTGTGTCTCCTCTGATGAATTTTTCGGGGTTCTGAATTCCTGATCCATTTGGACCGTCTTTCTGGTGGCCTTTGAGAGGTTACAAGCAGCCAAGCAAGAGCGACCTAGTGTTAGTTTGGGACTGCGGTAGTCAAAGTTTGCAGATGCTTTCAGTTTAGTGTCACCTTGGCCTTGCATACAAAATATAATGTGAAGTCCCCTGCCCAGGCTATGACGGCACCTTCGCCTGGCGGTGCCCTGGCCCGCAGAGGTCATAGGGCGGCGGAGTTCCTGAGCGGAAGCGAGCAGGCAGCGAGGAGAGACGGAGGTCGCGAGCAGGCGGCATGGAGAGAGGGAGGTGGAGGCACATATCCTAGAGGAGGTCCCGAGCGGCGGGAAGGGTCAACGAGCAGAGATGGATGAGGGGGAGCGACGCGCGGGCGGTGGCATGGAGATTGGGCGGTGCGAGAGCACCAGAGAAGGTGCAAGATGGCGGCAGGGGTCGCGGCGCGAGATGAGGGTGACAGATTCCGGAGCGGCGTTAGGGAGAAAAACTGCATCCCTCTGCTCGATTGGTTTCCAGAGGCGGCAATGAGGTGGAGCAGGGCTCTTCGAGGCGTCCGACAACGGTGCGGTGAGTCGGGAGGGGCTGTGCGGTTGCGATGGCACTGCTCAAGCGGGTGGCGGAGGATGGCAGCGGCGGATAGGGTTAGCATGAGCGCCGGAGGAGAGCGAGACAACGACTGGAGAGTTTAGGCCGGCTCCGGTGCCGGACGACGAGGTTGGGCAGTGGCGTGAAATTTCTAGTTCATGGTAGTTCTCCTTCTTGGCAGTGCGTTGATGTTTTTTTTTGGGGGTCTCGTGGATTGGAATACCCATATTTGGGGGTGGTGGCGCAAAATATGGGTAACTACCCATGATTTATGGGTATTCGGTAAATGGGTATGCTGTTGGATAGCTTTTTGGGCAAAATATCCATATTGGTAGTTTTTAGGTATTCACGGTAAACATGAGTAGGGTGTTGGAAATGCTCTAATTAAGGTCGACTCCTAGCGGCTAGTGTGCAAGGTCGACTTTAAGGGTTATAAATAGATGGCGCGCTCCCAAGATGTTATAAAATAATCGGTTAATAACAATAGATCCGACTCTACTATCTCCTAAATATAAGAAGTTCTAACTTTGTTCAATTCAAATTTCTTAAGGTATGACTAAGTTTGTAATTTTCTTATCAACATCTAGAATCTTAAAGTATATTATGAAAATATGTATTATGATGGATTCATTTAATGAAACCAATTTAGAGTTGTAAAATGTTGGTAGATTTTCTTATAGACTTGATCAAAATTTAAGTAAATTGACTTGTACGTAGCTAGCCTTACCTTGACTATGAAGAGTTGAGCATTTCTGGAGTAAATTACTCCGAGACGACATTCGCAAGTTTCTGTTACTCAAATTGTATTCATTGTACAAGAGTGAACAATAGTTCCGACGACATCATGCTGTCATGTATACTAGTGTATGCATCATCCATTTTTAAGTACAATGAGAGCAATAAACACTTGCAGCTACTCCCTCCGATCCATATTAATTATCGAAATCTTACATGTATCGACACGTTTTTTAGTCTTAGATACATTTATATTTATATTTGGGCAAATTATGGATCAGAGGGAGCATGACGTTTGATGTTTCTGTAGTTAATGTGTAATCAAACATAGCCCTGCGCCCTGCTGCGGCGTCCGGCGGCAAGAAGCGTCGGGGGCGTCAGGTCACCGCTGCAGCTCGACTCCGGGCTGTACCCCTCCCTGATCTATTGCGGCGCACCGTTGTTACTCGTGCTCCAGCCCGAGCTTGCTGTAGAGCCCCCAGGCCCGGCGGCGCCAAGCGCCACCGAGCCGGACCGGCTCCGGACGTGAGCCCTCGGAGCAGGAGACGCCATGCGGGCCTTGGCGCGCGCGGACTGCGTCGCCGCCATGTAGCTCGGGACCTCGGCGCGCACCACCGGGTAGAGGTCCTTGGGTGGGCTGATCTTGGGTCTTCTGCTCGGGTCTATCTCCACCGAAACGCCTCCTTGGGCCGGCGGCCCAATACTGGGCGGCGTGCAGGGTTCCAGCGGCCAGTGCCAGCCTGCAGCGCCGTTGGGTTTGTCCTGCTCGTCGCACACAGAAAAGAAAAGAAAAACGTCCTCTCAAAAATAGAAAAAGGAAAAAACGTTGGTTGGTTCAGCTAGCAGGAATTACAGATATATAGCTAGAACATGGAAGGAAGCAAACGCCGGCACCTGGTACCCAAATGCTGTGTAGGCCGGCTCCGTGGTGGCTCCGGACCGGATGACGGCGTCCCAGCCTCGGTGGAACGGGCTCGCATTATTATCGTTGATGCTGTTTCTTGGTGGTCGCCGCACCACGTGGTCGTCCAAGAAGAGGAGGCGGTGGGTTTGGGTTCTGCGGACGCGGGCCTGAGCGCGGACGAGAGCCTGCATGCAGCGCATGGTGAGATGGACCTGGCGACGCACCTGGTGGCCGCGCACCAGCGCCTGCAGCCGCACCAGACCGCGCAGCGCGCGCAGGGCTCTCCTCGCCTGAAACACACAAACAACCAATTGCACGCGCGCGTCTCCAGATGTTAATTTCCTGGAACAAGTCTGGTGCTACGTACGTACCAAGTAGCCCCGGTAGAATGCCTGGATGCGCACGGCGGCTCGCTCCTCCCTGCCGCGCAAGGCCGCGATCCTCGCCACCCTCGACGCCATGGCGCGGCGCGCCCTCCTGGCTTCCGCCTCCACACCACCGTGGTGGAACTCCCTCCGCCTCGTGACGACGACCTCATTCGTTGTTGCGTCCGGCGACGTGTCAGCGGGCGGGAAGTGCTCGTCGGACACTATCTCCGCCGCCTCCTGCTCTTCTTCGCCTCCTCCCGTTCCCTGCTTGAACGTATAATCAACAAACGTCTGTGACTGTCAAGATATATAGGAATAATTGAAAGCCGGCCTCTCGACGCATGCAACAAGGGCGGACCGGACCTTGTTGGAGTAGTTCTTGTTGGTAGGGCAGGAGGGGCTGGTCTTGAAGACCTTCCTCACGGTGGCCAGCCAGCCACCGCCTCCGGGTTTCTTCCCCATGTATATGCGTGCCGGCCGGCGATGGATCGCCCGGTCAAGGGAGGAGATGGACGTGCCGTACGTACCCTTTATGAGGCGGCCGGGAGTAAAGTGGGGCTTGCACGCGAGTGCCCCGTGAAGGCGCGGTGGGTAGATAGCTGGATGCATGGGTACCGTGCGGAAGTCACGGGGATCGCGCTGTACGTACGTACATCGTCGATCGGCGAGGGAGGCCTATAGCCGTACTCTGCCTTGACAGCCGCGGCTCTCGCGACATCAGCCTTGCTACCTCAAAACCTTTCAAACCGCGGTCAAAATATTGGGTTGGTGACGGTGATCACGCCCGCCACCAACTCCGTGCCACGTGTTTTTATCCCCGGTGGCGGGTCAAATCGCGGCCACTGCAGATCATAGTGCATCAATGGCGGGCAAAGTCGCTGCCACCGTCGGTTCCTAACCTGCCATTGGAGATGCTTTCGGCACCTTCCGAAAGGTGCGTAGAGGACATCAATGGCGGACTCAACACCCGTCACTGGTGATTTCCAGTGGCGGTGACTAAATATCCGCCATTGGTGATTTCCAGTGGTGGTGGTGCATCACCGCCATTGGGTTCTGTACCAGTGGTGGTGGTTAAACACCGCCACTGGGTTCTGGTACGTTTTTCTACTGAAAATAAATAAATAAATTATTTAATTATTGAAATATTCTTGTAGCACAGTATAGCAGCAACATATATACACAGTGGCCGTGTGTACCCACCGCCACTGGGCACTACCAGTGGCCGTGATGACGCACCGGCACTGGTATGTAACAGTGGCTGTCCTTTCCACGGCCACCGGTGCATTTTCTGAAGCTCCCTACGAATTACCAGTGACGGTTGTGCGAACCGCCACTGGTGCTGGTTAGCACCCGTGGCGGTGATTGTACCCGCCATCGGTGCTCCTTAGCACCAGTGGCGCAGGCTTAGTGGCGGGCCGCGTTACCGCCACAGCTGCTAAGATTTTCCGGAGCAGTGATTTATCACGCCGCTCTATCTAAAATTTTCTATCCTGCTATGGAAATGAATGTAGCTCTTTCTTCTAGCTCTTTGAAAAATAAGATTCAACTCATCGTTGAAGATCTTCCGGCATTTGAAAAGAGAGGGCCTGATATTATTCAAGATGTAGTTATTACAAACACGCCAGATGCTCCAACAGACCAGACCAGGGCAGTGATTTCCGTACGAAATGGCTCATGAATCTGTTTACGCAATTCCATGGATTAGAAAGTTATAATCACTTGTTGTACTAGATCAAGTTTAATATGGATTTTACTCTTCAAAATAATTTGATGAACAACGCAGCAAAGCGCGCACAATTGGCCAGTGCTACTGCTGGTATTTTAGATTGACATAAATAGGAGTATACGTGGCTTACACAGGAGCCAAGCTCGCTTAGCAAACGGGCTGACGGTACCATCTAGACCAAGCAAACAAATCAAGCACCGGACGACCGCGGCTTCACAAGGTGGCGCAAACATACGTTTATTTAGTACCACAACCACAAACTTATTTGGCACCGGCACAACCACGCAGACGATGATGTCCTTGATGATCCTACTAACATCTTAATAACAGTTACAAATAACATACGTTTATTTTGTATGTCAGAGACAAGAGTGAAGGCCTAGGCCTCCTCGACGCCGACTTCAACTCGTACCATATGGGGCCCGTGTTTCCGGACCATGTGCCGATCAGCAGAAGTTCGTACCATTGCCGGGACCCAAACAAGCGCATACATGGTGAGATCCCAAGCACGAACTACATCGCCCTAACAAGCGCACACATGGTGGTTGAATATTACTTACTTCACATGAATGGTTTTGATTGCCTCTCTCGCGAGATCTGGCGACTCCATTGGCGATTCTGAGTCTTCACCCACCTTCGCCCATGATCCCTCCGACGTTGAGCTGGATCATGAAGATTGGGACGGATCAGAATCGCAGTGGAAAGTTCCTCATCTCAAGATGCGGCAGCGAATCGATGTCTCTCTGGAAGTTTCGGTAAAGGAGAAAGCAACCTCTGGAAAGGGGACTTGAGGGTTGCAGCACGAGGAAGGGTGAACGGAGGTGCCATCCTCGCCGTCCACGTGTGGTTCGCCCCCACCGTCCGATCAACCTTTGGAGGCGAGCGGTAGTGTTTTTTGGGGAGATCCGGTGACTTCGGAGGCTTCACCTCTTGATTCGCTTTTCCAGCATCTGTGGACGCAGGAGCCGCCGCAGCGACAGTACCGAGGCAGGTGGCTTGTGGATCAAAGGCGGGCGACTGCAAATCTGATCTCAGATTGGCCACGGGTGGGGAGTGGTGGAGGTGAGTTCTCTCGGATTTTCAGTTCTTCCTTCTCGCAAGTTGCAGCGGCGGCGATGGCGCGGAGATTCCTGGGTAGGGGTGAGCCTTTTGGGCGTGGATACGGAGATGGCCGAGGTCGTGGTTTGGGTGGAGGCTGGATGGGCTGGCAGAACGGGCAGGGGAGAGGCTGGCAGGGTCCACCGTACTGGGATTACTAGGGAGGGGAGGGCTTCTTCCCGCCGGGAGGGCCGGAGTATCCACCGCTGCCTAATCAGTTCCAGGGGCAGGCGCAAGGCCCTTACCAGAGTGGGATGCCTCCTCGAGTTCAGTTCCAAGAACACATGCATCAGGGCAACTTCCAATAGCAGCAAGCTAGCGGGCAGGGGGCACCGAAGCAACCTAGTGCTTCAGGGTCTGGTGATACTGGTGGGGGAGCAAAAGCCAGTGACAGTGGGAAGTCTGCTAGTTCAGTTCAACAGATTGGGCCTAGGAAATTCATCTGTCAGAAGTGTGATGTGGAAGGGCACGTCAGCAAAGATTGCAAGGTGGAAGTGGTTTGTGAGAACTGTGTGAAGGCCAGTCATGCTACCAAATAAGTGTGTATGGCCTTTTCAGATCAAGCCAGTGGCTAAGCTAGTGGCTAAGCTAGTTGGATATTCAGCTAAAGGTTCAGGCTCAGAATGTTAAGAGGGGAGGAGGTGGATCTGCTTTGAGTTCTCTGGCAATTCTGGTGGTGGAAAAGGGGGAGTTAATTGCTGATCAATCCTCTTTAGGTCTAGCAGAGACTTATCCTTGGAAGTGGGAATGGCAAGTGAAAGATATGGGCAATGGGAGGATGATGGTTAAATTCCCTTCAGCTGCTAAGGTGGAGGAAGCAAGATGTTACCAAGCTTTTACCCTTCAAGGGACTAATGCTTTTGTTTCTGTGAAAAGATGGTCTTCTGAAGCCATGGCTAAGGGCAAGCTCCATACTGTTTGGGTGAGAGCAGGAGGTGTCCTTGATGAACTTAGGCATTACTTTGCCGCAAAAGTATCTATCTATGATTGGTGTGGTCAGTGAGGTGGATATGAGCATTTTTCGAAAGCATGATATTGTAAGGCTGAAGGTGGGTGTGAAGGATGTTGATCTTATTCCCTCAGTGGCTGAGTTAATAGCGGACTTGATGTTATTTGATATCTTCTTTGATCTTGAGCAAGTGGTTGAAGTTGGTGGCTTGTTTGAATCTAGTTTAACAAGGGGAGAGGATAAAGATGGTGAGGAGAAAGACAACAAGAACACTGGGGACAAAAATTTGAAGAGGCACAAAAATGGGGGTGGACTCACGGAAAAGAATGGCAGTGGAGGTGCTGCAGGAAATGTGGGACAGAGCTCAGGACAGGGGGGACATCAAGGGGCTATAGGTGGAGCTTCTGACCAGCTGTGTCTGTTTGGGGCAGAGAGGGAGGCCTTTGAGAGATTAGTTCAGCTTGAGGTGGACAGTAAATTGAATGCTATCTTGCAAATAAGGGAGGAGGCTGCAATGAGAGAGAAACTCTTATTGGCTAAGTCGAATCAGGTTCAGGTGCAGAGGAGAGGTGCTTTCACAGGCAGGTAGGCTGAGATGGGGGCTAGTGAGACTGGGAATAACTTTTCTGAATTTCATGGTGATGGACATGCTCTGCAGGGAGGCAGTCAAGATGATAATGATGTGGTCTCTGAGGAGATGTCCTTTGCTACTAAAGTCTAGCGAGTGCAAGGTACCAAGTAGATGCTTCAGGAACTTGACCCAAAAGATGTGGAGGATGTTTTGCTTGATGGATCAGAAGAAATGCCTGGTGAGATTGCTGATGGGAATAACACAGAGGTGAACTACAGGAGGAGTGCCAGGCTATAGAATCAAGGGTAAGCTGATGCAAAGGTGGAAGACAGAGCCATTCATCAAGCAAAAGTGAAGAACCTGGAGATTCCAAAAGGTAATACTTCTGCTGCTACTGTTTTATCCTCCACTTATGCTGATCTTGTGTTGACTGAGAAATTAAATGTTAGATTAGGTAGCAATGCTAACGAGCCTTATCAGCCCTGAAGTAGTCGCTTAGGGCCTAAGGCCCTGTTAGGTTGGGTTTAAAACTGTTTTTTTTTCTTTTGGCTTATAAGTCACAAAAACGCCTATTTAGGTGTTTTTCCTATTTAGATGATTTTGACTTGGTTTTTACTTATACCATCATCTAAAAATATTAAGTAAGATGTGAAAAGTCAAAGGTGAAAGCATCCAAATAGATACTTTTGTGGCAGAAAAACCAAAAGTCAAAAAGCGGTTTTAAGCCTAACCAAACAAGGTCTAAGCGATGCGTTTTCCGACCGATGAGAACTTTTGCGCGCTTAAGTGATGCTTTTTTGAACCATGTTCATGTTGTGAACTAAACTGTTAAATTACTGCATTTACAGATGTACTCCATCCGTTAATTATTGTCTTAGATTACGGAACGGAGCCACGGAGGGAACTTGTCGTGGTGGTGTCACGGCAGATGTCATAGGATGGCTTATGTTGGGACCGATGGATGAAGGAGAAACCGTAGGAGGGAGGAGGTGATGAGAAACACGCACAAACACACGAGCACACACAGATTTTACCTAGGTTCGGAGCCCTCTTGTCGAGGTAAGACTCCTACTCCTGCTTTGTTGTATAAGCCGAGACACCAATATCTACAATGGCGCTCCTTGAGCAGTATTCTTGAGGAAGAAGAAGAAAAGGAAGGGGAAAATCCTAGATGTCTAAGTGATGGATCCATCTCCAGGGATGGGTAGTGCTCCTATTTATGGACCGCCCATGTCACACTGACATGTTGGTCAAGGGCTAACGTTATCTTCTATGGGCCCTGCTGGGCACGCGTCTTGGTTCCCTCCAGGTGGCACCGCAGGGGACAAGACAACTTTACTTTTCATGGCGTCCTG
This sequence comes from Brachypodium distachyon, assembly GCF_000005505.3. Lineage (NCBI taxonomy): Eukaryota > Viridiplantae > Streptophyta > Magnoliopsida > Poales > Poaceae > Brachypodium > Brachypodium distachyon. The sequence continues at coordinate 17,300,204 of NC_016135.3, forward strand.
CAACAAGTACTGCTGCCACCTGCCGGCTTCTGTCACTGATTTTCTTTCGGTGCTTCTTTGCGCAGTCGCCTGGCACCGCAACGTAAGCAGCGACTGCTTTCCCGTGATAAAGATAACGCTGTTTTACTATGCGCCATGCGATGAGGATAAGACCATTGAGACATCTTGGCACTGGCCGAGATCAGAGTATTCGTCCTTATCCTGCAATCACATAAGACAAGATAGATTTGCCGGCATACACTTAGTATGCCGGCTTAGTATTAGTTCGGCTTAAGGCTTCCAACGTACATGCCTGTGCCGGCTTTGCCTTCGTCACCTCGGCTAATGTGTGTCGTCCTGATCCTACCCGGGGTCATCCCCACGACATAACTATACCTGGGCATGGGCAGCCCGGCCCGAAAATCCCGAGCCGGGCTCGGGCCTTGATTTTCAGCTCGACACAGTTTTCGGGCCGGGCTCGGGCTTTGATTTGCAGCCCGAAAAAAACCCGGCCCGGCCCGGTATGACACTAGACTCACTAGCGGAAAAGGCCCAGCCTCAGGAAGCCCAGCAAGCCACAGTGCCCGTTTCGTATACAACCCAGTAAATCTCCCGAACCGGTGAACCCTAGATTCAATCCCCCGTCCCTCCCGCTGAGATCCCCTTCCCTGGCGGCGCATCCATGGCCCCCTTCCTCTCGTCCGATGGCTCGGCGCCGCCACAGCCGGCCCCTTCCTCCTCCATTCACGCGCCAACACCAACGCCAGCCTCCCATCCCCTACTTCGACAGTGCTGCGCTGGCGGGCCTCCTGTACTGAAGCTTGAGGGCGACGTCTTCCCTACCGCATCCGTGATATCTTGACGGTGTCTCCCGCCTCAGGTGCTGACTGCTGAAGATTTGAAGCCATACGACGAAGCCCGCATCTGTGCTATAATATAGTCTGTGCCATCTCGCCGGTAGGAAACTGAGATGTATACCCAGATCTGTACCTTCGTGTTCTCCTCCATTGCAAAATGTATACTGTTGCTAGTCTGAGATGTATATTGACGCTGGCAAAAATCTGTGATTACTTGAGTTCTCTTAGCCGAGATCAAGTTATTATGACATGTCGAGTCGGCGTGCTTATTCAACCCTGAGCCGAGATTCCTTTCTCCTCCATGGCCGACAGTAGAAAACTCGCTTCTGCCGACACTGGTGCCACCTGTCACTTGTACTCTGTGCTCTGCTTAAGTAACTGGAAGATAAGACCCAAAGTACTGCCGGCGCGCCTTTTGAGGCCAGCGTGTCGTCCCATCGGACAGTAAAGCCGACAGACCATTAAGAGAGGAATATCGGTTCCCACGCGGATCCTTATCCTGAAGGATTTGACGGGATTTACTGCGCCACGCCGCGCAGTAACCGAGCGCGTGCGCGTTAATGGGGTTGATTGCCCCCATGATCGTGCGCGGCCTTTCCGTTGGCCACAGGGATCGTGGGCGCGGAAGATCCGCGCCCCATTAGTGCGCTGCGGGTATAAATAGAGGGAGGGGGCGAGGGTGAAAACCCTTCGCACTCCCCCAACCTTCTCGCTCTCCTCTGCTTTTCTCTGCTCCTCGCGCGCTCCGCCATTGCTGCTAGCTCTGAGCTCTTCCGACGCCGTGCTTCCTAACTCTCAGCAACCGAGCTCGCCACCGCATCTTCGCGCGCGCTAGCTCGGTTGTCCGCCGCCGCTTTTCTTGCCCGTTCAAGGCTTTCGCCACCGCCTCTTCGCTGTAAAACCTAACCCTAGATCTATTCTCCGAGCGATGGCCTCTTCGTCCCGCGACTATTCTGTACAATTTTTGTATCTGATTTAGTATCATTTTTGTGCATGAGTATGACTATTCTGTTGCAGGTTATGTCAATGGCCGGGCTTCGGGCCGGGCCTCGGGCTTTCGGGCTTTTGGTCGGGCCGGGTTCAGGCTTAAGTTTTAAGAAAAAATCGGACTTGGGCACGGCTCGGGCTTTGTATTTGAAGGTCGGGCTTTCACAAGCCCGGACCAAAACCCGGCTCGGCCCCAGACGGCTCAGGTACAGGAGTAACTGTGTCAGCGAGCTCGTTTACACCTCCTCCCTCTCTGCCGGTCTGCCTCGTCAGTAGTCGGCTACTGTACCCCCTCGGCCCCTCCCTCCCTCTGCCGAGCGACCCAGTCCCCTCGCTCCTGGATCTTCTTCCTCTTCGGCCGAGCGCCGCCACCCATCACGTTGCCGAGCGCCCATCGTCTTCCTCCTCGCCCGAGCGCCTCCACCGCAAGTTGATCTCCCCTTCGATTCTCTCGCTCCCGACCGTTTCTCCTCCCATCACACCACGAACGGATTCCGCCCTTTAGCTCCCCGTTTCATAATCTTCCACAATCCGTAACTGAGGCAAAAATCAAGGTAGGGCAGCCGCCCTTGCCCTACTGGGTCCTCCGCCCATGTGCCCGACCACTACAAGAACTGCATTAACCTCGCGTTCTCTGTTCTTTCTTTGCTTCTTGGACCAGGATCCGCTCCGCGCCTGACCCGATTCACGCGAAGATGGACGTCGGCGGCAGCGATGGCGGGAGCAGCATCAAGAAGTGGAACGTCATCTACCCGGTGTACCTCAACTCCAAGAAGACTGTCGCCGAGGGCCGCCGTATCGCCGCCGCCAAGGCTTGCGCCGACCCAACCTGCAGCGAGATCTTGGACAGCTGCACCTACCTCAAGATCCCTTGCAAGATTGAGGTACCCATATTTGTCCCCTTCTTTTTGTTGAAATTTTGCAGTTCGAGACCGCCAGTTCCCTTGGTTCTTCCTTAGATTTTTCTAGGTGTTGTTGTTTGGACTGCTTATGGTGTATATGCAGCAGGATAAGGCGTATCCGCGAGATTTCTTCCAGAGGGGGAGGGTGAGGGTGCAGCTCCAAAATGAAGACGGATCCCCAGTCAATCCTGCAATTAGAACAAGTATGTCCTATAACTGCTGATTGATCCTGGAAGCTACCTTGACTTCCATCTATATTCACCATGCACTGCGAATAGAGGTTACGATTTTATTATGAATTATACCATCCATACTGTTTCAAGCTATACCAAATCCTATTAGTGCAGTTACTAGAGCTGTCAGGAATAAATATATGATATGCCAATTACGTGATCGCTTCGATGAAATATGGATTCCACAAAAACCTAATGATGATACTTGTCATGGGCTATTGTTAAAATGCACCCGTTTAATTTGTTAGAAGGAACTAAATTTGGTCCCATGCAAATCTTGTCTCCTTTCCAAGGTTCCGCCAGATCAGCGTTTTTGTGGTAAGTTGAGTTGTTGAATATCCAGATATTTGTGCACCATATGCTTGTCAAGAAAGAGATGCATGGTAGGAGGTGAAGTGTTACATTTTCTGTTTGATCCTCCCTTCATTTAGCGAGCACAGTATTGTGAATACAGATCAAGTTCTTAGTCATCATAAGTAGCAAAGGATTAGTTCCTTAATAAGGTATGTACTGCTCCCTGACACTGACAGCTCACATAGATATGGTTATCTTGACTTGCTTGCATATGGTCTGTGGTGGTTTATCCTATTGGCTATTGTATGCAGATAATGATGCTGTGATAGTATGATTAAGCTATGGATGTTGTATTCTGTAGTTTTGTACTCCCTCCGATCCATAATAGGTGTCTCAGATTTAGTACAAAATTGTACTATTTCAGGGAGTACAGTGCAATGTCATACTTCAGAACAAGTGTAGCACCCAAAAGATTTCATGTATGCCAATTTAATTTTCAGATTTGCCTGATTAATTAGTTCTGCTCCTAGTACACCCACCAAACGCATGATCAATCTTTTCCCAAAATAAAGAATATAATTTCCCAGAATCAGAAATCTATGTGGCCAATTCATCTCAACACCCTGATGCTTATTTCCATTTGATCCAATTAACAAATAACAACATATGACCATATGGAGAAAGTGAATCGTGGATAAAACGGGGCATAGTAGGTGACATAGGAGTATGCAAGACATTATTTTGAACTGAAATAGATAACTATATCATATTGTAACATAATAGTGGTCGAACAAAGTTACTTACCGATACATACTACTGCACCGATAGAGAACTGGAGAGTTCCAAAAGACTGACGTTCTCCCCATCCATGTAGTCTTAGTGTGTAGACGACAAGGCTCTGTAATCTCATAAACAACCATGTGAATATTCAATACACAAAGTTGATGTTTGCACCCAGCTCTCATGGCTTGAACCATTATGGTGCACGGACATGAAAAAAATTCGAAGGTTGTAGCTTGACCCCTTTTGATGTGTACATGAATTCTTGTGAAGCCTTGTTCCACATACCATGTTCTTTACTCTCATAGAGGAGCCAATCAGTGGCGGAGATCCGTCACCTCCTTTTATTGTATAAAAAACCCTCATCCTTCTATTGTCAAAAAATAAAAAATCCCCATCCCCTTCTAATGCGATCAATTAAATCTACTGCAAAAGATTGACATGGTGATGATGTCTGTCACCAAAGTTAGAATAAAATTAGCCAGTGCCACTTATATATAATAGTGATTTCTTAGTAGTCTAATTTGTTTTATCCATAGCAACGCATGGGTATTTAGCTAGTTAAGTAAACAGAAGATATGTTTGGGGAATGGAGATAGAACAAAATGGGTCAAGGTTGTGATGGAATACATGAACCAGTTCCTTTTCTTCCTCATTTACGCTCCATAAAGTTGGTTGGAAAAACAATATAATGGGTCCATCAGATCATTCAACTCAATTTTCCCTGTCCAACTGGACTTCTTTTTGCTGGTAAACGAGTCCTAGAGCACAACTGAATAAAGCAATGCATAAATAATGGATAAGAGACCATGCTTGCAAATGATCTTAGGGAAGTGCTTGATATGACTCCAAATCTGGCACCAGATAAAGACTAGTATAAGGAGAACTGCTGTAGTCCTGGATCTTGTATCAAATGTTCCCTATTTGCATTATTAAGAAAGCAAGTTTTCATCTTCACATTGATTTTCATTTGTCAAAATTCAGATAGATACTATAGGAGGTCCCATGATTGTTAGACATGTTTGTCATGATTGTTTCGTTTCCATTCAGCAGTGTGGTTTACTTTTAGGTCTGTCATGATGTAACTTAGATGTAACAATATTGGCAACATAGCTGGTAACTCATGGCCCCAACTCAGATTGCAAGGACAATTTGTCACTTGGCATGATGAATGGGTAACTTATATCATTTATCATTATGGGTAAATATCACCGGGATATGATAATGACATTTTTGGTTGATTTTTCTTAATTCCAAATAGAATGTGACGATCCATTATATAGATGCGACTCCTCCTAACGAATGAACTAGTCTGTATCAAATCCGTACGAATAGGCACCAGCTACTAACTTCCTAAGAATAGCATCCTTTGAGAACCTCCCCTCGTGCATTACAGTGCGCACACATACTTCTCCACCTGGATGTTTTGTGGCATCAAAAATCTTGGGGACAAATTGCACATGTTGCCTCATTTGGACCACGTAGTTCGTGTTGCGTCATATTATTTCATCATGTTATAGACAGTAGTATATTGAGTTCAGTAATTTAGTCATGATCACTTATCCTTGATGCTGTATGGCTAGGTTGATTTATGTTAGCTGCAACCCAGCACCATTGTAATGATGTTGTTTATCTGAAAATTTGGTTCAATTTTGCTCAGTAGAGTTAGATGCATGATGATTATGAATGTTGAGTTCCTTTCCTCCAAATTAAGCTTGTTTTTCAATTTTGCTCAGTATAGAGTAGATGCATGATGATTATGAATGTTGAAATGGCTCCTAGAAGCATGTGCATGCTTCTGTAACGAACAGCAATTCATAAAGTACTTCAAATGTTCAGGTCTTCTATGTGCTTCTAACTGCCCATCAGAGAGAAGGCTTTTTTGGAGCCCGACAGAAAATAAATTCAATATTCTAAAAATGCAAAAATACAAAAATGCATAATGTTGAGCACTATTTTTTTTAATCCTGGATGTAAAACTAGTCCTATTTCCATGAACATTTGTATATCTAGTTGTTTCAGATTTTTTTTTGACATTTGGATTTTTTTTCCACTTTGGAGCACGTGCTCTGATGCAACTTTGAATTTCTCGATCCACCTGTATCATGTTGCATATCTAGATCTTCTGTGATCTGTAACATTTTTCCTGTGCCTCACTATCGGTGTGCATTACTAGGGGAATATTACTGTTCCTGTACTTTAGCAACATATAACTTTAATGCTGAAGTTTCTGTTACTAGGGCATAATTCCTAGTTCTAATCTTTGTGTTTTATGGCTGGCAATTCTTGAAATCTTAGTGTATATTCTCTTGCATGCCGTTGCACATGTTTTGTCAATCCCACTGACGCCGTTCCTTCTCGTCACAGAGAAGCAGTTGATGATCCAAATAGCAGAGCTGGTACCCAAGCACCAAGGGAGAACTAAGAAGCAGGAATCATCGGCTAGTTCATCAGCTGCCCCGACTTCCAAGTCAAAAGGCGGGAAGAAGAAGAAGTGATGAAAGCAGCATCTCGTGTTGTTTTTCTTCTTCTGTTTATAGATTTCCATAGAAAATTCCTTGAGGGAGTTCTGTCTCTCCTCTGATGAATTTTTCGGGGTTCTGAATTCCTGATCCATTTGGACCGTCTTTCTGGTGGCCTTTTAGAGGTTACAAGCAGCCAAGCAAGAGCGACCTAGTGTTAGTTTGGGACTGTGGTAGTCAAAGTTTGCAGATGCTTTCAGTTTAGTGTCACCTTGGCCTTGCATGCAAAATTGCAAATCCAACAGTTGGAAACATGAAATGATGTGCCTTGGCTGAAACACCTGCGCTACACTGGAGCGTGTTTTCTCTGATTGGAAAGAAAAAATCGTCAGGGCTCGTTTGCCTGTGCCATTATCGGTGGGGAGAGGAAATGTTGGGATTGCAGATAAAATCCTTCCTGTTTCCTCTCCAATACCCTGTGGATGGGTCTCTAGCTTTCAGCGTAAGAGCACCTCCAACGACTACTCATATTTTCGGTACACCAAACCATTATGGGCAGGGAGAGAAAATTTAAGTATCTAAAATGTGTTCAGATTTTTCAGCATACCCAAAGCAGATTAGCACCGCCACCGCTGCTAAGATTTTTCCGAGCAGTGATTTATCACGCCGCTCTATCTAAAATTTTCTATCCTGCTATGGAAATGAATGTAGCTCTTTCTTCTAGCTCTTTGAAAAATAAGATTCAACTCATCTTTAAAGATCTTCCGGCATTTGAAAAGAGAGAACCTGATATTATTCAAGATGTAGTTATTACGAACGCGCCAGATGCTCCAACAGACCAGACCAGGGCAGTGATTTCCGTACTAAATGGCTCATGAATCTGTTTACGCAATTTCATGGATTAGAAAGTTATAATCACTTGTTGTACTAGATCAAGTTTAATATGGATTTTACTCTTCAAATAATTTGATGAACGATGCAGCAAAGCGCGCACAATTGGCCAGTGCTACTGCTGGTATTTTAGATTGACATAAATAGGAGTATACGTAGCTTACACAGGATCAAGCACCGGACGACCGCAGCTTCACAAGACGGCGCAAACATACGTTTATTTAGTACCAAAACCACAAACTTATTTGGCACCGGCACAGCCACGCAGACGATGGTGTCCTTGATGATGCTACCGACATCTTAATAACAGTTACAAATGCTATCAGCCATAGCAGCGGATGGGGTCGGAGCAGCGCTTCTTGGCGGACTGGCCGCCCTTCTCGAGGTACTGCTGGTGGTAGTCCTCGGCGGGGTAGAACTTCTTGGCCGGGAGGAGCTCGGTCACGATCTGCTCCTTCCACTCCCGCTGCTTCTCCTCCAGCGACTCCCGCGCCTCCTTCTCCTGCTCCGCCGTGTAGTAGTAGATGCCCGACCGGTACTGCGTCCCGACGTCGTTGCCCTGTCATATACACCGGCGAGGGATCAATCAACGATGTGGCAGCCCGCCAAAAAAAATGTACTCGTACTGCGGATTAAACCGTAGGAAACGGGGATTGAGTACACAGTGAGTCACAGCATACTCCATCGGATCCGTATAAAATGTCGTCCAAAAGTAATGGGGGCATGTATATAGATTGCAGGGAACGAATGGGAGCTCCTAAAGGAATGGGGGTATCGAGGGATCCATTTAAAAGTTATTCAGTGCGTGTCTGTAGGATGTTCGATTATGTTATTCCTATCGTCTACTTTTTCATGGAATTATTTCATTCCAGAGAAGAACGGATAATATCCATAAAGAGTGGAGTACTGTATTCGGTATTGAAGACAGGATATACTTTCAAAAAAGAAGCCAGAATATGCCGCTGCCCTGTGTTAATGGGCCAGATAACGGAATACTGGCCCGGCTCTGTTTTAATGGGCCAGATAACTGCTGGTCCGAACCAACTTGCTCAGAACGAGTCAGCCCCCGAAGCGAACCCGTGCCAGGTTCATTGAACCTTGCAACGCCGGCGTCAAGATCGGAACGCGCGGCCCCGTTGCCAAGGCCGACGGCATGGGCGCTGCGCAGTACGCACGTCAAACATCAAAGCACTAGTCATCGGCGTACCTGTCTGTTGAGCGTGGTGGGGTTGTGCTTGGCCCAGAAGACGTCGAGGAGCACGGCGTAGGGGCACTCCTTGGGGTCGTAGTGCACGCGCACAGCCTCGGCGTGGCCCGTGCCGCCGCCGCAGACGCCGCGGTAGGTCGGCTCGTCGACGTGCCCCTGCGAGTAGCCCACCTCCGTGCGCGCCACGCCGGGGAGCCGCTGGTACGCCAGCTCCACGCTCCAGAAGCACCCCGCCGCGAACTGCGCCTGCGACAGGCCCTCGCCGGCCGGCGCGTCCGTGTCCGGCCCCAGCGCCGGGTTCGCCGCTCCGTCGACGCCGGAGCTGGACATGGCGGCGATCTGTTGTTGTTGGTGTTGTGGTGGAGGGGTGGACTTCTCAGGGGTGGATTCGTTGATGATGGTAGGGTGGTGACGGAGGATCCGATCCTGAACTGCAGGTTTTATAAAGGCTGGACGGACAATTTCTCTTCCGGGATTTATCAGGGGGCGGTGAGGTGTGGCCACTTGCTCCAGAGACAAATTGAATGGTGCGGATCCGTGGTTAAATGTAGTCCGCAATTGTGCGTTGTTAATGCCAAATTTGTGGCTTGACTTCAGCATTTCAAGTCAATCCTTTTTAAAGCTTCCGCATTTTTTTTTTGAGGTGATCGTCGCGAGCATGTACTACACGGAGGAAGGTGCCTAGCAATTGCTCCAATGAATCAAATAGGCCCTAAATGGTCTGGTGCTCTGGGCTAGTCTATTTCATCGATTTCTTACGTAACGAGAATGGGCCTGCTAACCTATTTATGGGCTGTAATATTTTGGAATTCGGCCATGTGCCTAGTCTAGTCGGCTTTTACTCTAAAAAAAATTGGTTATCTGCAAATGCCTCAAGAAAAGGGAGAAAGTAAACTCAACGTCTGGTGCCTAAAATAATCTTTGAAAATCGGCGCAAGAATATTCCGAGCTGGCGCTTTCAGCTGCTGTGTGAGCCAACCACGTGCAATTCGAAAAGGAAAAAACTACGCGCAATGCATGGACACACAGTAACCGACAAACACGCTGATAAAGACCGTACTCCGTACTAATTTATGCTCCCGTGTGATGGGCGTGCCAGGGTCCATTCGACTTAAACAGATACGTTCCGTCCGATCATGCTAAATGACCCCAACCCCCCCTGGTAGCAGACGTGCGGCCAACGTACCGCGCGCTGGCGGGCAGAGATAACGATTGGAATTGCCGTACGTGCTCGTGCCATTGGACAGGAAGAATCGTCACGACATCACCGCCTTGGACAATGCTGAATGCTCCCAGCCTACACGTCACACGTGCATGCAGTTAAAAAATTTGAATGGCTGAATGCCATTTTGTACTAACGTTCACGGTATAAATACTTGCTCCATACCAATTAAATGACTCAAATTGAGTGAAGGCCTAGGCCTCCTCGACGCCGACTTCAACTCGTACCATCTGGGGCCCGTGTTTCCGGAACATGTGCCGATCAGCGGAAGTTGCCGGGACCAGGACGAAGGAGGACCGCTCGTGGCTAAAGCTTCCTGCTTCTACATCCGCACACACGACAATCGAGCGAGCTAGCTTGTGATCACAGGCTCACAGCTAGCTACGCAACGCCTGTGAAGGACAATACGTACGGCAATTTCGTCAACATCCGGCACGGCCAGACTCTCGCCAAGCGGACGACAATCGAAGACAAAGAGCGTGAAGCTGCATGTGTGATCTCTACGCACAAATGCGCAGAGAAAGGGACCTGGCTACTTGGGGGGAAAAATCACTCAGAAATATCAGCGCCCGCGAGAACGAACGGTGTTGGTGATACTGACTTGTCGTTCTTCACCTTTCGTCACATACCAAAGTCCTCCATGCTACAGCGACGTGCATGCAAGATGCGCCCAACGTTTTACGGAAGCCGTACCGAGGCCTTCGGTTCGATTCGCAGCCGGTCACGCAGCAATCAAGGCATCAAGTTCAGCCCCGGATCGATCAGACGGTGATCCAAGTTGGCGGATGTAATTTTGCGCGCCGTGCGTGTCTCGTCTCTCGTGGACGGTGTGGGTGCGCCGCCGCGCCGTGCAAATATGTCGCTGCACGGACGCGATCTGACAGTCGGTGTTTCCGTTGCGTGCTCATGGTGCGGCTCCTGTTTTTTTTTTTAGAGAGAAAAGGGCGATTCCCCTAGTTTGGTTTCCCGGTCGTGTTCCGGGGGCAAACAATGGCACGGGGCCTGGGCCAACCGGGTCGGTGGATAGTTAGCGGCTGCAGGTCTCGCTTTAATTATCGTCCGTCCGTCCGTACTCTCAGTTTCTAGCTTGTCATCCGTGTGGGTAGTGGGTACTATGCATGATTTGATTCGCTTATCGTGACGCTGACTGATATTGATATCCTACCACGCCTATCGATCTGTTCCACCAGCGCATGGCATTGGCTAGCTATCACCTGGACAATGGTAACATGTGACGCCACTATTGCCTCGCTTATAAATTTGCTTGTATTCCTATGTTCTTAAATACACAAAGTTCTAATTTTGTCCAAAGCCAAAAAAAATTCTTACAGTTTAACTAAGTTTATAAAAAATCTACTCTCTTAGATCCATGTTACCTGTCTCGCGCAAAAAAAAAAGATCCATGTTACTTGTTGATGCTTGGTCTACATACGCATGTGCCTACACAATGGTCGGAGCATTAAAATTTATAATATGAAATAAGTATACTATAAAATAATAATTATAAAGACAGATTTAATAAACTAATTTGGAGTTTTATATGTTGGTAGATTTTTCTATAAACTTGATAAAACTTAAATATGTTTGATTTAAAAAAGCTATGGCTTCTTATATTTAGGAGCGGAGTGAGGAAGCAAAACCGCGTATTATAAGGAAAAGCAAATCCGCATGTACTATACCATCCACACCACACAACGTGCTTTGAGATACGAATATCCTCATATCACACCGCATACTTTTGTATTTTATTTTAAAAAATTGCATCTCCACCTCATATAATATTGCCGAAATGATGCATACCCAACCATTACACACGATCTTAAATGTCAAAACATCTTGATATAATTGTTTTTCGCAATACCATCGAAAATTCTCACAGCGAGTAAGTTTAATGGGACGAGACGCCCAAAACCATTGACTTTCTCAATTTTAGGCTCCACCACGCTAGTTTTAGTAGTGTGTGTACATGTGTATGTGCATCTACATTTTGTATTATGTGTTTACTCTCTTTGTACCAAAACGTAGGGCATACAACTTTTGTTGACCATTAAACTTTGTAAACTTTGACCAACAATATAGCGAAAAATGTCAACATCTATGTTGTCAAACGAGGATCATTAGATCCATTGTGAAATATTTTCCGTAGTATCTTGTTTTGACACTCTATATGTTGAAATTTTGCTCTAAACTTGGTCGAACTTTAGAAAGAGTGGAAAGTCAACAAAAGTTATACGCCATACATTTTGGAATGGAGTAGATGTGCTAGTCTTAATGGAATGCCATAATGGCGTGACCAAGAAAATAGAGACACACAATTTTTTTCGAACATTACGAACAAGCAGGCCGTGCGTTTGTCAACAACACCGAAATAACAATGCGCTCTAGATATGTCTATGTACGCTTGGAAAGAAGGATCGAACAGTTCATTTGGCTTCTGTTATTTAGGTTTGAAGTCTCAAAATTCATTTTGGATCGTATCTTATGGAATTGGACACAGAAATTTAATCTGAAATTCCATGTAACCACATATATTAAATTCAATCTGCTATTACAAATTTGATTTCGTTGATTTCTACCAAATGAAATTGGGGCTAGCAAACTACTAATATTAAATTGAGACATGTCAGCATGGGTGAGCTATAAATATTTGCTCGATCACCTTTTAGATATATCGAGGATAAAGTTACACGTGCAATAAATAATTGTGATTAATACCGCGTTTGGTCAGCCGTATAATAAGCGAGTACATACAGCAGATAAAATATGCAGGAACGAAAACGTGTGTCCGAGTCAGCAACTCCTCGCCCAAAAAGGAACCAAACGGCCCAAAATATTTCCACCGCAAACTCGTGGCGCGCAAAGGACCAACGTGTCCCAATCGCCGCCGTCGGCCCATCCTAGCGAACCCATGGCCTGTGGGCCCATCCACGGCATTTCCCCCCGAGATCTGCTCGCTGACTCGGATCCTCCTCCTTCAGCCGTCTGACTAGTCAAATCCGGCCTCATCAGCCTCGACGCATCAGCGGCGATTGGCTGTTGCCTGTTGGCACTTGGTACCCCGTAATAACCAACGCAATCGAGCTAATCCTCTGCCGTCAGCTCCAGCCCGCGTCTAGCTGTGTCCTGTGCGCACTGTGCACACATATCGTCGGCTTCCTTTCTCCACGACATTATATAGCTGTCGCTGCGCTCGAGACTTCTTCCCAGTATTGTATTCCTCCCGTTCCCCTTCCAGAACGATCCATCTGCCCCGTCTCTTGGATTTCCCAAGTTCTTTGTTCTTTGCTAGACATCCAGCTCGCCCTGTTGATCAAGACAATTCGGGGACTTGAAGCAACCCGGGGACTTGAAGAGGGGCCTGACTAGTTGCAGTTTCGAAGGGGATCGATGACGTTCTGCGCCGATTTCGATGCGCGGCGGGCGTCGCCGGCGGACCTGCGAGTGGTCACCTCGGACGGGCAGAGCATCGCCGCTCATTCCTACGTTCTTGTAAGCCAGCCCAGCGATCATCTTTGTTCAGTTTCCCCGCTAAATTCTGGGCCATGGACCTGTGCGTTATGACTGAATCATTGTAAATTGGCGACACCTACAGGCCACGGCGTCGCCGGTGCTGGAGCGGATGATCGACAGGGCGCGGCGCGGGTGGGGCGCGGCCGAGTGCACGATCCGCGTCCTCGGCGTGCCCACCGACGCCGTCCGCGCGTTCCTCCATTTCCTCTACTCCTCCAAGGTCGCGCCGGGCGAGGAAGATCTAGTGGGCGCACACGGGGCGCAGCTGCTCGCCCTGGCGCACGCGTACCGCGTCGGCTGGCTGAAGCGGGCGGCCGAGGCGTCCGTGTCGGCGCGGCTCGCCCCAGAGCGCGCCGTGGACATGCTGAAGCTCGCCGGGCTCTGCGACGCGCCACGGCTGTACCTGCGGTGCGCGCGTCTCGCGGCCAAGGACTTCGCGGCAGTCGAGCAGTCCGACGGCTGGCGCTTCGCGCGCCGCCACGACGCCGCGCTCGAGCTCCAGCTGCTCCAGCTGCTCGAGGACGCCGACCAGCGGAGGGAGCGGTGGGCAAGGGAGAAGGCAGCGCAGGAGGCGTGCCGGCAGCTCGGCGAGGCCATGGCGTCGCTCGAGCACGTCTTCTTCGGGGACGGCGCCGGCGCCGGCACGTGCGCGGGGGCGGAATGCACGTGCCAGGGCCTGCGGCTGCTGATGCGGCACTTCGCGACGTGCGCGAAGAAGATCGCCCCGGGCGGTTGCGCGCGCTGCAAGCGCATGCTGCAGCTCTTCCGCCTCCACGCCTCCGTCTGCGGCCGGACCGACCAGACATGCCGTGTGCCGCTGTGCAGGTGAGGAAACGCGAACAGGAAAACCAGACATATTTTTGCATTGTAAATCAGTAGATCTTACTCCATTAGTTCGTTATTATAACCAAGACATTTGTGATCAACCGAGATCCATCTACTATAGCTCGTCCGGCGAGAGTACGGTATATGTCCAGGTAAATGTCGCTAGATCACCAACCAAATAAGAAAAGCAGGCCGGCGTGATCGATACGTTTTCCGCCAAAGGAATTCGGTTGCTCGGATTGAGAAATTGAACATAGCTTTCATGCTTTTCCATGAAAATGACTTCCACGGCTGTGGCAACTCTGCAAAAAATCTCCATCTAAACTCACATGACGAGTCTGACGCATGCCTGATAGATTTTTTTTTAACGTACGACAGTGATATCAGATGGCCGTAAACTCAAATTTATTCGTGATTGGTTAATTCTGTGCAGCCATTTCAAGGCGAAGGCGCAGACGGAGAAAACGGACAAGACATGGCGGCTCCTGGTGAAGAAGGTGACGAGGGCGAAGGCGATGTCTTGCTTGACCAATAGGAAGGTGCCGGAGGTTGTGGCCATGTCATGGGCGAGGTACAACAGCAGAGTGGCCAAGTTGAGATGAGAAGAAAGTCGTACATGGCCATTTCCAACTTGGCATGCTTTGGTTTTGCAGTAAATCGTCAAGAACCAGCAAAACATCATGCCATTTTGGCATTGGTCTTGTGGGCCAAGCTTAGCCTGGAGGTGAGAATTAAGCTGTACATTAGTATTATGCAGTTAGTGTTATAGGTGTGTTCGATCTCCCGGTTAAGGTGTAATACCGCGCCTTCACAGAAACATTTTATTGAGTAGGATGGTGATATTTGAATGACAGGATGGGGAAAGGGCATGATCAAGGCCCTTCGTTGCAACATGGTTTACAATACACGCCTCCGAAAATACCCATGCTTCTCAGTAGCGGCTTGACCCGACCACACGATGTCACACACAAAGCGACGAGCACAAAGGCAGAGTAGGAAGATGGAAGGATGCGATGAGTGTGCCACGGTTTCCATTCGTTCAAAGAGGTCTCCTCCGATACTCGAAACCACCGACACGACCCATGCACGACCCCACCACGCAGTGAACCTGCGGCCGGCATTCAACTCCCAATTCACCAGCCCATCTTCCATCGACAGGGAGGGAGAGAAACCCATTTTCCAGTCACAGGTCGGCAGTTGCTTTCGTGCGTGCAGTTAAAATGTTTGTCTCAACATAGGACCTACCCTGTTGCAGTGATCGTGCCATCGCCGATCGGAGAAGATATCTTGGATCCTAGTACTAGGAAGCGGTAGCTTCTGATTCTGAGGTTTTGATCGGCAGATCTAACTCGTGACATGCGGAAAGAGAGCTGGATCGATGCCAACTTGTTGTTCATTGACTGCTTCAAGATCACCAGCGCTAGGAATCGCAGGAGTAAGAACCGAACAACACGGGAAAGATTTTGGGGAACTTTTCCTGAAGCTTCGATTGGTTCGGTCCTTCCCCATTCATTTCTGGATGTATATACAAGAAGCAAGTTACATATTAGTCCTGCTAATTTTCTAATATATAAAACAAGGAACTCCAACACTTCCCCTCAAGATGGGGCAAATATGTCTATTAGCCCCATCTTGTCACATATTTTCATAAAGGATACAACACTAAGGGTGTGTTTGGTTCTGCTTTGCTTTTGGAGAAAGCTGCTTTGCTTTTTCTGCTGTGGAAAAGCTGCTTTGCTTTTCTTGCTGTGAAAAAGCAGGAAGCGTGTTTGGTTAGGACAACTGTTTTTGCTTTTGTAATTATCTGGACGGGAGGCCGGGGTCGGGCGGTGCGCGACGCCGCCAGAGGAGACCGCCACCGGTGGAGAGGCCGCCGGAGCTAGGGTTCCTCCCGGCCAGTCAGAGGAAGAGCTCGATGGGAGACCCTGACATGTTAGAAAATGAATTGTTTTTCACTTATGGGTGGCAAAGGTGGGTAAATAACTCCAAGTTGGCAAGGAAAAGCAACCAAAAGTACCTCTGGACCTACTTTGAGAATTGTACTACGAAAAGCAGATTGTTTTTTTGCTTTTTGCTGTGGAAAATAACCCTTTGGTTAGCTTTTTCTGCTTTTCGGAAGCAAAAGCAGAAAAGCACCCTAACTAAACGCACCCTAACTCCTTTAGTTAAAACATCAGCTAGCTGATCTACAGATTTAACAAAGCTAACTCGAAGTGCTCCCTCATCTAGTTTCTCCTTAATGAAATGTATGTCTATTTCAACATGCTTTGTTCTATCATGATGAACTGGGTCATTGATTATATTGATAGCAGCCTGATTATCACAATAAAGTTGAAGGGGTGCATCATCATACAACTGAAGTTCAGTCAGTAGTGTTCTTAGCCACATTAATTCACATAAGCCTGCTATCATTGATCTAAGCTCAGCTTCTGCTGTGGACAGAGCGAAAACACTCTGTTTCTTGCTCCTCCAAGTAACAAGATTACCACCAACCGATACACAGTAGCCTGAAGTAGACCTTCTATCATCTAAGCATCCAGCCCAGTCAGCATCTAAGCATCCGTATACCCTTCTATCCTCATGTGTCCATTACTAGAAAATAGAATCCCCTTCACAAGACAACTTTTAAGATATCTCAAAATTCGATTTACGGTATCCAAAGGACCAGACCGAGGATCATGCATATATCGACTTACAATACTAACAGCATATGCAATATCTGGCCTTGTGTGTGATAAATAAATTAAGCGGCCAACTAACCTCTGATATTGGTACTTGTCCACAGGATCACCCGAGTCTGCTAGAATATGATGATTCTGCTCAATTGGTGTTGCCGCCGGTTTGCACCCTAACATGCCAATTTCATTAAGCAAATCAAGTACATATTTTCTCTGTGAAAGGTAAGTACCTTGTACCCCATATGCAACTTCAATTCCCAGAAAATAGTGAAGACAACCCAGGTCCTTGATTTCAAATATTCTTGCCAACGTTTTTTTCAAGCATAGTATCTCCTCATCATCATCCCCTGTAATTACTATGTCATCAACATGCACCACAAGTATAGTAATCTTATCATAATGATGCTTAAAGAAAAGAGTGTGGTCAGCATTGCTTTGTTGATAACCCAGAGAGCAAATTTCCTTTCTAAACCTTCCAAACCAAGCCCTCGGTGACTGTTTAAGGCCATAGAGAGACTTCTTTAGTTTACACACTTTGCCTTCAGCTTCATTAGTATGAAATCCGGGAGGAATCTCCATATAAACTTCTTCCTGCAAATCTCCATGGAGAAAAGCATTTTTAACATCCATGTGAAATAATTTCCACTTAAGATTTGTTGCTATTGAGATCAATGCTCTAATAGTATTAATCTTTGCCACTGGAGCAAACGTTTCATCATAATCTACTCTCTAAGTTTGGCTATACCCTTCAGCCACTAACCTAGCCTTGTATCTTTCTACTTTCCCTTCAGGTGTCTGCTTAACAGTAAACACCCATTTACAACCCACAATCTTCTTGTTTGCTGGAATTGTAGCAAGTATCCATGTATTATTCTTATCAAGTGTTGTCATCTCTTCTAGCATTGCTGCTCTCCATCTTGGATCCTTCTTTGCTTCCTGCCAGTCTCGTGGTATAGGCGTTGTGGCATCTAAAGCTGTTATAAATGATTTATAAGTAGGACCCACCGATGAATACGAAACATGATTAGAAACATCATATGGAGACAGTTTTGATGGCAACTTTCCAGCCGCGGTGCGAGGCTGTTTTCTGTGGGCAACGGGAATATCTAGATCATTATATGGAGAATAGGGTATGCTATGATTTTTAGAGGTTGATACCGGAGTCTGCAATGAAGTTGTCGGACTTGGGGTTGCAACCTGCACGTCAGGTTGTTCTTCAGCTTCATGATCACGTCCCAATTGAATATGTCTCTCCCCCTGCACCTGTTGTTCCTCCTCAGTTCTGCGTCTTCGTGTATACACCTGAAGATTATGTTCCTCATTCGGTCTAGGCCACCGTGATGCTTCATTTGGTGTATCTTGTTGCTCCCCCTGCTCTTGTTCTTGTTCTATTTCTAACATATCCACATTCTCACCATCATGGATATCTTCTCTTAGTATTGTCCCAACTATCATCTCTCTTGATGCTGGATAATTATCTTCCTCTTCTTTATCTCCCCATGTCTCACAATCTGCTTCCGGCATATCATCAATAAACGAATCGGGAAACACATCAGTTAAGTCAGTTGGTTCTCCATAAAACGGTTCATGCTCTCTAAATACCACATCCATACTCACGAACATTCTCTTTTCAGAGGGGCACCAACATTTATAACCCTTTTGCTTACCAGAATACCCAACAAATACACATTTCACTGCTCCAGGATCAAGCTTTCCAACCGATGGTCTATGATCCCTCACAAAACATACACATCCAAATACCTTTGGTGGCACAATATATGTAGTTTCACCAGTTAGACACTCAATCGGTGTCTTGTTATTGAGCACCCGGGATGGCATTCTATTCAGCAAATAAGCCGCTATCATCACAGCTTCAGCCCACAAATATTTAGGAACATCCATAGCTAACATGATACACCGGGTGATTTCTAAGAGATGTCTGTTTTTCCGTTCAGCCAACCCATTCTGCTGGGAAGTACCTGGGCAACTAGTTTGATGGATAATTCCAAAGCTCGACAGGTACTCATCAAATTGGTTATTTACATATTCTGTACCATTGTCAGTTCGAAATATTTTCACCCGTGCATCATATTGATTTCTGATTAAGTTGTGGAAATCCCTAAAGCATTCAAACACATCACTTTTATTTCTCAGTACATAAACCCAAGTAGTCCTAGTGCAACAGTCAATAAATGTAACAAACGATTTGTATTTGTATCCATAAAGTGACCATACATCTGAGTGGGTAGTTTGAAATGGCACCGTACTTCTGTGATCAGATGAAGCATATATACTACAGGTTAGCTTCCCATACTGACAGGCATCACATACTAGACTTTCTTTGCAAATTTTATCATAGAGTTTAGGATACAACTGACCCAGGGTGTTAAAGGACATATGTCCCAGCCGGCGATGATGAAGAGGAAATTCTTGCAATGCTGACTGAGACAGAACACTAGCAGCCACAGGTGCCGTATCATCATCCAAGTAGTACAGACCATCTCGCATAATTCCTGTCCCAAGGATTTTCCATGTCCCAAGTTTCAGGAATATACACCACGATGGGAAGAAAAGAGCAGCACAATTAAGTTCCTGAGTAATACAGCTTATGGACATGAGATTAATAGGGAAAGTGGGAAGGAACATGGAGCGCAGCTGAAAGTGACAAGTCAGGATTCAATATAACTTTCCCTGAACCCATGATGGCTTGAGCTGAACCATCGGCCAATTTAACGCTCCGGTTACCTATCTCGGGAACATAACCATCAAATTCTCCATACGAACCATCCATATGTCGAGATGCACCCGAATCAATCAGCCATGGTGTCCCTTTCCGATCAGACCCGTTACTACAATGTCTAGCAGAGACAGCAGCAGTTTCACAAATTTTCTTATCAACATGTTCTGTACCTTTGACCTGGTACCATTTCTTGAACTGGTACCATTTTTTCATATCATCAACGGTCATCTGGACAGTGACAGTCTGAGTCCCTCCACCAGCACATACTCCACTAACACTAGAAGGACGTAAAGCTCCACAACAATTATAAACACCACGGAATGCAAAATTTACATTCCCACAGCTTGTTATTGGACACCGCCAATCCCCACTTCTCTGCCAAGGCTTTGCACAACCATCACGCATATGTCTACCAACCTTTCCATTCCACCACCGTCTTCTACTCCAACCTCCTCTAAGCATTTCCTATTATATCCACCTGCTACCGATTTCTGAAAAATTGGCCTTTCCGCTACGGCTGAGTACCTCTGCGTAGCATCCATTGTTGTACTAGCTGCTCACCAATTCATACCCTCAAGTTCTGACCACAACTCCACAAGGAACTACCAGATTAGAACCTGAACCCTCTCCTCAAATTCAGACCACAACGCCTGAATACACCACCACTGGACCAACACCAATTTGCTCCCCATGCTGTAGCACCTGCTAAAATCTTCAGAACACAGAACTACCAACTTGATGCAGCAGCTTTTCAGCACCAGAACACCTGCTCCTCCATTATCCCCGTCGTGCTACTGTCGTGCAGAACCGCGCCACACATCCGCACCACCGACTCGCTGAGTCGCACGCGCCTGGAGTGGTGTCGTCCCACGCTGGAACCAGCACTCCTCTCCTTCACTCCCGACGCACCACCAACCCGTCTGGACACGGACTGATTTCAATCGCAACCACCGCTGCTAGCCCCGATTCGACTATCTGCTGTGACGAATTGAGCCCTGGAGCATCCGCCTCCTTCTTCCACCACTGCGAGGCTTCAATCCGCGCGACACCGACCCGATTCACGACCTGGCTCTGATACCATGTTGTTGGTTGGCTGCTTCAAGATCACCAGCGGTAGGAATCGCGGGAGGAAGAACCGAAGAACACGGGAAAGATTTTGGGGAACTTTTCCTGAAGCTTCGATTGCTTCAGTCCTTCTCCATTCATTTCTGGATGTATATACAAGGAGCCAGTTACATATTAGTCCTGCTACTTTTCTAATATACAAAACAAGGAACTCCAACACAACTCCAACTGGAGTCCGATAATATATTACCCGTACATCTGAGTTGTGAGTTGTGACATGTCAGAGAGACAGAGTGGAAGGCTCATCGCCGTCGCTGCGCCAAAGCACACGGTGCACCCCCCCACGATATACTCCCTCATCTCCACCACCCACCTGTCCCCTTCCCTTCTTTAATTCTTCTGCCTAATCCTCTGACTCCTCTGGCAGTACCCACGTCCTTTTCTTCTCTCCCATCCCTCCCGTCTCTCTTCTCCCTTCTTCTTTCTTCCTCCCTGCTGCTGGCCGCCAAGCGCCATGGCCTTCACAAGGTGCCACCGGGCCGCCGCCTGTCCGACTGCCCTCCTGGCCGTGGGGAGCAGCCTGGAGATGGAGGAGCTGCTGCGCCGCGAAGGGCTCACGCGGCCCTACAGGGCCATCGCCGACGGCCGGGTACCTCCTTCCGCACGCGAGCTCTCAATCCCCCACCAAGAAGCCCAGCTCCCATGCCGTCCCCGCCGTCGGCCGTGGGCTCAACCAGGGCTGCCTCCATCGTGGGTCGTGGATCTAGTATTGTTTTGATTTGTGTATCCCCATGGTGGGCCATGGAGAGGATGTTGTTTTCTTGATTTTGATTTTGGATCTCGTGTTTTCTCTTTGAATTGAGAGGTACTTGTACTTTGATTGATCCATGAGATACTTATAAAGATACTGTGATTTTTTAGTACCATCATGTACCATGGGTGCATGACGAGGTACTAGTTTTTTATGAACGTTTGTGCCGTGATTTTGTCTTGGTAAATGATGTATATGATTTGATCTGACGAGGTACCTATAAACTGTTAAGGTACATGTGATATACCATGTGATGTACTCGTATCATAAGCTAATGTACATAACTTGTGCTGTGATTTTGTCTTGGTACATGATGTACATGATTTGATATGCTGTTAAGGTACATGTGATATATCATATGATGTACTCGTATTGTAAGCTAATGTACCAGAGGTACTTAAAAACTGATAAGTTACATGTCATGTACCATAATATACTTAAAATCTGATAAGGTACAATTCATATACATAATGTACTAAATATGTACTTAAAAAAGAGAGAGAAGAACAAAAATTATCAGACAGTGAGAGTGTTTATACCCACCTCTAATTTAATACTGCCCATAGATTAAAAGAAAGAGAAAGGGGATAGCAAATATGTGGCTATCACATGGGGTGTAAGTTGACAGCCTCCGCGTTGCCGTCGCTGCCAACTGTTCAGCCAACTCCTCGTTTCCTACAATTCGGGCCGTCCATCTCTCATTCTCCCCAGGGACACGCACCATGTGCGGATCGCAGAACGTACACAGAACAAACAACCCGGAACCGTCTCAGATCATTACGCATTTTACGCTAACACCTGGGACCAGGATGAAGGAGCGCAGCTTGCATGCTTACTTTCCATGCTTAATCTGTCGTGTTCCCTGCAGGCTGCAGGAGAAGAACAAATGAGTCTGCTTCTGCACTGCACTCACGAGCGAGATGCGTTTACTGAGCGTGACAATGCAAGCATTGCATCGCAACTTGTTCACCTCAACGTACGCCCGTCACTTTACATCCAAGAGCAGCGACAGGGACCTGACTTCGAATTCAAGGGGAACCACTCAGAAAATATCAGGCTTCAGACTTCAGACAGGCCACAGCGGCGTGCACGGCCAGTGCACTGAACGACTGCTGATCTTGGCCGTCGATTTTCGCGGCCGGGTCGGATCTACCGGGCGGGTGACCGGTGCAAGTTGGTGCCGTCTCGATCGAGTCCTAATTTAATTCAACCCAGCACGGACGCGACCAAAGCGCGGCACGTACATTCGTGACGCTGACGAGGTACAAGTACGCTTGCATCTGCGTATGTTCGGTTGCGGCCTGGTGCGCGGGGGCTTAGCAACAGCTAGCGGGTCACGTTTCAACTGATTACTCAGTATTGTCCGTTGCTACTAGATCATCACTGTTCAGGTCTGATTCGATTCGCTTATCTGACGCGGGCTTTCTTTTTCTTGCGAATCAACATCCTTATACCTCCATCAAAAAAGATCCTCATGCACAGGAGTATTAATCAGCATAGTGGAGATCGATGCGAGCTGAAGCTCCTCTACCGCCGAGCCGATGCACACTAGCCGTCGCCTTCTATCAGAAAAGTTTTGATCTCGGGCCGGTTGCTCTCGTCTCTGCCAGTCGATTTGACGTTCAGAGAGAGATGGCGGGAGACCACAGATTAAAGTCTGGCATCTAATTTGATCTTTTTTTTTGTTTTTCACCGTGACATCTTGACTTTGTCGAAGATTGGTGTTCTGGTGTAGGTGTCACGGCCAATGTTATGGAGTCAGTGGTTATCGTAACTCGTCTTTTTCCTTGTACATTCATTGACGAATCAACGGCTCCGCAGCTTGCCTTGCAAGGGGATGTGTCCCTGACCATGGTGCGTTCAATGATTTTAAATTTCTAGTCTTTGAGGTGGGCCATTCATGCGGCTTATCAAAACCTATTAGGTTAATACAGTTAGTGCAAACATGATGTTTTGTAATTTGGTCACCGAATACTAGGAGGAATATCAAGATGCGAAGGATGGATCTAGTGGTGTTAATTTCGATGGACTGTGATGAGGCTTTTACTTCTATCGACGATCTTCTCAATTATATCGATCTAGTGTACTTTTTTTTATGAAATAAGGCCATATCGTTGTTTAATTTTTTTTAGTGAAAACAAATACTTTCGGTTCAGTTTTCTTCATTAAGTGCCTGTTTTTTTTTCTACTCCATGTCTATGCTTCTGTAATTCTGTTTCCTGAATTAGTCCTAACAACTAACTAATTCTGCTACAAGACTGAGCCTGCTATCATGGCTAAGGTTAAAGTGATATATAGTATAGATCAATAGATAAGAGTTGTTCCGACGAGCTTAGGACAACCAGCAACCCACTTAAAGAGCTCTTAGAATTATGATGTGCACTTTTACGGATCGTTTGGCATTCATCATTTGCGCATAGAATTCTAGAATTTATTTTGAATTCCAAACAGGAACTTGTTTGGTTGGCACAGAATTGGTCACAAGAATTCAATCTCATATTCCATAAAATTGCACTATAACTAACCTCAATTCCTCTTCAAAAGTCATCATTGCTGTGCAATTGTCTTTCACTCTACAAATCCATGTGATAGACAAACACGATTTTTGAACAAGGGATCTAAATTCAACCAAATGAAATCATATCAAAAATTGGATTTCAAAACGATGGTTGTCAAACTGGCTGTTATAAAATTTTGACTAACATGGCACCAATCGAATGCTTTTAATGGAGATGCTGCACACTTGTGCCTCTAGTTTATCACAGGTAATTCACTGAATCCTAGGTTCAAGGCCATTCATGTGTTTTTAAGGTGGATTATTGTTTCGGTGTTAGGATTTCTTAGTGTATGTGCACACCTACGTGTTGTATTACAAACAACCTAAGATTTACAGACAAAGAACAGAAACCTCCGAACAATACCGCGTTTGGTTAATCGTACGACAGCAGGAGCTTTTTTTTTCACAGCCGTACGACAGCAGGAGCTAAACGTCTCGTTGTTAGACCTCCGAACTCCCAAGTCCCCAACCGAAACTTTTCTTTTCTCTCGCAGCCAGCTCGTGGCACAAACACCACCCACGTGTCCCAATCACCATCGAAGTCGGCCCAATGGCCCCAATCTGGCGAGGCAACAGGCGCTAATAACGCTGCCGTTGGGCCTCCTGGATCTGATCGCTGACTCGGATCCTCCTCATCTCTCCGAGTCACCAGCGAGATAGATCCACGCATCGACGACGATCTGCTAATTATTTACGCCCACAATAGCGCGCGACGGTCGAACTAAACCGCCCGATGCATATTGCGTCAGTTGTAACCCCGTATATATAGTGCGTCCGTGCACTATGCGGCATCCTTCCTTCCTCCATGACATAATGTAGCTGTCATCGAGGTCGAGACTTGTTCTCATTGCACATCACTGATCCCCATTGTCTATTGGCCATCGCCCGGCTGCTTCTTCTTCTTCCTTGGCAGAAAATAAACGAGTCTGGGCCTCCAAATCTCTTGACCCTCGGCCCAAAAGGAAGCGTCTCGAGAAAACGAGGAAAGTCCAGCCCCAGCCTCTCCAGCATGATTCACAGCCCAACTGCTGAACTGCCTCAAGAATCGTGTGAGATTTTTAACCTCGAGTCTCCTGCTCGTACCAACGACCATTGAGCATGCGCACTTTCTCCAACTTTGCAGAGCCCCAGGCGACCCGGAGTGACCACGAGCGGGTCGACGTACTGCGAGAGAATTAACAACGACACGGCAGGCAGCATCAGCATCTTTCGGGGCGATCGACGAGAGGCACCAGGAGGTTCAGGCCTTCAGGGGGAAGCGGCTCTCAACGTCGGCGAGCGCCAGTCCTCGTGTCCAGGGCGACGCGCGCCACGCCGTGGTGCGCCAATACCTCGGTCTCCACAGGGCGACAGCGCGCGCGCTGCACCAAACCAATTAAACCGCAGCAGGCGCACGGGCAACCAAGCTCCCTCGATTGGCCGAGCCCACGTACGGCCCAGCACGTGCGCTCACCGACTCCCCTGCCCGCCGCCGCTGTTCGTTCTCCCTTTCACCGCCACATGCAGCGCGCGGTACGGACGGATGGACGGAGCCCAGCGTCGCCGTACGTCCTCGGGCTGAAAGAAAGGCGTCGTTCCCATTGGCTACGTGCATCCTGATCCGTCCTGTAAACGACACTTACCGGATACCCTTACTCGTGCCAACACAGCTTGCTTGAATCATACCCGTACTCCAAAATCGCCTGAACTTTCGGTTATTAATTTGGTCTGTGTTCGCTTGCCTATTTGCTTTCATTCACACCAATCACAGTATTTCGTTCGACGTTGATATGCCCGTGCCCAACGCTCGCAAAAAGCTGTAGGTAACGAAAGGGCCATGTGCCGCACTGCGAAACGTCTGAACGGTTCCTCTGTAAAAGGCAACGTTCCCGAAGCAGCAGTGCCGGACGGGCGCGTCAAAGCTGCCCAGGCAAGGCAAAACCGGTGGTCAAAAGCCTAATCACCCTTCTGCAGGCGCTGGACTCTTGTTCCCACGCGGAGCCCCAGACGATCCATGTGATCCTCGCTTTCGATCGATGAACCCCTTTTGGTTTTAGCACAAAGTATAGCACGGCGAGCTGCTGGACCGGTACGTGTGAACCGCGTAGCAGCTCGGGGGTTCCCCGGTGGTTTCGCGGTAAATGCAGTTGTGGTAAAAAGTGCTCGATCCGATGGTGGTGATATGGGAAATCTCGTTAAGACCTGAAACCGTCGCAAATGTGCACTGCCTTACTCTGCTGAGGAAGGACTGAAGGTCTTGCGAATAACTAAACGGCCATGACTCATTTTTCAACTATTGTGTGCTCAGTAATGAAACTGAGGAAAACCCAAATAATGGTTGCGAGTTTCAACACTATACTTGAGGTGAGTTTAAAAAGGGGGTATGCGTACTGCAGCTTATAGGGTGTAGAGGAGCCCAGGGAGACTGGGAGAGGATGAAGCTGGCTTTAAAACTTTGAGCTGTCTGTTGAGGTAGTGGAAGTATTGCCTGCCCCGCAGTCCGCTGCAAGCCCAGAACGCGCTCACTCTGTTCAAACTTTATTTTCTCTCGAACGGCTGTTCAAACTTTAAGCAGAACGCCCTATGATGCCATAACTCAAATGTCAAATGCCGTACGGATGCTATTATGCCGATGTAACAGCGTTGATGGCAATTCATGCATTTGCCTTGCATGTCATGTTCATGAGGGAGCACGGAATAACATACGTGAATGTAATCTTTTTTTTTTCTGGACTTCGTTTCAGAGAGAGAGACCGATGATGGTGGCTGCCGCGGCTCAAGGTCATGCTATCAAGGGCTGGTGAAGCTCAAGATTGGCAAGAAAAACATGGACAACGTTGTGGCATGCATGGTGGCTTGGCATATCTGGAAAGAGAGAAATCAGCTAGTGTTTGAAAATTGCAGCTCTTCGCCGGAATTTGTGGTGTCCTCTATAAGATCGGATTGTGCACTCCTAGTGGAGGCTAGGCGGGAGTAGTTGTCTTTTTTCGGTTCTCCCAAATCAGTTGCTTGTAACTGAGTTTGGGCCTTTTTTGATCTCCTGTACATTATTATTCCTATCTTCTTTAATGAAAAAGCAGAGTAGCTGCTAGGTTCTCAAAAAAAAAATCTTTTTTTTGGCGGGGAATACACGAATGTAATCCATCATGAGAAAAGAAGCAAGGAAAAAAACCCGATCAAACTGGCAGAGACAGACTCTATACCAAATGCTGCTCTTCCATTATAGCTGGCACGTTCATTACATGAGCGTTTCTCACTTGGAAGAGAATAAGCAGAGCTTAGCTAGCTATACCAAGACAAACTACAACACCTTCTTACAAAGTGTAACCACAAAAGGAAAAAAAAAGATACGCTACTAGTAGAACTATAACTGCGTATATATATCCTAGTAATAACATTTGGTCAGGGGGCAAAATTTGCATGCACATATCTGCACGCTGGAGACATAGATACACATACTAATTAAAGAAATTAAGAAGCACATGATGCATGGATCATCAACTTCTCCTGCCATCAAGCTTCAGCAGATGGTTGCCGGCTGCCTGGAGAACGGAGAGCTGAAAGTTTCAGAGTTTCCAATGCTATCATCTGATCTAAGGGGGGAGCTAGCTATCTGAATGGATCAATCAGTTGTGCTTGGGCGTGCGCCGATGGACAGGGGTGTAGTCCATGGTCATGTACGACCTCATCTGCTTCCTCTCCTCCGCCCACTGCTCCCCGTGTGTCCTTCTGTCGTGCAGCCTGATAGCACCTTCTCAATCCACAAAACACAAACAAGTTTTCAGCACACATTGATCACCCCCAGACAGTAAACACCAACACTCTAGCTAGCTGTAAATATCAACAAACTGAAGCAAGTTAGCCAGATGAGTACTCACCAACACCTACTGCCTGATCAACCGATGAACTGACAACCACCATGAACACCAGTACAACGAGCCTCACGATCCCAAGCAATAACCTCATTCTTGCCTTCCCTTCTCTCCTCAAATGATTCTCACCTAATTAACCTGCTGCACCTGTGAGTGTATCTGCGTATATATAGAGAGCAAGGCTCGGCTCAGGTCAAGGGCATTCGAGCAAGACAGCTCGCAAGTCAAAGGACACAGGAGCTTTGAGTTTTAATACCTCCGTTGTGTCCCCCTCCCCTGCCTTGGTCTTCGGATCCCATGGGGAAGAATCTATAGTTCCTGGAGCTCCAAGGCTTTGTTTAGGCTCGCGGCTCCGCCCCCTGCCTTTTCTGGGGCCGTGAGCTGATGATCAGCTAGT
Organism: Brachypodium distachyon; assembly: GCF_000005505.3. Classification (NCBI taxonomy): domain Eukaryota; kingdom Viridiplantae; phylum Streptophyta; class Magnoliopsida; order Poales; family Poaceae; genus Brachypodium; species Brachypodium distachyon. The sequence continues at coordinate 17,328,452 of NC_016135.3, forward strand.
TTAATGGCGTCTCACGTGAGCTCCACTCGGCCGCGCGAGCCACAACCACATGGCATTTGTTTAACTAGCTAGGCAGACAGTCACGCGGATACCGAAGCCGAGATTAACTATAGTGGAGAAGGATGTGGGTTTTGAATCCATAAAAAGTGTAACTAAGCATCGTTTTTGTTTAAGCAAACACTGTGTTTGAAGTAGTAGCTTCATTCTTCAATACTCATGGATGCCTCTGGACTCTGGGTCTAGCTGGTACGTAGCTTGGATTTGCTCAAGATTCCCATGCTGATTTGTTATGCGCCTGCAGGACAGAAAAATTTGCTGTGCCATTGGTTGGTTGCTTTGCTGATACAGTACTCAATGGGACTGGTTGTCATCGGGGCTGTTTTTAAGCTGAAAAAGAGGCAGTGCTACTACCTAATGATGCTGCTTTAAGTACCCTGACCAGATAGTTTGTGAAAGTAGCTTGACAGTGGGTTAGGGTGGATCATGCTCTAAGGCTACTCATAGTGAGAGTAATATAGGTGGTAACATAAGTACCAACTAAATAAATTTGATGTGTGTCATGTTATTAATGAGAAGAAAGATGTTTGTGGTAACTAGATATGTTACCGTAACATCACACAAATCAAAACAAGATGAGTCTATAAACTAATAAATGAAATGCATGACACCACATATATGTTACTATCCACCACGGAGGTAGTAACTTACAACAGTACATGTTAATGTTGTTCTATTCTGACAGAGCAAACATTTTGGGATGGGTTCCATTTGACTTTCTTTAGCTGTCGTCAAGATCGGCATGCCACTGATGAACCCAACATCATTGGGTAGTACTACTAGCCAGTAGTCCGTAGCTTCATATATTGTACTTGGATTAGCCATGCTCGCATTGTCTTTAGCTGAAACAGCAATAGTATTGTCGCCTGTCGATAATTTCGTGCCCTTATACTTTGCAAAAGTAAACTAGATTAGTGATCACAAGATTGTCTGAGTGGATATGACATGATACTGTCGCCAATTGCAGTATCAGAATCCTGTGAGATACCGTCTACTAATTATAATTAGCTTGAGCATGCGTGCTCAAAATTGGCTGCATGTACACTAATGGTAGCCTGCTTGCAGAACACAAGCACCTGACAAGGAACTTAGAGCGTCTTTAGCAGGTTCCTAAAATGCTTTCCATTCAAAAAAACTGTCACTGTTCTCTAAATCACCTCAAAAACATGTTTCAGTAGGTTCCTATCTCATTGACAATCCCTAAATTGTAATTTTTTTTGTATCTTCCTGCATTTTCTCCCCTCTTCCTTAAATGTGTTCCCTCCTTTTTCGTTTTGTTTCTCTCTTTTTTCCCGGGAAACTTATTTGTTCTGGAATCGATCGTCTTTTCCTAAAAAAAAGCTCCCCATTCACTAAACTGGAAAAAGAATGCGAGGAGGGATTTCACGAAGCTCAAGGCAACTCCAGTAGGAGACCCATTTGGGCCGGATCAATCCGTTCGGACCGAAATGGACAAAACGCGCCCCATTTCCACTTGCGTCCGGATTTTGGTCCGCCGCGACCCAACCCAAATTTGGTTTGTAAATGGGTCAGAACGGACAACATCTTTGCACCGTGTTTGTCTTCCCTTTGCTTTTTTTTTTCCATAGCCCACATGTTTATACCAATAAAACGGATCAAATGAGTGGCCGCATTAGGACACTGCCAGACCCAAAGGGACGAAGTCTTATCGTCTGTCCGGCTCACCACCCAAACGGACCAAACAACCACTCCGCTGGAGTTGCCCTTACGGCCCGACCGCCTCCCTCGAACTGGCCGCTCCATCGGCGGCCATGACCACTTGACCAGCCGCGTCCAAACCCTCCACGCGGCAGTGAGCCTCCCCGACCCTATACCCCTCCGAATTGGGGCTGAAATCGACGCCAATAGCGCCGCTCCAAGCCCACTGATGCAAGTTGCGGCAAAAGATTCGTCCTGTCGCCGGCACGATTTGTGCCGCGGCCACCACTGCATAGTCCTCATGTTCTGTTTCTCCTCAAGCGCGCGGGAGCAGCGGCACATCAGGGGTGGCTGGAGCTCGGCGTGGCGTCAGACGAGGCTGGGCGCAGCGGGGCGAACGAACGCGTGCACTCCATGCGGCGGAGGCTCGCGCAGCGAGGCATTGGGTGCAGCAGGGGGCGCATCGGACGTGAGCGGCTCGAGACGAGCCCGAGAGAGAGGAGGAAGAAGGGGAAGCTAACCTTTAAAGCGGGAGAAGAAGCCATTCTTTAAAAAATGGTTTTGCTATGATAAGTTGTTCTTTTTTAGTTAGAGATTAATAGACATGTTAGTCATAAGATTTTAATCTAACGATAGCAAGTGAGAGATGAGAGAACGAGAATGACCTTTAGATCTTGATCCAACGGATTTAAAACGTCGATTGATATTTAAGACTCATTTTTTTTAAGAAGACGACTTAGAAAGAGCTACGCCCTTATAAAAAATTCTCTCTAAGATGCTATTAGGAAGGTTTGCAGGATATATGTAATAATTTTTTTGAAATTAGACAGCTCGTTAACCATAAGATCCACATAGATAGGAAGCCATTCTGTGTTGTTAATGCATCAGAAAGATCATTTTGACTATCACGTGCATAAGTGCATTGTATTTGGGACTTGACTTTAATCACATTAGAACAAGGATAATATAACTAAATATTATGGCCAAATACCTGAACAGGGAGCGGCAGGTCGCGGCGGGGCGACCTCGGCGGTGAGCATGGATGGATTTTATTTGGAGATGCGACTCGCGCGTTTCGCTGAGCTTGTCGACGTTGAGAAAACCTGCGTGCTTTTGAGGCAGGACAGGATGTATTGATGTGTAGCAAAATGGATCAATTAGGGGCACTTTGCAAAATTGCAGGGCAGCAGGCGTGCGCCTTAGCGCAAAATTCGCTAGAATGCAGCTACCACATAGGATGATGATCGGCTGGTTGAGAAGCGCCGGATGCAGGAGTACACGAGGGACTCGGATGCATAAAATACGCTGCCGCCGATAAATCTTTACTGCGAAAATTTCATCGAAAAAATTTCAAAAATTCTCAAAAAGATTAAGAAAAGTAATGTTTTATATATGTGTAAACTAATACTTAGACCATCACTTGACAAATTTCTAGCAGTTCGTGCCGCAACCGACCCTTAATTTACATTCAGTTTCTTTTCTTTCTGCTCATCTTTCTCCTTCAACCATGAAAAATATGATACTCCCTCCGATCCATATTATTTGTCTCAAATTTGCACAAACATGGATGTATGATGTATCTATGTTTAAAAAATGTCTAAATACTCCACATGTAGTATTTCAACAAGTAATATGGGTCGAAGAGAGTATTCAAACTCTAAGCCAATTGTAATTCGACATGCAGGCAATGGTCTTGATGAAGTAACTCTCATCAGACTTCCATTATTCTAAATGCCTATCCAAAGGGGTTCGATTTTTTCAATACTTAATTTTGAGGTTCCTTTCTGCCCATCTGAAAAAAATAGAACTTGTTGATATGAGTATTCTATCAGTCCTACTAAGCCATAGGCCAGTATGTCACAATAAGTTCTATCTTAAGCAATATTAACTTGGTAAAGACAAGTCAGTACCACCAAGTTATTTTTTTGAAACCTGGTAAAGACAAGTCAGTACCAACAAGTTATTTTTTTGAAAGATCTTATTTGACTGTTACAATTTGTCACGTGAAAGAATTAAATTGCATAAAATATTTGCTAGATTGTTGGGACTCAATTCGTGACAAACAAAGTTTTGCTCTGGCGCAAAAATTCTAGATTTTCTTTCGACGCTTTGCTGAACTACAATGTGAAGGGAAACTAAATATCTCAACATACCGAGCGTGCTGTCGCTCGTGCTCTAATAGGAATTTTCGAACACACTTGCACTTCATGGAGCCTTGTCAAATGGCCGTGTGTCATTGTAGCATATATCCCACACAGCCTTAACTGCATCTTCTGAAGCTTTCTCCGAGCAGTTAGGGTTGAGGTTGACAGATAGCAGAGCACGTCTTTTGACACATTCCTTGGCAAGATGAAAACACATCAGAAAAACACGCTCATTAGTCAACAACTCAAGGAACCACGAGAAAAGTCAAAACAATCTCAATTGTTAGTCCCTCTATATTCTAAGTTTATAACTAATTATTTTCTTGCCAACAGAAGCTTGATTGAATTGATTAGAAGCATAAATGATGGAAGTATGGAACTTGGAACCTAAAAGGACGCTATGCAAGTTTAGGATTGACTTCACATCACAAATAAGAAAAACCATATGTAAGATTTGGTATGAGCTCGATAAACAATACAGCAAAAGACAGTTACTTGCTTTCGCCACAAAACACACTTACCGGCTCATGCCCCCTGATCTTCATAATTCCTCTCAACAGTTCTTGTTTGAAATGGCAATTGCCACTAAGGTGATTAGCACGAATCTACGAATATAGAACGGCATTGCAAGTCAATTGTCAATGTAACTCACAACTGAGCATAAGCTTCATTGTCACCATAACATGCTAGCAACTCCAATTCATGTGATAAGTACTTTGCTACCTCAGAACAAGCATGGTGAGCGCAGTTGTTCCAGTCGACGTTCTTGGTGACACAATCGTCGTAAGCATGTATTAGTTCATGAATTATGACCTGCTCTATTTGATCTTGAGTTTTCATGTGATTACAGCAAACCCTTACCTGGAAAAAAGGATTTGGTAAATCAACGCAGTTTATGTATGCGTAATTTACTTATATAGAACCCACAAGGAAAGATGGAAGGCCAATCAAGGAATTTTGACTCAGGATTAACAAAGGACTTGGTCATCCCTTGTTAGTAAAAGGAAAACCAAATACTGAAGTCTCATTGACCCAATGTGGTAGCAACATACAAATATAACATAACAATCTATGGAGTACAATAATGCTATGACACCGATATACTGAAGTCTCGTTGACAGGATTATGAACTCATAGTAACCCCTGGCAAAATGTACAGAAAACAGGAACCAGCTCTGTCTACCCTTGTTCTAAATGTTGGCGAGTGAGATTCAAACGTGAATTTGACAGGAATTTCCAAAGCCAAACTCCATGCACCTATAAAACACAGATACATTTATCTTTTTGAACACTTTCAGCACTACAAATATTTAACAGGTGAGGAAAGTTCATATTCTTAGCTGTTCCTTCCAGTGAACGCTTTCCAAAAACCGGTGAGTGCCACCAGACAATTATCTCCTCACCTGACCTATCTAACATCATGGACAAAACTTGACAACCAAACACTATCCTAGTTAATCTTTTCAAAAAGCATGACCTCCAAACAACTAAAGCACTATAATTTATCTAATACAGATCTCGTCACTTGTAGTAGTCTGGTTTGTATTGAATTGTTATGGTTTGCTAGTTCCAACCATTGCGGCAACGCAAACTAATCGTGCGAGTGCAATGCCAATTATAAAGCGTTCGGTGAGTCGTCCGATTCTTCAGAGCCAAGTGGCGGGGCAGAGTGCGTGCTCTGTGTGTGCGTGTGTGGGGTTGGAGCAGCATACCCCGTGGTTGGACGCGTAGCCCCCGGAACTGGAGCAGAATGCCGCCCTCATGAGCCCCGGCCACATTGGGCATCCGTCCTTCTCCATCCGCTCCTTCAGGAACCGCACCGTCGGATCTACGCACCAAAATTCACAAACGCGAATCAGCTATGGTGGTCACAGAACCGTCGAAAAGAAACTACTGGCGGCGCAAGCAAGCGCGTACTTTTGAGAGCCTTGGCGATGCCGTAGGCGCAATTCTCCAACGACATGTGCCCGGGGCTGAAGCCCTGGCGGGTGGCGACGCGCCGTTGTGGCTCAGAAGCCGCTTCCACTCTGGTGGTCTCCGGCGCGACGCTGTCGCCTTCCCCCGCCGCCGCCGCCATCCTTTCTACCTCCGCCGTCGGCTACGTCGTCTGGTCCGGAAGCAGAGAAGTCGGTCTCGAGGGTTCGGGGAGCTAGGCAAAATTCAGAATCAGATCTCTGGTCTGAAGTAGTGAAGTCTGAACTCTTCAGTACTGGATGGGCCGGCAGGTGATTGGGCTCAACTATTTAAAGACCAGCACACACGGAACTGGGCCCAGTACGTACTAGTAGTACCGGAACTGGGCCGCTCGTCTTGTTTTGGAGCTCCAGGGACACACAATCAAGATCCAACATTCCCCTCAAAAATAAATAAATCAAGATCCAACAGTGAGCCTGCAAACTACTCGTAGTAGAACAGCAGAAGTTGCAGAACCCAACACACGATGCTAGCTGGCTCCACGCAGGAAGCAGCGATTCAATTCGAAAGCTCGATCATTAATCACCTACTGATCGGAAAATTCAAAGATATGATCGGAAGGCCCCAGATGTTCTGCCTCTAGCTAGCTAATTAAGGTGGCGATTCGATTAGTTTGGCTTCGTGATCGGGCACCGAATCAACGGGTAGCCAGGGAGCAGGGACGAGATCGACGAACTGCAAGGAGACAAGCAGTCGAGTTCGAGCAGAAGCGACTCGCTCTGTTTTATTTTCTGTTGGGGTGGCGTCCTGCATGCACGGTGTCTGTTGCCACGCATCATTGCCGCAAGTGGCTCCAAAGTCCAAATCGACAGGGATCCAAGCCTTCTCGTCGCTCAAGAATCCAAGGGAGCCCGTGCAAACCGCTAAAATAAGCGAGGGATCGACCTGGCTTGTTAATTTGGTCCCCTCCGTGGCTCGACCTCGCGCCAAGAATCTTTGAAGAAAACGGTGGAAGGCATGACTGTTTATATGAAGTCTAGGATTAAACTTCGAGATTTCGCTGTGGGCACGATACACGTACGTGGATTCAAAAGAAAATACTAGCCATGAAAGGCAATATACACGAATCAGTGCGTGCCACAAAACAAGTGAAACGACGAGAATCCCTCGGGGTGGAGGCTTTTGGCACGTGATATGACACAATCATCGATGTTAGTGCACAGCTTGGGGTGATGGTAGTGATTGGTGTGGGCTCAAGACGACGTCTCGCTGAAAGTGAATGAGGTTAGTACTTTAGGCTACACAGAGTAAAGCTGGTTTTATGTCGCTCTGAAAAAAATAATGATAGTCAGAAGAACACGTAGGGATGCTTCCAAGCGCGATGTGAAGCTAAGGAGTACTACTTCCGTTTCATGATTCTTTGAAATATTACATATATGTAAACATTTTTAAAAAATATATTAATTTTTGTTAAATTTGAAACAATAATTATGAAATGGAGGGAATATCATGTCCCAGATAGTTTTACTGTGGAAATTATAATTTGGTCGGGCACTAGCTAGACTACAGAAATAAAACGGTTGTACCTTGTAAATAACAACTTCGTGGTACTACAGTAACTCCCTCCGTCCATGTTAAGTACTCTCTGGCCTATCACAGCTACACTCAGCACCGTATCTGCCGTGATGGCTTTTTCGGTCAAAAAAGTGCAACAACTTTCAGCACCCCAGGCCCAGGAGGATACGGAGCTGGATTTCCCCTGCAACGCAAGGCAGGGTGCACGGCGCGAACAACGCAGCAGTATCTCTAGCTTCCAGTAGCCTTTTCACCGTCCCGAAAGCCATCATGTCCAACGCACACGGCGAACCGAAAAACTTTCTCTTCTTTTCTCCTCCTCGAAGAAAATTTCCTGCTGTTTTACGTCACGCATTTTTCCGGCCCCGTCTCTGTCTGTGTCTCTCTCGGTGGCTGTGCACTGCACCCACGTAAACGAGACACGAACGACTAGTTTTCCTTTCCCGTCTCGTCGTTCCTGTCTTGTCTTCCCATGCTACTGTTGGAAATTCGTTGACTCGTGGGACTTTGTCGTTTCAGCCCTAATGGTCCAGCATATTCTGCTTTCCCGTACAGAGCTTAGGTGCTCCGGACTTCCGTAATAAACTTTTACAACTGAAGGTCACACGTAAACATCGAGCTGACTGTAATTAAGTCCGACCCGAGCATGCAATCTCATTACTGTTGAAACATAGCGCCATTGCATTTAATCTGCGGCAACTCCCTCAGTTCCATATTTTTTTCTCAAATTTGTTAGAAAAATTGATGTATCTATTTTTTTTAAACGTCCAGATACATAGAATATTTCGACAAGAATTATAAAACGAAGAGAATAGTAACATTGGATGGAGATTGAGGCCAAAGATATAGAAAAGATCATCTGCTCTTTTTTGCTGGCAAGAAGAGATCATCTCCCCCAATGCGCCTTTAGCCGAGTAGGATTTACCGTCACTTCTACATGTTTTGCTCTTTTACCAGAAAATACTACTCCCTCCGTCCCAAATTAACTGACGTGAATTTATATAATCTATGTCAGTTAATTTGCGACGGAGGGAGTACTCCTTTAGACTCTTAGTATTGAGTTATCTTTGCCCTTAGATCTGCGTAATGAAAGGCCTACATTCATTCGTCCCTACCGTAAAAGATCTCAAAACAAAACCTATTGCTAGTAATTGTTTCTATCGGGCTTTTTCTCCGGGAAGTTTCTATCCAAGTTGTACCATCACGAAATTATATTATAGGATCTTTTCATGGTGCAAAGCTCGTGCCACCAACGCTTTTCTCTCTCTACGATTCGCACCAAAAGTTAGAACTCTAACTACTTAGTATTCCCTCCGTTCCAAAATGTAAAACATATAACATTTGTTGATTGTACCAAATAAGTATCATTAGATGCATCGTGAAATCTATTTTCGTTTTATCTTAGTTAGACACTGTATATGTTCATACATTTTGCTATTAACTTGGGTAAAAAAAAGTTAGGAAAAAAACAGGAGCTCTGGCGTTCATTAAAGGAGGAAAAAAGTGCAGCTAGCCTTAGTTATTAGAGTAAGGTTAGCAAGAAAACCCCCCATAATTTTTTTAAAAATTGGTAAAATGCAGAGGTTTTGGGTACTTGGGTGCACATAAAAGGCGTGCTCGGGGTTCCTCGCATTAAAGAGAAGGAAACAAGAAGACATGGACCTCTCTCTTTCTCTCTCCTCCGACACCAGCCTCCGTCCAACCAAAGCTTTACAGAAACGCCATGATCTCGGCACCAGCCTCGAGGCAAGGCCCTACAACCCAGTGACCCAAAACCCATGGACGCCAACGCCATCACCGTGGTAAGTGGCTACTGCCAGTGCTGCATTTCTTTAATCCCTGAGCATGTCTTTTTTTCTTACCGTCCCTGCCACTTCCACTGAGCCGAGCACATGACCACGCTTACACTGCTGCTACTCACGGCTCTCACATTGCGATTCCTATCTCTGTTTCTCTCCTCCAGCTGCACGACACACACCTCTGCTGTCTGTCTGTAGGCTGTAGCAGAGGAGCTCACTCACTCGCATCGACGAGCGGTCACCGCCGCCGCCGCTGCCAGTCTCCGTGATCTCTTAATGTCCAGCCGGTCGTGCGCCGAGGCTTCTTCGATCTCCGTGGTGAGAGGCCATTATCCCTTTCTTGCTCTCTGCCCCCTCCATCCTACTAATGCTCAGGGCCTCGCTGTTCCCCGCCTCCTGGTTTGTGCCTTTCTTCTTTTTCTCCCCCCTTCAATCTGGTGCTGGATCTTGTGATTCTGGCAATGTGGCTAAGGGGGAAACAAAGCGAAGTTTTATGGCTTTGAGTTCGGCTTCCATCTTGTGTTTCCTCCTGAAAGGAGAGTAGGACTACGCAACGTTGTGGACTTGTGGTATTCATGCTATGCAAAACAAACCTGGTGTTAGTTGGATGGGGAATGGGTCCAATGGGACCAAGATTTGGCCCATTTTCTACCCTCAAATGGTTCCATTTGGTGTTCCGGGAGGGGGTTTGGAGTTATTGTTCTCCCTGTCATGTTAGACATCCTCAGCCAAGATTTGACTTTGTTTTTCGACACCCTTCTTGCGGGGTCAGGTTTGTTAGAAAAGGCAGAGAAAATGTGGATTACTCGTACTTTTTTTTAACTTTTACGTTTTTTCGGTGAAAAGGAGAAGTGACGGCCGATTCTTCGGAGCCATTTTACTTCCATCTGCGAACGTGTGTGCTTTGTAGCAGGATCGAACGTGTGTGCTTTGTAGCAGGATAAGACATTTCTTGTTTTGTTTGCCACCTCGATTCGTACACCTATGACCTGGGGATTTCGTACTATTGGCTTGTTCTTTCGTGTTAAGTATTAGTACATCTATCTCAACTTGGGGGCCTGATTTAATTTTGGTTTGTTCTTTCGTGTGTGTATAAATGCTCCGATGCCAGTATTGTACTTGTCTTCACGTTGGTGGAGGTGGCGTGTTTGCCCGCCAATTAGGGATGCAAGCGCAATCCCATTTATACGGCCTAATTGACTTCCTTGCTAGTTTAAAATGTTGCCCAAATTTGACTAGAAGATTTAGAGATGAGCCAAGAAGCAGGATATATGCGGGATCCTGCTTGCATCCCTACCGGCAATGCTGGCTTCACCATGGCCAATTTTGAGACTCAGCAAGGCAATTTTGGCATGGAAGTATTGGGCGTGTGACCTGAATATAACTTGGACGTGTGCATCGCATGATGCAGATGCAAGGATGATGATCCTTCCATTGTTAACAAAAAGTTGAACTTGTTTTTCGATGTACAGACCTTTTTCTGTGATCATCCTATTTCGAGGTCCCGGGTTTGATTATAGGGCCTGATATCCTTAATTAATTGCAATTTCATTTTGGTTGAAGTAATACTCTCCTCTGAAAAACATAAAAGGAATGAAGTTATTTAGTACTTCCTGAGACTGTCTTGTGATGTACTATGAGTTATGATTAATGCATCTCCTTGTTTGCTTTGGACAGAAAAACAATTTTTTTTTGTAATATCAGCGTTTTTATGGCTTTTTCTTCTTATTTACTTCAGGTTCCTCCGACATGGTTATAATGAAAGCAACCATATTCAAGGACAGATTCAAAATTGAATCATAATCATATAATATAGCCGGGCAAGGCAGACTGAAAATGACGGACATGAGGCGCCACTCTGTGGATGTTCCACTGTCGAGAACCTTAGTGCAGCTCAAGCGTGTAAGGTCTCTGCGGGATCCTGCAACAAACTCTCTAAGCAGGTATGCATCTGCTTCTGACAATATGATATGGGAGACTGCTTCTAGCAATGGAGTTCCAATAGAGCTAAGCAGGTCGACACATCATCAGTTAATCGAAGAGGATGGAGATTTCGAAGCTGAAGCTGCTATGGGGTCTGAACGGAGCTTACGGGCACCAAATGCAAGAACAACATCTTATAGGAAATCTTCCGTTGTCAAGATCAGAGGATTAAATCCGCCGAGAAACAAGCAAGTTCATCGTGTCCGCGGAGATGGTCATCGAAAATCAGTCGATTCGAACCACTCTAATAATAGCTCTCTGCGGCAATTGGCAAACAATGTGGTAAACAACATGGAGGAGAAGAAAGAAGAAGAAGAAGAGGTGAATTCTTATGAGCGAGCAGATGTTTTGTTGCCAGAGAAAACTGATGAAGAAGTGAAAATGCCAGGTCAATCTAAATTCAGGGACAAGTCTTCTGCCGCAATGAGCCGTGTTGGCAGCCCCTGCATGTCTGCCAGTGAAGCGCGCTCGGTTGGGTCGAGAAGAAGCACCTTAGGGCATGGAACTGAGGACACACGAGTGAGATCGAATGATGTTGTTGGATCAAATTTCAGTGGATGCGGGATAAGCTACTGCTGGTCAGGCGCATCAAAGTACCGTGATCTTTATTCCGATAGTGATGGTCCAGAGCAACCACTGTTATCCACTGAGGGGACTGAGGTAGCGTTCCAGGACAACGCACCATACACTGAGACACCGAGGTGTTTAAGCCAGAAATTTCGACCTCGATCCTTTAGTGAACTGATTGGCCTCAATGTTGTTGCTCAGTCCTTGTTATATTCCTCTTGCAAAGGAAAGGTTGCTCCAATGTACTTGTTCCATGGCCCCCGTGGTACAGGTAAGACGTCTACGGCGCGGATTTTCGCTGCTGCTCTAAACTGCCTCTCTCTCGAAGAGCAAAGACCATGTGGGTTCTGTAAAGAGTGTGTTATTCTCTTCTCTGGGAGGAGCAGAGACGTGAAAGAACTTGATGCGGCAAAACTGGACCGTTTGGGTCGAGTAAAGGCACTTCTCAAGAGTGCATCTCTTGTCCCATACTCGTCACGCTTCAAGGTTTTCATAGTTGATGAATGTCATCTGTTGCAAGAAGATGCATGGTCCGCAATAATGAAGAGTCTTGATGAGCCATACCGACATACTGTGTATATTATGATTACTTCTGATCTAGATAGCCTGCCTCGTGCTTCCATCACACATTGCCAGAAGTTCCATTTTCCAAAGATAAAGGTCGCAGATATTGTCTACAGGTTGGAGAGAATCTGCATAGAGGAAGGATTAGAATTTGACCATGATGGGTTGTACTTCATTGCTGCAAAGTCTAATGGTTCTCTTAGAGACTCGGAAATAATGCTTGATCAACTTAGTTTGCTTGGGAAGAGAGTCACGGTTTCTCTTGTGCATGAACTTGTGAGTAGTGCTATCTTTGATAAACTAGTAAATACTCTCTTTTTCTTCATACATGGCATATTAGGTTGTTAAGACAAGGCTTTGACCAAGAGTTACTTCGTTAACATGTTGTTTTTATGACATGAACTTTATATCACAAGATTGGTCTTCAGAAGTACTTGCTGGTAATTGTGGTTTTGTATCATATAAATCACATATTAATGAAGTAATTCTTGGTCAAAGCCTTGTCTAAAATAAACCTAATACACCATGTATTGAGAAAAGGAGCGAGTAATAGTCAGCAACACAGTGTAATCTTATTTCTACCTTTGTTTTTTGTAGGTAGGATTAGTGTCAGATGATGAATTGATTGAGTTGCTTGATCTAGCATTGTCATCAGACACAACCAATACGGTCAGACGAGCTCGGGAACTTATGGCGTCATCAATTGATCCTCTCCAGCTGGTCTCTCAGTTGGCGAACCTTATTATGGACATTCTCTCAGGACGATGTCAATCTGCGGTGACTGAAGTCAGCAAAAGTTTCTTGGAGAGATATGCGTGTATGTATTCTTTCCTTGGATGCTTATTTCTATTTGTACATACCATTGAATCAATGCTAAAATAGAAAGGTTCATGCTCTCATTTTTTGCACCCTTACTATTTTTTGCATCCTATATATATCTCGTCAAATCACTAATAATATGGCATGTTCTGATAACAAGTATATCTTGATCTGTCAAACGTCTGCCATCCACATACCCTTCTGTGATCCCACCAAGTTTTTTGCACCCTTACTATTTGCTATGATCTTGCAGTAGCAGAGGTTGGAATACAGAAACTGAGACATGCACTGAAAATACTGTCAGAAACTGAAAAACAATTGAGGACATCAAGAAATAAGGCTACTTGGGTTACAGTTGCGCTTTTGCAGTTTGGGACCAATGAATGTAATATAGTAGCAGACACAAATGATATGAATGCACATTCAGCAACTGGATATACAGGTAAGTACAATCGAAGATATTATGTGTACTGGTCCCCACACAGATTCATATAACATTCTCATATTATGTGCAGATGACTGGGTTTCCAAGGTAAATTCAAGCTCCAATTTCTGTGATGCGTGTAACAGCAACAAGTCCAACTGTTCCGAGAGATACTGCAGGCGGCTTAAGCTTGAAAACATCTGGAGGAGAGCCATTGGGAAGTGTCAATCAAGGTCAGCCAAAAGTTTTCTGAAGAAAGAAGGAATCCTATCATCAGTCCATGTTACCGAAGGTAATCACATGTGCCATGTTTTTTGATTTTAGCCTTCTCATACGCTTGTGCTAATTATGCTAAATGTGAACATTCTCAGAGCTGGCTATAGCAGAAGTTGGATTTAGTCATCCGGATCACCTATCAAGGGCAGAGAAAATGCAAAGCCTGATAGAAAGCATGTTGCAGCATGTTCTTGGGTTCAATGTGGAAATCAAATTCAAAATAGTACCACGTGCAGCGAGGAAAGATGGAAGGTTGAAGAGACATTCATTCAGCCTGCTCAGCTGCTCAGGACGAAAGCAAGAGCTGTCAGATTCAACTGTGACTGATGAAGATGAAACTGTGAGGCATGGAGCAAGAGAAACGCCGCTCAAAGGCTACTCGTCTAGTCAGCAGCAATCGCCATTCATTGTGCAACGTGTGGATTCTAAACCAAGAGTTCATGGCTGTGAGGATGATGCACGGAGCACCTTGACATCGAACAGATCGATGACAGATGACCAGACAAGGACATGTAGGTCAGAGACTAACTACTCAAAGGGTGCCAGTGAGCAGGGTCGTTTTGATAGCATCCAGGAGCCTGACCTTCAACCGAATTGCTTCTCACGAACATTGAAGCTTCAAAAGAGGTTTTTCTCATCAGATGCAGCACACACAATCTGCTTCAGGATCCAGCCGCACAACAAAATGGGTTTCCTACCAAAGAAAGAATTTGATACATATTTCTGCGCATACGAGCCTTATGAGCAGTGTCCAAGATCAAATTCACGAGCTACTTACGGTTCAAGAGATGAGGACTTGTAAGAGATCTGCATTCCCTTGATATTACATCAGTGCTTCAATTTTATAGTACTATTCATTAACAATCTTCTGCAGGGAACATTTTAGTCACAGCACTGCAATACTCAATCACATTACTGTCTGCAAGTTTTATAATGCAGTGGCATACTCATTATTTTTCATACAGGTCGATAAAGAGTTCCCGGTTTGGTTCGAATCTGCTCTGTTGGAGGGGCCCCAAACAGTCAATATAACAGGTATATTACCCTGTATTTACCATCATTAAATCAGGAAGCCGTTTGAATTCATAGCTCTTGCTGCTAGGTAACTAGTGGCCCTTTGCTATTTTTTCTCGAACAAGTGACCCATTGCCATTGTAGTTTCTTGAACCACAAGAGAGTTGCAGGCAGCTACTATGATAGCAAGCACAGATATTTTTGGAGGAAAAGTGAACAACATAATTCTCACATCTTTTTTGAGAGGAATGATAGCACAACATAATTCTGAAGCAAAATGCTTTTATAGAGCCCTATGAATGTCAGAGCTGTTAATATTTTTTTTATAGTATTTAACATTTTTCTTGTGTTACCTTTTTGGATGCAGAAATGGATGATCACGATCACATAAATTCTGCAAAGTCAGTTTTCTTGCCTGGAAGCGACACCTTTGGCAGCAATTTTTAGGGTCTCTGCGGATGCGATTCATTCTAAACGATTGAGGCGTTTGAGCTGAGTTCTTAGTTCTTTGTAAAACAACTGAGGAAACCTGCTGTCTGTAGACAGGATTTAGTATTTTTTAGAAGGATGTAGTCAGTTTTTAGCTCCGCAGACCTGTTTGGCTGTTTCCACTTCTTTCATGACACATGGTTAAATAACGGCAGTGGTCATTTGTACAGCATGCCAGTGTTCAATCCAAGTGAAATATTTCTGAATTTGAACAACTTTTCCTATCGGAGCTCATCAAACAATGCAATCTATATACCTGACATGTCTTGCGGAGAATCCTCAAGGAAAAATGTCCATTCTAAACCGTGAGCTTGTAGGCAAGGTTCAACTCAAATCCTCGTCATCGAAACTTGCTCTACTGTTGCAAAAAAGAAAGAAAAAAACGTTGAGGGTGGGAGATAAAAGACATTCATGGTTTCGATCTATCGCCTCGGCGCGCGGTCAGTCGCTCTATTGTGCTCTTGAGCAATGACAAGGGAAAGGCCATGTTTTCCAAAAAAAAAGAAAGAGTGAACTTCATCTTTTACCCTATAGTTTCATTTTTGTGACGCAACTTATCTCATTTAACAAAATTTCTATAAATCAACCACATTTAAAGAAACTCATACTAATTAGGCTCTGTTTGAAAATTAAAGTTGGCTGTGTAATGCCGATCATTTTATCGCAAAAGGAAAACGTTGGGTGGAGGGGGTTGGCTTAGGTGGCAGGAATTACTGAATTAGGGCTGAGATTTGCACGTCGGATAAAAGACTTTCATGGTCTCGATCTACCGCCTGGCGCGCGGTGGGTCGCTCCATTGAGCCGCTGGAGCGACGTCAGGGCAAAGGGCACGACCGCTGGCTTGGCCGCGAAGCTCACTGGGTTCAGGACTCCAGGGTTCAGGCTCGCCTACTTCCATGCCATTGCAAGGAGAACAAGTTCAGGTTGAGAAGCAGTTCAAATTTAGGTTCAATCTAAAAATCCAGCAGTTATGGCATTATCTGTCCACTGCTCAAAAGAAACCAAAACGAGTCCAAACTCTAGAACGAACTAAATGTTCCCTAGTATTTTTACAATCTAAAAACGGAGTTCCTTTTTCTTTCATGCGCGAGCAGTATAAAGGTAGTTTCCTTCCCCCAAGAGATATTTCAGGCAGATGCCGGGGTGGACTTGACGTTATCAATGGCAACCTGGACCGGCGTCGGCATGGCTTCTTTGCCCTCGACAAGCTTGACACCGAGCTGACCCATGCTACCTCCCCCAAAGGCGTACACAATACCGGATTCGGCAAGGGCAACCGTGTGATGCGGCTGCTCGGCATTGTTCCAATTGTAGGCACTGGTTGGACTAATCTGAACAAACCTCTCATTTAGGTCCGCAAGTAAAGTGGCTGGCTTGGGAGGCAGGACATCTTCGTTTTCGGCGTCGTTGTCCTGACAAAAAAAGCAAATAAATTTCAGCAAGTCAAGAAGATCATCAACAGCTACATGTGATCACAAGTTTCTTCAGGACAAGGAAACATTTTAGTACTATAAGAGAGAAAGGTTTAATTAATCGAACCTGGAAGCCCAGATTATGGGACCCCCGGAAGCCAAAGGAGTAGACATCTCCGTTATCCGCTACGACGAAGGTGCACCATTCGCCAGCTGAAACATGCACGGCCTTCACGTTGTTCAATCCCTCCACTGCCCTGGGGAGGGTAACGCAGTCCTCTGAATCTCCATGTCCTAGACAGCCAGAGCTATTCCATCCCCAGGTGAACACACGTCCATCGCGGCACATGACCGCAGCGTGCCAAGCGCCAGCTGAAATCGACATTGGCCTTATGTTGAATGCCTGAAAATGTCCGATCAACTTTGGAACGCCCTCGAAGTCCTTGTTCCCATGACCAAGCTTGCCTCCTAAACCACAGCCTAAAGAGTACACTGACCTGCATATTACAACACAAGATCAGAATTTTATACTCGGAGTTATACAGTTAATGAATGATGTGTATAGGAGGAGCAAATGCTTACATTCCGGTGGGGTGGTAGGATAACAGAAGGAGGTAACAATTGCCGGCAGCAATCTGCGCGACAAGGACATCATCAAGCGGTCCAGAGAGAAGACGAGGCTCGACATCACTAAGCTCTGAAGAATGACCAAGCCTCTCGGCACGACCCCAAGAGAAAGTATAAACGCGCCCCTCTCTGGAGAGAACCGCGGAGAAGTAGCCTCCTATGGATGCTTGCACCACAAAGACACCTTTCAGTGATTCCAGTAACTTGGGGCTGTTAACGCAGTTGCCATTAGATCCTCCATACTGATCCAACCATCCAAAGGTATCAAGCCCAAATGTGTAGACACTTCCCGTGTCGCTGACAAGCATCGTTCGCCTTAATCCAACCGCAGCTTGTGTGATTCTGATGCCTTGCAGAGAACTACAATACAACAAGAGTTGTTTGTTACATTGGTATAATAACTGATAGTACGAAAATTCATCCAAATCAACAGACTACCTGATAAGGCATGGCTTGAACTTGTTTTCTCTATCTCCAAGTCCAAGCTGGCCTGAGCAATTCACGCCAAATGAGTATACATCCCCCTTTGCTGTGACAACAATGCTGTGGCCTGGTCCAGCAATAACCTGAGATTTCTCACGGCGGTAATTCTTCTCGCCGACCAAAATGTACCTAAGGACGAGCTTCCAAGAGCCCCCACACCGTTGCTTCAGCCACTCCTTCTCTTTTGGTTTCATTGGCTTAAACATGGCCCTTTCCTGGCACATGTCGAATGCAGCAAGCTCTGGAAGAGAGAGTGCCAAGTCTGGTGGGAAGTTTGCAGGATCTCTGAAGAACTTGCATGTAGCCTAAACAAAATAGCATCACCCCGGCCCATCATAATTCATACAAAACCCAGGTGCTGAAAGCATAAGAACATAAATGTAGTACAACTTGCCTCCAAAGCAGCGAGATCTTTAGGATCCAGCTCACAGGATGAGAGCACACGGAGGAGAACGGACGGGTTCACAGTTAGGAGGAATTGCTCTGTGGCTTCGTTTACAGAGCAATGGTGTTTTGTGCCCTCTGCTTCTCGATCCGGGGAAGATGAACGGGAGCTGGCATCATTGACTATGGTGTGGAATTGTATAACCAGGGCGGCTTTGCTTCCTGTGGCGTCCATTGGGCACTCCATGATCTAGTAGCTGCAGGGGAAAAAACTTAGTAAATCACGAATAATGATTTTGTAGACAGAACAGAAGTTAGTTAAAGAGTCAAATCATGCATTGTAATTTCTTAGAATGCAAATAGCAAATGATTATGTTGTTATATAACTAACTAATGCGCGCTACCTTGTCGAAGACAGAACTACATAATGATCATAAAACATGACAAGAGTGCTATGTGATCCTATATTCAGCAATTCTGGAGATGAGATTAATAACAACGGGACCAAAACCTCTGGTGATACAAGTGTATGGAAGTATCCCATACTACCATGAGAATCCAATGCACAACACGAGCTGCAAGCAGATATTACAACTACTGTTTACACTCCTACGGAAGTAAAAATATCACACAAATCTTAACAAGATGAACTTATTATAGATCCAACACCATTAATCATCATCATCAAGGATGAATCAACAGAAAAAAAGTTCGTCAGTTACACATCCAACCAAGAAAAATAAGGGAAAGAGAGACGATCCGTGGTCATGAAGAGAGTAACCAAAGATTCCCCAACCCCAATCAAGGCCCAGATCACCAAGTCTTCCGATGATCCGTCACCTAAAACCCCAACTCCAAACCAGCACAGTCACCAGTCACCAACAAACTGAAGAAATCAAGAGGAGTTCACGAACAAGCGGAAAAAACCCTTCCTTTCCCGGTGATAACGAATCGGACCGATAACCACTCCCATCTAAACCAGCCTCCCCAAACCTCTTCCCGATCCCCACGAATTCCACACCGGAGAAGACCCCCAACAGATGCTTTTATTAAGAAAAAACCTGGACGGAGAAAAGGTGATCACATGGAGGTTTGGCGAGGCGCAGTCCGATCGGGGTGATCGAACTGCCGCAGGTTTTATCTGATCTCCGCAATGCTGCGGAACTTGGGGGGCGATTTGGGGGCGGAGGTAAAAACTCTCCGGGGAATTGGAGAGGAGGTGAAAGGGAGGGGAGAGGAGATATAGAGGGAGACCAACTCCCGTGTATATATATGCAATACCGGTGGGAGCCGCCACCTCAGACTCCTCGTGGCCCCTGGATTCCTTGCGGCATGCTGGAAGGTGGTTGCTTATCTTCCAAATTGCTCATGCAAATCGTAACGAACATTTTTCGGGATGGCTTCTTCTGTATTTGGTGTTAACTGTGGATTGTTATTTCTGGTGGCCAACGCGTGCGACTGGCCCCTCTGAGGTACACGAAACGAATCTACGATTTGGCAGATAAAATGATATCGGAATGAATGGATGATAGTAGGTAGATAGATATAGACGGAGTAATAGGAGTTTAGTCTGATCTTTCATTCTTAAACTCGTTTTAAGCTAATTTTGACTGCGATTAATCTTAAACCCTGGGGATACATTTCGTGTCCACTCTCCTCTAACGCCTCCTTCTGGATCTAAAAAAACGCCTCCTTGTGTAGCTGAAGAAAGAGTGTATCAGCTTCCATCCAAGAAAAAGAGCAAAATGACATACGCTCATGGTGCACCAAGCCATTTATGCCGTGCAATACTGACACCGACTACAACGTAATCAAAGGCAGGTAGTGCGTGTCACTACCTTTGGCGATATCCCACCCGCAAGGCGGCGACGATGATGAATGCACGGGAAAAAAGCATGGGTACATAAGATGACAGACACTTCAGCTCAAAGCCATTGGCAGCTAATTACAAAACGCTGTTTATGATATCTCATAACCTGAAACGAAATGGTTTCCCAGATCCAATAAGCATTATCCCAACAAGTTTACCAACACGGCAATTCTATGAAACTCTGGTATACGATGGATGAACAGATCGGCTTAAGAACGACTAGGAACAGGAAAATTTTGGTACAGCGGTGAAGACTGCATTGGTACGGTAGATATACAGGGATACATTTGGGGGGCGGGGAAGATCAAGGCAGGGAGGCGAAGGATGGTAGCAGCCAGCCACGTCCTGTTGCGAGCTCCACATAGGCGCCGAACTTCTCCTGCGCGTTCGGGATGTCGAGGATCAGATCATCGAGGCCTTCCTTGACACGACCAAAACCATTTGTCATCTGGTTGATGGTTATCAGCCCCTCACTGAAGCACTCCTGCAGCAGAGCCAAGATGCTAGCTTCATTCTGCTTCTCCATTGCCATGACCAGTGCTTTCTTCACCACTTCATGGTTGAAGAACGGCATTCCAAGGTCACGGATGCATTGGCAGGCTTCCCCCAAGTCGCCACCAGTTTTGTATTCTTCAAGGAGCTTTGAGATCTTGTCCTTAGCGTCTTCTACTGCCCAGCCAGTGCCGCCGCCCCAGCAGCGCAGAATTCTCTCACCAGAATGGCGAGCTGCAAGCAGGGCGCTGGCCATCTGGACAGTCTGACTACCACAGCTGTTTGGGCGTAGCTTGATGCTGATGTCATCCAAATTCAGTGGGATCAAGACTTCATCAATCACTGCCCTGGCCAGGAACAGGGCAAGTTCACTGGGAGCATCCACAATGTCGAGGGCAGTGTCTTCTGCTGACTGCAGGAGCATTATGAATCCCTTCATGATGTCATCTGTGGAGAACAGTTCCAACCTGAGTGAAGAAAGGAGTACAGAAGCCATTTCCTTCTCCCTGTTCTTTCTGTCCATGGCAAGCGTTATAAGCTTCTTGAGAAAAATGGCATTGTATTCTGGGGCAGAAAGTTCTTGAAGGCTTCTAATGAGTTCCGGTATGTCATCTGAGAGAAAATACTCCTGAATTATGTGGCCAGATTCTACTTTAAAACGCTTGACCTTTTCACCACTTGCAGTCACCATATCTTCATCAGAGGCAGCAGATTTAGTGAATGAAGCATCAAGCCATCCTTCGGATATGGCTGCTGAAAGCAGCTTGTCAAAAAGAGTTTTGGCAGAAGGAATATCAAGGCTCAGGTCATCAACACTCTCAGCTACCCGAGCAAAACCCTTCGACACTTGATTAGAAGTGATCAAACAACCTGCTGCCGATTCCTTCAATAACTTCAGGATTAATGGCTGTGACGAAAGATTCTCCATGCCAAGGATGAGAGCACGTTTCACTACTTCATGATGGAAGAATGGAAGGCCCAGCTCCCTTATGCACCTAAAGGCTTCATTTGCATCACCACTCTCAACATACTCCCTCAGAATATCCTGGATCCTCTTTTTCGCCTCCTCTACAGAAAAGTAAGTGCTCCCACCCCACTTGCGTTCAACTAACTCAGCATGGTGGGGAGCTGACAAGTAGCTCTTCTCAGCAACTAGCAGAACTTCAATACCTTTTGAGGATTCTGGAAGCAATGCCCTGGCTCGAGCGAGAAAAACAGGAGGCAATATTTCATCAACAACAGCACGTGCAATGAAAACAGCCAAGACATCAACAGCATCTGGTATATCCACAGATAGATCTTCTGCTGACTCCAGAAGCATCATAAAACCTTCACTCATCTTGGAGGACCCCAATAGATCAGCATACAGGGCAGACAACAGAATTGACGCCATCTCTTTTTCCTTATCATGGCGGTCCATTGCCATGGATATGAGCTTCTTGACAAAGTAATTGTGAAACTGATCAGATCCAAGACTCTTTAGCTCGGAAGCTACCAGTGACACATCTCCTGTGCTAAAATACTCTTCAATGACTGGAACTACAAGCTTTCTATAGTCATCTAATGTACCAGGAACCTGCATTTTGCAGTGAAGCATTGTTAGATTATAATATCATATGAACGAAGAACAGAAGTTAATAATAAATGAGAGAGCAGCCAGCCAGGTCAAACCTTATTATTCCCATTAACTAGTTTGCTAAACTCTTGAGATGGTAATGGATCTGCAACACCAAGGTTGTCTTGTTCAATTTTCCCACCAACACCTTCTGAAAGCAGCATAGACAGAGTTATGGCCATATCCGTATGAACTATTAACAATAAGATAATATTTTGCAAAGGGAACCCAATGAATCTACACAGGCGTAAAAGCAGAAAGGAACTATGCAGTCCTCTCAAGAACTACAATTTCAATTGCATCCTCCATGAACCATTATGTAACAGATGAAATAAAGGAGTGAAAACTCCAAATAATTTGTGAACTCGATACTTTCTTCTTACCACCAATTGCAACAAAAAAAATATTAAGTGTTTCCTTTTGTGTCCAACTAAACAAACTTGTTCAAACATAAGGTATCACCATGAGAAGGGAATATAAAAAAGGTTTCAGCATGGAAAAAACACCCCAGTGAACAAAGCATTGCGCTGAAGCGCCTTTTGATTTCTTATCCTTGTGACCAGAAATAATTAGAAGGACAAGAGAATAATCTCCCTAAACAACACAACATTATAAAAAATAAATCAGAAAGCACAAGGATGCCGACATCATGCAACATGGGAATTCATCAAACATAGGACATACTTAATCATCGATGCTGAAATATCATTACAAAAGGTAGACGTGTAGCACATGAAATATACGTAACAATTCATAAGATGCTAGCTTCACCCAAAATCACCATGTCTGAACAGCCCATGACCCTAAATGTGACAAATTCAGACAAATTATCAACCTTTTAAGTTTCTGTGCTGTCGGTCTATAAAGTACAACTTCATAGAATATGTAGCTCTTTCATAAACAACGCTTCTACAAGCCCACATGGAGCCACGTACTGCCACGTGGCATTAAACAATTTAGAGCCTTTTAGTCAAGAACAAGCAAACCAGACACTATCAGAAACCGCCAATGATGTAAGAAAGAGTAGCAAGCACAAGCTTAAATCTCCCCAAACATGTAGCCGTAATACCGACTAACCACGGAGCATAAAGACAAAACTCGGATCAACTTCTCGAAAGTCGAAACCGACAAATCCATTACCCTAACATCCAATAAAAATAAGTGGCATCGTCCATTTCCTTCTCTCTGTGTTTGGACGTTTCCAAATTGTCGGTTACGCCTACGGACTTAGGTCTCAATTGAAATTAGGGTTTTGAAGCCCTACCGGACAAAAAACAGACCACCTGGAAGTACCAGAAACCGTCACCAACATACTAAATCAGGACTCCGCCGACATATAACAGAACAAGAATTAGGGATTTGAACCCCTTCCAGACAAGAAAGGACCACCTGGAACTACCAGAAACCGTCGCAACATACTAAATCAGGACTCACCGACATATAACGGAACAAGAATTAGGGATTTGAACCCCTTCTGGACAAACACCTGGATCTACCAGAAACCGTTGCCAACATACTAAATCAGGACTCCACCGACATATAACAGAGCAAGAATTAGGGCTTTTAACCCCTTCCGGACAAGAGAGACCACCTGGAACTACCATAAACCGTCGCTAACATACTAAATCTGGACCGACATATAACGGAACAAGAATTAGGGATTTTAACCCTTCCGGACAAGAAGAGACCACCTGGAACTACCAGAAACCGTCGCCAACATACTAAATCCGGACGCAACCGACATATAACGGAACAAGAATTAGGGATTTTAACCCCTTCCGGACAAGAAGAGACCACCTGGAACTAACAGAAACCGTCACCAACATACTAAATCAGGACTCCACCGACATATAACAGAACAAGAATCAAACAACGTTTATTTTTCCCGCCAGTGAACTAGAAACACAAAGCCGGCAAGATTAAACGGTACAGATTCAATCTCAGACTTAAATTCACTTATGATGCACTGACAAAACTTGACAGACATTAAACAATCATCATACTTGATAAAAAAAATGTACTTCCAATAGACATACTTGATAAAAAAAATGTACTTCCAATAGACAAGCTAATCCATCAGGCATGCATAGCAACAGGAAACCCTAAGACCAACTGGATCCCATCACCAAACTTGCCACCATCAAATTTATGATCTATACGCCATACACCCAGCAATAACAAATCTGAACATCTCCACTCCCCTGCGATTCTAGCCCGCTCTCCCAATTCCCAAAATGATTCTCACAGGCACAGCAAAACATAATTTAGCGCTACGGAGTATACAAAGCACATAGATGCTTATAGAGAAAACCATAGTGATCAAGCAATCACCTTTCTTAGCGGCGTGGTGGTGTGGGAGATGGCGGACGGCGATCCCGCCGTCCGCCGGCGCGCCCCCGCCCGTAGCCACCCGCAGATGCCCCTCCGCCAGCATCCTGGTAGGCGACATAGCCCCGTCCTCCGCAGCCATCTCCCCCTGCCTCCTCCGTGCGCCTTCCCTCCCTGCACCACGCACAAACCCAATCAAATCGAGCGAGAAAAAAGCGACGAAGCGATCGAACCGGCACCGGGGCAAGCAACCAACGAGAAGGAGCGGACGGCGATACCTTCGGAGATCGGAGGCGGGCGGTGGAAGCCGGCGCGGCGGACGGATCACAGGCGTGCGCGGTGCGCCGCGCGGTGAGTACGAGACGGGGAGGAGCGGACCCGAGCGGAGGAGCGGAGGAAGTTTTTTTATTATTATTATGATCGGGTTCCTCGCCCTGACACCTGAGATTTATGGGCCGCGCTGAGGTTAACTTTCTTCCTCCCAGATGAAAATAGATTACCTTCTCGGGATTAAATGGACATTTTAACAGCTTGTCTTTTCTTACTTCCCAAGTACCACCGCGAGGACCGTGAGAGGAAAAAAAGGAGTCGCTGTCGTACCGAAGCTGCTAACCGCAGCAGTAAAAAAATTTACGCGCTGGGTGACAGCAAAGGTTTTCGCAAAAAATAAAAAGGTGACAGCAAAGGTGGGACCACGTGTCAGTAACGTCTTGTTACTTCGCAGAAAAAGAGAGTAACGCCTTCCGTTTTTCTTTTTTTGACAGCAAGTAGTAACGCCTTACGTTTTTTCTTTTGACAGCTACTAGTAACGCCTGACGTGCGGTGTGTGGTTGTCGTGGCGAGGCGCGCCGCGCGTGATAGCGGGGACCTCTTTCCATAGAACGGGCGCATGGACCCGTGGGTATGCAGGTGCTGGAACTGGCGGATGGGGAGCTGGGTGGCGTATGGACGCGGTCTATTCAGGTGGGATGGGGGTGTGGGCTGAGGATGCTAGCAGCGGCGGATGTGGATGGTGGTTTGGCGCTGCCACGCAGGAGAGACATGGTGTCTTGGCCTGGTGATGGACGGTCCAGATGGAGCGCGTAAACCGTGTGCTGCGCCCCTCACATTTGAAACGGAAAAACTTTGCTCTCAAGGGTCCATTTGGTTAGCTCGTTCTGGCTGTGCTAGGCTTACCATGGACGTCCGTTTGGTTAATTTGCTAAGGATGGCAAGAGATACAAGCTAAATACTAAGTACGTGAGTTAGGAGGTTGACGGTTGCTGTTGGATTGTTATGCACGAAGTGGGTTTGCGTCGGAGGCGAGCCAATCTGGCTCGCTCGCGTGGGCAAAGATTTGCTTGCCCGTTCAAGCTAGCTCGCCCCCAAAAACTTGAAATTTTTGACAATTCTAAACACCATGTCTGGTCCGGCAAGGCTAGATTAGTTATTGCCTGGGAACCAAACGGAAGTTTCTTGAGGCGTCAGTCACATGGACTCCGCATAACAACGGCATCCAGCTCCGTCGTCTTTACACCCTGTACGCATGTATGTATGTACTGAGTACGAAGGGATGACTGTATCCATGGCTTCATCTACGTACGTACGTAGGATGAAGAAACAAACAAGCCAAGAGACGTGCGTGATGCGCGATAGGACAAAGGCAAACAAGATCAGCCGGATAGCATCGTCATCGCGTATTGGCAGACTCGGCTTCGGCTCGGCTAGAGCGAGCAAAGTGCCTGGATGCAGTGCGGTGCACGGCTTTATTGGTACTCAACTGAACTCTTTTGTCTCGCAGCTTTCTGTTTGCAAAGCTAGCTAGTGTACTGGATATATATTCAACAAAAGCAGCATCTCGTCCATGATATGATCGTCGAGAAAAGGTGTCAGATCGATAAAGCCAGCGCATGCACGCACGCACGCATGATCGAGCGATCGCTGGCCCTTTTATTTACAGCTAGTGTGTTTTGTTCATTCATGCAACAACCAACGTGTACCATAAGATTTTCTCATCGCTAACTTTGGTACGCACTGGCTAGCTAAAAGAGGAGTGGCTATGACTTGTGGAGGAGGCTGTCGAGGTAGAGATTGAGGATGTATCTGCCGGTGGAGAGGACGTCGAGGCGCTTCTCGCTGGGCTCGTACCGCCCTTTGCGCAGCTGGTAGCGGTGCGTCACCGCCGACACCGTGTACGCCTGCCCTTCGATCGTCACGCTCTCGCCGCAGTGGATGTTCTTCGCCCACCAGCAATGCACACACAGCACAACACACAGGGCGTCAGTATATAATTCAGTCACAGGCCACGCAAACAACGAATTCTGGAACACGTAAACAAGAAAAAAAAAAAAGAAAAGAAAAGGAAGAAGCACGCAGAATGGGCATGACTTAATCACTAGTACATCACCGTAGTGCAAGTGATCTTAAATTCTTATTATTCCATTTTAATACTATTCCATTTCGACCATCTATAGACGCCTGCTAGATGTAAAGGCTTGCCCTGATCATCCTTCCTTACTGCAGGGAATAAACCCTGGTGAACCGACTACCGACGATGCTACAAAAGCAGGGCCGTATCTAGGATTTTGGACGATGCATAATCAAACTATCCTTTCAGTTAATTATATTGCTAGATACTCCTTAGAATAATATCAAATCTTCATGCTAAAATAGTAAAGATTGTGACGAAGCAATAAGTTGCACATGCTCTACCGAAAAGCACCATCATTTTAGTATTTTCTTAAATAAAATGGAATAATCACGACAGGACGTGGTCTCATCTGATGAATACATACAAGGGAAACATGACATTTGCCCTTTGCCCCTCTTCTCATGGGCCTTTTTCTTTTTCTATTTAATGAGCCTTAAAATTCCACGTTAATAAACATAGCTAATTAGTAGTAGAATTAAATACGGAGGCTCCTAATTTTTGGTGGCCGTGAACAAGTGCACACCTTGCACCAGCTTCCACCGTACGGGCATGTACAAAAGCTATTCACGATAGAGTTACCCATATCTCCCTATATAAAACGGTCTTGGCTTCTATACTCTTTTTTCACCCAACCTCGTGCTAAGGGCAAGGTGCTCTTCCTATTTGATGGAGAATACTGGAAAGGTTTATATAGAATATTATGTCAAAAACATCACAAAAAGGGGTTGATCAATGGATAACCGTACAAAAATCCCTGACAACAAAGAACACCTAGCAAGGTAGGCTTAGGGCACTAGCTAGCGAAAAGTAGCCACGCCGGCAATCCGACACCGCCTGCCCGGCCACTGTAAGCACACGCACTCTCTACAACCGCCTCCTTTGGTCCCAAGCTAGTCACCACCACCCAAACGGATCAAATGCCAAATAGAAAGGTGTGTCGGGATTCATCGATGACGGTATGACGCCTCCGAAGAGAGAAAATATGACCATGGATATTGTCGTCATCGACACTGCCACCCACATTGAGACAAGATTCCATCCAAAGCTAGCATCACATGCCACCACTCCACCAAATCCTAAGGAAGGAGATCTGACCAAACCAGTAGTTACTGACGCAACCTCAATTCCCTCAGGCCATGTGTTGGGAATATGCCCTAGAGGCAATCATGTATGATGTAATTCCCAATGTATTCATAAATATTATTAAGTTGTCCTTGTTTGAACATCTGATATGTATCATTGAATATGTGATTTGATTGTGGAACTATGTATTCATGTTGTTCATACTAAATTGTCCTTAGTCATTGAGGTTGTGCTGGACACATAACCTAGACTAATGTGAAAGTTGGCTGATGACTCGGTTCCACTTGTCATGGGCATGGTGATGTCATTCCAGCTTACACGGACTCGGCTAAAGAGTTTAGCGAGTCGGACTGACCCATATTGAGATGCAACGAGTAGGTCGTCATTTGCATGTCTCAATCAATGTAATCCTTAGACCTGAGGTTATCGCACAATCCGAGTTGTGGATCACCAACTTAGGTTCTGTCAAACGTTGTTCCGTAACAGGGCAGTTATAAAGGCAGAGTTCGGGTTGGCTGAGAATCAAGCTGTGTGATGTGGATAACCAAGATGGGATTTTGCCCCTCCGACTGGAGAGATATTCTCTGGGCCCTCTCGAGTGATATGATTCGGGAAGCATGGCCATGCGCGACTTGGTTAACTGTTAACCGGGTCGATCGACTAAGAGTTAGTCGGATGAATCGTATATCACAGATCGAGAAGAGAGTTGAACTATTAAAGGGATGACGATTAATCGCCTATAGTTCGACAAGGTATATCGTGAGGCAAAAGGGACTAAGACGTATGTCACATTGGAAGGCACGTCGTCATGACTCGATGGTACTTGGGAGTCGGCACGTTCTGCTAGGAGCCGCTACCGATTGATCGATTGTGAGTCGGACTCCAATCGTGTCCAAGTCGCCATGAGCCTGCGGGGTCACACACTTAAGAGCAGGAGCAAGTATTTGGTCGGGTTGGACCCGAACTGGAATTGGGCTGACAATGCGAGTTGGACTCGCAGGGTGGATGGGCCACAAGGCTTGGAGCCCACTTCCACTCGGTATATAAGCAGGGGCGTGGGATGCCTAAGGGACACGGTTTTTCCACTCTCATGCGTTGAGAACCCTAGCCCGATTCAGTTCAACCGTCGCACCGGACCTAGCAGTCCGCCGCCGGAGCTCCTCCTCGCACGTGTGGATACCGGCAGAGGTGCTGTACGTTCAGCACTTCGACGATCGCGGGATTGGATCGGCTGGATCGGATCGAGGGACTGCACTGCATCAAGGCGCCGCATCGATAATCCGCAACTGCGCGTCTAGTGGTAATCCTCGTGGCCTTCTACCTCGGCTAGATCTTGGGAGTTCGCGTAGGAAAAGTTTTGTTTATCTCTACGCGTCCCTTCACCATGATCTAGTGGAGAAAGAACTATTCAACAATGTCTACAAGGAGGATGGTCGGTACCAAACCCCATTGAAAATGAGGCTTTTGCTTTGAGCGTTGCATCATTCTAGTTCACCGAACCCAGTGGGTGGGAGAGGGTTTAGCGGTTTAGCCACCGCCAAACTATGACCTAGCGGCAACACGCGTAGAGCAACATCACGACACCATTCGCATGAGCAGTGCATGTGGAACCATGCCAAATCAGGAAAATTTGCCGCCACAACCACGGCTACACAATCGCGCCACTTCAACATCCTATAACCAGTACCACACGAGGCCTCACAGCCACGCTCCCACGTACTCCACTAGGCGAATAGAAAATATGCCAAAGTGCCATCTTGGATGGCACCAACCCCCTTCGAAAATGAGGCTTTCGCTTTGAGAGTCGCATCGTTCAGCTTCATCGAACCCTATGGGAGAAGTCTTAGCCACCGCCAAACTATGACCTAGATGCAACACAATTGGAGCAACATCAAGGCATCATTCGTGTGAGCAGTGTGTGCGGAACCCTGCCAAATCGGATAGGGTACAATTGCACAACTTCAAAACCCTAGAACTAGTACCACACGCTACCGCTTGCACTAGGGGTCAGTCGACCCATCCCACTGACAAAGACGCAGCTAGCAACCGCCTGCTGAGCTACCCTACTCGTCTACTACTATTGTATGCACCTAGAGCATCTTCAACAACACGCTACAAGGATCATTATTGCAAGGAAAGAAATTTAAGAAACTCATACCAAGTAACGGTCTCTCGGGTAGTAGTACAAAACTAGCAGTTTCTTTTGACTACACATTTGGCCACATGTAGATTCGATAATTACCGCGGGCCTTGCCAATATGTATTTTTTACAACGACCACATGTCCAACAATGACTTTGTCGTTACTTTATCCTTGGTATTGGTGGAATGCTCCTTTCTGTGGAAAGAAATGACTCTTCCCTCTTTCCTCTTCTTTCTCTCTCCACGTCATCCAAAGTGGTGAACATCGTATTTCAGTAACAGCCCATGCATGTAGACCGTTGGGGATGCCCGAAGCTTCGGAGTTCACCATTCAAATAGCTATGACAAACTATATATAAGCAAATTTGAACCATTTAAAAGATATTCGTCTTGTCTAATATTAAGCTTTTTGATCAAAAGTCCGATGCAACGCCAAAAAAAAAAATTGGCTACAAATAGCACGAAATCAAAATGAAAAGTTGGAATTGTTTTTATATGTTTCTTCACACATATGTAGATCGATTCGAGAGTAAATTTATAATTTTCGCCAGGACTGAACTTTACGGATTAAGTTTTAAAAATCAGATTATCTTGCGCCCTTTATGGTGATACCGGGCCCAAGCACACAAGTGTATCTGAATATTTTCTGATAAATGGTTGTAAACATAAGTGAAAAAAAAAGACGGCAACATTTAATTAATGATGTAAGTTGTCATGAAGGTAAATTAACTAATGACACTGTGATTGGGGATAAACACGAATAAGTAGCAAGTGCCCTCAACATCTTGGCTTCAAAACAAATCTGGACGGTCCTGGGAACCTAGATCGTCGACCATGGGCGTACGAACGATGACATTGCTAAACTCAGGTTAATCCACACGAAATCTGCACTAATTACTGTTTGAATTCATGTGATTAGATTCAGATCCGCCATTTACATCAGTAAAAAGAATTAACAAAGCGCACCTAAACTCGAGCGCCCACAGCCACACAAGCGGCTGATGAATTGTTAGTTTGTACGTACAGTCGTGCAGAAGTTCTAAAATGTATAATTCATTCTGCAGCCAAGCAAGCAACTACTCCTATCACATGCCCCTGTTGACAACCTATCTTAAGTTGCAACTGGTTTTTATTTATCCAATGCACTGGAAGCATGCAACTTTTTTTTGCGCAAATGGAAGCATGCAACTTCCCTGCTTCGGCGGGCCAAGAGCAGTTTTATTACTCCTACTTGTACTAACTTACAGTGTAAAGCTCGAGGGAGGCAGAGGCTGTCCAATGTCCATCCATTCTGGCATTTGCTTGTCAATTTACGAAAGCTTGAGACAAAAAGCTACGGAGTACTGTACTACGAACGGATCGACTAGCTAGCTAGCCGCACGTACCAGGAGAAATTCAGAAACAGAAGGCAGGGACATACAGTAGATGCAGCAGAATTCAGAAAGGAACAGGCACACTTGCACAGGGAACTAGGGTGTACCGTGGGGAAGCAGCGGACGCCGAGGCATCTGGGCGGCGGCGTGATCTCGACGACCTTGAACGGGTGCTTGTGCTCCTTCTCCCGCTCCAGCTCCCCCCTGTCCCCTCGGTCCTTCTTCCTGCACACCACGGCCAGACGCGGCTGCGCGGCAAAATGACGTAGAGAAGCAAAGATATCAGCTAATTAATCAAGCTCGATCAATTCATCGCACCAACACTTGTGTTTTCTCTGGACAGGATTCTAGTGCTAACCTTGTGGTACGCGATGGAGGTGGAAGCGACCATGGCCATGGCGGGTTGCTTGGCTGCGCCGAGAGTTTCTTACGAGAGAGGCAGAAGCAGAAGGGGGCTGGGTGGACGCGCAGAACGTGGGCAGATTTTTCTTGTTCCGCGGTGATGGATGGTGGTTGATTGGCCTTGGGGATTCTGCAGATGCACCCGATGGAGGTGTGGAACGAAGCTGCGCCACGCGTGTCGATGGAGCGAATCAGGTCGTTGTCACAAATTTCTCATTTCCCCCACCATTTTCTGAGAATTCCACGGGCCGTAAAACGTTTGCATAATTGTACAGGCCAAAGCAATCTCTGTTGTGTTAAGAGCAACTCTAGCAGTTACCGAATCTGGCCGATCCGAACTGGCCGAGTTCGGTTGAACTGAAAAACAAAATTCAATTTTGAAACACAATGCGCAGAACAGAAACCGAATTCAAAACCGAACTTTCAAAAAAACTCATTCGCCCGTTAACGGATCTAACACTAGTTCACATCATCATCATTGCATACATGAGAACGGAGATTAACATAGATAGATAATAAGAAAAAGCAAGAACTAGTCGTCGTCGATGTTGACGACCACCTCCGTTCGGGAGAGCTCGATGGCGGCCCAAAGAGCATCGTCCTCGGCCAAGCTGGCCTTGGACCGCTCCAGTACGAGGCGTGTGACATCGTCCACCTCCTCCGGCGGCGGCGCGTCCACCTCCTCTGGCTGCGACGGTGCGGGAGTGACGGGTCCACCGGCCAACATAGCCGCCGCCGCCTCGATCCGCCGCTCCTCCTCCACGAGGAACGCCAACCAATGGCGGCGCGCGTCCGTGCTGAGCTCCCGGTGGTAGTACCACCGGAGAGCTCCCCGGCGGCGAGCGCCTAGGCTCACCCGCTCGGCGGGGGTGAGGAGGGCGTCGGCGGCGGCGGTTCTATTTCCTCACAACGGCGGGGAAATGTCCGGCGAGTTAGAGTTAGGGTTATGGTTTCCCCGCGGCGGGAAAACCGACCGTCGACAACAGCGCGAGAAAGAAGGGGCGGAAGCTAGCGGCGGTGCGGGGGTGGAATGCAGCGGAGAGGGTTTCGGATTTGGAACCGAAAAGCCCCCTCGAAGCCGTAGATATATGAGCGACGGAGAAGTCGTTTCGGTTCACCGAAAAAAAAAATCAGACCAGACCAGTTTTCGCTAGTTGGTCGGGCCGTTTTTTTCCAAAACCGAAAACTGAGTTCGGTCCGCCCGGTAACGGCCAAGACTAAAGAGATGCTCTAAGGTTTCCTCGTTCACCTTAGAAGAACACATCCGTTTAATTCCTGCATCAGAATCTTTCTGAAGTTCGAGCCTGCCTAAGATCACCATACAACCACTAAAGCTACGCTGCCATGCTCCACGTCATCAGCTGCACCTACCCAAGTAACCAACCGAGCTAGTAATAATATTTTCCCTACTCAGTTTGTTCCGATCTCAACGGGGCATGCATGTATCACATGGAAGGACATGCATGCGTGGCGCAATCTGAGTATCTGACGAACAGACAGGGCCTCTTCATGCATGCATGCAGTGCACCGCATCAGATCGACCGAACCACCTGCCAAGATTGCCGCCGCATAAGACGGGGAATCCAAATCCGGTGCATGTGCCTTCGGTGCCTCCGTGTCATCGAGATGGGGAGGGCTTGGCTCGAGAATAATGGAGATTCCGAGGCATCCAGACAAATAAAGAGCATCGTTTCGTAGTTATATGTATCCTGCACACGTTCGGTCGCTCTGCAGAGATCGAACCACATGCATGGCTGCAGGTGAAGCCCTTGGAAGCTAGCTAAGCTGGTAATAATCGCTAAATCAGGTGCGTGATCGATGATGATCAGTTAGGTGATAATCATCGCCTCTAGGAGCTAGAGGATCGATGTCGGCTAGCTAGGTACTAGCTATAATCAATCTGGGACTTTGACGGAGTAGTTAGTTAATTTGATTCGGCGCGGGAGGGGCTGTAATATTTTTTAAATCGGCCGTTTTCAGTTTAATACCTGATCATCGATCTTCGATCGGGGGTGAACTGAACCATGCATGTCAGCATGTGCACTCTATGGTCTATAGGGCATATATGCATTTGTGGACTCACCGAAGCTAGGGCCTAATCCGCGAATTATAGAACCATTAATTAATTGATGATATCAAAATTATCAAGTACTACTATCATTTTGTTTTACACCAACTGTCAAGTACTAGTACATGCACGCTTATGTCAGTCACAAAGAGTGTTTGCATTAATTTATTCAGTCCAGGCCAGCCTATAGCAATATATATTCGTTTATGATTGCGAATACACTGGTTAGAACAGTATTGCTATAGGCTGGCATGTACTGAACAATATATATCACACCAAAAAAGACGAAAACATTAAACTAATTCGGCTGTCTTGGACAATTCCAAGGTCCAAAAACCTAATGACAAGTTTCAAGGCCCCACATGCTGCCTTAACCACCGCTTCAACACCCTAAAACCTGAGAACCTAAACCAAAATACTACTCCTACGCACCTTAATTTGATTAAGAATGCTCCTAGGGCTCCTACCTAGCCCTCCTCCGGTCCTACCCAAGTTAATAATTGTTAAGTTTCGTGCGCTAACCAACGCAACCAAAAGACGGATGTGATGGAAAAAGCTAAGCAATCCAATTATACATTTTAACAATAATTTACACAAATTGCACGCACGTACAGTAGTCTCGTCGCAATCATGACGGCGTCAACCTTCCTCCTCGGCCGGCCTCCTGTGCGTGCTCGATCATCAGTCATCAGGGGCGAGACACGAGCCGGGAAAACTTGCGACCAACCGCCATTACAATAATCCCGGTAGGTTTGTGTCCTAACCGACCGCCCTAATCATCGCCTTGTTGCCGAGCAGGCTCAAATGCCTTTCGCCAACTCCCATGTGCTTCCATTTGCATGTTCATATGCCCAATGACGGTAGTATAATCTATCCTCTTGCATGGCCGCGGCAGATGATGCAGCTCCCGAAACATTTCCCAAACTTTAGACGACAAGGCGTCAAGTCTCCACCCAAATGCCAAAACCCATTTTACAAGTTGCGTACATGCATGCATTACGCATGCAGAGATGAACAAATATATTATGTGTATTACGTCGTTTCCAAACTAGGAACTGTACTTGGCACATCGGAGCATTTTTTCAGTATTCGAAGTTGCAAATCTGCATTTTGTACCGTGAACTTGGTACAGAGTAACACTAAACAAATTGGTTTGACACCATGCTCTGATAACTGCATGAAGCTAGTAGTACACGGAAACAGAGACTCTAAATTAAATTCGATGAAGCCGACCTGTTAGTGACTGTCTAAAACGATCTTGGAGTGTGACATTTCAAGGCAGAAGCTCCTGATTCGAATTTGAGTTCCCTCTCAAAAATAAATAAATAAGTCGACGCGGGGCCAGGTGGCAGCGCCGTAGCTTCATGGAAGCTCCTACAGTTTGTTTATTTTCATTTGAGTAAAACTCTCCGCGAATTGCTTCTCCTTTTGCGAGCCTGCCTGCCGCTTTGGACTGTGCGAAGTTCTCCTGTCCCTGTGTCCCCCTCATTGACAAACACACGCACGCTTCTAAAGCTTGTCCTTTTCCTTTTGCATGCCTCTTTGCCCCCCCTCGATCGCCTCCTATATATACACCGCAAAGCCCTGTTCCTTCAGCCACCATCTCCACTGCCTCTTCCTCAACACACCACCTGCAAAACAGCCAAGAGTCACCTGAGCACGGTCAATCTCCATCCATTAATTTTGCGAGAATGATTAAGCTGAGGTGCCCCAAGAGGCTGTTCAGGAGGAGCAGCTCCTCCAAGAGCAGCAGCAGCAGCAGTGGCAGCAGCGACGGCGGCGGCGATGTTGTCCGAAGCGGCAGCGGGGAGATCGAGTGGGAGGTCCGGCCCGGGGGGATGCTGGTGCAGAGAAGGGACGGGAGAGGGGAGGAGATGATCACCGTGAGGGTGGCCACCACTGGCTTCTCCTGGCATGAGGTGTCCATTGGAGCTACCTGCACTTTTGGTGAGTACTACAATTTCTGTTTTATTACCCATTACTAATTTGCTGGCTACTCAAAGCTAATACTAAAAGTTAATAAGATTGGTTGGGGAATGTATGGAGATGACTAGTGAGTGATTGGTAGAATGTGTTCTTGGAAAGTTGGCTGCCTCGGCCATGATTCCTTTTGGGCTTATATTCCCCTAAAGCACACACCTTTTGTGGTAAAAGATGAATGAATATTCCCCAAGATCTTTAACCACAATAAAGGGGCACACCGGCACTCCTTTCCATAATTCAGTTGTTATAGGCACGATAAACTGCAAAGTTTTCAGACAAGTTCAAGTGTTCAACAGCAAAGATGATTACTTTAGTTTGCTTGGTTCTAGATGCAGCGCAACCGGCCTGTACACGTCGATTGACAATCCTTAGTGGCATTTCGGTTCATAGTACTAACTACTGCAAGTAAAGAGCACCTTTTACAATAACAGCTAGACAGATTCAAGCATTTTGACAAGCCTCTGGACCTGTTTACACAGCTAGATCCACTACTTTTATTATCATTTTTCCTAGTTGAGTAGTTGACCCTTGGGAGCTCCTGAAACCTTATCATGGAGACGTGATTAGCAAGGTCTCTTGTTTCAGTAATAAAATGACTGACAAGGGCCAGTGCTGTGCTACCCTCTCCTTCCATCCTCTCCTTCCATACAGCTCCATAAGTAGAATAGAGTACTTAATCATGGCGTTGTCCTTGTAATAATCAATAAAAAACAATTACATGGCCATGCCTGGACAAGGATCTGCAATGTGGCTGGCATCGTGCACTACCAGCACAAGATGGTTCAGATGAGGAACCTGAGTGGAACTTTCCTGCATCTTGTGTGCTAGTACAAAGCATAGCTAAACGTGTTTGTTATTACGAAATGTAAATTTAAATATACATTAATTTGGATCTGAGGCCTAACATGTTCTTTCTTGTTGCCACAGGAGAGCTGAAGGTGATAGTGTCCATGGTGACAGGGCTGGAGCCCAGGGAGCAGAGGTTGCTGTTCAGGGGCAAGGAGAGGGAGGACAGCGACCACCTCCACATGGTTGGGGTGAGGGACAAGGACAAGGTGCTGCTCCTTGAGGACCCTGCACTGAAGGACATGAAGCTCCGGGCCTCGCTCGCGGCCCAGGCCGTGCAGAGCCCGTATCAGAGTTTTATCCAGGTGTAGGCTGGCCCGGCCCGTCTTGCCTCGCCTGCCGTGCTAACTGTTAGAGTAAATCAAATCACACCATCAGCCTGTTAGGTGTGAAAAATCCCTCCTGATTGGTGATCAACTGTTGCTGATCAGTGCTAAGTACCACTCCATGGAATGGAAGAGCAAAGGGCCTCCTCGTGTGAGAGTTAGAGTACTACCCAACTCCTATTTAACTGTCTGATGATCGTGCAATTTGTAGCTAGTTGAAAGTTTAAGTTTCCTTAGATGATGGAAGGGCTAACCTTCCGGAGTTGCAAGTTTAAGTGTGTCTGTCATGCATGTTACTAGTAGAGTTAGATTGGAGAATGTAACCTTAGATGGTGCCTGCGGCATAGTGTTTGCTTTACACTGCTACAGGTTCTTCTGTTGTGGAATCAGATGTATCAATGTATCACGAGTCTGCATTTTTGTTGTCCTTTTTCCATGAAGATCTTTGTTCTTGAATTGGAGTCTGCTTGTCTTGTTATGCAACAAGGATTAAAACTACAAACCTTTTGTTTGGTGAACAACAAGAAAAATAAATTATGATAACACTTTGGGTTAACGGTTCTGAAGTCTGACGTGTAGAAATTTCACATAGGTGCAAGGCTAATATTAACAGGCGAATGGGTATTAGTATTTTCGTTTTTTGCCGTGCTGCTGATGTGATGACGCTAAAGCAGACGGTGTACTGAAGTCTGAAAACGTCAACCACATTTTTCTTTTGTAGTGGAAGATGACTAGATCTAGATAAGTCCGAATTTGGTTTGTGAATTGTTATCCATTTCACAGACATGATCGGCACATATAAAAGGGGTATATGTAAATCTCTCTGTCTAGCTAGGTTTGTGCATTCCGCTTCATCAGAAAACTGGTGAACTCCAATAAGCCTGACAGACCTCACGATGGTTTGGCTCACTTAAGTCGGTTACCCTAGATAAATCACATAACCATCTGAATTCCAACTTCCAGGAGAAGTAAACTTTAAACACAGCCAGGAAGCTATTACTGAATATGTGAAGCCTTTTTTGAGGTCGCCTTCTCCGTGCACGCAAAGTCCAAGAATTACCGGAAAGACAGATCGATGCAACACACACACACCTACTTGTCACCTGTCAGTAGACTCTCGGGCTAGCTTATCCAGCTCTGGCACCGCTAAATCTGGGCGAATCAAACAGCCTTCGCATATGGATTTGCCTCTACCTTTTGTGAAATCCCCAATTCGTGAACCCTAGCTCTCTCGGCAGGAATCTGGAGGCAAAATCGCCTAATAGAGTTCAATCTTAGCGCCATTTCACTGAGAATTTGAGGATTTCTCATCAATTTCACGTCAATCGTTGCGGATTGCAAAAGCTAGAAATGAAGGAGATACACCTAGCTCGAGAAATCCTCAATTTGGGAACCCTAGTGCTCTCGACAGAAATCTGGAAGCAAAATCGGCTAATAGAGTAAAATCTTAGCGCCATTTCACCGAGAATCTAAGGATTTGTCAACAATTTCACGTCGATCATTGCGGATTTCAAATTATCAAAAGCTAGAGTTCTACGGACATGGCTTGGGGTCAGGAGGGAATCGAAACAAAGAAGGCAGAAATGAGACGGAGAGGAGGAGAACTTACTCGAGCCCGGCGATTGGATCCAACCAGTCCAGCTACTTCTTTGGCAGCCACCACGCCATGGCTCGACGGCGGCAGCACCTTCGTCGCCACTGCTTCGCCTCCGACAAGAACACGCGGTCGGTCGGCCTCGGACAAACACTCGTGAATCGGGTCAGGCAAAGAGAAGGATTAAAGAGCTTATCGGGTCAGGTCGGGCGGGCGCCCGTTAAGAACCTACATGGCGTCTGAGATGTGGGCCGCCCTTGTCGGAATTTCTGTCAAAACGGCTAAACCGGGTCATTTGGGTTTTCTGAAACAATTAAGCTCTGGACCTGTGGTTTTCTATGGCAAGACGCAAAACCTATGCCTCCGTAAAAACCTAACCTCAAAACATGTGTTTTTTGAAATTTACTCTTTATAGAGTTTGGCTGTAACACTCTTGAAGAATGAGTAGTCAGGGTCTGTATCCAACCCCAACAGTCCGGAGCAAGAGTAGTACGTACCCCTCTCTCTAGTCCCTTCCATCGTCCATTCCCTGTCCTGAGCTCATCACATCACTCCCAATCTCCCATCATTCTGCCCAGACGGATGCGAAGGGGTTTTGACCTACACGGGCACGGCTACACCTACTTCTACTTGCTCCCACTCCCACGTCCATCGGAAAGGCACGGCCACGGGCCACCAGGTCATCCTCCACTCGAGAAAGAAAAGCAAAACGAAAACGAAAACGGAACACGACTTATGTTCATCATCACCTGGGAGCTGTTTGGACGCTGACGCCGCATGCGGGAGATGAGCTGTATCCGTTTGGTTGGCGCTGCCATGCATGCACGTATGTATCCTTCTTTCTTTTCTTGAGCGACGCGTGCGGTCGCTTTGGCTCGGACACGGCGCGCTTGCTTGCTTTCACGCCAAGGCGAAGCTCCCTCCTCTTCTCCTTTTTGCGGCGAGGCGTCGCCATCGCCGTCGGCCGTGAATGATATCGGAGCTGGCCTGGCCTGCAGCATCACCGGCCGGGCTGCCCACCTCTGACTCTTATTAAAGCCCTTGCAGCCTAAAACTGTACTTCCTCTCCCGTAGCAAAATATTTTTTGAGGACGCAACGGTCAATCCCCGTGATTCGATTAGAAGAATATAGTTGGCCCAGTTTATAAGGAAAACCGGGCCCGAAAACCGATACAAATGCAGGCCTTATTCAAGGAAATCCATGCAAAAAACCTTGGCAAAGAACACACACAAGAACCGAATAAACAAGCCGCTACCATCAGGACGAACCTCCTCCACTCCAACAACGCCGAACAGGAAACGGCTCCTTGTGCCAGAAGAAGATAGGCAGAGCAGGGCTTCTTCGACGACCGGAGCCAGAAGTGGTTGTCCTGACGGGAACGGCTCGCGCATCGGCAAGCCGTGTAGCACGAAGTCGTCCTCCCTGGCCAGGACCACAGCAAGCAAACTCCGCCGCCAAACGAGCTCTCCAAAGGCAACGCCTCCAAGGAAGATGTGGCGTCCAAGGACGTCGCCGTTACCTGACCCGGAAACCGGATCAGAGCTTTCGCTCGGAGTCACCTCATTTGCAAAAGGTGGGATGTGGCAGAGCTGCAAAACGATGCCTTCAAGAAGGAAGCGACGTCCGAGGACGCCGTCGTCGCTGGCACCGACCCCGTCGATGCTGAGTTTTCACCCGCAGCCACCAAACCCAGCGCGGACAGGAGCATAGAGCAATAGTCGAATCTGACCAGAGGCCACTGCACCACAGCGAGCGCCGGCGAAGCTCGCCGAACGCCACGCGCCAAACCACCACCGAGCACCGCTCAGGGAGCCGCAACCGCAACCGCCCCCCACACCGGATTAGGCCACGCCACCCAGGGCACACAAGTAGTGAACACGGCAGCAATGCCAGGCCCGCCAGGTCCAGATCGGGCCCGCATCAACGCGGACGGCGGCGCAAACTCCAACGGCGCCCAGCCTAGCACCAGATCCGGCGCCGCACGCCCAGGCCGTGGCCCGCCAAGCCCAGATCGGAGCCGCAAAACCACCGACGGCCATGTGCCACCGCGCCAGCTCTGACCGCCACGCCCCGGCGGTCTCCTCGCAGCAGCGTTCCGCCAAACGCTACGGCCTCCTCGCGCCACCCCCTTCTCAGAACGGCGCACTCCCGCACCTCTTCGAGCACGAACTCCACGCGAAGCCGCCCCCGCGCCAGATCGGGCACCGCCAACCTCGGATCTCGCACCGCTACCGACGGACCCGGCCACGCCGCCCAAGAGCCCGACGCAACAGCCACCAGAGCATGCAGATCAGGAGCCTCCAGCCCCAAAGCCCCGCCGTAGAGGAGGAGCCTGCACTGGATCCCGCCGCTCCCTCCACAGATCCGGCAGCCCTCCACGGAGCTGGCGCCGCCACCTGCAGATCCGACGCCGCCGGTCATCAGAGCGCCTGGAGGAGGACGCGCAACAGAGGGGAGAAGGCCCCGCGGAGAGAAGGCCCCGCCGCTGCCGTCTCCGCGTGGGCTTTGCCCGGCGGGCGAGGGGGCAGGGAAGGGAGGTGGCGGGCGAGGTTGCGGGCGATTTGGGTCGCCGCCCATATAGCCCCACGCGGAGCGACGCGGGGGCAGAGGCATACCTTTTCGTTCTCCCCATTCCAAAATATTACATGTATTTAGATGTATTTTAGTATATAAACATATTTACACAAATTTGAGTCAGGGGACGGAGAAAGTACTCTCGTTGATCCATAGTAAGTGTCCTAGTCTTATATAAAGTTACCAATTTTGTTTTTTTTAAACACAAGACACTTATTATATATCGGAAGGGTATGTTCCCGGTGTTTTTAAAAGAAAAGTTGTAAGGATACGGTTTTTTTTTGGATATAATGATACTACTCCCTCCGTCCAACAAAAGATGTCTCAAGTTTGTCAAATTTTGAATCTATCTAGACATGACTTAGTATGTAGATGTATTCAAATTTGATCAAAATTAAGACATTTTTTGTTGGACGGAGGAATTACTGTCTTTTTTTCAAGTCAGGGTTTCGTGCATGAATACAGACGAGTGTGACGTACACGATCGATGGGTAATAATGCATGGTGTGAGATTTGGAGAGCAAGATCATCTTTCTTTTTACAGATGAGAGCAAGACCATCTTGATAACGAAAGAATGACCTGACCCCGTTCATCGTGCTCTCGTCTGTCTTGACGTCTGCTGCTCGCTGCACGCCTGCACTTGTAGTGTACGTACCGCCGTTCAAGTTCTTCTACTAGCTTACTTTTTTTTTTCTGACAGCAAGTTCTGCTAGACCTTAATTGGTCTTAATTGGTGCTTGCAAAATCGGGGATTAGTTGGGCAGCAACCTGCACGGACCAGAATAGGCCGGCGCGCACTACACCAAGGAGATCAAGTGGGGAGGACGTGCAAAAGGTCCACAGCTCGCTTTCGACATTGAAATAATCCATCGTACGTCCCTGTTTCCGGTTCTAGTTCTTTCTTCACACAACACCTGGTGCGCACAAGTGTCCCATACCTCCCGAAGTACTAGTCGAATCTATCTAGTATCTGATCCCCGCAAAACTTTTCTTTTCTTTTCTTTTCTGAGAGAACCATCCACGTTTTCGTACGGTTTTCTGTTCCTTCCAAGTCAGCCGTGCAGTTTAGTTACCTGGACACACCATCCAAATCCTTCTGCAAGTACAGAGCACGTACCGATGGCATCACGAATTTCCGGGTGGTTAATCTGAACTATGTACGCTCTTTTCCCGGATCAGGTAGGAAGGACCGAGATCCAGTGCCTTGCCCGAGGCAGGCCACGGTGTGCCATGCCCCATCGTCCACCGCATTTTAATTAACAAAATTACTACACGTACGACACTTTGCTGATACGATTCTCGTACGACGTGAATCTAGTGGACTTCCTTGCTCTATGCTGCTCCATCGAAGGCTGCTATGCAGCGTCGTACGAGAATTGTACAGAATTGATCGTACGTATAGCAGCTCTCTTTAATCAAACGGTCCGAACAAATAGTGCCCGATAGCACTAGCTGCTAGCCGTTAGAGATTGGATTGGACGGTGGATATAGGGGTGCAAGGCACGCCGTGATCTGCCTCTGGCAAAGCAATGGATCCTGATCATGTAGAAAGATTGTGCCGATTTATGGCATAAGTCTCATTTTCAGGCACCTCTGGCAAAGCAATTAATGTGCGGGTAACCTTTTCTTCCATGGCTTGAGAATGTACGGCTAACTTTTAAAAAAATTGTACCGTGCTCCAAGTGCCGATTCATCGGAAGGGTGCACCATAAATAAATGATTCTACAAAAAAACTCTTCTCGCTGCCTTATCTAAATTCGTGTGACTTGGCCAGAAGGACAGCACTCCAGTGTACTCAAATTTCAAACATAAGGATCTGTGTACATTTGTATGAAAATTGAAGTGTTTCCTACATCAAGTTCCATGGTTCTAGTTCACGGGAAAAACTCTGTGATTGACACCATTATAGGCCTTGTTTGGTGTTAGTATAACTTTTTAGTTACTAGAGTCTTAGTATTTGAGGGGTTTGGATTTTCACCCAAAACTCTCGAAACCCCCCAAAAATGGAGAGTTTTGTGGAGAAAAACTAGGAATAATCCCCTCTAAACCCTTCATACCAAATAATTATTTGGTCTTTTACTGTTTTTCAATTTTATAATATCTTAAAAAACATCCCAAAATTTTTAGTGATTATTTTTCTTGATCCGGCGCTCCCGGAGTCTCCACCTCACACTCTCTGCAAGGGGGGACCCACGAGAGCACCCGTGTACACGTCACCAGTGTTCTTTCAGGTAAACGGTCATGTTGACCCTGCCGTTGATCTCACGCCCCGTGCGTTCACGACCGTCCGTTGCTTCCCCCGCCCTGCCGACGCCGCGCCTCCTGGCCTGTTCCACAGCAACCGCAGGGCTCTTCGAAAAGCTCCCCACTAGACAAAAGCAAAGCACAAGGCTTCCTTCCACAGCGCAGGGCAATCCCTCTCCTCTTCTTCTTCTTCTTCTTCCTTCCTCGCCCAAAAGAAGCAAGAATCTGCGCCCCGTCCGTCCCCACGGTTTCTCCATTTTCCTTCCCTTCCTCTCGTCTCTGCTGCCTCTCCAGACTCCAGAGCTCACCTAGCATCAGATCCTTGGCCCTCCCAGGGCGGTTTCCGAATCCGGCCAACCCATCTCCCCGCCAATGGATGCGGTTGCCGCTTCTTTTGCTGCCCATTTTCTGGTGTAACTACCTGCCCTCCGGCCATCTTCCTCCCTGCGCTTTTTTTTTCTTTCGCCAAGGCCAGGCTCTCCTCCTCCTGCTGCCAACGGCACGGGCTGTCTGTCACCGGAGAGAGGCCCCCACTCCACCTGTCGTGTTGCTCGCACTGCTGTCGCTGGCAGTCCCTGCCTCCTACCTAGGTTGTTCCTCCCCCTTGCATCGTCTTGGGGTTGGGTCAGTCCAAATCTTCATTCAGGTTCTTGAATTTTTGTTTTGCCCCTTCCTCTAAGATTGTCATTGCTCTTCGATTTGAATGGAAATAGTCATGGCCGGTTGTTGAAAAACCATGCAGTTTCTTCCTACCAAGAAGGTTTCTAGGCATTGTTTTGCTTGTCTTTGGGGTTGGGCTGTTGCTTCTGAATCTGAACTCGCCAAAAGTTTGCCTGGTTTGGCCTGGAGTAAGGATTGCCTGTGAGGATTTTGAGTTCCATTGAGTCTCCCGGGTGCTCCGAATTCGGGGGGTTTTGGTGGAAACATCGGCTTTGGCCTCCTCCTCCTTGGTTGGTTCGAAGAACGAAGAAGTTGCCAATGGGGCCGCCTAGTAGGTTCTGGGCCTCTTTCTGGACCTTCGTCAAGTTCTTGCCATACTTCGCTGGCCTCCTTCTCCTGGGGGCTATTAAAGGTGACATGCTGCTTTTCTCTCTTGGTTCTTTTGGTATTTAAGTTTACTATCTCAGCAACCCTTGT
Source organism: Brachypodium distachyon (assembly GCF_000005505.3). Classification (NCBI taxonomy): domain Eukaryota; kingdom Viridiplantae; phylum Streptophyta; class Magnoliopsida; order Poales; family Poaceae; genus Brachypodium; species Brachypodium distachyon. Next base: position 17,373,130 of record NC_016135.3, read on the forward strand.
GCATTTCCTTGCCTTGTGCACTACCGTCTCTTGGTTACTCTACTGCTTGTGTAGATTCCTGTACATTTCCTTTCAGGGAGCATTTGATTAGCACCACTTTAACTATCGCTATGTTGTTTCAATTGTAGTTATGAAACGACCAGATTTCTCTGACCTGGCTTGAATTATTAGTTTGCAAAAGGAGGAGTAGTTGTTTAATAGATGGCTCGAACGCTTCAGTGTACTGTGTTGATTCCTGGATAGCAATGTATAGTACGTTTTAAATCTCAATCAAGCATGCACACTGATCCATAAGGGAACATGCAGTTTTTGGTTATGCTTCAACTTGAAAAGTATTGTGGTTGATTTGCTCAGAACTAGTACTAATTGGAGGAAGTTGGGAACGGGGGCGATGGTCCCTGTTCATCTAAAAAAAGTAATAATTGGAGGCTGGTATCAGAAATTTTTCTGCTTGCCTTGTCTATTGAAGTACTCCCTCCGTCCCATAATTCTTGTCGTTGTTTTAGTACAAGAATTATTAATTTGAACTAAAACAACGACAAGAATTATGGGACGGAGGGAGTATTTATCAATTTCTTGGAGCTTTCTTTCTGAGAATTGAGACTCTGAAGTTTCTTTGGTACATATGTGATATGTGACCTCAGGGATTTTGATGTGTGAATACAAATTCTGTTAATCGGTGCAATTAGATCTGCATGATGGATAAGGGATGATCCCTGGTTTTGAGAAGGACATAGAACAAGCGTGGTTTTTCATAGGAGAAAGGATCATAAATCTGAAAGTGAAAATCTGTTTTGCTTAAACACTTCTGTTTGTGTATGTTTTAGTTGTTTGGTAGTTACTCCCTCTGATCCATAAAAAGTGTCGCCCATTTTGTACTAAGTTAGTACAAATTTTGTACTAAGTGGGCGACACGTTTTATGGATTGGAGGGAGTACATCTTTGTTTGAAGCTGTTTTGTATCCTCATTTCACATGTATTTTTCTAACAGGTATGTTGCTATGCCCGTGGGCATGCCTTATTATGGCAATTGGAATATCTGCACTAGTTCTGGGCTTATGGCCCATGCATCTGATTTGGACATACTACTGCATTATCAGGTACAGTGTGTATCTTCTGCAGTTTCGCTGTTAGCAAGCACATTTAATATGCAACTAATTACTCATATTAAGATTCATCTCTTTTCTCGAAACCAGAACTAAAATGGTGGGACCTGTAGTGAAGCTTCTGCTGCTTATTGCTGCCACTGTAATCTTGATCCTATGGTTGATAGTTACCATCCCGGGAAGCGCTTTTGCTGGATTAGTGTATGGCTTTCTAGCACCAATAATGGCCACGTTCGATGCAGTTGGAGAAGGCAAAGAAAAGCCATTTGTTCATTGCTTTGTGGTACATGCTATTTCTTTGTGTTCATGCCATTCTTGCTTTCTTAATACATGTTTTACATGTCACTTACATACTCAAAACTGCAGGATGGAACATGGAGTACTATCACTGGAAGCTGTACAGTAGTCAGGGATTTGAAAGATTTGCTTTTCCACTCCTATTTCTCAATTATGGATGACCTTCGTCTTCAGGCACCTCCTGATGGGAAGCCATACGAGATAAGGTCTGCTTCCTGTTTGTGTTTTTTACTCGTCTTACCTTTGCTCCTTAACTTGTTCCTTCTGCACCGATATGCAAAATATCACCTTTTATACTGACCTTAGAGTTGAGAGAACTTATCCCTAGATGCAATGCCTTATGGTTATATTTAGGCGACATGTTTCTTATCTTTTCTCTTTGAAGAATTTATGAATACTAATAAAATGGTGAGTACAACTATCTATCCCGCAGATTGCTTCATATTCCTGGGGCGTTTTTATCTGCTGCTTGTGGACTCATACTGGATGCAATAATGTTCACACTAATTGCCATCTACAAGTTCCCTGTGATGCTTTTCAAAGGGTGGAAACGGCTAATCCAAGATTTGATTGGGAGGGAAGGGCCTTTCCTGGAGACAGCATGTGTGCCATTTGCAGGTCTTGCTATTCTTCTTTGGCCATTTGCTGTACTGGGAGCTGTTCTTGCATCCATCCTCTCCAGTATTCCCTTAGGCATGTATGGTGCAGTTGTAGCTTATCAGGTATGGCAAATTGTGCTTTCTCATGGTAGCTAGGCCAAGTTCATCCAAAGCCAAATATTAGCTGATATAACTTATTTCTTGCTAAAATCATGGATCTTGCATTTGTTGATTTGTCAGGAATCCTCTGTTATCATGGGACTCTCTTATGCTGCCTCATCTGTGTCCATCTTTGATGAGTACACGAATGACGTACTTGACATGGCACCAGGATCCTGCTTCCCGAGGTATAACCAAAAACCATGTTGCATGCATTTGGACCGCATCCTAAACAATTGAAGCTTCTGTTACTGACATTTGAACTCTAGGTTTAAATACCGGAAAAACGAAGGTTCTTCCCATGGTGGTCATCTATCTAAGCCAGCCTCATTCGACAAGGAGAAGCAAGAAGGAAAGAAACCTATATCACGCGTTACATCATTTAAAAACAGTATGGATGAGTTCAATCCTTTCAAGGTGTGTTATTTCTTGCCAATACATCGATAAACTGCAGTGCTATTGCTTCTTGGCGCTGCAATTCCATGACACGGCTTCACTTTTGCACCGTCTAGGAGTGACACATTTTTTAGAAGGCTATTCACTCGTGTTAAGTTAGTACAAATTTTGAGACACTTATTATGGATCGGAGGGAGTACTTCTAATAATATTGAACTTCTGGAATCTTGTCATATATCTGATTGGAGCTTCTATGCAGATGCTAGACCACTTATTTGCTGAATGCAAGCGCCAGGGAGAGGTTTTGGTGAATGATGGAGCAATAACAATGAAAGACATCCAAGAAACAAAGTCAGACAAAGTTGGCAGCGGGGTTCTTAATGTTGGTTTACCAGCATATGTTATCCTTAATGCACTCCTTCGATCTGCAAAAGCTAATTCTAATGGCCTAGTCTTAAGTAAGTGCATGTACAAAAAGGTGTTTTCCGACCACAAAGGTTGTTATGATGACCTTGGGCTGACCTGCTTTGGAAAAATTTCAGGTGATGGCACTGAGATTACATCTGACAATAGGCCTAAAAGTACTCTCTTTGATTGGTTCTTCGACCCTCTCATGGTCATCAAAGAACAAATTAAAGCCGAGAATTTTACAGAAGAAGAGGAAGAATACCTCAAAATGCGAGTCCTGAGGATTGGTGAGCCCAGTAACTTCAAGGGCACTCTTCCTCATGTGCCGTCATGGGATGAGCGGAAAAAAGCAGAAATTGATGCATTTGCTCGAAGGTAGTCTCTTCACTCTCTTTTTTATGAACGTGATCATCAATATCTGCTAAATCTTTTGCCCTTTCTATGCATAAAGATTGCAAGGAATCACAAAGTCGATATCAAGATATCCTACAGCCAAGCGCCGCTTTGACGTTCTTGTAAAGGCGCTCTTGCTAGAGCTCGAGAGAACAATGGGTGGTAGCCTACCTGCCAATGGATCCCAAGCACAAAGGTTGAGAGGCAGCATTGGCGGCCGAGTGCTTAGCCAGAAATCCATCGGGAAGACAGCAAACATCAGAGATGAAGATCCAGAAGCGCAAATAACAAGAAATGCCCGCACTCCATGATAAGTCGATCCACTGGGTAGCTAACACACTAGCAAAGAAAAAACGTTCAAATGTAATTTTCACTCTGTAAAAATGTGTAGGTGCAGCTATGACCTGTCACGAATCTCTCCCAGGATGATGACATGTCATGTATATTTTGAGCAGTATTTGACATCGTGTCAACGTTCAGACGGACATTCTTATGTGGAGATTGATTTGTTGCAGGTTTTAATCTGTCATCTGCAGCTCTTGGTTCTTGCAGAGCATGTGTCTGTGGGGATAAACATTTTACATTGTCCTGTTCATGAAAACTTCTGACATCTGACTAGTCTAGCATTTAGTAATACCATAGTTGTCTTAACTCAATCTTTCTAAAGTTTAACTAAGTTTATACAAAAATGTACGAACGTCTACAATATTAAATAAGTATAGAAGTTTGATATGATTTAAGACAGCCAAGGGTGCGTTTGGATTCCAGGCTAGAACTGTTTTACCCTTGCTGGGCTAGCTGCGCGTTTGGAACCCAAAATAAATCTAGCTCGGGAGGATCCGATTTGTTTCTTCCTCTTCAAAATTGCTAATCCACTGGTCTTCTCCATCCATCAATCTCCAATCCTTCAAATCCACGCAGAGTTTTTTTTTTACTGAAAGCTGTACGAAAGATTTCTTCCGACGTCATGTATATTTACAATGGGAAGGGGCGGGGGGAGGAAAAGGAAAAACCAATATCCACGAACAGTTTAATTAGCCCACTTTCTTATGTTTCTATGTGCTTATGTTGGAAGTTGCCACTCCAAGTTCCAGTACATACACGATTCGAGAAAGAGAATGTTGTACTTGCATGATTTTCTCGTTTCTTATTTATTTTCTGGAACATGTTCTACCATCAAAATCCAAATGGCCAGCGGCTAGCTCTTGCCAGCAAGAGCAATTAAACAATTAACCAAGCAAGGCTAGCAAAGCTTCGCCGACCTGAGCAATGGAACCAAACGTAAACATCTTAAATTTAGGAAACAAGGGAGAGTGTGAACATAGATCACTGCCGAAGATGTGCCAAGTGGTAACTGGTTACTGACTTTACCTCAGGCAGCAAAACAAAACCAAATACCAAAAATAGCAAGGGTACAAAGAATGACTGTCCATGAATCCTGGGGGCTTGTCACCAACCAAAAACTCTCACAGATGGGCAAATAATACAGCTGGAAAGGTGCACTTCACTTTTACCATGATAACCAGATTCGTTCGGCTACAAATCCAAAATGCAGAGACTAGGCTTGCGTGAAGTTTGCGTCGACCAAGCATCAGAGCATTCCTTCAGCCTCAAAGACACTCTGGTGGTTGGCTGTCAGGCACCTCGCTGTCATCCAACAGCTCTGCTTGTTTCCGTTTCGTTTTCTTATAGCTTGTGGAGCCTCGGAGGATAGAGCCAATGTGCAACCCTTCTTTGAGACTCTTCTGTGATCTGAGCAAATGGGACAACTCAGGTATCAGTAAGCTTCAGGTAAAGACCAGAGAAAAACACTCCGGTTCTTCTAGGCAACAAGTTACTACGGTAGAGTTACTCCCAATGGGTATAGAAGAAGGCTACTGTATAATTACAGCTATATGTCTGATGTCAACCCATTATTCTCTACACACAAGATTAACGTGTACCATTTAGCATTTATTATGCCTGTTCACTTGCACAGCAGTATGCCAAACTAGTTAAATTTCGTTTATAAGTTTGAGAACTTACAAAGATACAATGTCATCATCATCAGGTACATCACTTCCATCTCGGTCTGCAGATGAAATACCTGCCAAATGCACATCAATTAGAAAACAACATACAAAGGAAATAAATACATAACCCAGTGAAAATGCAATCCAACAGAAAGTTGGTCAGCTAGTAACTACTCCATGTGATATTAATACATTGAGGTTCCCACCTGAGTCAGCGGCTGTGGATGCATCATCTGATGAGTTCTCCATTGCAGCTTTTTCGCTAATGGTGTTCAATACATCATCTGAGCCTTCACTTATGGTGTCACTGAAAATTGCATCAGTGCCTCTCTCACCAGTATCTTTTTTGGATTTGTCACTGACCTGTTCATACATTTTGATAGGAACTTTCCGAACTGCTACTCTATATCGGTTAGCATTTTGTGGTGTGTCATCAGTGCTTTGACTTGATGCTGGCGGGCTCATGGAAAAGCTCTTCACAAGGTCACTCACCACCTTACGATGTAGATCAGTCCTTCCATTGATGGGTAAACTAATCTCATGTTTTCTACTCTTAGAATGGTGCTTTTTCTGAGAGGTGGAGTTCCTTGGTTCTTCGCTCACACATGCATGATCCTTATCGATAGGCAAATTAGTCTGACTACCAGCATCAAACATGCTTTGCTGGGGCTTCTTTTCAACAGAATGCAGCAAATTTTCTGTACAGTTATCACTGTTTTGATGATCACCATTAGGACCTTGGGACTCTGGTTTGATCAAATCCGATTTTCTTTTGCTGTTCCTTTTCTCCTTGGCTTTCTTCACATTATCATCTTCTCTGTTAACGTTTTCTGCTGAAAAAGACGGCACACCCTCATTGCCAGAACCAAAATGATCAGTTAATCCAGTTTTATCTGTAGGAAGATGATATTTTAGCAGACCATTTGACTCAATACTACCAGCACGCTGAGACTGCACATCTAGTTTTCCTTGTCTTTTCTTTTTTTCCTTAACTTCCCTTATAGTTCCATCTTCATTGTTTTCTGCAGAATCAGACGGGACATCCATCACTCTGGGGCTAAAATGGTGAATGAAATTAATTTTGTCATTAACAGGATGAACTGCTACAGAATCATTTGGTTCGACAGCATCAGCAGGAATATCTGCTGCCAGTTGAGTCCTGAAGTTGATGATATCTGCATCAGAACCATGGTCAAAATCAGTATCCTGATTAGAAAGTGCAGTCTTGGAAGATTTCTTCCTTCCCTTTCTAGCATTAGGCTTGTCATATGTGACAAGTGTGCCATCTTTATAAATTACAGGTGATCCTGTTGGAGATCCTACTTTCTGCTCATTGTCATGGGTCCCACCAATGTCAGTTACATTTTTTTCTTGGCTATCCTTAGTGAACTGTTCGTCTTGTACATGTGCGGAATGATTAATTTCCTGTATTTTCGGAGTCTGAGTCTTCGAAGATTTTTTGCTTTTGCGCTGTAATTTTTTGCCAGCATTTGCAGGAGTTTCAATTACAGAACTCCCTTGTAACAATTCTGCTTTGGTAGCATATTCTCCTATCAAGTCCTCCGCAGCAACCTGTCTGACTTGCTCACCCAATGATTGAATAGCTTTACCACTGTCTGTAGGAACATGCTTTAAGGAAATCTGATTTCCCTGGCGCTTGGTGGAATTGATTCTGCCATCAGCTGGCACTACCATAGTCTCAGTCAAATCATCCTTAAGATCACTGATTTTGTCCAAACACCTCAAAGAATCAGATTCTCTTAAACCTGTGTTACCATTTTCTTCAGGCACACCAGCAGAAGAATGGGACGAGTCAAGTACAGTTGACAATACTTTCAATTGTTTTCTTTCAGACTTATGACTAGGTGAGCTGATGGGAGCATCAGACTGAATAGTTGGTGGATATTTCGGAGGTTTTGATGCGCTAAAACCACCTTTAGTTTGTTCCGTTAACAGATCTCCATTCAAACCCTTCTCTAAGCTGTCTCTGCATCTTAAATCTGCCAATACCTCATTAATCACATTTGCTGTTGCTACACACAGGGTTTCATCAAGCTTCCCCTGGTCACTAACTGTTGCTTCTCCTGTAGTGTCTGGTGCTGTTTGCTTTGCATTCAGGGGATCAGCGCTTGTGTTTTGGATTGAGCTTCCGAGTGTAATGAATCCAGATGATTTTGTGACATCTTGAGTAGGATCATCCTTTGAAGACTCCAAGCGGTGTCTTCTCTTCTTCTTTCGCTTCCCATCAACAATTGGATCCGCTATTATATTAGAATCCCCTTGCTGCACGCTGTTTGGGTCATTTACACTCTCCCCCTGAGTAGAAACTATAACATCAGCTGCCTTCTCACCCTGATCATTTTCATCAACTGTTGCTTCTCCTATAGTGCCTAGTCTTTTTTGCTTTGCATCTAGAGAATGGGCACTAGTGTTTTCTGTTGAGCTTGCATTTGTAACGAATTCAGATGATTTTGTCATATCTTGAGTAGGATCATCCTTTGAAGACTCCGAGCGCCGCCTTCTCTTCTTCTTTTGCTTCCCTTCACCAAGTGGATTCTCTACTGAATTAGAACCCTCTTGTCGCACATTGTTTGGGTCATTTACACTCTCTCCCTGGGCAGAAACTATAACCAGTTCGGCTGGCTTCTCATGTACGCACTGATCATTTTCATCAACTGCTGCTTCTCCTATAGTGGCTACTCCTATTTGTGCCATATCTTGACTAGGATCATCCTTTGAAGACGCTGAGCGCCGTCTTCTCTTCTTCTTTTGCTTCCCATCACTATTTGAATTCTCTACTTCATTAGAACCCCCTTGCTGCACACTGTTTGGGTCATTTACACTCTCCCCCTGTGCAGAAACTATAACCATTTTGTCTGCCTTCTTATGTCCGCACTGATCATTTTCAACAACCGTTGCTTCTCCTACAGTGCCTAGGCTTATTTGCTTTGCATCTAGGGGGTGGGCACTAGTGTCTTCAACTGAGCTTGCATTTGCAACGAGTTCAGATGATTTTGTCCTATCTTGAGTAGGATCATCCTTTGAAGACTCCGAGCGCCGCCTTCGCTTCTTCTTTTGCTTCCCATCACCATTTGGTTTTTCTACTATTACATTACAATCCCCTTGCTGCACATTGCTGGCAATCTGCAGCTCATAAGGGACATTCACAATCTCCCCTTGAGTAGAAACTATATCTGGTTTAGGTGCTTTGTCACCATACCCACACTGATCTTTTTGTTCAGCAGTATCGATGGAAGCTATGCCAATAGGACTAACCCTCTTTGATTCCTTGCAGCTCTTCTCTTGAGAAATATTTCTGGCTGTAAATATTGTCTCCAACAAGTTCTTGCTTTTGCTGCCTTTCTCCTTGTTGATTTCGTCAGCTGCACCTTCATCATGATTTCCATCATTGGTACCTTCTGCAGATTTTTCTTCACCGGCTACAACTTTGCACATGGAATTACATGTGTCTCCAATGATCGGATTTTTATAGCCTTCATGTACAAGATCAATATTACCCTGCTCAGCAACTAGATCACTAGTCCCCTGAGCATCACTCAGCAACTGAACATGTTTAGTCACATCACCTGGGTGATAAGAGAAGGAAGATAAATATTCTGCCTGATCAATAAAAATATATTTTCTAAATGCATGGCTAACTAGGAAACAATGAATTGGATTTATGGACAGCTGAGGAAACTTTGGAACACCAACAAATACATGTATTTTAAAGCCTCCAAAATCCAGAACATGTACTAAAGCCAAAGTTTCAAAAAACAAAAACAAATCATTGATAAGACCGAATTAAAGCACAAAGGGGATGTCATACTCCCATGATTAAACTTACAAACAAATCCTACAAGAAAAAATATTGTTGTATTGTAAGAGAATCGATGGATATTATTACCTTTTAGCCCTTCATTTTCATGTGGCAGACCTTCATCTATGGCTTCTGGAACCTTCACTGCTCCACTTGTTGGTTTTGTCACTTCTTGAGAAGAAACATCTTTGGAGGCGACTGAGTGACGCTTTTTCCTTTTCTTATTCTTTCCAGCAATGATTGGATTTTCAAGCTGGATTGAATCATCTTTTACGTTTGCCACAGATGTGGAATTAACATAAACCACTTCAGTTTGATCCCCAAGTTTTTTTCCTTGCTTGTAGTTCTTTGGTTTGTCAATAGGAACAGAAATTGCACGTACATCACTTGCCATGCTTAATGTCGTGTTATTCTCTCTTTCAGTATTCTGCTGAGATGAGGATGATAGATGCACATCATTTGGCACTGCATGTGCATGAACATTAGACAACACTGCAGCATTTTCACCACCTTCAAAAGCCAAAGGAACTATTATATTTTAAAATACCTTCAAGTGAGCAACAAAAAGGGAGATCAACATTATTAGCTTTGAAACAGGTTCAACCTCATGCCTCAGGAATCAAGACAACTACAAACACCTTAACTTAAAAATAAATGCATGTACAATGGAAAGATTTAATCACATGACATGAGAAAGCAAATTATTGACTTGGCCCTGACTGAAGAAAATTATGTGAAATGCAAAACGTGAATGATTAATTCAAATGAACAGCCTGATTAGCTGATCTGAGCATATTACAACATTTTGACCGATAATAAGCTAATTAGGAAGCAGTAGTCAATACAATTCAAATGCCACAGTTGATGCTAACTCGATACCTTCCAGCCCTTGAGAAAGCACTTCATTTGCAATTTCTGGTTTAGTTGAAGGCAACTCCATAACACGTTTGTTCACATCAACTCCAAGACAGCCTTCGCTTGATTTCCCTCTATCCCCATCTCTGCAGTAGTGTGTGTCTCTCTCCACTGCTGCCATCTTGACATGCAGAAAGCACCCAGCCTTGACTTTAGCGAACGCACTCCTCACTGCCATGGAATCAGAGAGGTGATACCTAGCACCCTTTCGTAGCACCTGGCAGAATTAAGAACACATTTAGAAACTTGCACACCACTTTGCAAAGTCTCAAGATTGCACATGCTAACTATATGGAACTCCCAAAGACTCAAAGAGCATGTAATTCAATCCAATACTGTGAGGGAGAAAATGAGTGTGTGACTATCAGACACCATATATACATTGTTCAAGATTCATGTAAATCCCATTAACTTAGTAAAGTAAAATTTGATAGCCATCTATTGCGCTATCAAAGAAACCAGAATGGTTTACGACACTTAATCTCCATTAGGTGTTTCAAGAATCATGTACTTTCAAACCTGACTTCCAAAATCTGAAAGAATCTTGTGTAAACAACTAAACAATGAAGTCCAATTATGCAACTTCCACGAAATCACTGACAGAAATAACTTGATTGAGCCAATTATAGTAATGCACACAACCCATGTGAAACAATGACAGTTGATGCAAAGTGATGTATATTTGTTGGCAGTTGCATCATGTTGCACACCAATGCATTTGTGTCTCATGCATTTCAAAATTTACATAATTGAGTGAAACAAAGCATCCCTACAGAGAGAAGATTGTGTGGACCAACTTAATACTACACCGTACTGACTAGGATTATCAACAACTTGATTATCAGGGGTACTGCGCACCCAGTTTACCATACATAATTCAATAAGATGTGCCCTCGGGCTAAAGCATTCGTCACCTAACAAAACACTGGACAAAACCTGCACCAAAACGTTCATGCCCAAGGAAAACTTCACTCCAAACTTACGAGAAACTTTAGAGACCATGAGGAGCTTATTGCTTCAGTTTCAGACACAAAATCCTGAAAAAAATAATACGAAAACGATCAAAGAATAAACAAGGACCTCGAAGGACTTGACGGCCACGGGGCCGAGGTCGGGGAAGGCGGCGGCGTGCTCCATGGCTACCTCCGCTGCGCGGAGGCAAACAAACGAATCAGTTAAGGTTCTCTAGGATTAAAAGGAGAGAAGGCGACGACGGGCGTACCCTTGAGGCCGCGGATGGTGGAGCCCGGGGAAACATTCAGGGCGAGGTGGGTGCCGAGGTCAGTATCCAGGAACAGGGCTATGTGCGCGACTTCACCGGCGGAGCACGCCTGTGGGGGCGGCGACTGCGACGATCGCGAGGGGACCATTGCTGGGGACCTGGGGTGCGGCGGCCTCCAGCCCGCCACGAGTGAGAGGTTGGAGAGAGAGGGAGAGAGAAAGAGACGGAGAGGCGTATTTTGTATGTGTGTTTTAGGGTTAGGCGATTAGAAGCCCTACTTCTATTTCATCTTCCAGAAAAGTCTCGGGGGGCGCAGGGGTCCTTTTTTGAGATGTTTAGTGTCTTTTGCCTAGTGATTTGGGTCAAACACTCTCATCATCAAAAACATTTTTTCCACTTAATTTCTTTCCCATCACAATTTTCAGTGTTTGGCACAAGTGTTTTCTAAAAGGAGATTTCTGACTGAAAACACAGCCAGCTTCAGGCCTTCAGGCCACACGTGGAGCGTTTTCGTATATTCAGGCAAAGCAAGTTCACAGATTTCGGATGAAAGAAAATACCACGTCAGAACACAGCCAGCTTGTGATGAAATTCAACATCAAGGCAAAACACAATCGGATCCCCTCTCAAAAAAAGAATTGGATCTGCTAATGTTACACCGAGCTTTACGCAGGTTGAATAAACAAGTCAAGGTCAAATCAACACACCAACTACCGGCAGTTCCTATCATCCAGTAACTTAATCAGCGGAAAAGGCACAAGAATTTCAGGAGGAACAAATCGAAATCTACCGGATTTCTTCGCGTGAAAGAACATCAAATCAGCTAGCCAAAGGAGCACGCTAAGAACAACCTAACCTGCCTCCGAAACCAAAGAGCGCAGCACGCTTGCTGGCCCGAATCAATCATGCACACAGAGGTCGCGGGCAGACTGAGGTAGGCAAAGACGGCGCAGAGGAGGGCGACGGCGCAGCCGCAGGCAACGGCACAGAGGCGAGCGACGCGAGGACAACTCGCGTCTCGTTTTTTTCCCGGGCCGACATGTTTTCGTGGGTTTCTAGGGTTTTGTACACGCAAAAACCGGCCTGCCAAACAGCCCACTAGTGTTTTTGGATGTCTCTAGGCTGGGCCGGGGAAAAAATGGACACCTCAAAAAGATTCATGTGCCAAACAGGGCCCAAGGAGAAATATGAGGCTAGTTTATCAGTTTAGCACCTAACAGGCTGAGAGGCGAATTATCTAGTTTCTCTGTCCAACAAAAGAAGTCTCAACTTTGACTAAATTTGGATGCATCTATACACTAAGTCATGTCTTGCATCCAAATTTTGACAAACTTAAAGACATCTTTTATTGGACGGAGGGAGTACGAAAAATTCTAACATTCTCGAAGCAGACTCTTCTTTTTAAAGAGGATTCTATTACAAGAGTTGCTAAGAAAAACCTCAATTTTATTTTTAAGTCAAGTTTTTTCCATGAAGTTATATTTTAAGGCGTAGAATCAACATTCAACTATTTCAATTCAAAAGCATAGCACGAAGGAGGTGACACGTCGAGAATGTGTCTTTTCTTCCATTATTGTGTCGTAAATTAACTAAAAAATGTCATATTACCTATCATTAAGACAATATTTTGACCACAAATTACTATATCAAGATGTGGTTTATAATATTAGTATCGCTAGATTCGTTATCAAAAGTATTTCATGTTACTTGTAGTTTCATGACATATAAACAACACTTTAATATAGTAATTCGTGGTCAAAACCTTGTCTTAATGATTTTTAAGTTAATTTAGTTAAAGGCACTATTATGACCTAAAAGGAAACGGAGGAGTAAGTCTGATCTGAATCCCACATTGTACTGTCATCGTGTCATGTCATTTTGCATCTTGTGATTATTCGTGTCGAAATTGTTGAACACGTTTTGACCTGGTCTGTTTTCATCCCCCGACACCAGCGCATCCCAACGGAAAACTGATCCGTAGTGTGGTTGCAATTAACATGAGCGCACATCGAAACAACCATATTCACCGGCCACCGTGCAGCGAGCCGGCCAACATGGTTGCGCAGGACGACCATCTCAGGGACGTGAGCGAGCCGAAGGCGACGGAGTCGGCGTCGGAGAAGACGAGCACGGCATCCTCCTGGACGTCCTCCTCGCCATCAAGGTAGTGGCAGACCTGCCTCGTGCTAGGCCGCGCGTCCGGCCGCCACTGGCTGCAAGCGAGCCAGCGAGGCCCAGCCACAGCACCAGCCTCGCCTGCTCCTTGTCGTACCACCCGCCGAGCCTCTCGTCCACGGCGCCGCACCAGGTCGCCCTGGACGCCGTGGTCCCGGACCAAGCGCACCAGGTTCACGCCGGTGGCGGGGTCGATGGGCCAGCGCCCGCACGCCGCCTCGAGAAGCAGGCCGCTGAAGGCGAACACGTCGGTGGCCGCGGTGACCTTGCCGGTCGCGGCGAGCTCAGGGGCCGGCCATGTAGCCCAGCGTGCCGACGACGCGCGCCGTGGCCGGGTCCGCGCCGCGTGCTCGTAGAGGCGGGCGAGGCCGAAGTCGCCGAGCCGCGCGCTCAATCCGCTCATATAGTTAGCACCACGGCGAGCAGCGCCGTTGAAGACGCCGGAGACATGGTCGACACAATGTGCTACTGTATGTACGTAGCTCTAGATGGAGCGCAACTTGTTTTGTGGTGGTTATTTGGAACTTGGAAGGACCAGATGAATTATAATCCATGAATAGTTCAACTGTTTGGAGCAAGACTTCTCCGACGCGGCATTGACTCCGATTCTCCCTCGCTTCAAAGAAGGACATGCGTTGATTTGTCCTTGTCATCCTAGGGGCACCTCGACGGGCTTGGCAATGTCCTGCGTTCCGTTGTGTGATGGCTGGTGGTTGCCGTGCTGAAGCGTTTCCAGTATACTGAACTCATTAACTGCCTCGCCAATCAACCAAGTGCAGAAAGGTACGGAAACAGAAGTCGACCATCCTGGACCGTCCATTTTGTCTTTATTTTGAGATATATTTTTATCATTTTGTAGTTTGTCAATATAATTTGGACATAAATGTCTGTACTTCATGATACGATGATTGACTCAAGACTACTACGCCTGTACCAGTGCCAAAATACCACCTCTGATCCTAAATTCTTGACTCAAATTTGCTTAAATATAGATGTATCTATTCTTAAAAAACGTTTAGGTACATGTAATATTTCGACAACAATTTAGAATCGGAAAGAGTACCTGCAGTAGCTTTGCAAGAAGTGGACAAATTGACCTGACCCGACCCGAGCTCAGCTAGGAGACTCAGCACCTAGCCCACCTGACCTTCGCCGTGCCAATGGGAAGACCCATGTCTCAATGTACCATGCATGCCACGCATACGAAGTAAAACTGTAAAGGGGTAGTAGGAGCGAAAACAAAGAGGGGTGAATCGGTGATAACAATGCAGTTCCGCTGAGCACGCCGGGCAACATGCCAACATGTATGCCTGTGGAAGGTCCGGCGACCACCTCTCACGGGAGACCGTTTTGTGACGGAGATGCTTCGGTTCGGCGCAGCATCAACGCAAGCGGAGGGAAGTGTTGTAATGTACGGGACGGTATAGGACATGTAAATTGAAGTCATCCAAAATTAAACCAAATAAGTATATGCTTGAACAATCTTGATAAAAATCATCTCCGCATCATAGGTTCATTTTTTTCTCGTTTACATTCAAGGAATCGAAACATCTTCTGCAAAAGCGTTATTAGGCTGTTCATAGTGGGAGTAACTTGGTTAGTAACATAAGATGTCAACTAGGCATTTTGGTGAGATGGCATGGTATTAAATGAAAAAAAAAGAGTGAGTTGGTAACTAAATATGTTATCATAACATCACACAAACCAAAGCAAGATGAGTCTACAACCTAATAAATGAAACAATGCATGACATCACATATATGTTACTACTTACTATGGAGGTGGTAACTTAGACTAGTAACATATACACGTTACTACTCTATGTTACTTCTCACTATGACCAGCTTTAATATCAGGTGGGCCTTTGGGACCGACCATGCCATCGAAGAAACGCAGCAAGCACGTACTCGTTATTACAGCATTTGGACATTCAGGATTTCAGGCCATGAAGTGTGGGCTAAATGCTCGTACGTGCGTGCGTCTAATTGCCAGCTCATACATCACTGCGCCTTCTTCCTGGCGTCCTTGGCCATCCCCTTGTGGCGGATGCCGAGGGACATGTTGAGGACGTACCGGTCGGCGACGGACTCGGGCAGGACGGAGAAGAGGAACCAGACCAGGGAGTGCGCCCAGTACGGCGTGCAGCGGGGCTCGTAGCCGATGTACCGCACGGCGGCGCGGGCGTAGTCCTCCGGGGACGGGGCGAACAGCGACGGCTTCCTGATGGAGGCCATCTTCGTCGCCACGTACATGGGTGCCTGCATGCAGCAGCCGCAAGTTAATTAACCAGAGATGAATCCAGCAGCGCGTGCGCCAGCGCCACGTACGGCGAGTGAAAACGAAACATTAATTCTCAGAGGCATTTTAAGGTGAGCTGAGTCAGCTCATCAGCTGACAGAGACTAGTTCTTTTGCGGTGTTTCCGCACCTGTCATGCATGGATGTTAGAGAATGAAATGATCGAGAATGAATCGTTATTGTGTTCATGTATATAAAAGGGGAAGAGACACCAATACATGCATTGGTGTCCCAAATATTTGGCATTCGCGTCCCAGTTTTAGGAATTTTAGGACCCTAGTGGTTACACTGACATATTAACTATTAATTAACTAATAATTAATCCTAATTGATCATATACTAATTAATCTTAACAGCATGATTTCGGTTTCTTGTTGAAACCGAGTGTCCCCGTCATCCAACAGATTCTGAAAGTGCTCATTGGTATTCGGCAGTACTCTTATATCTGGTGCACGATCAGGTACAAGTGTAGACCTATTTTAACTGACTCAGGAGTCAGGACAGCATGAGAAAATCATGTTTTTGTTGGGAGGGCCAAATTGTACGAAAAATAAACATTAGGAATGAATTGTATGAAAAAAAAATATTGAAATGCTTTTTTCTTGTAGCAGTTGGGTGAAGTTAATGCATCAATGTCCTTTTTTTTTGCGGGTAAATACATCAATACCCAAGTGTGGTTACTGGTTAGCTAGCAGTACCTGACATTGCACATCGATGCCTTTGTTCTTGTACTCAACATATAGGCTTCGCGAGAACTGATCGACATACCTGCAAAAT
This sequence comes from Brachypodium distachyon, assembly GCF_000005505.3. Classification (NCBI taxonomy): domain Eukaryota; kingdom Viridiplantae; phylum Streptophyta; class Magnoliopsida; order Poales; family Poaceae; genus Brachypodium; species Brachypodium distachyon. Next base: position 17,389,706 of record NC_016135.3, read on the forward strand.
TGGAACAGAGTAGTGTCAATGCCGGCCGGGGTACTTAGAAACAGTGTAATTCAGTTTTCTCAAAAGAAAGTTGAGTTTAAACATAATTACTTCGGTTGAGGTATGAGTATATAACTCCTTAATTTGCATTTGGTTGTACCCTATAACCAGCCTTTTGAAACAAATAAATATCCTTTTACATACCGCTCAGTGTAATTCTGAGAAACCAGATATATGAAAATAAAATAAAATGAACAATCCAAAGTTGTACAATTGTACATCTGCTGATTCGAAATGAAACAACTGATGTGGTTTCATTGCGATTTGATTAACTATGATCTAATTTTTACCCCTCTAATAAGGGTCAATAGGTTTGACCTAGGCAGAACGACCATACCAGGGGGTGTGAAGCTGATAAATCTAGGAGAATTCTTTTGCCCATTCGTGATTTTGCATGCTCACGGAAAACCTCAAATGCTCACTACTGAGCTCATAAGATTTCCACTTTCATAGCAGAAAATGAGCTAATAGACCAGATAAAGATGTTTCTCCGAATGGGATTTTTGCCACGGTGCACAATAAAAAAAATGTAGGAAGAATCTAGGTAAAACATGATAGGAAATCTAATTAAGCAACTAAAGTAACACCAAATTCTATGCAGGCAATAGTCGCCCAATGGTGGTGATGGGTGACATGGTGTTGAAACTTGAAACTCCTCTCTCTAGAATCTAGAAGGAAGAAAGAAATTTCCAGGTCTAACAAATTTTAGAGCAACTTTAGCGTGAGAACGGGTGAAAATCTTTATTTGGCACAAACTTGAAAACTTTAATCATAGACGCTAATTTTAAATAAACAGTTGAGATAAAAAGTGAAATGTCTAATAATCACTTACTCGATCCCTCCGACCCATATTACTTGTCTCAAATTTGCCCAAATATGGATGTATCTATATTTTAAAAGCATCAAGATACATGTAATATTTCGACAAGTAATTCTGGCCGGAGGGAGTATTAAATGCATTTTATGGAAAAATAAAACTAAAGAATCCCATCTCGCGGTCTTTTTTGTAAAATACTTTTAAGTGATTAGGTTCCACTTTTTATCTAAGCCTTCTATTTAAGATCGAATGGTTGAGATTAAAAAAAATCATGTTTGCACTAAATAGAATTTTCACCGGATACGTCGCCGCTTTAGCATCACGTCGTGCACTTTATGGACTTAGAAACAACTATTTCTAGAAACAACTCAGAATATTAAATCGGCAAAACAAATTGAGCAAAGCTAGTGATGCAGTACAGCATGTTAAACACATGGCAACAAGCAGACAAAGCTACTAAAATGCTACGAAGATATTGATTCAAAAATACCCCCTTCGTTACTTAAAGATTAGCACGGATTTGAATTAGTTCTAGTTTAAATTCGTGCCAATATTTATGGAACGGAGGAGTAGGAAACGAGCTTCTCAAAAAGAAATAGGAAACGGAGAGCACTCACGCCTTGGTGGCGGCGTAGACGGCGTAGAGCGGGTCGGACGGCAGGATGGTGGCGGCGCCGGAGCCGATGTTGACGACGGCGCCCCGCTTCCGCTCCACCATGCCCTGGAGCACGGCGTGCGTGACCCGGGTGACGGCCTCCACGTTGATCCGTATCAGGCTCCTCGTGAGCTCCTCGCTCACCTCGTGGAAGTAGCGCGCGTACGGGTAGCACCGCCCGGCGTTGTTCACCAGCACGCCGACGTCCAGGCCCCGGATGGACTCCCCGAGCGCGTCCACGCTCGCGGCGAGCCCGTCGGCGTCGTCGAAGTCGATGACGAAGGTGCGCACCTCGGCGGGGCGCGACGACGACGAAGACCTGGTCCTGATCTCTGAGGCGACGGCCGCGAGCTTGTCGGGGCTGCGGCCCACGAGGACGAGGCCCAGGCCCGCGGAGGCGAGCTCGAAGGCGAGCGCGCGGCCGATGCCGTCCGTGGCGCCCGTGACCACGGCCCAGGCGCCGTACCGGCGGCGTAGCGGCTTGGCGGGCCGGAGGAAGGCCGCGTAGAGCCACAGAGCCAGGCACGTCGCGGCGCGAGAGGCGATGAGGAGACCCACCGCCGCTAGCGCCTGCGCCCACGCGGGCTGCGCGGATGCGCCGGCCATGTGATGGGGGTGTGCTTGTGGCCGGAAGAAAGCGGACGTTACGGCGAGGCGGTTGGGGAGTGGGAAGCTGTGGGTGAGGCTGGACGATAACGCGACGAGCGGCGGCTGTTTATATAGCCCGGGGAGAGGATGGGTAGGAGGAGGAGCCGCTTGCCGTTGGAGTTTGGTGAGGTTGAAAGCTTGGAGCGCCACCTTGGAACGTCGCTGAAGCATGGATGCGATGTGGCTTGGTTGCTGGCGGAAGGCGTGGGGGTGTCATGAGGCGCGAGCAGAATGTTGTTCTTGTTGTTGCAGGAGCATGCACTGGTCATGATCGACATCCTCTGGATTCTGGAATGCGGCGGCGGCAATTTTAGGATTGGCTGGAGCAATTCGTACGGTTGAGTGTTGCGCACTGTCCTAGTGAGGCCAGCAAGTCGGCTCTCACGAAATAGCTAGATCTTGTTTTGAGAGTAAAACTCCTTGTGATTGGTTGATAAACCTCTGGATTTCTGTTGAGTTTTGTTATAGATGGTGTCATCATTTTCTGATTTCAATAAAATCACCATTATTCTTCCTTTTCTTACAGAAAGAAAGTACTCCCTCCGTCTCATATTAAGTGACTCAAATTTGCCCAAATATGAATGTATCTATACCTAAAAAACGTCTAGATATATGTAACAGAAAGTCACTTAATATAAGACGGAGGAAGTAAAATACTTAGGCAAACATGCAATGTGACATCAAGTATTAACTACCTCTCTCTTTCATAAATTGGCTGGTAAAAAACTCACGGGAACATTTATTGGCAGGTTTGAGATAGAAAGTCGACGGACGACAGAATGACCTTGTATACTGAAATTTCTGGATTTTGCAGATGATACTTGTAAACCGAAAGAGAGGTAGTATAGTTTGTGTGCCACAAATATTATATGCGCCCTCCTTTTTTGTTTATAAGGTACGTATGTATTTTTAGACCATCAATTCGATTGACGACATTAGAAAATTCTTTTAAATACGAATTCAATGTCATAATTTTTTTTGGCACGTGCAGACCCTTCTGGATGATTGGGGAGGGCGCCCCACCCAATGATTTTTATTTTATTATTAGAAATTACTTCCTCCGATTCATAATAAGTGTCTCAAATCTAATACAACTTTGTATATCAAGTTAGACAAAATTTGAGACACTTATTATGAATCGGAATGAGTATAAAAATAGAACATTTTGCTCACACAATATTGGGAACCTAGGTCCGCTACTAGTCGTTAATGAAATTGATGATTTAGGAATACGAGCATGTTATACCACGGAACCAACTTCGGAGGTACACGATGGAGGGAGTAACTACTGACACGTTTAACCAAGTCTCTGTAACCATGGGCGTGCTCACCTTAGCCTTGGTGCGTGTGTGTCAATGTAGGTGCGGTGGGCTAGTACGATGTTGCATTGAGTGTGGCATGCTGGTTGTACAGTATGGTCGTTGGAAGTTGACGAGGCTGAACTAAATTGGGTAAGTCAAAGTCTTAACAGTTGGCAGGCAGAATATTAATTTAACCCCCAACTTTGTGCCACACAAACTACGCACCATGCTCTTTGCATGCGGAGGTTCTTTGTGTTGGAACGAAGCTCGTGTTACAGGTGAAGATCTTCTGTTAGGTTGTTTGTTTTCGCACCACTCCACCACATCGCCACCGGGCACGGCGAAGGGAAGCAATGTGTACAAAATTAGTAACTGCAAACACACCTATACCATGTAAGGACAGTATGGTAAAACATCTTTGCATCACAGATGTTCAAGCCATCGAATTCCTATGAAAACAGTGCAAGCAGCAGAAAATTGGTAGTAACTGCAAACACACCTACCAAATTCCTATGAAAAAAAAATAACAATGTACGGAGTATGTGAATTACAGAATTCTGCAAACACCTTAGGAAATTTACTACACTAAGTAATCTAAGGGCAGGTTTGGTTGGCTATGGGCTCCGTCGGGGATTGACCATCATGATCATGCAAGCCCCATTCACAACCAAATCTACCTTGCTGCACTCTTCTGCTTGCTTTTCTTCGTGTCCTTCTTGGGACCAGTTGACGCAGCACTGGCTTCTTCCTCAGCCTTTTGTTCGGCCTCCAGCACAGCCAGCTGAGAACGTGCAGAAGCCAATTGATTATACTAGACATTTGAATGCCCTTTTTCAAGCAAAATACTACGGGGTAGCATAATAATTACCTCATCTAGTATGGGTTTCAGTTCCTTGAATCGAGTTTCAGCAAGATCAAAACCATCTTTGCGGAGCTCCTGGTGTTAGGTGTGCAAGATTAAATACAACATACAATTTACAATGGAACATAAAAGAAGCAACATAAGGTAACCTTTCCGGTGTGCTGAGTGTGCTCGTAGGCAGCCATTTGCCAGTACATGTTTGTTCTCTTGTAGAAATCCTTAAGTGATTCTCCTGGCTTTAAGAAATAAACAAATGGAAATAAATTAAAGATGATTTCATTTTCTGGCTGCAGGTAGGGCAAAAAATTGCTATGGAATAAACATCTGAAGCCTTAGACAGTATTGCTAGGAAACAAAGCCAAAAACAACAGAAAAAAAAGCATTGCTAACCAATTACAACATACCGTTGGTGTCCTTTGAGAATCAGAAAGACCGAGGATAACCCTGATTTGTTCTATTCGGGCACGCTTCTCCTTTCGACGCAGTTTCTTACGCTCACCCTTCAGTAGAGATACAGCACCGGACATATCTACGTTCTTCTCAGCCTCTTCATCGGACTACACAGGCATGCAGACGATACAGATCAATAACCACAAAATATGAGTGAAAACTAGTCATAAAGGAAAATTAAGGATTATAAATCTCAAAAGATGGGCCATGACATTAACCATATTAACTAATAGCATTCGTACTGCTTTTCTGACCTCCAACAGCCTAATTCATCATGAACTAGAGCTCTCTGGCATTATCAATGACTTAGTATGTTTTTTTCTGACACCATTATGAGAACCAAATCTAAAACGACATTAAGATGATCAACGGAGAGTTAGCAGCTCAAGTTTGGCCACTCTCATCGTCAAGCATGCCAAACTGCCAGCGGCATCTTCAGTGCAATAGCCAATATTACAAAATGAGCTCTTTTAAAACAGTCCAACTTGAGTATAACATTCAGGAATGACAACTTGACAAAATATATGGAAATAAATAAACTGACTGGAGCCTCTCTAGCTCTAAATATTTCTGCTACAAAATACTCAGCTATATGGAAAAAGTATGTCAACGAGGCTCCTGAGACTTTGATTACTATTCCTCAAGTGGATTGGTTTCTGAACGGCTCATCTGTCATGCAATATTTTTAGCCTGAAGCTCAACCTAAATCCTTGAAATAAAACATGCTGGAAATTAGCAGGTTATCTGGTTTCTGGCAACAATTGTACAGTTCTTTTCCCTATTTCTGAAAGAATATTCTTGAAAAATCTGTCTCATGTGACACGTAAAATGTAGAACTGACTAGAATAAGATAATGAGTCATAACCCACGCGAACTGATTTTTTTTGTACAGCATCATAATGACCTAATCCTGGGTCTCACTGGGATTCACAGAAAGCAGGGGAACCGGTCCATTGATACTGATTATCTTGAACATGTTCGTGAGAACCTTAAATAGTGGTGCATACCTCTTCATCGTCTTCATCTGTCTGGTTAGCATCGTCCGCACTATCATTTTCATCATCTTCAGCCTCATCATCGTCCTCATCCTCATCCTCGGAAATTTCTAACCATTCAGATTCAGATGCCTGCATAAATATGAAGTATGGAAATGGGAGTAGTTATGTAATGACCAGAAGATAACTTGAAGCATACTCAATTGAAATGAAGAAATATCAAAAGAAAAGCAATAACTGACCGGTATGATACACTTCCACTCATCTAGTTTGCTAAGGTTAAGTGAGTACAAATCATCAAGAGTAATTTCTCTATCCTTCACTTCCATCATTCCTCCATATAAATATAGCATATCTTTCCCTACAGCCATTGATGCATTGATACGGCCAATGGGCTTCACTGCCTGTCCGTACGAAACATAAAATGATCAACAAAGGTGCCATTATTAGGATGTAAAAGTCAAAGCTCATCTCAAAATAATTGTCCAAGGTGGAAATAACCTCCGGGAATGCTTCTTGTGTTGTTTCAGAGAGAACATCAGAGTTTTGGCTAGAGCCAACTTTAGTTAACGCTAGACTCTTACTCAAGTGATTCGTAACTCCATTGACTTCAGGTTGTCCATCAGTAGCTTCTTCCGAGACGTCCATTGGATCATCATCCTCATTACCAATATTAGTTTCTGAATCATTTGCTGGTTCTTTTCTTTTGGTATCCTTTGTCTATTCATGGTAAACCAATGTCATCATAAACCGAGTAATAACTAAGAAGGATTCAAGATAGCTAAATTTTGCCACTTGCTAAGCAAAGATGCAAAATTGAGCACATTTAAGTCCAAATGAACAGCTATACTTGTCATGTCTCAATTATCGGAAGGCATCTCTGCAAAGTAAATGCTACAGTGCCTTTGTATCTGACATCTTAAAATTACCCAATTATAAACATGAGATGGCTTATGATTACATTAATTCGAGGAGTCACCTTGTTTTTAGTAGGCTTGTCTTTCCTGAGCTCTAAAGGGTACCTGAGACATTTCAAGGTAAACAATCAATTTAACATACAAACAGAATCCAAGAAAGAACAACCTTTCACGTCTAGGCTCCAATATAACATTTAAATTGACAATATGTGAACTATGGGACAGTAAAAGTGTAACTTGTGTCAAACTGGCAATCTCATTAAACATCACCCAATAAGTCCTCAAAGAAAAGCATGTGCTTGGGAGAGTACATCAGTACAATTTACAATGGATTAAGAAAGTCCTATATAATTTCCAGAATAGTCGATTTTATGTAGAATCTAGATAACCACAAGAAATAGAATGCATGGCCGTGTAGTTTACTAACACTAACAGTTGCAGTAGTTTGCTGAACCAAGATTACTAGTCAAAATCTATAATGATAAAAAAACACCAACAATAGCCCGAATTAGCAAAAAACAAAATAAGCAGGTGTATAACCGACTTAATTTACTTAAAAAAAGAAATACCAAAGTTGCATAAAAGATGCTAAAATGCAATGTACCAAGGATGATTGTCCAACTGGAAACCATAGCACCAACAACAGCCCATATTAGCAACAAACAAAATAAGCAATGGTATAACTAACTTAATTGACTTCAAATAATGTGAATACAATAGTTGCAAAAAAGGTGCTAAATGTAAAATGTACCAACGATGATTGTCCAACTGGAAACCGTAGAGCTCATTCATGAACATGCTCATAAGGACATCACCTACATGCATAGAAATTTGGGAGAGAAATTAGCATAGATTTTAATATAGAAATACCCCTCAGCTATTACAATAAAAAGTTGAAGCGGCTCTTTGGTTTGATGATTTTCATCTGAGCCTTTTCATCTTCCCCGCCCCTATTTCTCTAGCAGAATCTCTATTCATGATTATATTGAGTTGTACTTGTACAGCTCTTGCTACATAGTTATTGTAGAATTTGCACCAACAGTTCATTTCAGTTGAAGGAGTAGTCAGTTCATTTGACACAAACTTATAAATATAACAGTTGCTGTTATATTAAAATCAGATACACATTGGTTGCAGTGTCAACTCCAACAGGAGGGCCATAGGCGGAGGAAGGAAAATAGTTGAGGTCAGGCGAACTCTAGAGCGTAACAAAAATTGATGAAAAAACAGACAGGCAAAGCAGCCGAAGAACAGAAGCAGTCCACTGGCCACTGACACAGCCACGCGCCACACCCTTTGTGGTCGCCTACACCCCACCCAGCCAGTCACCGACCTGCCGCCGCGGCACGGCCTTTCTCCTGCCCGCCGTTCAGAAACTGAGCTGCCAAGTCGCCCGCTGTCTCTGTCCTCATAGAGCATGCCGAGCGGCATGGTCTCATTGCTCTAGAGGTGAGCGGTTCTGGAGCCACGGCAAAGCGACTCAGGCAGCACCACCCCACCGCAGTGACTTGGCCCAGGCCCGAGAGGCAAGAGCACACTGCCCAACTTCTCTTAGCAGCAAGGAATACATATAATTTTTTTTATGATTAAGCACAAGTAATCTATAATAGACTTTATGAAAAGTTGCATGCCTATAATTCACTTAAAAAACAAGTTGGTTGCTGCAGTTCGCCTTACAAAATAACGCCGTGTGTGATGGAGGATCAAATTAACAACGCCTTTCAGATTGCATATGTATACATGTACGTACTACTCCTCCAGGAGCTACTAGTGGGAGCAGGAGTCTCTTGATCTCTCTGCGTTTATTAGTGAGGGGCGATTGATTGAATGTTGCAAGAAATGAAGAAGTCATGCATAGTAAAGTAATGTGTTGTGCTGCATGCAGACCCTATTAAATGATTGTGCCCAGAACCAAGGGAGGTACCGGGTCCTCCGTCCATGGGGATGGGGTCATATACACCTTATACTTAACACAACCAATAATGTACAATAAATCTGCCTACACAATCCAAAAAAAAGAACCACAATTTTATCAATGAAACCGTTCATTCTTGAATACAACACTGGTTATGAAAATATTCTAATTTCCTAAGCTGCTTTGGTTTCACCTAGTCCTTTGCCCAATAAATATAAGAAAATTGGGTAATTATCAGCATTTTTCCTTTTCTTGCAGACTATGCCTAGAAAGAATAGACTGGAACTTTTGAGCGAACAGAAGAACATCCAAATGCATGCTAAGACTTAAATAGATGGCTTGGACCATGTCAATCGCCAAAGACAGAAAATATAAATTAAGAGCAGAAGAACAAAAAGTAATTACGCGTGGATCAAAGTTCAATTGAAAAGTAACCTTCAACTTCCATATCTACCACCCCACCAAAAAGGACAGCCCTTTTCTTGTGAACACACATCGAAAACCCAGCTCTGGGGCCAGGTGGCATCCCAGTTTTCTTAACCTATCAAGATGTAAATTCTTGGAGTTCAGTACATGGAGTAAAAAACCATAGATATCATCATATCAAATTAAAGAGATGCAAGAGTTTACCTTGTTCCACTCCCAAGTACGAGGATCAAGAGACCACATATCCGCATGAACTGTTCCTTTTTCTGATGCATTTTTGTCAGAAGAAACTTCTTTAAAATATCCACCATACATATATATCTACAGAAAAACAACCATTAATATAGTTGCATATGAACTTAAATAAAGGACCATCCATAAAAAGTCACATTTCTCCAGGTATTATGTAATAAATATTGACACGAAGAATTAAGGATCCAGAACTGGTAGACCGGAGCCAAATTTTTATTTTGGTAGAACTAATACGTGAACTGTGTCATTAATCTATCACCATGTCATCATCTTCAAGAATTATATTTCTTTCTTACCATGCCATGTTATAGCAAAAGCATCAGCTGCCACATAAGTGTAATAATAACAACAAGAGCACTCCAAACAGCAAATAATAATAACAACAACGTGTGGCCATTAACAATTAAAAAATTTATATGGAGTTAAATTAAACTAAATTTATTTTTAAGCAACAACATAGTAACGGGTGAGGGGGGGGGGGCATAGGCTTGCCTGATCTTGGTAGATAAGAAGCTGAAAACCACTTCTTGGACTAGGCCACAAGCACCCAGGACGAGGCTTGATTTCCTCCCACTAAAATACCAACATTCTCAATAAGAATAACAAAATAGATGGTCTTATATGTTACTATCAGTACTGGATGAAAAAACGACACGGTTTACTCACCTTGAAATTATCCAAATCAAAAACATGCAGATCATTGTAGTACCTACAGAAGGATGTACTTATCAAGCACCTCCAGATCATATTATTCAAAACACAATCTACACCACCAGTACTTTCGGTGTTTCTTTGTGGATGATCATCCGTCAGAATGATACAGTATTATTTAAATGATACATAACTTATAACTAGGACATAGGGCATAAGTCCTATTGCTTCTATAACAAGAGCCATGTATAAGTAATTGAATATTAACTGTACTAACCTCACTTCTCTAAGAGTGTCATAAAAGCCGCCAAATAGCACAATCTTGTGCTTGTAGAGGACCTGTAGGAATAAAAACACGTACCAGCTTAAATGTCAAAATAGCAGACAGTACAGAAAAGACAGGATTAAAGGAAATAATGAACATACATGAATGGATCAATGGATATATAGCAGAAGAAGTGTTACAGAAAGCACCTATTTCAGGACCACTTTTAGAAGCATTAACTGCTTCACTTGGCTTCATCAAACTAACGGATAAACCATGAGGAAGTGTGTTCCTCTTAACATTGGATAATGATACTCAGGTATTGAGAAAATTTGTCATCAGATTGCACCTATAATATTGGCTAATTATGTTAACCCACTTATTTACTTAGATCACTCCATAGATTGCCTGATTAGGTTTTCACTCTCTCCTATTTAGGCACTGGGTTGCCCAAATCTGGTCGTCCTAAAGACCTACCAAACATAGTTGCATCACAAGTTCACAACCCCATGTGGCCTACAACTTCTAGTACTACAGGAATATATACTTTGCTGATGCTCATAATACAAGAAATATCAAGGAGAAAAGGGGACCGCAACAGTTTACAAGGGGTTTCAACATAAAGATACTAACCGCTCTGTGACCTGAACGTGCACTTGGACATCCCTTAGCAAGAATTTGTTCCCATTGATTTGTTTTCAGATCCAGCGTCCAAAAGTCCTACAGTAGAAAATCAGCCAAGGGATAAAAGATGTACTATATTTATGATTCTCACATTTAAGATGCATAGTACAGATTGATATAGTGATATTTACCCTTCAATGTTATATAAAAAAATACGAAGCAAACAAGAATTTAAAAACAGTTTTACATGGTCTCACAAAAGAAAACAGTACCATGTGTAGCACGTCTAAACAGAAAACAAGTGAACCATGCTAAGAGATATATATATTTCTTTATTTATAAATGGCACCATGGCTCCACCCTTTAGTGTATACAAGTGATGTCTCAACTCATAGTTTCATAGAAAGATAGTTTGTGTTCCTCTTGGAACAAAATTGAAAAATGAAGGCATCAAATTTTTGTGAAATGCCTAATGCCAAGAAAACATTTCAAGAAAATGTAGATTAACATACTTAGTCTTCTACCTTGTAATGATGAAAACGTTCCTGGTTTGGTGAAGTAAATTCCCCACCTGAAACATCAAAATAAAAAAGAAAGATGAATCACGACACCTTTACTCATAGAATGTCTTCCTAAGTGTAAGGTTTTATTACCAAACATGTATATGTTATTCTTCCAGGCAACAGTCTGATGAGCACTTCGTGGAGGTGGACTGTTAGGACTAGATACAGATTTCCACTCGTTTTTCTCTACATCGTAGCGATAAAGATCACCATAAACAAATGTCTGCAGAACAAATGTATAAGTATCAGCACTATTGGAATCCTTTAAGAGGAAACTCTAAGAAAAAGACTAAGAAACCATTGCATTGCTATTTTACTACGAAGGTACAATGACAGCAAATAGTTTTTTTAGCATATAAAGTAGTACCCGAAAACCACATCAAAGAACGTAGCAGCACTAACGAAATATACTAAACATAACAATCATATCTTCACTTATATCACATGGGATGAAATGATAGATGAGCACCCACCTTGCTACCATTGTAGAACTCTCCTCCATACAGAATTAATTCTGTATCTTTCAGTGGGTTCATGGTAAGCTGCATTCGAGAAGGAATCAAGTCAAATGTTGCAACCAAATCTTCATAAAATTTACTCGGTCAGCTAAAAAGTTACATACAGATCTGCTGTGTAGCATTACAAACAATAAAAGTTAAACAAGAATTAATAATTATATTTATACAAATAAATCATGTCAAAAGCACCCCATCAAGTAAAGAATTGGTATCTGGGGCATAGCTCATTCCCTAATGAAAGGGACCTAACCAGTTCGGACATGGGGCAAATCCGCAAATGGCAGGTCAAATTCTGTATCACTAAGAGATCATCCTATTTAATCAAATAACTCCATTAAAAAAACCTGTTGCCTAATAGGGAGTTCCCAATCTTACTCATTTACTGAGACTTGGTTATCCAAATTTTAAGCGTCCAAATCACAAGCATAGAACTGTTACCCAGTTCGTTTCATGCAAGGCCTTACCGAGCAATTAGACCGGGGTGATGGTGCAGGGACATTCTCCTCCACATGGACCTCCTTCTTCTTCGCCTCCTCCTTCTGTATGTTCCTCTGCAGTAAAAATACAACCCAATCAGAACAATAATCAGAAGAGGATGAACGGCAGCATATAACAACTAGGCAGAACTAATTCGATATTGACCAGATAGTGGCTGCAAAATGAAGGGCACGAGGCGATGCATATACACTCCAGCTTTTCAATCAACAGACTCCATTATTAGATGAAGAACAGCTAGTGAACAGAGCGGAACAAACAGCAAAGCACGCGAGAGCCAGCTGATCTAAATAAACGGCATGGAACGAGGTAGGGTGGGGAGGGGCGGGGGAGAGAACACTGACGAGGATGGCGTCGATGTCGTCCTCCTCGCCGACCTTGCCAGCATCGCGGCGGGCGCGCTTCTCCTCTCCCTTGGCCGTCTTCCGCTCCGTCTTCTCCTTCCCCTTCCCGGGCTTCTTCTGCTTCTTCCCCATCTCACCGGCTTTCTCAAGCTCTCCCTGTCGGCTACTTCACTTCTCGGAGGCGGAGGCGGAGGCGGAGCTAAAACCTCGCGGGGAAGAAGGGGAAGAGGGGGAGGTGCGAATTTTCAAGAATTTAGGCCCAGAGAGTCAGCATAAAACGGAGGCCTCACTTCCGGAGAGAAACCCTAGCCGCCGTCTTTTTTGGGAAAAAACTTCATCGTCTAAAAGATTTGTGTCCTGACTTCTTCATCGTCCTGGTGTAGGCGTTTCAACCTATGTCATGAAATCAGTGGTTCTCACGACACGTCTTTTCAGGTTGCTGGTCTTTTTCCTTGTGGATTCATCGACGGAGAAGCAGTTTTACAGTTTGTCTTGCAAAGGGTATTACTCCGGCCAGGGTGCGTTCAACGATCTTAGGTACTCGCCGTTTGAGATGGACGGCTCATGCGGCTTTTCAAAACCTTTGAGATTAATTCAACTTGTGCAAGCATGGTATTCTGCAATTTTGTCAACGAATACGTGGAGAAGTATCAAGATGCGAAGGATGGATCAAGAGAAGTTTACTTCCAAGGACTACAATAAAACTTTTGGTTTTGTTGAGTATCTTTGTTATTTGTGTTCGTTCGTGTATCGATCTTTTGTACTTTGTCTCTTGAATCAATAAAGCCAGATCGTTGGTCTAAAAAAATATTAGCCTAAAAGAAATCGCTCAAAAAACCTCTCAAAAAAATTGCTCAAAAAAAGCCTAAAAGAAAAAATGAAACATTTTTTTAAGAAACATCTGGCTTTATTGATTCAAGAAGCATAGTACAAACATTGACAAAACTGAAACAAAAGACAACAACAGAATAAAATTAAAGTTACATCAAGATTCATCTAAGTAAATATTGATAGTTCTGGATAGACCAGAACGCAATGTGCTTTCCATTAATGAGGACGGGCGGACTAATATGTCACTGCAAATTATATGCTCCAGTAAGCGGTATGAAACAAGGAATGGTACTACGTCGTTGCATTTCAGATCATGCAAGTAATGTGGAAGACTAGTAGGCAAATTCGCTTGTGCCAAAATTACCTGAATTGACTAGATAGATACCAATCGTTCTAATAGACGAAACCAATTTAGAATCAATCTAGCGACTTTTTAAGCATCACGATTCACAAGACCACCATCCCCTTCCCTAGAAAACCTATCTAGGGTGTCACATTTGCCGTCACCTCTCTTCCGCCGATAGATCGGCCTTCTCCTCCTCCACCGGCTCCGTTGGTACTGTGGGTGTGTGAGAAGGCCCTGACTACCTGTGGAAGTTGTAGTTTAGTTCACCCATCTATAGGATTTGATATGTTTTTTTTGTCAAAGGATTGACATCTGCGAGACATTGGTGTCGGTGTCGGCACGGAATAAGGTCTCCCTACCTCAACCGATAGTGCTTCTTACTATCAGGAGACGTGTGAAAGATGATGTGGTCCTCACGGAAGCAGCTCTGTCGAAGATATAGTATTTTGGGCTCCAATTCCTCAAGAGTTCGTCCATCTGGACGGAATCGACGAAGCGCCGACGTAGATTCATGTTTTCTTCTAAGGGTGGCAAGGTTACGATTTCTTGCCAACACGCCAGCGAGGCCTGGTGTCAGGTTCTTCAGATCGATTTAAGGGTTTTAAAACAACGACTACGGGATTAGTATATTGGTCCTTAGAGGCGTGCGCACAAGGATTTCATGACTGTCGTCAATAAGGTCAAATTGGCTCTGGTAGGGGAGCGAAGACATCACTATAGAAATCACTATAAGTATCCTAAATAACACAATTATAATTATTCCAAATAATTTTCTCAATATATTAAAATAGACGTTAATTATCATATATTTTTATTATGACATTCGCCATTATGGTTTATTTAATTTGAAGTGTCGCAAATTTCCTCTTAACAAGTACTTATATTGCAAATTGATGTCTAACTGTTTGCCTAGTTTATTTTAGGCATGTGTTGCATGATGGTTGATATTTTATATATTAGGTATTAATCATATGTGTGTTTGTTATCCAAAATGTATTTAGTCAACTTTCTATATGATAAATGCTGCCTACTTGTACTTATTTTATTTATACATGTAGATCTTCAAGACTTTTGCCTCCTGTCGATCATTTGATTTGTTTTGAAATGCTTTGGTTCATTTTGACTGTTACTTAGATATTGTTTGAGTGTTATATTGTGTTCTAGGCGTTTCTCGTTTTTGGCACTATCATTAGTTCTTCACAAGCTAAACTAATATATTTAAAACATAAAAAGCTAACACTTTAATAAATTTCATTTTTCTCCCACTCTTCTACCACACAGTGCCAGACCTGTAGTACCCCGACCAGTTTCATTTTCAGTTTCTGACCAAAAGACCCTTGTGCAGTTTTTTGTGGATTAGTCTCACATTGCTAGTTTAGTATACCTTTGTGTCCCAAAAATATCCCCTCCAGGTTGATTGCCCACCCTGGCGTGGCATTCTCCATCTAAGCCGCACCTTTTGCCGACCATCCTCCTTCTTATCTATCATCGGTAGTAGGTTGGAGAAGGCCAAGATCTGATCTGAATTCCTTTCGTCAGGTCAGCATTCAGATTATTCTTAATGAGGTGTGTTGTCCGGCAGTTATAGCATCCAAAAATTGCAACACCCATTCCGGTCCAGCATACCTGCATTTCTCTTCGGCATGCAAGTCTTAACACGACCACATCGGTTGACTGTTGTGAACTCAAATCTATTCATCTTACATTATGATATCTTATGTGTCTATATGGATTTAATATATGCTGGTATAGTCAAATTTATATTACACACATGTTCATTTTTTTTACCGAGCTTACTAGCAGTTTGAATTTGAACTTGTATGTAATATCAACGGTAACTTAATGAGTTTGGTTGTGATCCCATATCTGCATCGGTAGCACGGTTTCTTTGCGCATAAAATAGAACTGTTACAGCATCTCCACTAGCTTCCTTATAATTGGTTACTTAAAACCAGTTAGGGATAGGAGAGAGAAGAAGTTGGTCAAGTTTTTTTTTCCTCTTCTCCACCAGCTTACCTATCCTCGTTCCCTATTTTCTTCTGTACCTCTCTATGACACATGGGACCCACCCGTCCTTGAGACATCGTAAATCCCGAATGCCTTCTTCTTCCTCCAAGTCCTATACTTGCGCCCGCTGCTGCCTCCGCGATGCGCCGCCTCTGCCTACTCGCCTGTCCGCCTCTGCCTCCTTGTTGCACCGCAACTCCCTCCGCACCTGGCCACGAGAGCCCGCCGCCGCGCCCCGCTGCACGGGCTCACCGCCACGCCCCACCAGTGCCCCACCAAGGGAGCCCGCCGCCGCGCCCCGCCCGTTGCTCGAAGCTCACGCCCGCTGCTCGCCCAAGGAAGATTTGGAGGCACGGCCGATGCCTGAGTCTGGAGGCGGCGATGGGCGAGGGGAGCTCAAATCCGGTCGTCTTGGGCACGATTCCGGCCGCCGCGAGGACGATTCCTGCCGCCGCAAGCACGATTCCGCCCGCCGCGGGATTAATCCGACCGTCGCGGGCTTGAATTCGGAGAAGCTCGTAGCCGGGGAAAGTTCTGCCCGAGCGGTTGGCTCTCCCGCCAGCTTGTCCCAGTTTTCCCGCCAGCGTGTCCCAGTTTTGGGTCATGGACTTTTGGTTACCTATATTTGAGTATATATAGGAAAGAGAAAATTTGGGTAACTACTAAAAAAATATAGGGATATGTAAGCATATAGGTAAGCGGGCGGAGGTGTTTTTTTTAGTCCCAGGTATAAAAGCAGTTTTTAGGTATAGGTAACCGATTTGAGTAAGCTGGTGCAGATGGTCTTACAAAATGTAACCAGTTCACTTTCGGCTCCGACGTTTCGAACCGAGGAGCCAACGAGCCGAGGAAATATCCGGTGCTTCAGCCCCTTTAGGTGCTACCGTGCTACCAATGCACGTTAGCACCTCTAGAAAGTTTTCAAAAATTTCAAAATAAATTGTGTGGGTTTATAAGATACGTGATTACCGCCTTACAATGTTCAAATCCAAATTCATTATATGCATGGAGAAACAACAAAAACAAATCCAGACGTGAATAGGTCGCAAAAGGACAAAAACAGAAAGGACATAATTTTTGGCACTATTCATGTATAATTTTTTTGTTCCTCTCTATGTATAATGAATTTAGAGTTGAAATTTTATGACAACATAGACACATGTCTAATGAACCCACTCAATTTATTTTGAATTTTTTGAAAAAAATTACACCTAAAGAGATGGGAGCGCCGGATATTTTCTCACAACGAGCCAACCTCGCGATCGTATCTACCGCCGTCTGGGTTAGGCGCGCCCTTTCCCTTTCGAGTTTGGAGCTTTCGCGGTTCGTCCCTCATCGTCGCCTCCTCGCTCGGCCGAGGCCCGAGGCGCAAGGCGATGCACCTGGACGACGCCGACGGGGCCCTCGATTCGTGGGCCCGCTTCTGCTCCCTCTCGGGCGAGCTCGTCGGCGGCGCCGGCGACCTCTCTGTCGGTCCGCGCCTGGCGCCCGTCGTGGCGGACCTCTGCGCACGCGGCCTCGCCACGCTCGTCCGCGACTACTTCCTGCACAACCTCGAGGTTCGCAACCCAACGTCTCTCGCTGTTTCCCAACTCCCATGTCCTATTGCCGAGTCGCACGAGTAGGGATACGAATCGCGCTGCTGCGTGCTGGGTGCTCGTGAGAATGCCAGCGCCGAATTGCAGAGTAGCAGGTTGAGATAAAGGCCCCGTGCGTGTGTTTGTAAAAATGCCCAAGGCTGTTTTCTTCACTCCCGTATTCTATTGCCGAGTCGCACGAGTAGGGATACGAATCGCGCTGCTGCATGCTGGGTGTTTGTGAGAATGCCAGCGCCGAAATGCAGAGGAACATCAGGTTAAGATAAAGGCCCCGTGCATGTGTTTGTAAAAATGCCCAAGTGAAATCCGGAGTGGAATCAGCGTTGGAATGTGGGACATAGGACTGGGTCAGTTTGCATTTAGTCTTTGGAAAAACTAACTTGACTCTGGTTCTTCTCCAATTATAACAACCAAGGTTGCTGTTCTTAGCCTTTAAGGTGCATCCTTCGAATGTGATCCCAATTACTCTTACTGGAATTTCTCTTAAACATGAACAAAAAGATCATCGCAGTTTCCTCAAATGCTCAACACTGTTAATTTAAATCGTCACAACTCCACAAGCAAACCAAAACAGTTGTTAATCTGCACATTACTAATCAGGATAACTTTTAGAACTGGTGATGCCTGTTCCTTACTTAGAACGTTACATATAGCAAAAAAGGAGTTCTTGGAGGGTTATACCTCCAAATGCTAGAACCATAATATAATCACGTGTATGCAAGTCCACATTTGGATTAGCCGAGTAGCTGCTGCAGTGGCTAATATGGTCTGTAAATTTTTTTAGCTTTGTGAATTGTTGATTTCTCGTTCAATTAATTAGGAGATGCAGATGAACAAGCTCATCTGTCCTAATGAGCTATAGTCAGGGAGGCCATAAACATTGAAGCTGTATTTACCCTACATCATACACTATGGCAACTTGGACTATTGAGACTAGCAGTTGCTTTCCGTCAATATTCATCAAGACTCGCTGCTCCTTCTCTGACTTCCCTTCCGTTATCCGTCAAAGATGCATCAACTCTTCTTCCACCTGTCGATATAGGTATTTGAAAGGAAAGAGAGCCAAAATACAGGTGTCAGATTGGTTGTGTCGCTAGAATATCTCTGTAGAGATATTATTCTTGCCAGACTGACTAGGAGGATATTAGTTTAGCTACCTCCTTTCCAGAATCAGTAATGAGAAGCCGCAAGATGGATCTGCAACTGTAATATCTTGTTTATTTACTACCATTGTCCCTTCAGTTCTAGTTGAATTAGACAAGCAGTCAACCTAGTCTTAAGATGCCATATTGGTTAGTGACTTGATGTTAGTCTGTTAACTTTGCTGAATTTCTCAACTTGCATCAATATATTGTTTCTGATGATACGGAAATATTTTATTTTGTTCATTTCCCTTGTCAATCTATCCTTAGTTGTGCAGGAAACATTTAGGAACAATGCAGTCAAGATGTTCTGGCAGAAGTTTCATCCTTATTGCAATTCCTCTGCAGTAGAAAGAATTAAATTCTGTGTAAGTTATGGAAAACCTAATTATTTGTTTCTTTGAGCCTTTATTTTAAAATATAAATAATGGACATCTCATTTTTCTGACAGATTTTGGATCTTTGCCCATTTCAAATTTTGCTTATTTTTCTTATACAGCCAGGATCTGTAATCTTACATATGTTGAATCAAGAACAAAAAGAGATAGATTATACTTAAAGGCTTAAAGCACTGTGTGCAAAATCCTTGCAGCAATGCAGATAGTTATCGGACGTGTTGAGAAGTGAATATATTTGCTAGACACTGGTCATAGATAAACTAGTAAACAAATATGGAATATGATAAAGCTCAGCTTTACCTTGAATATGTCGGTGTGGTTAGGAACTTAGAATTGCCCGTGTAATTTTGAAATGATATACACCATCAGATTAAATCACACTAGTTTGAACATGGATAATGTACCAAATGTTGATGTGTTAACTTACATAAAAATACCATCGGTAGGATTTGACACACTTGGTTTCATTTGGTTAAGATCTTTCAGACCTGATCCCTCAACACCTGGTTTTATCTATGATTTTTCAGTAATATGATCTGTCAAAACATGTATTCCAGGTTCAAGAAAGCTGGCCTGAGGATGTCTTAAGTATAGCATTGGAGGACATATGCTTGGAAAAGAGTTACCAGGAAAAATGTGTTCTAGTTCTAGTTCATGTTTTACAGTCATACGAGGAAAAGACAGAGAACAAACTTAAGACAGTTGAGTTTAGTTCCAGCTTAATGCCTAGGTACCAATTAATGGTATCTTCTGTACTACTGACAACACTGCCGTTGAGCTTTCCTGGTTAGCATCCTTTCTTTCTCCATTTATGAGAAGAAAAGTCTTGTGACACTGAATGATTATTGTGTTGGATACAGTTGTTTCCATTAATGCACCTTAGCGTATGGATTTTGTTGTTTCTTTGAGCCAGTCTTTACTATAATGAAAATGAACAAAAAAGAGAGTATATTTTCTGTTCATTGTCGAGGTACTAGTTAATGGCACATTCGGTCCTGTGGTTTACCGCTTGATTTTGACCAGAAATGTTATGTTTGCTAATGCTTGACACTTTACAGAGATTTTAAACATCTATTTCAAGAAGAAACTGGAAGAACTAAATACCATGATGGATGGATCTGATGAGACTGACCTTGCCTGTCACGAACTTTTTGGAAGGAGCAAGGTCTCTGCTTGGGATTCTAAAATGGACATTGATGGCCAAGAAACTGTTATTTCAGAAAGTGGCAATTTGGTTAGGAATATTGGAAAAGTTGTTCGTGATCTTAGATGTCTTGGTTTTACATCCATGACTGAAGATTCTTATTCCTCTGCAATAATCTGGCTTTTAAAGGTCGGTGCACCCTTCTGTGTCAAACACCTACTTTATCTATTATTTTGGCATAGATACTCTGGAATTTCTGGCACTAAACTTATCTCAACTCATTCTCATCTGCAGTCTAAAGTTTATGAACTAGCTGGCGATGATTACAGAATTCCTGTGCTTGGGCGTGTCAAGAAGTGGATTCAGGTACCCTTTAAGCTTAACAACCCCATTTTACTTGGTGCTTGCCATATCAATTTCGTTGTCGTCTCAAATCACATGCCTTTGTATTATACCCATCCCACTGAAGTAAAATTATGCTTTGTAAGCTAAGCCTGTTATACTCAATCTTCAAACTGGAGCAGGATGCACTATTTATGTAATAGAGATGTTACTGCAGTGCACCTGTCATGGTCCAGGGTGACCTTCAGAACATCTTTGCTAGTAATGTTCTTTCGGTTGTTTGTATCTCCTTTGAGACCAGTTATATGGCATGCTGGATTAGCATTTAGAGCTCTTATTATATTGTTCTAACTGTTCTGGGCCAATTGAATATGATAACGGGCTTATGGTTATATATTCTCCATGGATGCTGATGCTGGCATGCTAATTAGTACTTGTAAACGTGTTTGGTAACTGAACTTTTGGGTCTTGCTAGGCTGTTCAGTCACCAATCATATACCTCTACAGTCTACACCAGATGATACTTATCTCTTCAGCTCTTACTGACACTTTTTTTGTGTTCTGTCAGGCTGTTCCTCTTCAGTTTTTGCATTCTCTTTTGGCATATCTGGGGGACTCTGTTGACTATGAAAGTGGATTGTCTGGTCTGAAATCACCCTTAGCCTCACGCCCTTCTTCCTTCCCAGGGATTGGCGTTCCTTCGGAAGCCCTTCTGAGGTGGCACATGCGCCTTGAATATTTTGCTTATGAAACTTTGCAAGACCTCAGAATTGGCAAACTTTTTGAAATTATAGTAGATTACCCTGAGAGGTTAGTCAATTCCCCCCCACAGATGATGTTGAAGATTTAATAGCATTGAGGTCTAAATATTGTATTATATGCTTCGGTATTTCTCTCACCCTTTAAGTATATTACTCCCTCCGATCCATGATAAGTGTCTCAGATTTAGTACAACTTTGTACTAAGTTAATACAAAATCTGAGACACTTCTTATGGATCGGAGGGAGTATATACTCTTGGTTTTACTTGATCTATTCCACTTTGCAAAGTTTTTACATCTATCATGTTTAATGTCCCTGTATTCTTCCAGTCTTCCCCCATTTAACTAAAGTGCAATACAGTCAGAGCTTATGTATCAAGCTGTAGGTCACCTCGTTACCGGCTTATTGATTTCTTTCTGATCTCTTTTGGTTACTAATGTGTGTTTGATGGTCTGCTTTATCCACCTTGTACAAAGGATCTTGATTTTCTTTCATGTGTCATTCTGTTCTTTCTCTCATGTTTGCATGCTTAGGTGTTAACCAAGTCTGTTGACATGGTCATCTCAAACATCTGAGCTCCCTTTTATGTCACAGTGATTCCATTCTCTTGTTACTATGCGCGTGTTCTGAACTTGTGCAATATTTTAACATCTGGATTTTTTTGTGGCATCTATAAAGTTCTCCTGCTATTGAAGACCTAAAGCAGTGTTTGGAGTACACTGGTCAGCACTCTAAGCTTGTTGACTCTTTTATCTCGTCATTGAGATATCGCTTGCTTACTGCTGGTGCCTCAACTAATGATATATTGCACCAGTATGTTTCCACTATCAAGGCATTGCGGTCAATTGACCCCACCGGGGTATTCTTGGAAGCAGTTGGTGAACCAATTAGGGATTACCTGAGAGGTAGAAAAGACACTATCAAATGCATAGTGACAATGCTAACTGATGGATCTGGAGGAAATACAAATGGGTCAGGAAATGCTGGTGATAATCTTCTTGAAGAATTGAACAGGGATGCTGAAAACCAGGAAAATGCTGACTATGATGATCATACAAACATTGATGAGAAGCAAGCATGGTTAAATTCTGAAAGGTATAATTTATTCAGTACATTCACCATATTGCTTCTTATTCCTTGAGCCCTAAGGAAATTGCTCTTAAGATTGAGAACTGTGGTTCCCACTTTTACAGCTGGGAACCTGATCCTGTAGAAGCAGATCCACTGAAAGGCAGCAGGAATAGGAGGAAAATTGATATACTTGGACTGATGGTCAGTATAATTGGCTCAAAGGACCAACTGGTCAATGAATATCGTGTAATGCTGGCAGAAAAGCTGCTCAGCAAATCTGATTTTGATATAGATTCCGATATCCGCACACTGGAACTTCTAAAGGTTAAGACTAATTTTTTATTAACCCATACTTAGTTATGTTTTCAAGACATTTTGATTGGATTGCGCGTGATGTGTTATGCCTTTGCTGTAGCCTTTATCTCTCATGATTATCTTGTTTTGGCAGATTCATTTTGGTGAGAGCAGCATGCAGAAATGTGAGATTATGCTTAATGACTTGATCGACTCCAAGAGAACCAACTCGAATATTAAAACATCTTTATTGAGGACATTTGAAACTGGTATCATTCAAATACTGCATGTCCCTTCAGAAACCAAATGTTCAACTATTTACTGCGCCTACATCTGAACCCTTGTTTTTCGTTGGTAGTTGCTGGGCAAGAAGAGACAGAAATGTCTCATGATGTTCTTGATGCTACCATAATTTCTTCGAACTTCTGGCCACCAATTCAGGTATTGCGAGTAAAGCTTTTATCTAAACAATGGAGGTACCCCCCCCCCCCCCCTCCCCTTTATTTCATGTTGTGGATGAGCTATTGTTAATGACACTGCATTTCAATGAAGTATAACATGCTACTCCCTCCGTCCCATATTAAATGACTCAAATTGACCCAAATATGGATGTATTTATGCCTAAACAACGTCTAGATACATGTAATAGAAAGTCACTTAATATGGACAGAGGTAGTATATTAATCATGATATGGAATTGAGCCAGGAGCAAATGTAAATTGGTAAGATGATTGGCATGTCTATCCTGTTGTACCGAGAGTATGCACCACACTAATAATCATGATATGGAATTGAAGGATTGTATCGTACGCATTTTCGATGTATTTTCTTGATTCACTAAACCTCTATATCTACTGCAAATGTAGACAGAAGATCTTGCCGTTCCTGCTTCAGTTGATCAAATGCTGTCTGATTTTGCAAAAAGATTCCATCAGATAAAAACTCCGCGAAAACTATTGTGGAAGAAAAATCTTGGAATGGTCAAGGTTGGAAGACAAACTTGAATTTAATTGGTATAGTTCAGTAACTGAAGATTGAAGAAGCATGTGATGCCCTCTTATTAATTATTTTTTCTTTTCCAGTTGGAACTGCAATTTGAGGACAGAAATATGCAGTTTACTGTAGTACCTGTTCATGCTGCAATTGTAATGCGCTTTCAAGAGAAACCCAGGTAATAAATCAACTTCGTTCTGTATATCTCTTATGTACTCCTACTAAAATCTTCTAATCTTATCAGCTGGACTTCAAAGACACTTGCTACAGAAATCGGCATACCTGTAGATTCTCTCAACAGAAGAATAGGTTTCTGGACAAGCAAGGTGAGGCACATATGTTTATGAAGACATATTTTTCTTTTTCATGTGTGGAGTTACTGCCTTTTGAACTCTACACCTACAATACAAAAAAACATGATGAAATGGTTTTAATATTTAAATTTCAATCAAATGAACTTGATGGTTGTATCTGGATCAGAGTTCTGCACACAATATATTAGCTCGTACTTTCTGTTATTGGCCTCGAAATGCACATAAGATACTCTAAACATGATCCGCTACAGGAAATTCCTGAGCAAACTTCTTAATATAATCTGGTTCAGAAGCACATCTAAGCATTTCATACTATATGTCGTAGGGGGTCCTGACTGAATCAGTGGGGCCAGACGCTGATGATCACATCTTCACAGTTGTTGATAGCATGTCTGATGTCAACAAAAATAGCATTGTGAATGAAAGCTGTGAAGCGTTCCAAATGACTGAGGATGAAGGTGAAAGCTCTGTTGCCTCTGTTGAGGAACAACTTAAGAAAGAAATGACAGTCTATGAGGTTCAACTCCTTGCCATCTTTGATCTTTTTTCTGCAGTGTTCACAACATACCTTGTTTCTTTTCTCCCCATTTCTCAGTTCTCCCTATTTTAACCGGTCATTCTACTTATCTGGCTGCACTGCAGAAATTCATCATAGGAATGTTGACCAATTTTGGCAATATGACACTGGACAAGATACACAACACTTTAAAGGTAGGAATTGTTTACCTTTTCTATCATTCACATTTTTGTCTGCTCTTTAAGTTCTTAGTTCTTATAATATTAATGGTTCCAGATGTTCTGCGCCGAGCCGTCATATGATAAATCACTGCAGCAACTGCAGAGTTTTCTTTCTGGTCTAGTATCAGATGAAAAGCTTGAAATGAGAGATGGATTGTACTTGCTAAAGAAGTAATATCCAGATTAGCAAATCGGATTTTAGCCGATAGACAAAGACAATATGTGATCATTCCAATCCAAATGTATTTGATTATTTTCGTTTTCGTGCCAGAAACGGAAAATTCCATTATGCCCCCATTTTACTTCAGTACTGTTCGATAGTTCTAGTTCCACCGAGACTGTTAAGAGGTTCAAGACTTTGATGGGACTTGCAGAACCAAACTATCATTCCTAATTCCACGGTAACTAATAAAATTATCTACAAGGACAGCAGTTCTGGCACATATACCAAGCGGGTAGAGAGTGTTTCAGGATTCACCACTTCACTAGTCGCTGACAAAACGTGAAACAGACAACACTCATCGTGTCTTCAAAAATTATTTATAGTACTTCCTCCGTCCAATAAAAGATATCTCAACTTTGACTAAATTTGAATGCATCTATACACTAAGTCATGTCTAGATACATTCAAATTTTGAAAAACTTAAGACATCTTTTGTTGGTCAGAGAGAGTACTTATTCTACGATATATTTGGTAAAAACAGTTGTACGTGGATGACACCCTTCCACCCTTCCGCCAAGGTGTATTAAGCCATCGGTATATACTACACTCAGTTCTCTAAAAGGTCAAACAAGGAGATAAAAAAATAACTATTAATGTTACAGATACATTTCACTAACAGAATGAACACATTGATTCTGTATTCGCAATACAAGCACTATTTGATACTAAAGTACATTATGACAGACATTTGACCATGTAAGGCCCCTCAAGTTCATAACCCAGCTTGCGATAGTAGTGGCGGGTTCCAACTCCTGAGATAACAGCCAACTTCTTTGACCGGTGCTCCTTGCAAGCGATTCTTTCTGCTTCTTCCATCAGGAGAGTCCCATACCCCTGAAAATGATGGTAAATGGAAGTTGCGACACTTAATATGGGACAGAGGAAGTACAAAGTACTTCAGTCACTGGCCACTGCACTTATAGGCCCTGAATTTTACTATTTTCAGCACAGTATTTAATTTACTGTAATGAAAAAGAGATCACATGTTGTGCAGCTTTCCAAGGAAAATTTCATTTATTCAGGTTGGCACAAGTGTATGAATATCAAAACGCTTACCATAATAGCAACTGTGCAGATCAAACAGCATAAATGATGATCCGTGGGGGATTTAGAACAGTGACTACAGTTGATCATGCATGCCAGTAAATCTATTTTTCAAGTATGTCCATTTGAGAAGTGCTAAAAAACCGAGGGTTGTTCGCATAAGAGATCCACCTGGTGTTGTAGTTTCTCTGCATCACGACCGTGCACAGGAACTGCCGTCCCGTAGACATGAAGTTCACGGACAATCGAACACCTCCCTATGAGTTCAGGGCATGTAACATTGCGGCCACATTTACGCAAGCGCAACAGGCCAATTAGGATATCCTGTGCATTTTACAAGAAACTGTGAGTGAGCTACATAAGATCAAAAGAATACAAGACACAGTAATCAATTCTATACAGTAGCAGCCTCAGGAGAGCATTACACAAGCATGACAGTTCTAAAATTTGTTGGTATAAGTGTAACCAAATAACTATTGAGAGAAGTTAAAAACAAAATACCCGCGTAGAAGGGCATTGATCATAATTACATTGGAAAAGATACACCTATTCAGGAACACAGCACAAACTAGAACATATTTTCACATGCCTGCAGTGAAATGAATTGGCTATGACGCTACAAGTACCTGCCGTGTATCCTCATATGAGAGGAAGGTCTCCCAGCCCTCATTTGCAGCATAATCACGCCTGACAAGCTCCACTTCATCAGGCCTGATCTTGTGATGGATGTCCTATGAAGAGATGCACCACAAGAACAATGAGGACACATCATTAATTAATTATAAGCATGTGGCATGGCACCGCAGAATTCCGTATTTACCTGAATTCCTGCCTCACGGGTTCTGACATCTCGGCATTTCAAGCCCAAATCTTCCATTCGAGCCAAAGCAAGCTCACGCAGGTTACCTTTCTCGACACCAGAGGTAACAAGAGGCATAGGGATATCTCTCTGGACACGATAGACCCGTGTCCATGGCGGTACCATCGACAGAATTCTAGCTACAATATCCACTAATAGCTCAGGTGGATAGTTTCTATACCTACAACACAGCAAATGTCACCTGTGTAAAAGTTCTCATTTCTCACTCGAAAAATGTAGACAACAAGACTGGACAGAAGATCTAGCAAGACAGTGAGACACAGAGTACCAAGCGCTAGATAAATAGTACCTTCCAGTTTTCCAGAGCTCATAAAGACCAGTTCCACGAATCACAAGAGTTGGGTAGATCTTTAGACCATCTGCTCGGAATGCTGGATTTTCAAAAAATTCCTTGAAACTTTCCATATCTCTTTCAACTCCAACATTAGGTAAATCTGGCATCATGTGTGCAACCACCTATCAAGAGGTAATTCGTTAGGCATTAAGAGAACGGTACAAGTCACAAACACAAGCAAGATGACAGCTCATTTTCCTTGGAATTACCGCTCAAGCATCAAGGAGGATAATTAAACATGAGGAATTAGTGATCCGGTGAATGATTACCTTAAAGCCCGCATCTTTCGCTAAAGAAAAGCAATCAGCAACAGCAGCTACTGTGTGACCTCTGTTTGTGTCACGTGCGACATCCTCATATGTACTCTGAACACCAATTTCTAAGCGGGTACAGCCATAAGATAGCATCTGCCGCAAATGAGGCCCCAAGCAATAATCAGGTCTCCTGGAATTTAGTACAATCCTACTAATTAGATGTTTCATGGTAAAAATCACAGGGAATAGTCAAATATAACTGAGAAACATGGACAGATGTCGAGTGACCCTTACGTCTCAATTGTCATACCAATGCATTTGACAGCACTATGTTCCGAATAACAAACCGCCTCCTCAACATTAGCAGAAGTATGCCCTGATAAAGCATCATGAAGATTTCTGATGAAATAATCACGATACTCAGCTGGTAATGACATGAAAGTCCCACCCATCAAGATGAACTCGACCTGCAGAAGTATATTCAAATTATATTGCACTTAGCACACATCAAACCTAGTTAAATGGTGCATGCAATCACTCAAAATTAAGACATGATGCTCCATCGGTTTAAGGACAAACCTTGTCCACACTATGTCCTAGCCTTTTGAGCTGATCTATCCTGCTTCTGGCCTGCACATATGGATTGTACCTACAATTGAAGAGCAGATCAGTACAATCTCAAAAGCATATCTACATACTTGTGTTGCTACACCACTGAACAGAGAGCACAACATGTAGCTCTTTTTAAGGTCCAAACATCAGTACAACACCTTGTTTGCACTAATTAATAGTTAAATGAGACATTAGTCCTTCACTCGTCTCACAAGTCAGAATCACACAATTTTCAATTGTAATGCAAACTAAGCATGCATTATTTAGTTTCTAATCTAACAAAATAGAATCACCCCTCGTTCACACACAGTTCAGGACAGCACAGAACAACACTAAAGGAAGCTTGCTTAACAGTGGAAGACAATCTAAGTGGCGGTATTGGTATGCATTCAACAGCATTAGTATAAATCACCTTGCCCGAATGGCGCGCATGCTTGTGGGCTCGTATCCAGTGTAGGACTGGGTGCTGTACTCGAAGTCCGAGTCGGGGCCTCCAGGGCAGTAGACGCAGATGTTCCCCGTGGTCGCGATGTGGGGGCACCGGTGCGGTTTCGACATCACGGCGACCACCGCGATGCCCGACGCCGTGCGCACGGGCTTGGCGCGCAGACGGGGGAGCAGCGCCGCGCGGTCGGCCTCCGGCACTGCTGCGATCATCTCCACCAGCTTCGGCGCGCGTGCAAGCCCGTACCGCCGGCACGCGGCCGACTTGAGCGCGTTCAGGTCCACGTCCTCCCCTCGGCGCGAGAGCTCGCCCATCTCCGACACGATCTCCGCGATGGCCCGCACCCTCGCCTCCTCCTCGGAAAGCCCCGCGGGGAGGACCACGCCCCCGCGGCCCGGCGTCGGCTTGCGGCGGCGCGGCTGGTCGGCCGCGGCTGCGGCTACGGCGGCGGCCATCGGGGGAAGGGTTTCCGCGGAGGGGTTTTCGTCACGGATAAACGGAAGTGGAGTTGGGTACGTTCGGTGTTTCGCCTTGCCTTCTCTACCTTCGGTTTGATATTTCTCCGCCATCAGATCATGAGTTGACGGTGGAGATAGATTCACGTGGGACCACGATGTAAGCTAGTTGTACGAATTTGGAGTATTTCCCTACAGTACCAGTTAATTAAATTCTTTAGCTCTCGGAAAAAAAATCTTTCCTGCTCCTCTGCTCTCTCTCTCTGTGTCTCTCTCTCCCCACATCTCTTGAGGCGGAAGCAAAGCGAAGCGAGGCGAGTGTGCGGCGGCGAGATGGACGGCGGTGGCGAGGAAGGGCAGCAGCAGCAGCACCTGGTGCTTGCGCACAAGCTGTTCCTCCTGTCGCACCCAGATGTCGACGACCTCGCCAAGGTCGGCCTTCGCGGAGAGGTCCTTGCCGCAGTGAAATCCGATGGTAGTAAACCCCCCTCATCGAATCTGCTTCCTCGCATGTGGGACGGAGTTGGGGAGGCTTGATTTGATCGTATGTGCTTGTTCCAGACATGGCGGCGCTGTACGAATCGCTCGCGGCCGACGGCGTGCTGGAGATGGACGCGCCGCTGCTCGCGGAGATGCGCACCAGGATCGAGGAGGAAACCCGGAAGCTTGACGAGAAGTGAGTGGATCTCGCTGATTTTATCCTTTCCCTGCTCGAATTTTAGGCTAGGTCCTAGGATTTCGACTTCTGAAAAGTCATGGCTGATGCATGTGTTGTGTGATGTGCAGTTCGCAATTGACCACTCGAGATAGATTTAACTATTACTTTATTACTTGGTCCTGAAAATCCAAAAGGTTGCGAGCTTAGGCTCTACTCCCTCCGTTCCATAATTCTTGTCTCAAATTTGCCCCCAAATGGATGTATCTATTACTAAAAGATGTCTAGATACGTGTAAGATTTGGACAAGAATTATGGAACGGAGGTAGTAGTTTGTAGCTAGTGCTGGACTTCGTTATTTGTTTTTGCTGCCTCTGTTTAAAACTCACAGATGCTGGCCTGCTCCAGAACATCTGAACTGAACACATTTACTACCAGAGTCCCTATTTTGAGATACTTTTTTTTACTGGTATTTTGAGAAAAAAAATTTGTCCCTATTGGATGCAATAAGCACTATTTCTTGCACTGTTCTGGTTGCTCTTGAGCACTTTGCTAGGTTCATACTGATTCCCCTCCTCCCCCCATGCATTTCAATATGCCATTTTAATTAAAAAAAATACAGTAATAGATTTTCGACCTTCTGATCTAACCAAATTTGTCATTCCTACGTTGTTTGCCATAACCAATAGCAAGGGCATACTAAAGTGGCCTTGTTTAGGTTATTTACAACCATCTAAAACACAAGTTTAGCAATGGCTGATAGTAAAATGCAGAATTGGTGTATGCAAAAACAATCGCTGATCTCGAGGAAGGGCTGCAATTTAAGCATTCCGAAATTTTGCTGCAAACATCATTCCGTTTGGTCCAAGTGAAAATCTGTGCTCTTGGTATATAGATTCTGAAGTGTAGTGCCTTTTCCCCTCCATATTCTGTTTCATCTGAGCTGCCATTATGATATTTTTGTTGTTAGCTTCTCTTCATTAAGATCACTTATTTATGCATAAAGGATCGCTGATGCTGAAGAGAATTTGGGTGAGAGTGAAGTCCGTGAAGCCCATCTAGCCAAATCCTTGTATTTTGTAAGGGTTGGCGAGAAGGTATATAACAATGGTTTTCTACACCATGTTAGCTTGTAGATGCATGTCTCATAAAAATTAATCTGACCTAAATATCCAAAACTTCAGGAAAAAGCTCTGGTGCAACTTAAAATTACTGAAGGAAAAACTGTAGCTGTTGGGCAAAAGATGGACCTCGTTTTCTACACTCTACAGATTGGCCTTTTCCATATGGACTTCGATCTCATCTCAAAGTCCATTGACAAGGCCAAAATGTAAGCATGAAGTCTTTTGATTTAGCTATTATCTGTTCTAATTGTTTTCCATATGGAGTACTAAGCAATTTTCCTGATTGAAGCTTGTTTGACGAGGGTGGTGATTGGGAGAGGAAGAACAGATTGAAAGTGTATGAAGGCTTGTACTGCATGGCCACTAGAAATTTTAAGAAGGCTACTAGCTTATTTTTGGATTCTATTTCAACTTTTACGACTTATGAGTTGTTCCCCTATGATACTTTCATCTTTTACACGGTCCTTACCAGTGTTATCACGCTGGACCGTGTATCTCTAAAACAGAAGGTATTATTCATCTTTTTCCCTTCAAGTCTGTTTGGATGTAGACATGATTTCTGTTTAACAAGGGTGTTGACAGGTTGTAGATGCACCTGAGATCCTGGCTGTAATTGGCAAAGTACCTCACCTCACCGAGTTTCTCAATTCCCTCTACAATTGTCAGTACAAGTCATTTTTTGCAGCATTCTGTAAGTTGGCAATCAGTTTATTATGACATATTCTTGCAATTATTCTGATGATCAGTGATTCTCGTTTGGCTGTTCTGGTGGGTTTTATCTCTATGGATTTGTCATATCTTGTTGATGTTCGTTTTCAGCTGGCCTGATGGAGCAGATCAAGTTAGACCGTTACTTGCAACCTCATTTTCGTTACTTTATGCGTGAAGTGCGCACTGTTGTCTACTCACAATTTCTTGAGTCATACAAGAGTGTGACGATGGAAGCAATGGCTGCCTCATTTGGTGTGACAGTTGATTTCATAGACCAGTAAGAATTTTTGCTGATGTTTCTCGCGTAGTCATGTCCTGTACTGCTGCTGATATTGTGATTGACAGTTTGATGGGACTAACATTTTCCGCCAATGCAGAGAATTGTCACGCTTTATTGCTGCTGGGAAGCTTCACTGCAAGATTGATAAGGTTGCTGGTGTCTTAGAGACAAACCGGCCTGATGCTCGGAATGCCTTCTACCAGTCAACCATCAAGCAAGGAGACTTCCTGCTGAACCGCATCCAGAAGCTCTCTCGAGTCATTGACCTGTAGGCTTTCCTTGTGTTGGAGCAGCTCCTTGCCAGAATCCTCAATCTCACGGTACAAGACTATTTGCTTTGGCTCCTTGAGAGTCCTAGCAGTAGCGGTTTGCATTTTGCATTTCAGGTCTGTCGCAGGGGGAAAGAGTCAGGTTAATCTATTTATTTTTTATCTGAGAATTTGACCTGTAACCTAAATATATGGATCGAGGAAACTATAGAGCGTTGCTTGTAGACAGTTGCTTCTCTGATAAATCCATCCATTTATTTCGACTTATGACTAGTGTGTTACCATTCTTCCTCCAAAAAAGAACTTGCGATGTTTCAAAGTTGAGCTGCACCAGCAAAAGCTAGGAATTCAAAATTGCACGGCTAACAAAACACAGCAGAAAACTATCACTAATGGTCGCATGATTCCTTGAATATACGAGAACAGAAACAAAAATGTACGAACGTCAGATACTCTTGATCCTAGAGGGTTGAAAAACTATATGAATTAGCATCATCAACGATGTTTGACACCAGGACAAAAACAA
This sequence comes from Brachypodium distachyon, assembly GCF_000005505.3. Lineage (NCBI taxonomy): Eukaryota > Viridiplantae > Streptophyta > Magnoliopsida > Poales > Poaceae > Brachypodium > Brachypodium distachyon. The sequence continues at coordinate 17,422,234 of NC_016135.3, forward strand.
TGAAATTACATGAAAACCATTGTAAATTTCCGCCAGCGAGAGGTCTGAGTAGTATGATGAAAGTCACATCTACGGTGAAAATTCTATGAAAACCATTGTAAAATTTTAGAAGTCATATGTTAGGGAGTGGTTTTTTATACTCCCTCTGTCCAACAAATGATGTCTCAAGTTTGTCAAAATTTGGATGTATCTAGACATGACTTAGTGTATAGATGCATTCAAATTTAATCAAAGTTGAGACATCCTTTGTTGGACGGAGAACGGAGGAAGTATGTAAAATTGCGTTTGGCAGTAGAAAAAAACAAACTCATCATGAATAGAACAGCACACCTCCAACATATGCCATTTTTTAAGGTAATTTTTGGAACTTATAAACATGGTTACTACGTACTTCCTCCGTCCCATATTAAGTGTACTACGTTAGGGACCTAAATATGAATGTATCTTTACCTAAATATGGATGTATATATTCTAAAAAAACGTCTAGATACATGTAACAGGGAGTCACTTAATATGGGACAGAGGAAGTAGTTTGTATAGTGAGTTTGGTTTAGGTTGTTTTTTACCTGATATTTTGCCTGGGCAAAATTCTCAGAAATCAAACAACCGATAGACATGAAAAAATCCTAAGCAGTCAGATCCTCCAAAAATCATATGCAATTCCTTTAAATCAAAGAAGCCGCATAATATTTTGAATTCCTAGCTCATACAAAGAAAAAAGAAAGAAAACAAAGGCACTGATATTCCAGCAATCCACCAAACAGCATATCCTCAACAAACTCAACGCTGTTTATTGGTCTATACGGTAATCCTGATTGATGTCACCACAAATGCCAAATCTTGCAGAAATCCTTCTGCATGTGTACATTTTGATCATGCAGTCCTCACGAAACCAAATACACTCTACCTGCCTAGAAACAGGGGGAAGCGAACTCACCGACCAAAGAAAAAAGAAGATTGAACAATACAACCATGGCCAAAGTTCCAGAAAAATCGTGCATGGGTCAAAGGATTGCACGATTGCAGTTGCTATTATAGGTATTCTATTGACTGGATTTGCCGTTGGTTATACCCAAGGGTATGTTTCCGTTGGATTTTGAGGCCACCATTTCTTCCAGGCGCTTCCATAGGGCTTCTCGCTTCGAGCTGGATTCTTCTTGCTTCAGTTCATCGTCGTTGAACTTCTCCATGCACTCCCCGAAAAATGCAGGATCATGATCAGAGAAGATCTTGCGTACATTCAATGTCAGGCTCCGAACAGCCTGGTTCCAGTGACCCCGGGCATTCCTCTCGAGCGCAGGAAAAATGATGGGTAATATCACCTTGTAATTCTGCTTAATTAAGCTCTCGATGTGGTCATTGTTCCACAGAAATAGTGCTCGCTCTGCCACCTAGAAATAGACAAGGAGAAATATGGAAGTTAGATCATATGCTTTTGCTGAATATTCTTTACACTGTTTCATGTGTAACAACTTAGGAAACAAGTTCAGATTACATTACAGTAAAAAAAAGTTCAGATTACGGATACCTCCAAGTATCTACTAATGTAGCTAAATGTTCAGTGAGCTGCAAACTGCTCAAGTGAACACAGCTAGGCGAAACCACCAGACTAGAATGAACAATAAAAACCTCATGTCATTCTGGTGGATGACAGCTATTATAAGGTACTAAATGCTATTTAGATGATGAGAACCCTGTAGCATACTACGGAATAACCCACTAATATCATGATAGCCAGCGGAAAGCAAATACAAAATCAAAACTGTACAAAAATGTCTAAGACCTATTTCAGACATGACTCAGACAAGGATTGATAGCCAGCAAATATGCAGGTCACAAGTTTTAACTATCCAAAACTGATGAACAGTGTTTTACTGTTTCCCATCAAGGAAGTAATTTCATGATACCGTGTGTACCTAAAGCAACACAAAAAGCCTCTTGTGTAAAAGGCGGTACTTTCAATAAAATTAACAGAATATGATAAATCAAACCAAGAGAACACAGAAATGTAAATTACATGTCACACCCTTAAGCTCTAATCTCGGTGGCAATTAGTGTGAATATCTTTCAAGCACGGTGTGAATTTAAGCACTGCTATGTGAAATACCTGAGGATACTTATATGCAAATTTGGAATCAACAGATTAAGTAGAAGGGAGACACAGAGAAAGAAGAGGAGTTTTATGGTGATAGTCCGATGACTATGGATGCATCAAGTCATTTTTCTACCAAGGGTTTTAAGTGAGAGAACAAAAGTTGAAGGGATGTGAAACAGAGAAGAAACAAATTAGTACCCACAAGAGGATCACAGAAACAGTCCATGTTTCTTTTACTATACAGAATTACAGATTACCATACGTAAAAACAACTGAAAATCCATTTACATAATTAAAAAACACACCCACATGATGCACAGTAAGGGTAGTAAACAGAAGCATGCCAAGACTATACATGTCAATCTTTTTCATACTCAAGGGGCAAAGTTATAACTAATTTAACTTGTGCAAGATATCAATGTGCACACACAGATGAACAATAACATGATATAAGAAACTTTGTTTGGAGTAAAAGTGCATGCAAGAATTGATCAAATAAGTGGATACGCCTGATGAGATTTAACCTGGAAGTGCGAGCTGTTCATGCTACCAGCAATCTGACGGAAGAGCGGAACCATGCATCTTTGGAACTCTGCAAGCTGTGTTGCCTCTAAAACCTCTTCTAGCTCACTCAAGAACATCACCTCCTTTGAACTATTTGTTATAGGCCAATACTTCAGTAAGCCCCTAATAACAGTGTCAGCAAGTTTGCAGTCCTTCTCAACAAATTGTGTGATGGAATACGAAAGCTGCTGGTGGTACATTGCCACACACTTTGGCTTATGGAGTGGGATCAGCGCACGAATAAGGAACAATTTGTGCTCTTCTTTAAGTGGCAGGGCAAATCCATTGATTATACTTCCCAAGATCTCCAGCAATTCTGCAACGCCATTATGCCTTTCTGTTTCAAATATAAACCTGTAGAAAATGTTGTTTATTGCTTTCCTGATGAATGGGCGATGCACCATGAATTTACCATATATTCGATGGAGTATTGTCTTCAAATAATCCCTCTCCCTGAGATCTTCTGAGTCAAAAAGATCTAGTAACCTGAGAATGAAGGAATGATCTATGTATCTCTTGGCCAGCTTTGCATCTGTCTCCTGTGATGCTACAAATCTCAAGAAAACCTCGTAAACAATCTGCAAGTGTGACCAAGCTGGGTCCATGAGAGGCTCATCTTCCTCCAGATCAACTCCTTCGATGGCCTTGTTCTCACGAGGATTGGGTCTCGAGCTCCGGAACAAGTTAATTGCCACCATCTTGCCGATCTCCAACATAATGACTTCTGAGAACTTGCCATTTGCAGAGGTGACGTAATCAACAAGCTCCATAAGCGTCTGGCGCTTCATCTCTTTCTCCTTCAAGTTTTTCGTTGGATCTGTGAAATCATACACGGCACAGCACAGGTTCACCTTTTTGACAAATAAATTCTGCTTCTCCGAGGCTGGCACGTCCTTGAACGCTGGCAGCGGCTCACTGGAGTGATACACCACAGTCCCATTCATCGCCGGACTAGGACCGGAGCCAGCTGGTGCCAGGTATTCCCCATTTCCTGCTCTCTTATGCCCAGCAGGCTCCACACTTCTCACAACGCTGTTCGAATTCGAGGACTCATAGCCGTTCCCCATAGCAGCGTCCCGGCTATCACCGGCCTTCACCGTCTTCTTCGGCAGCTTGCCAAGGATCTGTTTAATCATCTTCTACCACAGCCAACCTATCAAGACCCCAAAACCCTAGCAATATCCCAACTCCACAAAATCAGCCACGCGAAGAAAGAGGGATCCGAGCGAATCCACGCCCTACCTTGATTTTTTGCCTCAGTTACGAATTGGGGAAGATTATGAAACGGGGAGCTAAAGTGCGGAATCCGTTCGTGGGGTGATGGGAGGAGAAACGTTCGGGAGCGAGAGAATCGAAGGGGAGATCAACCTGCGGTGGAGGCGCTCGCGGGAGGAGTAGAAGAGCTAGGAGGCTCGGTGTCAGGACCTCTGCATTCTGGAGCTTGCCAATCTTCAGTTACAAGCTCGGAGCTTAAAAGTTAACACTCGGGCGCTCGGCAGCGGGATGGGTGGCGGCGCTCGCGCGAGGAGGAAGACGAGCAAGGGGGCTCGGGCGCTCGGCAGCGGGATGGGTGGCGGCGCTCGCGCAGGGGGGAAGAAGATCCACGGAGCGAGGGGGCTGGGTCGCTCGGCAACGAGATGGGGCAGAAGGAGGGAGTGGGGTATAGCTGGCCAACTACACTACCGAGAGCGAGGGGTGCCGAGGAGCAAATGAGCTCGGTACACCGTACACGTGAAAAAGCTAGTTTTAGAATAGAATAAAGTAGAGTAAAATACTACTTCCTCCGTGGAGTAGTCCATTAACTCAGTAGAAATCAACATTTTATTTTATGAAATGTGAAAACTCACGCATAAATCTTAAATTGGGATTGCTGTAACATTTCAGTCAAAAACGGTTCGGCGGGGCTAAAACACGCCACTTGGCCGCCACATCGGCTTCGGTCCGGACCGCGGGTTACTATTCGATTTTCTCAGGGATAAAATGGTCAAAGAAGGCTTCCACGTATGTTGCTCTTCTACTCAACAAGCCGCCGGGCATGTCAACGGAGAGCTGTGATGACAGCTATATGGGCCGCGAGCGAGGAGAGAGCACACGAGTGTCACGGCAAAGAAAGGAAACTAGAGTTAGGGATTGCTCTGATTTAGGGATTTTGACGCTTATTTAGGAAATTCAAAATGGATTTTACTAGCTCGGTCATTTTGTAGGAAAGCCCTTGAGAAAATCGAGTACCAACCTGCGGTCTGAGCCGAAGCTGACGTGGCGGCCACGTGGTGTGTTTTAGCCCTGCCGAACCGTTTTTTGTACTAAAGTGTTACGATAATCATAGTTTAGGAGTTTATGTTTGCGTTTTCCTAGTTCGTGGACAAACTAAAATGTTCATTTCTGCCGAGTTCATGAACTAGTGGTGTATTTTACTCCCTCCGATCCTAAATTGTTGTCGAAATATTACATGTATCTAGAAACTTTCTAAGAATAGATGCATCCATATTTGGGCAAATTTGAGTCAAGAATTTAGGATCAGAGGGAGTACTTAATAAACTACCCCACTAGTGTATACATTCAGAACAAATTAACAGTTTGGTTCACAAACTTATAAAACGCAAGAATAACATATTAAACTGGGATTAGTGATACTGTTTAAGAATACATGGATGAAAGAAAAACAACTCGTGTTAGATGCTATAACAGTTGCATCGAATTGTTGCCTATTCAGATTATTTCTAAGACAAATTATTGAATCATTGTTAGATGTACATTTTTGAGCCTTTAGAACTTGTATCTGCGTCTCTTTATAATAAATCTGCAAATTTTTCAAATTGGGAGTTGTCTGATGCCTGTTTATTTGTGCGACTAATCTGGCTGCAGTTGCAACTGAAATGTGCTGAAATGACCTATATGACCTTGTAGTTCTGTAGATTTGGTATTAGTGTTGATTGTACTGTTCTACATATATATTAGTTGTTAAAGAGTTGTTTTTTTGCTGCAGATATCATTTCTTCACTCCTAGACAATGTACTAATATTATACTGTCCACACATTATACCATGATGTACTAAACTAATATACTGTCCATTAGTTTAACATATTACAATCCTACTCTCTTGAGGCCATCGGAGCATCAACAATCCTATCACAAGTGGCGTGCATTGTTTCTTCATAGTTTCAGCTGCCTTCTTTCATAGTTTCTTCCGGTCTGAACATTGAAATCTGCCACTAAGTTCTTATACCCGGTAGCTCTCAAGAATTTGGTTGGCTTATTTCCAAGCTGAACTTGTGTGGTTGCACAGTCACAAAAAATTCTAGCCGTTGATAGCATCACACACAACTTTCAGAGGTTCCACTTTGACAGGTTCCATCTAAACAGGTACATATTTCATCCCATATATACATCAAACAATAGCGAGCATTTAGACCAAAAAAATAGCACATATACACATCTCATATATTTTAAACACATTCACACAAGTTTCAGACAAGGCAAGAGCAACAAGAACGGGAACAAAAACAAATAGGAGGCAACAGGAGGGGTCGTCTCACCTTGGCGTCTTTGCTGTTGATGCAAGATAGGAGCAGGGCGGCACCGAGTTTGAACAGCAAGCGGCGGGCCTGGAGCAGCAGTAGGGGGCGGCACCGAGTTGGAGCAGTAGGAGGCAGGGCCAAGCTTGCAGCAGGGGGCGTGGCCGATTTGGAGCAGCACAATCTTCTCAGTCCGGCGACGGCTCCTCTCCAGCAGTTGCCAAGGACCAACGGTGCCGGTGTGGGGAGATCAAGAGGGGCGGCGCCAACCCTAGGTACCGCTTCTGCTCGGGATGGGGGAGTGGTCGGGATGGGGAGAGAAGGGCCAATGGAGGTGGGTGGTTGAGTAGAAAATTAGAAACGAACTAGTAAGGGCATTTTCGTTGTTGTATGTGATTTGGTGGGAGGCTATTTCAGTAAAATTGGAATTTAGAATCTGCAGCAGCACCGTTTCCGTGGATTCCGGTCGGTAGTGTTGTTTTGTGAAGCGCTCCATGCTAGCGGATCCTTGAAGTTGGCCCAAAATTTGGTGTATGTTTGGGCTCCAGCTTCTACAGCTCTGCTCCTAGGAGTCCAAACAAACAAATCCTTAAGTCATGGTATTATTAAGCACCACCACGTACACTACAAGAATTTACACGAATTATGGCGTTCCGAGACCGTCACGATGGGCCCCAAAACCGTCATGTAAAATACGTGATGACAGTCTTGCTAACCGTGGGGGACCCCTGCTCATACGTCATTGATTGTGACAGAATGTCACAGCCGTCGCAAAGTTGGCCATCAATGACTGTCCTAAGCCGTACCGATCCTTAGCAGGCCTTGGCTCTACCCGGCCCATTTAAAGCTGGTTAATCCATCACGGATACAATGACATCAACATTGTCAGAAGTGAATCTAACGTTTAACACATGCATTGACCGGCAATGACACGAGGCTGGCCCCTGGGACAACACGTGTCGGCGGTACGGACCTGTCAGAGGACGACACGTGTCAAGTTCTGATAGGTTCACGTGTCGGCTTCTCATAGGTTCACGTGTCGACATTGCGGAGCTACTTGGATCTTGCCGTGACACATATCCTCATCTAATTGGAACATGTGCCGTCATCTAATTGGAACACATGTCGTCTTCTAATTGGAACGCGCATCGTAATCTAATTGCAGACCTGAAGTTACGTCGATGCCAATGGCGGGCGAATGCGATACTGCGGCGATGTCCACTGAGGCTATTCGTCGGCTGCGGCCTGAATCTCTTGGTGCTCAACTCTCCTAATCTAAGTCCCTTATGAACTATCATCCTGTACTCATACGCGACGGCACCGTGTATCTAAGTCTCAAAGGGTAAATTATAGATCTGACAACATGGGCCCACCACCCGCCCTGACAAGTTGGGTCAGCAATGACACCTGAAAACCAGAGTAACCACTACAATGTTTATGTAGCCACAAGCATGCATACTACGGACAACGTTTGATGCTGGTCCGTTGGTATGAGGGGTATTTCATTTGCTAGTGAACTCGTTTCATCCCGAGTTCGGCGCATCACAACTGCAATCGTTGTTATTTGGTTGGTGTGTTATTTTTTTTCTATCGGGACTCACATGGACGGCTGTACAGTAGCGGAGCGACGTGCAAGGCCGTGGGCCGCCCATCCGACGCTACAGCCCATGAATAGCCTTTTGCCCCTCCTACTGGGTTGCGTTATTATTCCCTGATTTGGTCTCACGTGCAAGGTCGCAGGCCGCCCTTCCCACGCCCCAGCCCTTGAAGCAAGTAGAGCATAAGAGCATGTATATTTGGGCTCTGACCCACTGGACTGTGGCTTAACTAGTTGCAAGGCCTCACCTCCTCGGCGCCTCTAGCCCATTATGTTTGCCTCAAACAAGCTTCTATTTGGCCTCTCCATAGCTAGCTGGGCCATAGTTGTCTATTTTGCACGTCAACCCATTTGGCTAGACCAACTAATTGGGCCAATCTCCGCACGCGCAAACGTTTCACTCAAAACAAAAAGGGTCTGACAAATGGTCCCAATTGTACAAGAGGCTCTCTCATGACGCCACACCAGAAATGACGCGTGTCCCGAAGAGGCTCTTCCACTATCAAGCGGTTCCACCAAGAACTGAAGTGACCCCACTGGTCAGTGAACGTTCTAGGCATGTGCTTGTGCTTTGATACCATGACCGGTAGGCCCCCTAATAGATCGTAAGTCCACTTGTGATTCAGTTCTGACTGGTTGGGCGAGTTGTAAGCACCTGACGGGTGGTCCCGCGCGCAAACCTTCACAGGTGGGACCAACCGACTGACAGGTGGACCCAAGAGGAACCACACAAAACGGACACATGCGTCCCCTTACTCTGACGGGTTGAACCGTCCGATATGTGGGTCCACTAGGTTGGACGGACTGACCATATGGGCCCACGCATGAACGGGTGGACAGGTGGGAGCAGTTCGAAAGGACACGTGTGGTCGGGTCTGACGTGCATCGTTCCGTACCTTGCATGTGGGTCCACCAGGTTGGATGGACTAACCATGAGGACCCACCCGTGAATAGGGTGGACACGTGGAAACAGTTCATAAGGACACGTGTGGTCGGGTTTGACAGGCGGGCTCAGTCGTCTGGAGCAAATAACGCATGTGCTCGTCAAACAGGGTGCAGGCCTGACATGTGGGGTCACCGGGAGATGTTCAGGTGGCTCTGGACATGCGGTAGTATCTAGTGAGGATGGGCGTCCTTCCGTACCCTTCATGCGGCCCCAGGTCGGTGGAACTGACAAAAACGTGGGAGAGCGTCTGACACGAGGCGCCTGACAGTATCACTTGTATGAACCGAATCGCAAGAAGTCAGCCCAATAAGGAGTGTTGTAGCTCGATGCGCCCCGCACATCGCGATCGGAGATGGAAAGAGCGGCTTTGACAGCATATTCTCGAGCCCCATGGGCTTTCCGACCATCCAAGACCAAATCGGCAGGATTTTCGAATTTGCAAGATAGTCTACCAGAACGTCATAGTGAGGACGTCACTATCGCGGTAAATTCTTGTAGTGGTATATCTGGTATGGTGATCGATATCTATCGTTTGATCAATCTCTGAGTGGCTGTGCGAGCATGTTTGTACACGTTTTATTTGGCACATTTTTAGCATGTAACTTTTCTGCAAAACATCAAAACTGTCCATTAATAAAAAGTATCCTCAAGAAAGAAAGTTTGGGAGACCAATGCGAGTTTGGAATGGAAACTTAGCTTTCAAAATTGATCAAACTCACACCGTTGTTGAATGGTGGGATCCTGACAGAGCACAAATTCCTAAAGAGATGAAGCGAAACATGGACGGGTTTCTTATCTACACAATTTGGAATGTTTGGAAGAAAGAATCGGATGCATCTTCTAAGATGAGATGAAAGAAACTGAAGAAGTGGCTCATATTATTCACGAGGAATTTAATTAGAAGGGCAACTTAATTTGCCACCGTTACAAGTTATAACCTCTAATAGTGAGTAACCGTTGTCTCTTTATATGAGGTTTTTCTTGCGAAGCTTGACATTAATTACCAAGATTAGTTGTACTCTATTTATTTTTTAATGAATGGCAGAGCTGCCCCCATCTCTCCCACAAAAAAGAAATAGGAAGTCATGCAGAACATTATGCACCGTGATCGCCTTTAAACTGAAAATGAACATGGTGTAATGTGTTACACAAATAAAGCATCAAGAACAGTCACAAAATCACCACCTATATAGGCTGGTGAGACCAGTGTGAGCTCGCGAGCATGCACCTGTTTGGTTTGCACCATAAAGCTAGCAACATTTAGCGGAGGCATGCAGAGCGGACAAGGAGGGCTAGATAGAGAATGCATTATTATACACATACTTTTAGAAGAATATAGACAAAATGAAGTATTGGCATCCTAGCTAGCACACCGGAAATCTAGAAAGTGCACGTTATGGAGCAGATCTAGAAACATAGCTTTCTATCACTACCAGATGCGGCGCCCATAGAGAGAGGCAAGCAGGGACAAGCATAGCACAGTCATAAAGAAGAAGATAGCATCCATCCATCTGCCAATTGCCAGTAGAAACAAATTAATCAAACAAAGTGCTAACCAAGGATAAGAAAAGGAGAACAAAATATGAAAGCTTGTGTGGGAAGTGCCTTGCCTGCACGTGCTTCCCTGCCTATTTAATCGCCCTCCCACTCTCCTATGTTCCTTCACAAAACATCTCTGTTGTGTGTTTGGTAATTGCCCCCTGGAACAACATTGTTTCTGTTTACATATAGGTTTTGCTTCCTTAAGATAGCTAGGTACCGATAGATCGAGCCATGGGAGACCACCTGCACCAACAACAACATTTGGATCTTGATCCTGGTTTCAGGTTCCAACCGACCGATGAGGAACTAATTAGTTTCTACCTAAACCAGAAGGTGAAGGATAGGAGCTTCTGCACCATCGCCATTGGAGAGGTGGACATTAATAAGTGTGAGCCATGGGAGCTCCCCATGAAGGCAAAGATGTCAGGACCAGGGGCGACCGAGTGGTACTTCTACTACCACAAGGACCGCAAGTACCCCATGAGCCACAGGACCAACCACGCCACCAAAGCCGGGTTCTGGAAGATCACCGGCAAGGACAAGGAGATCTTCCATCGCCATGGTCTCCTCATCGGCATGAAGAAGACACCTGTCTTCTACATGGGCAGGGCTCCAAATGGTAAGAAGACCAACTGGGTCATGCATGAGTATAGGATCATAAGCAACAATGACAAGATGCCCTCTTATAGCACCAACAACACCATTACCGATCAATCTTCTAACTCAAAGGTACGCATCTACATAGTCATGCACAAATGTGAGACCCGAGCCTGATTTGCAATGATGATTTTTTTTGCATATTTGTTGTAGGACGAGTGGGTGGTTTGTCGGATCTTCGAGAAGAGCATTGGGATCAACGAGGTGGTTGTGTCGTCGTACCCCATGGTGCCTATGAACAATAACCAGATCATGGCGCCCATGGCTATGACCATCCGAGATCAACAGCAGGGCTTCGACACCAATACCACACCATGCACACAGATAGTACAACCGCCTTCTCTCATGGACCCCGCCTCCTCCATGTATCATCTATATGACAACATTGGATCATCGTCGTTGGCACCACTCTCAACTAATGACAACCTCTACTTTGCAAATAACCAGACGCCACCCATGTCCTTGTACCAACATCATATGCAGACGCCGACACAACTGGGTGCAACGACAGATGAGGGCTTCTTGGGCATCGACACCTGGGACATCGTCCATGGTGTCATGGGACCACAATACCACCACCAATAAGATCACGCCAATGGTCCTATGGGCATGGATGGCATGTGAAATTACTGATGATCCAAGGCTGCATTGTCCTCTGTTGTGAGTTGCATCATATTTACATATATGGAATAAGGAAATTATAGTGAGTCGCGCCGTAATAATTTGTGTGTGTGACCATTTGTGTTGCGATTGAGTTTCTTCTGTGGCATGTCTTTGGTCTTAGCATGTGTGTTTAATATCTGAATTGTGTGATTGTGTTGTAAATCCCTGGTGGTGTTCATTATCCTTAGGAATTATATATGTTGTTTAATTAAAAACTAAATGTTATAGTATGAAGTTAGTTGCTTATGTATTTTGAAGACGCCTTCCAGGCTCACTCAACCTTTAAATACTCATAAGATCCTTGACGTGTCACGTGTATTTTGTATCATATGTACTTGATTAAACCCGAGTGCTCTACTTGGGCTTTTGGTGGACCAATGTTAGTCCCAATATTTTGACAATGATCGCAGCCCATGTACCTCTTTCCACTGGTTTTCGCTTCTCACGAGATGATGATATCGAGCTACATAAAAAAAGCAAAGACGACACTGCTATCCTTGTTCTGCAAACTCACTATACACTAGATAGTTTTCTTTAATAGTTCTGTCAGAAGAATTTGTAGTATCTGACATATATAGCAATTTAACACAGATGTAGCATCGGTGACTTTCCGCAAATAATAAAACAGATGTAGCATAGACCGGCCTGTGTGGCATGTGCAACCGCCTTAACTTATCAAGTGGATACCACCACAACTCTTAATCTTGACAAGATGCTGTCACACGTTGTTGATTCACCATTAAAAATAAATCTTTTTCAAAATATTTTATTCAACATTTTTGCAAAAAAATAATATAAGATAAAAGATAAAGATAAAGATCAATACTTAAGATATGATGCATAGTGAGTGCTCTATTCTTTAGTACTCGTATCTATTAATTTACGGTTGGTGGTGATGATACATCATTCCTCATTTCAAAAATTAGGCTCCATCAAGACTAATCTAATATTCCCTACTAACATTTTAGAGCCTTCAAATCTAATGTAATTAACGTATTCCTTACCTATATACAATTGGCACTAGGTTTTCTACAGTTTAGGGTAAGATAAAGAGAAAGATGCCTATAAAAGGGACATATTCCTTCCGTAAAAATCATTTGTTAGATTAAAAATAATAGAATACTATAATGGACTACGGAGCAACACGTGGGCACTTAGCCAGTAGACAATAGTTTCAGAGATCACATGATTTTGGTGTAATCCAGATATATTTACGGAAATAAATAGAAAAGAGCAAAAATATGGTGCATGGCAGAAGTAAGAATAGGGCGCTTACTGTTCTTCTACTGCCGTCTGAAGCAATTCCTTGGGGCTCTCCTCACTTTGCCACAAATGTTCTTCCAATGGCTGGGTCAAAATCAGATTCTTCCAGACAGAAAAGCATTGGAGTGCAAAAGCAATCTTCCTCATATTCTTTTTCCGTTATTGCTACCTCCTTCATGCGGTGAACACCCTCCCGTATTTCTCCACGCCGCTGCTTCTGTTTCTTGCTCTCAACCCTTCTCCTTCGTATATCTTCAAGTTTCTTCCTCTGCTGCTCCTCTAGGCGGGGCCGCAGCGCCTCTTGTTCACGCATCAGCTCCTGATAATCTTGTTTCTGTTGCATGATCTTTTTATCTTGCTCCTCCTGCTCATACACCCGGTAAAGCTTCTTGATCAGATTCTGCACGGTGTTGGTAATGTCTAGGAAATAAATACCAGGAACGGCATATAACATCTCCTCTTTGAACATCGTGGAGACATAGAAGGACCGCTCGATGAAGCTCAGGGCGACGGTGCAAGACTTGCGGTGTAACACAAATAGAAAATCACCCAGCTTAAGACCAAGCCCACCAACGTAGGACATGATAGAAATCCCGTCGCCATTGGGCAGCCTCTTGATAACAGCGACCTCATCGAGCGGGTTCAACCAGCCATCCTTGAGCACACCCACCTTGCGAGGCGGAAACCCCATGTATCTATCATCGTAACGGACAGAGAGGGCACCCGGCTGCCCGTCCTCCCCTTCCTCCTCGAGATGAAATCCGTCTCTGCTGAGAACCAGGCGAGCCACGCGCACAGCGCCAGTGTATCCTGATCGCTCGGGAGGGAAGCGGGAGTACTTCTTCTGCCACCACATTACTTTCGCATTCTTGGCAGATGCCTTCATCTTGAAGAGAATGAAGGGGCGGTCGGCGTGTTTTCTCCTCTCGCCGATGATGCGATGGGGGTGCATCCATTCGTAGAGTTCGCGGTCGAATCGTCGCTTGTCGAAGGAAGCCAGGAGCTGCGCGCGGAGAGTGGTAAATACGATCTTGTACATTCTGATGAAGTTGTTCGCAAGGGAGAGGGCGTCCTCGTCCTTGAGCCCGCTCCTGATGGCGAGGGAGTGGACATCGTAGTCCATTAGATTGGACCAGGCAGCGACGTGGAGGAACTTCCTCACTTTCTCAGCCGTTAGCCCACTCCGGATGGCGAGGGAGAGGGCCTCCTCCAACTCCTCGGCGGGGTGCCATTCCTGGACACCATCCTCGTTTTTCTCTGGCGTTTCCACCTTCCTCCGGTCGCCGATGGAGAGAGGCTGCTCCAATTCGAACGATCGCAATCCCGTGAAGGGTTCAAACACCTTGCTCTTCTCACGCTCGCGGTCGGCAAGTGCGAGGGCTTCCTCCAACTCCTTCAACTCTTCGTCCAATTGCCGTGCCAGGACGGAATCGATCTCCCTCTCCGGATTTTCCACCTTCTTCTGGGCGTCAAAGGGGAGGGATTCCTCCAACTTCTCGTCCGGTTGCCATCCCTTGACTGCGGAATAAATCTCCGTCTCGTTCTCCGGACGGACGGTGCGGACAGCAGATGGTTCGCCGGACGAAGGATGGTGGGTTGACGAGGGCCGCATGATGATGGCTGGATCTGGCGGGTAGAGAAGGAGTGACGGAGGAAGGCGCTGAGGGATGGCCGGATGGGTCGGCAGCGGCCGGGGTAGGAAGCCTAGGAGGCGGTGGGAAGGGAGGGGCGCTCGGTAGGGGGATGCAAGGGCCCAGCACGTAAAGCAAAACTGACAATTACGTTTGCGGGCCGGCCCACAAAGGCTTTGGTATCATGGTTTATCGCGGGCTTTCGCCAAATAGGCTGCACGCCGACCCAACACCCGTAAGCCGTGTCCTTCAAGCATGGTCAAGCGAACGGTACGTTGTTGGCCCTCGAAAAAAAGCGAACGGTACGTCGTCTTGGCATCGACAAGGATAAAATACTCGAACATGTGCATCCACCCTTCATTTAGCTGCTCAATACGATTAGCCAGGCGCCACGTCCTCCGTCGTGTCTCCGTAAAAAGATCAAGTAAAAAGAGGGGGGAAACTTAAAATGGAAAAGCATAAATCGACATGGACATGTGAATCGAGGAACTCCAAAGAACCTGAATCGACTATGAGTATGACAACAATGATCATGCCCATGAGTATCACCGATTATAGCATGTAACAGTGCATAAGGATGCATGCCCGAAATGCTTGAGGATCATCTAGCCCGTAGTACTCGGCTGTGTTTGAAGGTTCTCAGGCGTCAGTCCTGATCAACCTTCTGTTTTATTTTCTGTTGCATGACTAACACCTTTTAAACTCTGTTCTTGTAGCTTCATTTCACTAATAAAATAAAATCAGGAGGCTGGCTCCTAATTAGCGAAAAAAAGAAGTAGTACTGGCCGAGTCCAACTGTTACACTGCTGCTACTTAATGAGGATGACATGGATCTATAAGACGACAGGAAAAATAGGTAGCGGGTGTTTAGTAGGAGTAATGGAGGATAACCACTGCTCTGTGCTCACCAGCTTGATCTTCTCACAGGCACCGCCCACACTAGCTCCATCAGCTATAAGTTAAGCCACCTACCTAGCTTGCCCTCAGCGAGGAAACACACAACAAGAAGATCAACTACGAGATGTTGCGAGCGATCCGACACGGCAGCCGCTACTCCACGGCCTCAGTAGCAGCAGCAGCAGCAGGGGCCCAGACCCAGAGGCTGGCAGGGAAAGTGGCCGTGATCACCGGCGGCGCGAGCGGCATCGGCAAGGCGACGGCCGCCGAGTTCGTCCGCCACGGCGCCAAGGTCATCCTCGCGGACGTCCAGGACGAGCTCGGCCTTGCCGCCGCCGCGGACCTCGGCGCCACCTACACCCGCTGCGACGTGACCGACGAGTCCCAGGTGTCCGCCGCCGTGGACCTGGCCGTGTCCAGGCACGGCAAGCTGGACGTCATGGTCAACAACGCCGGCATCGTGGGCTCCCTCTCGCGCCCGCCCCTGCCGTCCCTCGACCTCGCCGACTTTGACGCCGTCATGGCCGTCAACGCCCGGGGCGTGCTGGCGGGCGTCAAGCACGCGGCCCGGGTCATGTTCCCGCGCCGCTCCGGGTCTATCGTCTGCATGGCGAGCGTGGCCGGTGTGCTGGGCGGCGTGACGCCGCACCCGTACAGCGTGTCCAAGTGCGCCGTGGTCGGCATCGTCCGGGCCGCGGCGGGGGAGGCCGCGCGCGCCGGGGTGCGCGTCAACGCCGTCTCGCCCAACTACGTGCCCACGCCGCTGGTGATGCGCATCCTGGAGGAGTGGTACCCGGGGGAGAGCGCGGAAGAGCACCGCCGGATCGTGGAGAGCGAGATCAACGAGATGGCACGAGGCGGGGTCGTGCTCGAGGTCGAGGACGTTGCCAGGGCGGCGCTGTACCTGGCGTCCGATGAGGCCAAGTATGTGAACGGGCACAATCTGGTCGTTGATGGAGGGTTCACCGTCGGCAAGCCGCCCAACATGCCGCCGCCAGCGGCACGTCAGTGACGAGGAGTTCATTCGAAATCGGATTTTAATGTGCTGCTGTCAGTTTCGGCAACTCACAGTACGCTCACTCTTGTCATGGTTGGCAGCACACGTGTTAGTGCATGGCTAAAGGCCAAAACACGTGTTTTGGCTTACTCTCCGGTGTTCTCTTTCTTCTTTCTTGTGTGTTGTTTTTACTCTCTCTATGCCTGTTGACTTGTTGAGATATTGCGTGCATTTTCCTGTTGTATTGCGAACGATGGTTTGCATATTGAAGGTGTCAATTCGTTCCGTGCATTTTTGTTCTGTTCGATTCTTCGTTGCTCACGGTTTTTGAACCTCCTTTTGTAAAAGAAAAAAAGTGTTATCAGATTGAGTTTCCTGTTGAAAAAGTATTTTGCCTCCCGAACCATCCTGAAAGCTTAGTGTACACCCTAAACTACAAATCCGGCCAAACAACCCCCTAAAGTTTCAACACCGTTTACCCAAGATCTTCGTTTCCATTTTTGGAGTTAGGAGCAGGCTCCTGATTTTATTTCATCGATGAATCAAGCTACGAAGGACAGTGTTTCCAAAGGTCTGAGCCACGCAACAGAAAATAAAATAGAAGGTCAAGACCAACGGGTGAGAATCTAAGACCAACAGGTGAGAACCTTTTAACACAACACAGTATTGTATCATAGTACTCCTTCCGTGTCGTGCTAACTTGGGACTGATGGGTACAAAACTAAAGTCAATTTGGGACGGAGGAAATACAAAACTATGGTGCCGATCGTCGTAGATCTTCGAGAATTTCGGGCATTTCTCCTTATGTATTGTCACGTGCTAATTTCTGTGGGCACAATCTTTGTTCTCATACTCGATTTAGGTTCTTTAGAATTCCTCGCTTCACATGCCTCTTTACAGATTTGTGTTGTGGTCTAACGATGGTTAAGCATTAAAACTTCTTGCCCCTCGCATGCAGAGATGGTATACTCAGGCTGTGCTTCCTTCGAACACTTCATTGTTTTTTTAGGGTAATCACTTCATTAGCTGCAAGTCCAAGATTTGTACTGACACTGAATCAATCTGCTTTATTCCTTGGATCCTTATTCCAATGTTTTTATCTGAACCAATTTGCCTTATTCCATCGGATCCTTTTCTGCTTCTTACGGAATTTCCACTACAATGTTATTTTCTTTTTCGAAATATGCTAGGAGTATCCGTAGCACGAGTACTACCACACCACATATGAACAGTGACGATAAATTCTTGCGTGCAGATAGACAGTGGTGACGTTGAGCACGTATTGCCTTGCGTGCAGATCAATTGTGTTGCGTGCACACAAAATGCGGTGACGTTGAGCACGTAGTAATTAAACAATTCGTCAACGATAACTCAGTGGTCAACGACGTGCCTCCGGCGCCGGCATGTTGGGCGACTTACCAACAGTGAACCCTCCATCGACAACAAGGTTATGCCCATTCACATACCTGGCCTCATCGGACGCCAGGTACAGCGCCGCCAAGGCCACGTCCTCCGCCGCGAGCACCGCGGCCCCGCGCATCTCGTTCATCTCCCTCTCCACGATCCGCCTGCGCTCCTCGTCGCTCGCCGCCGGGTAGCACTCGGCCATGTACCCCATCACGAGCGGCGTGGGCAGGTAGTTGGGCGAGATGGCGTTCACCCGGACGCCCCCGGCCCGCGCCATCTCGCCGGCCGCGGCGCGCACGATGCCCAGCACGGCGGCTTTGGAGACCGTGTACGCCGGGAACGCCACGCCGCCCAGCACGCCCGCGGTGCTCGCCGTGCAGATGATGCTTCCGCTTCCGGAGCCGGTGCCGTTGGCGGTGACCATGACGCGCGCGGCGTGCTTGACGCCGGCCAGGACGGCGCGGGCGTTGACGCGCATGACGGCGTCGAAGTCGGCCAGGTCGAGGGAGGCGAGCGGGGTTGGGGAGAGCGAGCCGCTGATCCCGGCGTTGTTGAACATGATGTCCAGCTTGCCGTGCTTGGACACGGCCAGGTCCACGGCGGCCGCGATCTGGGACTCGTCGGTCACGTCGCAGCGGGTGTACGTGGCGTCAACGCCGAGCTCTGAGGCCGTGGCGTGGCCGAGCTCGTCCTGGACGTCCGCGAGGACCACCTTGGCGCCGTGCCGGACGAACTCCGCCGCCGTCGCCTTGCCGATGCCGCTCGCGCCGCCGGTGATCACCGCCACCTTCCCGGCCAGCCTGCAAATACTAATAAATCAATCAAACAAGATCGACGACCAATTAACACAAGGCCGGAAAGATCGAGACCAGGAGAAGTAGCGAACCTCAGGGAGTAATTGGAAGCGGCGGAGGAGAAGCGGCTAACGAAGGCAGACGAGAAGCTTGTCGCCTCTGCTGATCGGCTCCCGCCGACGACGGCCTGCTTCATTGCTCGGAACATCGTCGTGCCTTACCGTTTTATTTTGCCCTGAGCAGGAGTGCGTTCGTAGTGTGGCTTCTGGATTGGGGACGGATGGAGGAGCCAAGTTAAGCTAGGCTGGGACGGAGCAAGCAATGCAAGAAGTCAAACGGTCTCGTCTTCTCCGTGGCATTATCGGCGTCACGTTTACGTACTCCAGTACGCAACTCAGCTAAGCATTTTTCAGCCGTCCACGGCTCCACGCCGATCTGATCGCGTCCAGTGCGTTTTTGGATATTCGGCCGGGCACCACACGGATCGCTGCCCCACAATAATTTCAGGTGTCCAACTACCGTTAGGTGCTAACAATTTTCCAGTGACTTGGACTGGTGAACAGTTCACGGTCGACCTATGCATTGCACGCACGTACATGCAGCCGACTAGCCAAGCATGCGGTGCGGCTGGGAAGAGAGTTGTAACCTAGGGGCGTTGAAAGACAAGATTTACAACATAATGATATTCCTTGGGCCATTCTGGTCTGACAGTCTTACTATGGTTACATTATTCCTCATGCTAAGGTCGACCGTGAACTATTCTTTGAAGCTTGCCAAGCTAAGGATGAGAATCTGTCCTCTTTTGGATGGACAAATGGAGTAACTATTCTTTGACCCAGATGTATCATAGATGTTTTTCTTTCACTCTTTGGAGCAGGGTTTCATATCCTAGCAGGCCATTCCCTAAATTGCTAAACTGAAGGAGATCAATGTGAAATTTTAATGTTGCTTTCTGGTTTCTCTAGGATTTCACTTTGTCACTAAAATTTTCAATACTTATTTTAGCTATGGAACAGAAGTGAAATCGGGATGAAATCACAGTGAGACATAAATAAATTAGATGGAACCGTTGTGGTGGGTATTTATTTGCTTTGCTTTGTGGTTCGCTTTAGTTTAGGTAGACCCTAGTAGTTTGGGGAAGAACGTACGACACATAAGACACATTTCCATAGAATATTCTTGTATCTCTCCTTCCTCTTAGCCCCGTTACCTGGTAGACCAGGTGTCTCTAATTTTGAAAATTTCTACATTTTAAGCAATTTGCTAGACCTTAAGGTTAGTGGGCTTCGTCTTAACTTCTTAAGACCCATTTCAGGTTACCACACATAATGTGGGACCCAGTTTATGGTCTACTAGATCAGAATGGCGCGCGTTGCGTGTCTGTCAATTTCGACAATAAAATGGTAGGAGAAACACAAATATTTGGAAACACTAAGGATAAAAATTAAATTTTCATGAAGTAAAAAGTTGGCCCGAATAGCGTGAGGCTATCGATTTTTCTACGGGAGCAGTTGCTCTTTAGGATGAAAGCCCACGAAAGAACGGTCAGATTTTGTCCAAGTGGTAGATCCAAAGACCGAAATTGCTAGTGGCATGAAGGGGCTCAGTTTTTACTGTCCTAAATTTGTAAAATAAGGAGTGAAATACCCGTTAGAACAAGGTTTGTTAAGACAATACTTTGATCAAAATTTCTATATATGGTTTAGATAAAAGTTTGATATCACTATATACGTTACCATGATACTTATTATAGTTTGTGGCTTCATATTTTACCTGCCGTTTAATTGGAGTGATTCTTAAAACGTTATCTTAACAAAACCTAGGCTCCGTTGGCATTGCGGTGGATTATCATAATCTCTTTTTTCACCCGCTTTTCATTATTTTTGTGCTTGGCTAACCAACTTTTTCGTACTTTCGTATGTATTTTTTCATGCCAAATTGAGCCCTAATACATCTTATACTCGTATTATGTAACGGATTAACATTATTTTCCTATTGGTAAGTTTTTCTCCATGTGAACGCTTTTTCTCGAAGTGTTAACTAAGTTTTCAGTTTTTGACAATTTGTCACGACGCCACTAGAGTATTTATTATTTATCTAAAGCACATATTGCCATGTCACATGACAGCAGGACATACCAAACCAACAGCAATTCCTTGTACCCCAAATAGAAAGCTTTTTAAGGTATTTTTCATTTCAAGAAATAAATAAATGAAAGCGTCTTCAAAACAAATTCGTATTTAAAAGAGGAAATTTCATAGAACCACATTTTTTGTGGCAGTGGTCTCACAAAACCACAGTTGTTTCAAAAAATCTTAATCTCGATGATTAGGCGGTTTGATGGTGTTTCTGACGACCCGGGCCCACAACGTGGCATTGGAGACGGGCCGGGAAGGCTGACGTGACAACTGACTTGGGGGTCTGGGTTGCATTGGAGACGGGTCGAGGAGGCTGACGTAGCAACTGACTTGTGGGCCTGGGTCGTCAGAAACACCATCAAGCCGCCTAATCATCGAGATTAGGGTTTTCTGAGACTCGCTACCCCAAGAGTTGTGATTTTGTGAGGCTGTTAGTAACAATTGTGATTTTGTGATACCACTAACACGAGGTGTTCTGTAAAATTTATTCCATTCAAAAGGGTGTCGTGGCAAGCTTGGGGTACGAACACGAACCGAACACCTTTTACCCCTGCCCCGTCACGCACGCCCCCAATGGAAGCAGAGTACCCCCAAATAAACCCTCTTCGACTCTGCTCCGGGCGCCGGAAAAGGGAGGAGGAAGAAGGGCTTGTGCTTCTGTCCATGGATCTTGATGCCGCGGCGGAGATGGCGCCCGAGTCGCGGTCGCAGCAGCAGGCGGCGGTTCCGGTTCGTCTCCCTCCTTCTATACCTCGCGTATCTCGAACTTCTTGGGCGAATTCTGCTGGTCTGTCGCCGGATGCGTTCCATTTCCTCGGCACGCGATCTTGGGGGACGGAATTCTGGCGGCGGGATGGGTAGGGAGTGAGGATTCGCTTCTGCGATCGGGAGAGTGCTCCGCTCTTTCCGGATTCTTTGCTTGGGGGTTAACGACAAGTTCTTGGCTGTAAAGGTCGCGGAGATGGTGCGCTAGTTAGTTGGCATTGATGCGCTGTTCTAGAAACTTGTACATTTCTTGATGCGTATTTACTTCCCAACTTTGTGTGTGGAAGATTGATTCTTTGCTTATACCAGCATGATCGGGTGATTGGAGAATCCACCTGGATGTATGCCTTGCAGAAGAGGAGTTCTTTAACCTAGGTTTTAGCACCATGGATCAGAAATAGAATGATCTTTCGTAATGACTATATGTGGGCAGAAGGAGGTTTCAACTCTGTTGGGAGGAATTAGCCGTTGCAGGGAAGTGTCAATGGAGCAGTTAGGACCAAAGAATTCGTATATACTGCCAAATGAAGATCTCCTTTTCTTGTAACTTGCTGCCAATGTAGCCTAGTGTTGGAAGTGAAGGAATAGCATTTAGCATCCTATGGTGTAGCCTGCATGGTTAGGATTTGAGAGAAATTCTGGCTGTGTGGACATCGCTGACCATGAGAAGTTTAGGTACCATTGGGAGCTTCATGTGCATGAAGCTATTTCTTTTGTTAAAACAGATTGTACATGCTAGGCATGTATGGTTGTCGGTTGCCTGGCACAGAAACAGTAATGTATCTCAGGAAAGGTTTGGGGGATGGCTGCCAGATGTTCTGCTAAACAGCATAATAGCTAAAACCGACATGCCATTTAAGAGTTATTTACCACATTTATTCTCATTTCATTTTGTCCTCTGAGAGATGCTCGTTTTTGAAAATTGTGTGCCCTTGCATGTCAATTGTGATATGCTTCTCACATCGATCCTTTTCCCCCAAAAAAGGCATGCGGGGAACGGGGTTAGCCTTTTATTGTCTAGCGATGGATTTACCTTTTGTATCCAAATCATAGATAGGTTCAACGATCATATATTACATATGAATCACTTAGCTTTTGGCAGAGCTATTCAACTGTCCATGAAGGAATGTTTGATCAAAACCATTGTGTTATGAGGTTTCATGAACAGAAAAGGATAAGGTGAAATAAATCCTAACAACTATGTTTTCTTTGGAAATTCCAGGACAAGTTGAAAGCAGTGGCAGAAGAGCTTGGACATGAGATTCGAATTTTTTCAAGCACGACATTTGAGACAACAAGCAGGTTACCCAAGGCAGATCAGGGTACGTAGATTTATTTGCTTTCCTTTACTAAAATCCTTTTTTATGGACATGGCACTTGTGTTGTGACCTGAAAGCATAATTCATGCAGAGGAAGACGATGACTTCTATGAGCTTCAGCCTGCTGATTATTTCAAATTGGTTTCAAATAGGCTAGCAGGTTACAACATACACTCTTTAATGTTTGTCTGAGAACATTCACATTTATCACTTGGCATTCACTTCGCATTTCCAAACTGTACATACTTTCTAATTTAGTGACTTTAACCATGTTTAAAATGGTGACACCTTGCAGAACAATCAAAAGTTCTGAAGACTCGTAAAATACGGGAAGCAGAACTTGCTGCTCAACGGGCTAGGATAACAAAGGTAGGATTATTATTTGAATGTGTGAATCGTCCTTGTACCAATGCTATTGTTCCCCTTCTAGTTGATTGTATTTAGCTGTTTATGTTAATCTAGCCTGTCTTAACAGTACCTTCAGACATGTTTTGAGAACGAATGCATGTTGTAAAATAAATATATCTTCTAATTATAGCTGCTGGCCGCTGGCGTGTGAAATCTAGTTATAGTTGGTCTCCTCCAGGATCTAGTCCAGTTTGTTGCTAACCTCCTTAACTGTAGGCCATAATGAGGGTTCGATTCCCTGATGGTTACATTCTTGAGGCTGAGTTTCATTCATCAGCGACGGTACATAGTCTGGTGGATCTTCTCAGGAAAGTAATTGCTAGACCAGATCTGCCATTCTATCTTTGTAAGTTCTGCTCTTTTGGGAATGACTGATGCTCTATTTCCCGTTCATGAATCCCTTTTGTTTCACCCTGGTAATAATAGTTCCGTTTAAGGTAGCTTAATCAGCTATTAAATTTTATCATTAGCAAGAAAATATGTTGACAAGCAGGTAAACAACTAATGTCCAATAAATAGTTCCACCTTCCACGCTCTTATCACAGTTTTTGAACAAATTTTAATGCATTGTTCTGAGCAAAGGGTTCAAAAACCAAATTTTGGATGCTACTGCCTTTATGTGGCATTTTAAAGTGCTATACCTTAATAAAAAATAATTTGCTACAACAGTATGACTGTTCACTATACTGATTTTGCGAGTTCTTATGTCTGTAACACAATTGGGAGGAACTCTTTTCATTATGTTGTCCTCTGACAAGCTCGGTGCCACCAATGGATTACATATTCATTTGGTTGTTCCTTCAGTTGAATAACACCTGTGTCCAAATTGATGTGGTCTGATAATAGCTGTGATGTTGCATGTTTTAGATAAAAATATGCATCTAGAACCCATATGGCATATGCTGCACATATATAACTTTGGTTGAACTTGTGAAAGTTTGAAGATCCTCTGATGGCATCCATCGCGTTTTCACTTAAATGGGATTTCCATAGTGCCTCCTCAATTGTATGTTAGAGATGTAGCAGTTACAACTTACAACTTCTTAATGCTGGATCCATTGATTTCACAACAGATACAGCCCCTCCGAAGAAGCGGATACTGGACATGTCACAGGACTTTCACACAATCGGCTTTGTTCCTGGAGCTAATGTCTTCTTTTCTTATGATCTGCCAGAAGGTACGTATTGTCTTAATAACTAGTAGCATGTTGAGAAAATAAGCAATGTATATTTCTTAACTGAGGGTTTTAGCATTTTCTGTGTATCTTGATAAAAATCTCCAGTTTCCACTCATGTACATATGTAATGTTGTATTTCTACTTCTAGTGCATTTGGGGGCATACACAGGATCATGACTTTGAACTTTTTTCTTCATTTGCGTCTTTTCCATCTTATGCATCTGGATGAGCTGCCATTTAGGCATTGAATAATGCAATTTGTTTCTTGTTACTGCAAAATGTTGTGGTTACTAGCTAAATGCACGTTCGTTGCTACGGAACTAAAAAAACATATTACATGCTTCAGTTTTTTAAAATATTTATGTGCCCATATTTTTAAATTTTATGCTAAATAAGATTCCTCACAAAATATTTATTTGAGAAAAGAATTATCTCAAAAGTATATGTCAAACTAATCAACTATAATCAAAACATCATGATACATATATGCAGTGGAAATCAAATAATTGTCTAACAAGTTAGAGAGTAGTCTCCCTAGGTTGAACGGACAAACACCAACTCGAATATTTGTAAGTGTAAGATAAAGATTAGACATTTCGATATTCGCATGCTTTTATATAGGAATTCACATGTGCTGGACATGCAGGGTCGATAGATGGTGTAAAATCAGGACCATATCTCCGTGAAGAAATTCGAACTTTGGATGGACTGTCACTTCTCTCAAAACCTTCTGATCAGCCTGATGATTCTAAGACAGCCTCTGAATTAGCTCGTCAATCTGATGTGTTCCAATCTGATTCTGCAGCACCAGCAAATAAGAAATCATCGAAACCAAAGTGGTTCAAAAGGTATCATTGCTCTTAGTGCCATAATGTTAGCATCTTAATTTATCATATGTTGTGTTCGAGGGAAAAAAATCCCATGCTAAGTAAACTACACTATGCAATTCTTTCTGTCTCACTGTAATTTTTTGTTTATAATTGATATGTTTCGTTATGGTTATTGATGAGCAAGTTTGAACGGATTATATGGTATCATTCTGGTTGCTAAACTGTCTGCTGAAGTTTTTTTTATTCAGAATGAGACTCAATGGAAGTTACCACATACTTTTAAGAAAGTAATAGTAAAATATTCCAACAGTAGTCTATTAGTGATGGTGCTCCGGTAGTGTCAAAAGCTCTATCCAAGTAGTAGTGACGGACGAGCAGCAAACCTAGTTTTTCAGAGCATATCGAATCACCTGCAGAATCACAGCTCTCCAAGTAGCATTTTCACTTGGTAATTACACATATGTTAAGTAGCGAGTTGCAGTTTCATTTTAATGCAGGCATTTCGCACTGTGTATGTTTTGGCATGTCCGAAGAATACTCTTATCTGCTGGAGAATTCTTTCTTTCAGCTTGTCTTTTAACTTGTGCAAGATAATGACGGTTTATTTATTTAACCTTTGCAGGTGAGACCACCAGCACAGTAGCACTTTGCTAGGCCTTTCAGCACTCACACTGCATGGCTCGTCAACTTTCATGGTTCAACGGCTTCAGTTTGGAACAGGCTGTGCACCTCCATAGAATCGTGATTCAATCCTCTGTGCATCGCATGTTGTCGAACCATGAGAACTAGATCTCGTCCTTTCCGGGTGGTAGCATGTAAATTTGATGTGCCAACAACTGATCTGGAATTTGTTGTGGGATTGTGGCGCTTTCCCACCTTAGAGATGTGTAAAAGGCCAAAACAACAGAAACAGAGGAAATGCAACACTTTACTGCATGGTGCTGTTGCTGTCATTACAATCTAGCATCTTCATCAGTAGAAGGATGCTTTGAGTTGGCTGGAAAATTACCAATAAAGCATGTGGCTTCAGACTTGAATTACTTGCATTATCTTATCCTGTTTCTACACGATCGTGTTGCTTTTCTGCTGCATTTTTTATGTTCCCTCGTAAGCAACTAGTAGTAGAGATTATGATTGCTGCCGCGATGATAAGTCGCAAAGTTGGCATATATATTTTCAACAGCTAGTGACCCTGCCGAGTGGATGCTTTTGACAAGAAAGTCTCTGTTTGATACTATAAAATCTGCATCGCATGATCTCAGCCTCCCATGTCCCATCCCATGCTTAGTTTAGTGCCGCTAAATAGCATCTCCCTCGTGACCCCGTTTCGTTTGTTAAGGCCCAATTGCTGGGCTGCTACGGTTTCTATGGCTTATAGTGGAGATTGCTTTGCAAATGTCGTTATCGCTGGATGCTTTCGTTGCAGTTGATCTTCGAATATGTGGTTATCTGGCGTTGTGCTCACATTTGTTGGACATGCTTTCCCCCCAACATTGAACTCGTTCCGAAGAAGCAGTTAGCCTCTTCCATTTCACTTGACATCGCTTCTCAGAGCACTCGGGTATTATGTACCCTGTGACCCTCTTCGGATGAATTGTGGCGAAAAGATAGAGAATTCTAGTCCTAAGGGGAAACAAAATCCTGTAAACATGACATTTGAATCGTAGGATTGCAACAGAGGATTCGGGAAGGGTTTTACTCCAGAACACTTTTGTTTTGAAATATGACAGAATCCCATTCCTGCCGGTCTTGCTCTGCTGACAACAAGATGCCAGAGAAGAGAGGGGTGCAAATGAAGTCTTAACCGACCCTGCTAAACCAGAAAAGGAAAACGAAGAAGAATGAGTTTGAACCCTGAAGATTTTACAGCTACCGCTTGGATTTTCCAGGGCGCTGACTCCACCACATTTGCTGACTCGTCGGAAGGGGACTCGGAACAACGGAAGGTGGTTGGTGCGGCGGGATAGCAATAGCAGCCGGCCAGGTACACTGACTCCATTCCCTTGGGTTCCCTTTCCCCGGTCCTAGTCAAACACACGAGCCGCCTCCACGTACGGACGGAGTTTCCACCTGATACCGACCGCATCGCAACGCTTTCCGCGCTCCAACTTGAAAACCAATCCCGACCTCGTCAAAGGAAAGAAAATGATCGTCCAATTCTAACGTTGGTTTATATACGTTTTCCTTTTCCAGCAAAAAAAAAAATACTGCGTCGTTGCTCCGGGGTTCAGGCTTCAGAAGGGAACAAAACTTTCCCTCCGTCCAGGGAACGAACATTTTTTTACGTGGCAGGGCAGACCGGAGCGTGGCGACAGGCGAGCGACCCATTGGCATTGGCAGTAAACAATGCGACAAACCGGTGAACCAGCGATGCTGACCGAAGGCAGATCGGATCGGATCCTTCTTTGGTCTTAATCGAGTGTGGGCACGTACGTCTGCCCAAAGAATAGGCAAGAAAAGATATTCCGTTCGGTACACACGTGACCCCTTTGCTAGGAAGCTATGCATCTGAACTGATCCTGCCCATCTAGAAGCTTTTTTGCTGTTGTTGTAGTTGTATGTACCATCGATCGGGTCACTGTACTGCTATACGTATCGCGAAACTGATGATGTCTTTGCCCCGTGTATGTACTCGACAGAGGCAAACGGCAGATCGGTACTTGTCAATACTCAATGCCAGGACTAGTCATTGGAGACAACGAAAATACAGATCTGATAGAAACTGTACCGAAGCAATGGTGATCTGGGGACGATTCAGTTTAGGCTCCCCTGCCCACGGCCACGGAACATGCCCGCGTGTCGGGAGAGGTTACGTTGTCCCCATCAAAGTTTTTTTTTTTTTTTCAGAATGCGACCCAGCGGACGCATCATCGATTAACGGAGATGGCCAGAAAACCAGTTACAACACCATGGAGTGACCAAGGGGCCAAGACGGCCGTACAACGCCAAAAAGACTACACGATACAAACGCAAGGCCACACGGATTACAACACACCATACAACAACAACGCAAGGACTCGTCTTGTATCGTCTCCCGACAAGAATGGCGAGGGGGCGATACACCAAGCTTCAAAGCCGCGTCACAACCGAAGAGGGAAACATCCCGAGACCAACTCCAACTCCGGGAAGGCACAAGCCAACGCACCGCCCGCCCATAAGTGCCTAAGAGTCGGCGAGAGAACGGCGGGACCGAACCTGACCGAAAGAGGCGTCGACCTAGAAGAAGCTTCGACGACGTTATACATAGCGCCCCGGAAGCCCAAGCTCCGAGCGATGGCCGACCAACTACAACTGTCGCACCAAGGACTCCACGAGCCACCTAGACGTCGCCCCCAAGAGGGGAACAACATGGGTGTTCCGCCGCCGCCTAATCCGAAGAGCGGAAAAAGGGTTTCCCCCGATGCTCGAGACGGGGGAGAACGGGCAGCGTCAAGATGACGCCTCCAAGGAGGTGACGGCGCCCGCGGGCGTCGCCGTCGTCAGCTTCACGCAGGGATTTCTCCCGACCATGCCGTCAGACCCGACGCCCATCACACAACAAGGAGCCGCCTTTTGGCCTCATCGCCGTAGAGAAACGAGATCCACGTCGTAGGAGGAGTATGAGGCTGCGCACCATCTCACCACCACCACCAGGACGGGGACCGAATGGTGAGGACCCAACCCACCGCAGCCTGGCCGGCCACCGGCACCACCACGGTGCAGGCGCCAGCAAATCAGGCCTCACGCGCACCTCCACTGCCGTGGCTGCCCGCAAGGCCAAGCTGCAGCCTGGGCTTGCCACCGACACACAGGCCGCCGCACCGGCGCCACCACCGTCGGAGCTGACCGCACGCCCCGGCAGCGCCACAGCCCCCGCGGGCCAGGACCAGTGCGTCCACCATCCTGGCGCCATGGCGCCGTCGCCCCGGCGCACCACGCCATCCGAAGCTAGCCGCAGCTAGGAGCCGCCCACGCAGATCTGACCGGGCCACGCCGCCACCGCGACTTAGAGCCGAGCCCGCCGCTGTCAGGGCCTCCGGGTCCACGCCGTCAGCAGTCGCTGGACCACCGC
Source organism: Brachypodium distachyon (assembly GCF_000005505.3). Classification (NCBI taxonomy): domain Eukaryota; kingdom Viridiplantae; phylum Streptophyta; class Magnoliopsida; order Poales; family Poaceae; genus Brachypodium; species Brachypodium distachyon. The sequence goes on from NC_016135.3 coordinate 17,451,492, forward strand.
GCGCCACGCCCAAGCACCGCCACCACACCACGCGCCGCCACGGGTGACCAACTGCCATGGCCAGAAAAGGCCCCGCCGCCTCCGACGCCACTAGGGCTTTGCCCAGCAGCGCTCACAGGCAGCGGCGAGGGGAGGAGGAGAGGGTAGGGGCGGCGCCGGCGACCGGATCTAGGGTTCCGCCCGTGTCGCCCCTTGGGAGCGACGCGGGGGACGAGAGGCTTCGTACATGTCCCCATCAAACTGGATAGCCAAGTAACCCCTTGTCTGATCAATTGCAAAAAATTTGAATTGTAAATTAATTAGTACTCTCTCCGTCCAACAAATGATGTCTCGATTTTGACTAAATTTGAATGCATCTACACACTAAATGTCTAGACATATCCAAATTTTGACAAATTTGAGACATCTTTTATTTGACGGATGGAGTAGAAACGTTTCGAACATCAGTCTTCTTCTTTTTTGTATAAGTGACACTAACAGGTAGGCACATGTATTACTACTCCCTCCGTTTCAAAACACAACTCATATAGATTTGTGCACTTGGACCAAGACAGCTCTCGCTTCTAGTGCTGACCACTCATATTGGATTAATAATAAATGGATGTGAGTAGTTATTGGCCGGGTGTGAGTATCAAGAGAAAAAAGAGGTGTGTTTTGGAACAAATAAGAAAAATCTATATGAGTTGTGTTTTCAAATGAAATGAAACGAGTAGTAAATAGAAACTTGCATCATCTAATGAAATTAACCATTCTTTTCCCTCCCAGTGAGTGACAAAAATCTGCTCGGGCAGCAGCAGGTCGACGGTTGCATGTGACTTTCCGCTAGTACCTACAAGGCTACGAGTCAACCCATCGAGACTCGAGCATTAATTTGTGGTTGTGACGAACACGTGGACTTGTGTCCTGCTTCCATGACATCGCACGAAGAACGTTGTTGTTTTCTTTTCCCAGGGAAATGGAGATCTCATTTACAAAATCTTTATCGACTCATTGTACAACCTCAACATGATTACTTGACGAATTGAAAACGAAGGTGCAAAACGGTAATACAGTACTCCCTCTGTCCCATATTAAGCGACTTTCTATTACATTTATTTAGACGCTTTTTAGACATAAATACATCCATATTTGAACAAATTTGAGTCATGGGACAGAAGGAGTACATGACTTGCTATGAACCAACTGATGGATGTGTATAAATGGTCCATGGTGCTAGTACACCATTTGTCTTTTGATCTTGGTTCTTCTCTCTCTTTTTTCGGAAAATCTTGGTTCTTTTTCCTCCACATTTGCCTCATCTTTTCATACTGGAGTTCTTTTTTTTCGCTTCATTTTAGGCTTTATTTGCGATCAATATTTTAGACCTTCTCGATTTGATGACTCACTGCGTTGGCTTGGCTATAGTCTCGCTGGTGAGTTGACTGCATTGCCACTTCTTTTGACTTTCGTCCCCACGTCGAATTAGGGGCTGGCCCATATAAATTTATTATTCTAATGTTGTTGTTGTTATTGTTGTTGTTGTTGTTGGGTTGGGATCACATAACATTTGTAGTGAGAAAAGGGACATTTACATGAGAGATTCTTAATTATAATGCAACACAAATGCTCTTTGTGTTTCATTATATATGCTGTGTTAGGTTTCACTAGGATAAAATTTGACCAAGAATGACTATTAGAATGTACTCTGTCCGTTTCTAAAAATAAGAAGTCATATCTTTGTCCTGAGTCAAATTTCTTCATGTTTGGCCAAATTTGTAGAAAATTCTAGCAAGATCTACAATATCAAATGGATATGATATGAAATATATATAATGAAAGATTCAATAAAACTAAAACTAGTGTTCTAGATGTTGGTAGATTTTTCTATAAACTTGGTCAAAATTTTAAAAGTTTGACTCAAGACAAAGGTAGAGTATTTAGGAACGAGAACTTTTACAGGATTATATGACTTACCACATGGAGTATACATTTACGGTTCTTGCTTAGATTTTTTTTAGCATTGTCAAGTCCATTTCCTTTAACCAAAAGTGCATGTAAACTCAACTCTTAACGGTGACGACCCACAAACGTCACCGCACGCCACTACTGACTATACTCCTCTCTATATGCCTGTCACAATACGAAAGTATCTTAAGGCAGGGGATATGATTTTTGTTCCTGTCTTCTTTATACATGGGGACCATGCTAACCTTGCAAACTATATCAGATCCAGAAAGACATCTGAAACCTAGAACCAAGAAACAGCACACAAAATAATCCTCCCTATTACTAATAAATAAAGGATAAATAAATAAATACTCCCGATAAACGTACTGGTACTATAAATAACCGGGACAATCGACAACTTTTTTCTCTGTCGTTATACCTCGCCTCTTTTCGCAAAAGCCCCTTGGAGTCTCCCGATATTATTATTAACCCGTAGAACTACGTGCTTCGCGGTTGGTGGCACAGCAGAGCGCAGCGCAGCACGGAGCACGCAGGCCCCCAAGACGGGTAGGTAGTGGACAGGTGAGGCGAAAGCGGGAGAGACAGGGGCAGGCGGCCGGGGTGACGCCGCTGCGGTATAAATTGTCGACCTGCCAATCCGGAGCATCGGAACGAAGGAAGCCATCCCGATCCACCCCTCCCCTTCCCACTCGCCCGCCCGCGCTTCCTCCCCGCGCGCACGAATCTCGCCGCCCACTGGTCAGTGATCATCGATCTCGCTCCGCAGCTCCCTCCGGCTGCTGTTAATTCTTGCCGCAAAATCTCGCTCGTCTTTCGTGGGAGAGCTTTGTTTTTTGTTTGTTTGCTTCCGCGGGAGTAGTAGTAGGTTCCGAGGTTTAATTGATTGGTTCGTCGCAATCTGCTGCTCCGCGTTGCCTGCCTACCTTGTTCTGGCAAACGCTTTTCTTGGGTTGTTTTCTTTTCGGTGAGTAGGGTCGCAGTCTTTGCGTTCTTTCTACGAGTAGTAGATTTCTTTCCTCGATCACGCCGTGTTTCTGCGGCGGCGGGGCGCCGCGAGCTTGCAGTTTGTTCAGGGGTGTGGATCTCGTCTCGTGATGCCTACATGCCGATAGAGATGTTCTTGCTGCTGCCAGATTTGACCATCTCTTCCGTTAAATGCTGTGAATTGTGGTTAAGCTTAAACCAGTTTTCCTAGGCCCTGGACTGCGATTTGGGAACTGTTTTTTTTAACTTTTTTAGGGGAATCTTCTGATCGGCAGATGTTTCATTGAGACTGTTCTTTTTGCTGGAGAGTAACTAGTTTGGTTTGTTGCTACGAATTAGGGAATGGTGGTTTGGTCTTCTTGACTGCTTCATTTCTACTCCGTACTAGTAGAATTACTGTGCTGCTCTTTTCACAGTAAGTTTCGCCAGATCAAACACCGAAGTACGAGCTTATTTTCCTTAAAAAAACTGGTATTGAGTTGTGTATAGTTGTATCTGAAATAAATGTTGTGAAGGTGCGATAGGTGTAACTTTGGGGGCGTTTGTTGGAGTTGATTACTGGTTTCTTAACTTAACACTAGTACATGGCATATTGACGTATTCAACTTTTATTGAATATATCGTGCCTTTTGTGTTCTTGGCAGTTGAGATCACTTTGTTCTCAGAAGTCTGAGGTAACCGAGAATTAGAAATACGGAGTAGTTCATTTGAAATGAAAATAGATCTAATCATGTGTAATTTTTGTTCCCTGCTTTTAGGGGCAACAGTAGCATTTCATGCCTTTAGTATACATTGCCAACATGGCCATGCGTGTACTGGAACGAGCCTAACCAAGCAATCTATCCGTGCATTCCGCTAGCTTATTTGTTTGATGTTGGATCTTCCATTTCAATGAGTCGCATGTAAATGGCCACGCTAAGTTCAGACAATCTTATGATTTAATCAGATCTTGCTCACCTTGTTAGGTCTACAGTTGAAGGAAGAAGAGAAGCATCCTATTTGTTATGGCGGGAACTGAATCTTCACAGTCATCGAGACAAAGCAGTTTTAACTCTTTAGCAAAGGACCTAGAACTTCCTTTGGAGCAAGGGTGCCTCTCTATCGTTGTACTTGGGGCATCTGGGGACCTTGCCAAGAAAAAAACCTTCCCAGCACTCTACCACCTTTTTGAGCAGGTAGTTTGACAATAACTAGTTATTCCTTATGCAAATTGCAAAATCTCTATTCTGAAAGTGATAATCTAATGTACATTCAGTTGACGCATTCCAGAGCAAGAAATCGTTTTTCATTTTTCTTAGAATGATCTGATCACGAGTATAAGCGCAAACAGTTGTAACCATCTTTCTTCCTGGGTATGCAATAATGCTGTAGGAGTCAATTCAAAGGATTGGTGTCAAACAGTTTGAGATTCTATTTATTCAACTACTACCTGTGTTACCCACCATTTGTAAATAACTGGTGGCAAATCACAGTTTAAGATTCTATTTATTCGATAGCTACCTGTGTTACCAGCTATTTGTAAATAACTGGTGGCAAACTACAGTATCCATGCTACTTCTGTGCAGTGTCTGTTATATACACTATAATTCCCAGGTCAATTGATATTAGTTTACTTTAATGTTATGTGTTACAGGGTTTTTTACAATCTGGTGAGGTGCATATATTTGGGTATGCAAGATCAAATCTCTCTGATGATGGGTTAAGAGAACGCATCCGTGGGTAAGTTTCTGGGTGCTGGAATAATTATTTGGAACTCCTTGCTTTCCATGAAACATTATCTAGAAAATGGCTCCATCGTGTTCTAAAAAAAACTCTAGGTTATCACATCTTGCTGTTGCATTTAGACACTTTAGCCTGTTTTCAGCATATCTGCATCTCTAACTACCAGGATTCTGCATACTAGTAAGGATGTCTGCCAAATTAGACTAAAATTCTGTAAGCATTGATACTAACGGTATTATGCTCTTAAAAAATGTACAGGTACCTCAAAGGAGCATCATCAGAGGAGCATATTTCAGAATTTTTGCAATTGGTAGGTTGTTGTATATAAACTCACTCCTAATTCCTTCTGCAACATGCACGTCATTATGGTAAATTTTTATTGCAGATTAAATATGTCAGTGGTTCCTATGACAGTGGAGAAGGATTTGATAACTTGAACAAGGAAATATCAGAGTATGAGAAGTCAAACGAATCGGGAAGCTCCCGCAGACTCTTTTATTTGGCATTACCTCCATCTGTCTACCCTTCAGTGTGCAAAATGATCCGAACATATTGCATGAATCCAAGTAAGTTTCTTCTATGCTTTCTCAGAAGATTATCTTCATCAGGACCTATTTTCTTTGCTTTAGTTTATAGGGCAATAAATGCATGCATTTTTATTCAAGTTATGAGGACATGATCGTTTCTGAACATTTTAGTTTCTACCTGCTATTCCTTCTAATACAAATTGACATGCATTTTTATGCGTGTTCGAGAAAAAAGTTTCCAGCTGCTATTCACTTCAGCTCAGAAAAAGTGGAGATACACTCTACTGTACTAAATTGCATTGTTACTTTTGTAAAATTTGGGACAGACATTAATGTTCTGCTTGCAGCTTCTCGCGCTGGATGGACTAGAGTAATTGTCGAGAAGCCATTTGGAAAGGACTTGGACACCTCAGAAGAGTTAAGTTCCCAACTTGGGGAGTTATTCGAGGAAGATCAGCTCTACAGGATTGACCACTACTTGGGAAAGGAGTTGGTCCAAAACTTGGTAATGTTTATAATTTTGTTCATGTATTTATATTTTACTCGCATTGGGCTAACTCTTTCTGAACTGATCACAATTCACAGCTTGTGCTTCGTTTTGCAAACCGTTTGTTCTTACCTCTTTGGAACCGTGACAATGTTGATAATATACAGGTATGCTTGTTTCTAGTTACGCACTTGGCAGTAGGCACCTTACAATTGCTGACTCAAGAAATCCATAACCTGCAGTTACTGCACCATGCAAGTAGGCATTTCTTTTGTAGGTTATTGCATTAGACCATTAGCTGTTTGCTACCTTTAATTTATTTTTGTTTTGAATGAACCAAATTAAACCTAATACCAGTGAAGAACATGGTATACTATAAAAGCTTCATTCTGTAATGAATCCAATCTTGCAGATTGTATTCAGGGAGGATTTCGGAACTGAAGGGCGTGGAGGATATTTTGATCAATATGGGTACATAAAAGCATTAAACTTTATTAAGTTCTTAATCTAAATTTTACCCTTACTTCAGTAGATCATACCCTTATAAGTAAAGAGTATTAATCTTGTAAAACATATATCTGAATCTGATAAGCAAGGTAAATTTTGATATACTACTTTAGATATGTCAGCAGTCCTAATTGGCCCTTGTTGATCAATATATCATTTTGTATTTGAAAGAGTGAAAATGTGTATTTATCTTTATTATATAGGTTTCCAAAGTTCAACATTCAAAATTATTGATTACAATTTAACAGCAACCAATTATTTAGTGTGGAAGTACCTAACCTCCCTCTTATTACTGCAGGATCATCCGTGATATCATTCAGAACCATCTGTTGCAGGTAAAAATTAATAAGATTTGTTAATTCTCCATATAGTTTTATTTTGTAATCATTTTATAACTTGGCTTCAGCATTCAGTCTGTTACTTTAGACAATAAATGCCTTTTTTCATCTTACTCATGTTTGTGTAACATTCAGCGTATTCGAGTGTATTTAACATTGATGAGCACAGCTGTCTAATGCTGAACCATATATGGCCTAACTACAAATGTTAATAGGAGTACATGATAGATAGGACTGTTTGCAGACTACAAATGTTCTTAGGAGTTAAACAGTTCGATAATAAAGTACTGCCATCTTGTGCAGGTTTTCTGTTTGGTTGCAATGGAAAAGCCTGTCTCTCTTAAGCCTGAGCACATTAGAGATGAGAAAGTCAAGGTTCTTATCTCCTCTGCTCCCCGTTAATACTGTACTTGATCATCTACTCCCTACATGCTACTCCGTACTACTGTACTGCAGCTTTGCTAGCTTGTCGTGACTTGATTTCTTCTATAATATTTAGCAGAGTACATATCGTATGTATTTCCTGTTGGTTTAGTGCTAAGCAAAATCACTTTCCTGTGTTAATGTCAGGTTCTGCAATCTGTGAACCCTATAAAGGATGAAGAGGTAGTCCTTGGACAATATGAGGGCTACAAGGATGACCCTACAGTACCAGATGACTCTAATACCCCAACTTTTGCATCTGTTGTACTTCGGGTACACAATGAAAGATGGGAAGGTATTTGTTTCATCCAGTATTTGTTCTTTGACTTAATCACGCCCTTGTCTGGATCATACCATCTCCACTTTTGGTATTAACTCCTAAATATTCATATCCTACAGGTGTCCCTTTCATTCTTAAAGCTGGTAAAGCATTAAACTCAAGGAAAGCCGAAATCCGTGTGCAGTTCAAGGATGTTCCTGGTGACATTTTTAGATGTATGTGCTTAGACATTAATTTTCATGGTCTGGTTTATTTCTGTTTACATGCAATGTGGCTACCTAATCAAGTGTGTTTTCATGGTCTAGTTTAATGGAGTTGCCTTTACATAAACTAGGCAGTAGAAAACTAGAAGTACTTTTCATAAGTCTGATACTTTGGTACCTCGAGATCTGAAATATGAAAGTAATAGGTAAAGTTTCATTAACAGTACAAAATAGGTAAAAACAGATCCCTACACCCGGGAAAGGACTTCCTTTATGTTGAATAAAATGAATACAACAACATGAGGTGAGTTTTCTTAGGAAGACTTGTGGACAAAAACAAAACTAGATAAACAGTGAAGATAGTTTCTGTCTAACCTTAAGCTATCTATCATGCTTCATAAGCTCTCCTGGCCCTATCATGGCATGTTGTTATATTTATTAGGGTGTTACGGTTTCAAAAACAATTGTTAGGGTGTTAGATTAAGATGACAGTTTTCCTCACGTGTTAGCTCAGTTGAATGCCTCTGTTGTTGACATTCTTGCTATCAATTTGTTCTCTTTTATGCCAAAGTCATAATTTGAGACCCAATGGCTGACCTAAATTTTAACCTGTTGAAGGTAAGAAGCAAGGAAGAAATGAGTTTGTCATACGCCTCCAGCCATCAGAATCCATGTACATGAAACTAACCGTAAGTCCAGCTACTTAAGTAATTTTCTAATACTTTCTCCAGTGAAATATGCTGACATCTGAGCACAACAGTATTGCTAAGATAATTTACTGACATTACATGAATTTGTGCAGGTGAAGAAACCTGGATTAGAAATGGCTACTGAACAGAGTGAACTTGATTTGTCATATGGGATGCGGTACCAAACTGTCAAGATTCCAGAGGCATATGAACGCCTAATCTTGGATACGTACGTATCATCCTTCCAGAGGCATATTATGTTTGATTTTGTCCATAGCACATTATAATGTCCACTCTCAATGTATCACACTGATGCTCAGCCATGTTTCCACAGAATAAGAGGAGACCAGCAACATTTTGTGCGCCGAGATGAGCTGAAGGTGTGCTTCCACCCCAGATGACTTTTTTGAAGACATTATTTCTTCTATTTCTTCTTTCAAAGGGCACTCTTTTTTTCATTCCCTCCCTGACATTGTGTCTGGTGGTTTCAGGCTGCCTGGCAGATCTTCACTCCCTTGTTGCACGACATCGACGCAGGCAAGCTGAAGACTGTGCCATATCAGCCTGGCAGCCGAGGCCCCAAGGAAGCTGATGAACTGAGCGAGAAGGTTGGGTATATGCAGACCCATGGTTACATATGGATACCACCCACCCTTAAATAGAGTGGTGGTTTGCATAGCCCCTCCCTGAATCCTCGTAGGTGCTGTTTAGCTAGGATGAGTGGAACTACCACGGTATAAATGCTACGGATTTTCCCGGTGCCGCCAGTTACATGGTGCTGTAATAACAATCTGCTTGGTGAAATATATACCCACTGCGGTGTGAAATAAGAATGCAGTGTTTCAATCAGTGCGAGTTATCAGTGTTGACTTGGCTGCGAATACTGATCTTTTTTTCTGATGGAATATGTGTGTTATCAGACATTGTGCATAGGCAAATCTCTAGACATCTGACCGGATAAAAAAGGGCTGGGGACTTAGTCCAGCCAGAAACATATTTGCCTGGGATGGAGAGCAGTACTCGCTCTACAGAGATCACAATGGTTTCGAAGCTCAACTTGTAAGCGGTTGAAAAGTAGGCATCTTACGGCTGCCAATATTGATGGTCGGAATCAGGAAATCCGTATTTCCATCTGCATGCACTGCATTACAAGACCTCGGCCGTGGGAGATGAGCATAATGCATGACTAGATGATGACAAGAGCCAAGGCTAGAACTCAATATGGATGCCTGATAAATATTCAAGATTGGAATAAAGAGAAACTACACAAGCTACATTCCAACTAACAACCACCAGTTCTGTTGCATAACTAGGTGACCACACGCAAAACTATAAGTAGAATGGAAAAATGGAGAAGGCATTGACTTTCCAGTGAGGATTCTGATTTGTGAACTAACATCTCATAGTTTCTACAGGGTACTAGTTTTTTTTCTAGTGCAGCACGACACAGAAGTGCAAAATCTTATCTAATTTGCAAGTGACAATAGAAGGTTTCTGCAAAGCTAAAGAGTGCCATGAAAACACTCCCCCCTACTACTGATATACAACGGTAACTGCTAGCATCATTTTCATGGTCATGTGCCAACACTATCTTCTCACTACGTCTTGATCAGCTTCTTGATTATGCTTTTCAGAGCTGGAGCACTTGCACTGCATTCTGATCAGTGAAGCATGACCTCCCCTCGTCCGCTGCCTTGCAGAGCTGCGGGTCCATGGGCACCTTCCCAAGGAAAGGGACCCCCATCTCATGGCACATCTTCTCAGCGCCACCCTTGCTGCTATCAAATACCTCACTGCATGCAACAAGCGACAGAATTCTGGAGCTTTCTCCTTGATGTAGCTCAGAGCCCACTCTGTGGCATCTACCTCGCCTCTGTCAGTTGGCTTCACAAATTTCATATCTGAAAGTTCCTGCCTCAAGCCACTCATGTTCTCAACGACACCCAGGATAGGAACGCCAACCTTCTTGCAAAAATTTATCTCCTTCCTCACGTCAATTAGAGAAACTTGCTGCGGAGCGGTGACAATGATGGCACCATCAATTCCTGCAATCTGGAGGTACTGCACAATTGAAATGTGTTCATCGGACGTTCCTGGAGGAGCATCCACCACAAGGTAATCAACGTCCTTTAGGAATTGTTTTATGAGTCCATTCTTGCGAGGACCCCTCCAAATGACAGCATCATCTGGGTTGGCAGCATGAAGCCAATTGACATGACACCAAGGTTGGATTCAACATACACCGGCGACCAGCCAACATTACTTTGATGAATATCCTGGCCTTCGAGACCTAACATTTTTGGGATGCTAGGTCCACATATGTCTATGTCAAGAAGGCCGACCTGATAGTCCATCTCAGCAAGGGCAAATGAGAGCTGGGCTGAAAAGGTACTCTTCCTGACACCACCCTTCCCAGACAACACCAGTATCTTATGTTTCACGGTATTCATTCGTTCAATGATAGCAAGCAAGTCTGGAAATAAAATGACTCAATTTAACAACGTGTCATCAATAATAAATATAGTAAATATGAAAAACTAATTGGATACTACAGATACACAAACCAACTTGACGGTATCTTAGGATAGGGATTACGTTTTACAAGAATACCATGCCAAAAGATACACATGCTTCAATGCTCCCTCACGTACAAACACTCACAGGGGCTTATGTGTGCATGTGGACCTAAGGTTCAAGGTTCATACAGCTAGGTCAAAAAATACCAGCTCACATCATCAGTAATAGCATCCACCAAGCGCGGCACACACAAAATTAACTGAAGCAAAGCTTCAGTTTATATCATATGCACATGTATGAGAACACAAGTGTATTCTTGAAGTACATTTCCCTGTGGTCAAATTGAGTTGAGCTGACACTTTTTCCAGTGATCAAATTGAGTTGGGGTGACTAATCAATGAACTAACTGTAGAATCCATCAGTCAACTCTTGTATTTTCCTAGTCCATACCAAACCATTGTTTCATAGCTTATACTCCGTATCATCTAAACTTCTTCAACATCAGCAAATTCAGGGTCAGATATACTAAAACAACTTCTACACATTGAAATCATTTGCTCACTGGTTGAGCTTGCTACAACCAAATTGTAACATCTGCTGCGTGCGAACTAAAGACAATTGCAAAGCATGCTCACGCAAGTGCAGACTGTACGCCCTCTAATAAAGTCGTGCTCAACTGCAACAACAACAACCTGACCACGGCAAGCATTGATCACGCAACATTGCTAGCAAGCAAGCAAACCACACGGCGGTTGCGCCAATCGCACAAATACCAAATTGGGGAACCAGTGGCACGTACGGTAAGGTGCAGAGGGCAGGGTGGGTTTTACCGGGGTCGGGACCCTTGGGCGCGGTGGCGCAGATCTGCTGGTTGGGGCACCCGGCGCAAGAGTCCGCCTTCCCCGCCGCTTCCGACTGCGTCCCGGGGCAATCTGCGGCGGCGCAACCCAGAAACCGGTCAGAAACGAGCCGTAAAACCCTTGGATGCAATAAACCCGCGGGGTGCAAGCAAGTGGTTGGGCCGTACGCTCGTTGGCATTCTCCGGGACATCGCCGCCGCCGCCGTTCTCCATTGCTTCCTTTCGATCGACCGCTTCCCCGTTCCTCCTCTCGCTGCTACGGCGGCTGCTGTTGGATACTCAGACGAATCCCACCTAGCCCGACGACGACGCTCTATTCTTTCGTAAGGACGCTTTTGCCCCTGGGCCCAAGCCGGTCATGTTGTTTTGTTGTGTTCGACCAAGACGGCCGCTTTGTTCCCAAAACGACCCAGACGGAACCAGCCTAGCCCATCCACACGCGAGACCTAGCGGCCATGGCAGCTTCTCCGCAGGCGGCGGCCGCCGGTCGTCACGCGCTGGGCCGCGGGACTGCGCCGCCGAGGTCGAGGTTCCGCTCGGCTCGGCCGCCCTCGTCGCTCGAGCCGCCACACCGCGCAGGTGAGCGACCCCGCCCCCGCCATGACTGGCGCAGCTCTATTGTTACTGTCACTCTCACGGTCTCTCACCCTCCTCCAGAGAGCTTGAGAGTGTCTGAAAGGGCGTTACACGTTCCGTCATGCAAACCTGTTGAGAAATGCTTGCCATAGTTGCGTTTAAATTGAGGTTGTCTTTGATTGCTTGAGCTTTCTGATTGTTTCAAACTTGTTTGCAATCGGTTCAGTGTTGCAAGTTGTGCATGTGTTATCAGAGAATCGGAATATTATGCTCAAATCTTCCAAATAGATTGGGAAAAAAAGAGATTGGAACCTATCATTTTCAGCCACGTAGAGTTTGCTTCGTTGGGTATTCACCTTACGCCTGTCGAAACGGTTGCTTGTCCCAAGCATGTCTGCTTCCTGAAACAAGGCAAGGAATAAACCCTTGGTGGTTGCTTGCAAAATTCTTCCTTCTCTTCATACAAGAGAAGCATAACTTTGTCATGAGTTACATGCACATCGAGGTTGACCATTCTTGTGGAGCACTCCCTAGATGCTTTCCCAACCATTGTGTGCTTATCCAAACTGCATTACCATTTAACATGCTTTCTAACCATTGAGCAGCTTCTTATTTGTTCAGGTCACTCCTGCCCATTCCAACGGCCTTTTGTTCAACACCTCATGTGCGTCTAACTCCGTCTGCATTCTTGCCGTCAAGACGAAACTTTGAAGGCTATATTCCTCGTAGCTGCTCAGGTTCATCGTTGCGGATCTATACCCGGTCATCATTGTTATCCCTCTCGCCATCTTCAGCCCTCATGGTGTCCGCCCAGCTTCCCTCTTCTGACGTAGCCCAACGGTCAGAGGAGTGGTTTGCCCTCCGGAAGGACAAGCTCACCACAAGCACCTTCAGCACTGCATTGGGCTTCTGGGCCGGCAACAGACGGTCGGAGCTGTGGAATGAGAAGGTATTTGGACCAACAGAACTCAAGTTGGCGGAGGCAGCCATGTCTGCCATGGCCTGGGGAACCAATCATGAAAGCATGGCGGTAGAGCAGTACACAAGCATCACAGGAAGATCGGTGGGTTCCCTTGGCTTTGCAGTGCACACAGAGGCTAACTCTGGATGGCTTGGAGCTTCACCTGACGGCATTCTTGGGTGTGACCCCAATGGCGGGATCCTGGAAGTCAAGTGTCCATACAACAAGGGTAAGCCTGAGCTTGCTCTGCCATGGCGTATCGTGCCATACTACTACATGCCGCAGGTGCAGGGCCTGATGGAGATAATGGGTAGAGACTGGGTCGACCTCTACTGCTGGACCCCCAATGGGAGCAGCCTCTTCCGGGTCCCTCGAGACCGCGCATACTGGGAGCTCATCCACGACGTCCTGCGTGAATTCTGGTGGGGCAACGTAATGCCTGCACGGGAGCTCGTACTGCTCGGGAAGGAGGCCGAAGCGAGATCCTTCGAGCCACAGCCCAAGCACCGGCTCACGAACCTGGTGATAGTTAAGAGCAGGAAGCTGGCTTCTGAAGCCAAGTTGTTGTGTAGGGACGTTGGTGGGCATGTAGAATTCTTCCCATGAGTAATTCTGTCAATGGTTGTACAATGTATTCTGGTATTCTTTAATTTAAATCAAATCCTGGATTACTTACTCCCAAAAGATTGCACCCGGTATCCCTTGTTTTTGTTATGGTTTAAATAGTACGTAGTATAATCTTGTGCGACGTGTCCTATGATCATTCCATACGGCCATTTTCTGAAACTACTGAAACTAGAAAGCAGGTAGCAATGAAGCAGGTGGGTAACCTAAACAAATGCGCAGATGCAATTTGCTTCTTACTCATGGGATGTGATCGATCATGCCACATTTTTTCTCAGGTTCAAACTGAACTCTGGTTTCCTAGCAGCAGGGGCTTCCTGCCTTGGCTCTTGTTTGAGTGTTAGTCTACACTTTTGCTTGTACGCAAAGTAACAAGAAGCAAAGCGACGCGACAGGAGCTGCTTGCTTCCGGCAAATCGATTCCTCCCGGAAGACAGAATGGATTGATACTCTCAGAAGCGTCCACCTGTTGCTAGCTTCTTCTCAGCTCTCACGAACTTGGCTTTACCTTACCTGTCAGGCAGGCAGGCAAGCTAGTCTAAGCCTGGATGCCTGGCCATGATCGCCAAAACCCCAACACAACGGAGCTCACGTTTGGTACATGACCTGTTCAGAACACGGGCTAGTAGACCTGAAATAGTACCTACCTTGAAGACCATGAAGCATGCCAAAACAACTTTTGTTCCTAGTGTCCTCAATTACAGATTCACAGTAAATTATACAACTGGCCAATATGCCGATGTAGCAATCAAAAAACAGTGATACTTGGTTAGAAGTCAATCATTTATTTCTACTCAAGGAGAATATGAAATACTCCCTCCGTTCCATAATTCTTGTCGAAATATTACATGTATCTAGACACTTTAGGAATAGATACATCCAATTTTTAGGCAAATTTGAGACAAGAATTATGGAACAGAGGGAGTACTAGCTAGCAAGTCGTATCACACGTTGTCTCCAAAATAAAACTATTACATGTCTCGAATGGTACTGGTTTAAATAATACAGCTTTTATTTTAGGGAGCGAAGGAATAAGTTCATCTTCAATCCTCCCAGGAAGATGCAGCTTCAAGCAACCCGCCGTTTACACACTTGGAACTGCAGATTCCAGGAAGAAACATCCCTGGAACAAGATATAAGAAAATGAGTGTGCATTGTAACAAACGAACTAACTACCAACGGAAAGTACAGCACAAGTGCACACCCACCTCATTGTCAGTAGTTAGACCATAATAGTGGAACCATCCTGTCTTTTTGCTGAATTCACAAAGTTTTTTTATTTTTCTTGCAAACAGATGTAGTATATGTCAAAAGACTGCTCCTTGGATAACAAACTAACTTCTTTGTTTTTTTTGTTTTTCATCGGTAGGAGATATTATGTTAAGATGGCTGAACTGCTGGACAGTGACTGTTGTTCCTCTGGTGGTCAAGGAGAAGATATTCTTCCAATGGATAAAATAGAGCACATCTACTTTTCCCCAGTGAGAGATGAGGCTGGATCCCCTAGACACTTGTAACAACGGTAGACCAGATCAAATTTTTCTTCAAACTGTATACCGGGTTCTAAACACCTCCCACACTGCCCGCATCTCTTGATGCAAATCCCGCATGCTCTGCAATTACCAGATCTTCTGGCATTGCATTCCTCTTCAGGGCAATCATAAACAAGTTTGTAGCTCTGACAAATAGGGCACATCTCAATATCAAGAGCATATCCGTCACTGCAATCTGATAAAAGATGATTAGCTTGACAGAATCGTGGCTCCTGGTTGTGCAGCTCCTGCATCTTGTCAATGCTCAACAAGGATAGTAACTCCTCATACTGCTTTTTTGGTAAATTGAAGCGTGTACCAAATCTGAGGCTCTTGATGCCATACACCGCTTTCATACTAAATGACTTGAGATTGGAGATAAGACCATCTAACGTTAATCGTTCGCAGTGTGCAATACTCAACTGTATTAAAAAAATGAAAAGTTAGAATTAGAATAGATAACAGAACAATATGTTTCTGTTAAACTAATAATTTACGAGAACAAGCACGTGCATAAAGAGAACTGTCCCTAAAATTGGTGGCACAGAATTTTTTCCCATACTGTTCCAACTTTAAACTATTGCAAGAAATTAGAAGCATTTACCAAACTTCAAAAAAGTGGTGCGGTAAAAAGATTCCATGCGGTACTCTTTGCAACATTGGCATGCACAAGGCAGTAAAAACAAGCTCAAGTTATAGTTATTTTGATAATTGCATGGTAAATTATTACTGCTGCAAGAACATTTAATCTACTCCCTCCGTCCCAAAATAAGTGACGTGGAAGTGACGTAAATCTATACAAATCGACGTCACTTATTTTGGGACGGAGGGAGTACAACATTTCCACTCCTTCTACTGCCAGCTATCACAGGCACAGCTCTTGCAGAACATGCTGTTGTGCCAACTGACTAGTTTGCCCCTGAGACTTGTGATCTAGCCGACATAGGGACAAGTGAATAGTATTAGCTAAATACAACAACAGAAACAAGAGAAACCATGATAATCTAAAACAGTAGTCCTGCTCAGAAAGACCAAAAGTGCCAATAGTGAATATTCATGACAGTAAATACTACATACTAGATAGCTAGAGCTAGGAAACGAAACAATGCTCCATATAAAAAGAAATTGGATAATCAAACTATCAGAGTATCCTACGGAACTCAAACTGACCCTAGTTTGGTTGGTGGGAATTGTTGCTGACCCCCACCACCTATGTTTAAGTCCTATTCGACTCTAATTTGGGTGCATATTCTTGTTTCAATATTGTGATACCTGGCCCTTCCAAGGTATTCTACTTTTTTATCAGAGTGTGCTAAGGCAGAAAGAGTAGATTGTTGCGAGTATGAACATACACAGATAAATTAGTTGCCCCATATAATTCCAGAACTTTGAAATACTTGCAAGAGGATGGTGGCCATACTAACCTTTGTTAATCCTGGATTACTTTCAAGAACAGCATTCAAACCCTTGTCCGTGATATTCAGGCAATTATTTATATTTAAACACTGCAAAGCCCCCGGGAACTTTTGTGTCAAACGTAGAAGATCGGGGTCAGAAATCTTGCACAAGGCTTGTTCAACATGGATACACTTCCACAGTAAAGGGTCATTCCGAACAGCAGAATGCAAAGATTTGCATACCATCTCCACAGAGAGGATGTCCCGAAGCCCAAGATAGCCAAGAGCAAACAACATTCCGTCATGTGGTGCAGTTCCTTCCTGGACAGGAACAGCATCACAGCACGCCAATGCAGCAATGCCAGAGGCGCATGGATCCTCCTCATACCCAATTGACTGTGAGCAGGATGCGCGCGGAGGTAATCCTGGAGAATGCTCAGTGTCTCCACCGGCGGCAAGTCCTCCAAACCCCAAGGGTCCCTCGAAAGCACTACTGTGACCACCAATCAGTGGTTCTCGAGAGAGTGCAAGAGCATGATTCAGGAAGTAATAACTCAGGTCAGCACAAACAGCAACACCATCGCCGTTTCCAAAACGGCCAGCACCGGTGAGGTCTCCGAAGTAACTGGCGAGCGCAGCAGTGAGTGTGGTCTCGAAGTTCATCCCAAAGGGATCCGTCGGCAAGAGATCAACAGGGTCGGACTCATCATCCCGCTCCGACTCTAAATCATCCCGGAACAGGGCATTCACCCCTATGGACGACAGGGGGGAGGCCTCCTCCGACCAGCACCCACACCCTCTCATCATGGCAAAGCACTCGTCGTTCATCAGCAACGAGCAGGATGGATAATTCAGCGCCATAGCCTCCAAATTTCCCTTCCACACCACCTCCTACTCCTTTTTTTTTGTTTTTTTTTCTACAGCAAATATGCACAGAACGATAGCACACGCAACCCTAGATCTCCTCAAGAGAACCCTCTATTCCTGATCCGGGCCAATCAAAAAATATCCCTAGGACCAAAAACTTCACCGAGCAATCTCGATCATGGATCCCAAATCAATCCAATAGCAGAGAAACCAGGGGCTCCAAAAAAAATACACAACCTCAACTTTCCCCCGAATCAGACCCCCAACCGGAACACCATCAACCCAACCCCCGTCAAAGGAACCACGGCCCGGAGAATCACCAGCCCAAATCGCCGTGACAAGAGCTCCGGCACCAAAATCCCCACCACGGCCAGCTAAGGTTGGCAGCGAAATCCACAAACCGGCAGGGCTTGCTCTCAGGAGAGGGGGAATCGGCGACTCTGCTGCGGATGGCAGGCAAGACACCTTCGAATGCGGCGGCGGTGAGGCGGGTACTGACTGGGATTGGGAGCGGGAGGGGCGGACGGGTGGGTGGTGGTGAAACCCCTGCGGTGGAGGAGGCGGGTGGGGTGGGGAGAGACGGGTGCGGGGGTTCCGGGGAAATCTTGAGGGCCTTCCTTCTCCCCTTGGCCTTCCGCGCGGCGCGGAACGGGAGGAGGAGACGAGAGGAGAGGAGAGCGAGAGCGAGAGCGAGAGGAGGGGGAGGGCGTGGTGGCCTGCCTTGCCTGCCTGCTCTGGGTGGGGGCGGCTCAGCCGATCTCCTTTTCTACTCCTGGAGCGGGCGGGCGGCTCTGTTTGGTTTGTTTGTTGCGTTTCGATGCGGGTCCTCTGATTCTCTCTTCCCGTGCGCTAGCCACGCACCATCTTCCCTTTCCCGGGAAAAATAAATATGGGATCTATCATCTATGCGCTTTTTTACAACAGCCGCCCGCACCGGCCCGACGAATTTCGCGCCGGCTAGACTGTTGGGACTTGGGAGTCTGAGCGTACGTGTCCGTGCAAAGATGGTTAGTGTGGTTGATCTTTGGTTTCAGAGGATTCTGTAGGTTCATTTCTTAAATTAATTTTCCTTTCCAAACTATCTCGAGGATCCAAGATTTGGGATTGATTGACTTCCTTTTTTTCAAACTAGCAAGAATTTTGGAATCGACTGACTCCCTTCTAAAATAAAGAAAACTATCTCGAGAATACAAGATTTGGGATTGATTGACTTCCTTTTTTCAAATATTAAGATTTTTTCAGTCCACTGACTTCCTTCTAAAACGTTCTACTGCCATGACTTTGTTAAACGTATGTACATATTCTTATATTCTATTTGCGATGCCACGTAAACTAATATTCTCCTAATACCTTTTTTTAGGGAATTTGTATCTTCACGACATGTTCCCTTCATTTAATTTAACTTGCCACGTGTTTTTGTACTCATGCAAACATTATTTACGAGAGATGTCACTACGAGATAAACGACATGATTTATTGTCTTCTCTAAGTGACATAACGGCATCCGCAATAGTAGAGTCGGTACTGACTCTTTACATCATTTAGAGTCAACGATGCAATGCCTTGTGTCTTTAAACTGACTCCAGATGATCTGTTAGCATTAAATGCGATGTTATACAATGGTTAAAAGGTTGACTTTTAGCTGACTATTAGTTGATTCTTTCCTTAAGAGTACTCTTCACGAAGAGTTAGTTCTCTTCTCTCTCCTATTTTTATTTCCTTACATAAACAAATTTTAAATAAGAGACGGCCAAGAGTCAGCCTTTGCGGATGTCCTAAGGCGTTGAGAAGAATTTGTCTAAGCTCTGTTAGTCCGAAAACATGCTAATCATATGTTGCAGAGTCATAATAAGAAAGTACTATTGAGTACGAATCTAATAACATCAATTTTATGTCACATAAAATCACATTTTGATGGAGAAATGTGGGTGGTTGTCTTGACCAAATAAAGCACTATTCGTGTTTTGAAATGGAAGGGGTATGTCTTGTAGAGTTAATGAGGTTGTCCAAAAAAAGAACCGTGCAACGGGGCATCGTTAGATTTTTTTTCTTAAAAAAGACACTTAGAATAGTTACTACCGAAGAGCGAGCAAATAGTGTGAGCCTCGACCTCACACACTTCCCTCCGAATGAAATGATATGTGTTATCTGCATTCTTTGTAAAAAATTAGCCATTTCTTTATGGGCGTGCAAACATTAACCTCTAAATCCAATGTTGAAAAATACTAGTACTATCATATGAAACGTTGATATTAAAATAAAACACTGGTATCAAAACAAAATGACTCATCGATGAAAATTTAACGTGAAAGTGAAGACCAAGAAAATCAATACATCTAGTTAAGAGATGGACCTATAAGAACTGTCTTACATTAGTGAACCGTGATTTTTAAACATAAACCCGTAGGACCGACGAAATATTTAACAGCCAAAAATCGTGCCATGTTTGTTTAGAAGGTAAACAGGGAAAGTGGCACGTTGCTCGAACAACCTCCCCCGTATTTCAACTTGCCGGTCGCATGTCTTTTCAACGTTTACATGATCTTCAGGCAAAAGTACCGAAGTCTACCGTCCCGTACCCGGCTCGCCCGTTCCACCCGTCCACCGTCCTCCTCGCCTCAACGCCCACTGACTTGCGGAATCCAGAGGATGACTTAACCCGATAAATTCCGTGTACGTAAACGCCCGGGGCCAGCCAGGGATTACGTCGCAGTGGCGAGGACGCAGCAAAACGAAGCATTGATGGACGGATAGGCCCATGACAGACGGGCGGATGGTAGTTATCGTTGTTGTTGGATGGCCGCTGCGCTGCAAATATACGCCCTGCGCTGTCCTGCCCCCACGTGTACCGCGCTGCCCGCACACGTGGTGCCCGAACCTGATCGTGGCGTGGGTGGCAGAAGAGTAGAGTGCAGCTAGCGTGCGTGGCGGGCCGGCTCCACGGAGCGAGCGAGCTAGCTTTCTTCTGTGATTCTTTCCGCCTGTCTCGCGCCTTCGTGGCTGGATACGAATCATTCGATGGCTCAGCGTCTGGGTTTTTGGACGCACGTCCAGCTCATGGGCGATCGGGATAGAGTTCTCTGATTCTCTGTCTCCGGAGGAAAGGAGAAGAGAGATTGGGATAGAGGGATGGCATCGAGCCCACCAAAAAGGACGGATATGGACTAGTCACTAGTCTAGGAAAAATAAAGGAACCCTGGTGAGCTGAGGTTATCGATCGATTTTATTTCTGGCATACGAGACGTGTTTCGATCGAATTTTCCACGAGAAAACGTGTTTCGATCGAGGAGCTATATATGTGCATTGATTAAGCATGGTTTGAATTAGTTGAGATGACGTGATGTTATCGGCTGGGCAGCACAGCATTTGTAGAACGGGGGATTTTGTTTCCTGGGTTTGGTGGCTCCGGTTCGTTTCAAAGGGCATAGGGGGATTTTGTTTCCTGCTGCAAATCCGTCCATGAATACGACGGTTTTTCTTTATTCTTGTAGCCTTTCCCATGGTCCATGCTCGGCAGCTCCCGAACCCTTTTTCTTTTCCTTATTCTTACAGGGGGTGCCCACTGACGAAATTTCAACACGTCTCCGCCTGCTTCGCGGCCAAGCACCGATCGCTCTCGGTCGGTAAACGAAGGACTCTATCTGCCCGTAAAGCGCAAGGAGAAGAATCCTTTTCGCCCCCCCGGTTAGTTTTCTTTACTGTAAAGCGCTTGCGCAATCGCATGGCTTGGCGCGTCGAACTCTGTCGCGGCTTGGCGGGCACGAAAGCTTCCCCGCTCTTGGACCCTGGAAAAAAGTCCAGTGCGGTCGTGACCGCACCAGCACCACACGTACGCAACGGGTCCAAATGCCTTGACGGGAGGAGCTCCCAGGCAGGAGCAGAGTCGAAATTCGAAAAGGCTACTCCTTTTTGGGGCCCCATGTTTTTTTCTGCCAACTAAAAGGCAAAAGCGTGCTCTGATCTGCCGTTCGTTTGACTCGCGCGCTACTTGCTTCGTTCGCGCCCGTAGTTTCTTTTTTCCGGCTCCGACGGGCAGTGAGACGAAGCTTCGATCTCATGGTCCGATAGTCGCGACCACCAGGATGTCCAGGCCTCCTTACTCGTGCCCATGGA
Source organism: Brachypodium distachyon (assembly GCF_000005505.3). Classification (NCBI taxonomy): domain Eukaryota; kingdom Viridiplantae; phylum Streptophyta; class Magnoliopsida; order Poales; family Poaceae; genus Brachypodium; species Brachypodium distachyon. The sequence continues at coordinate 17,473,046 of NC_016135.3, forward strand.
TGTTTAATTAGTTGCTGACTTGCTGCTCTCTCCTGTGATCGATCGTATCATGGGTTGCCATTTGTCGTGACACATTTCGGTTTGCCTCTGCGCCTCGCCGGGCCTGCGGCCTCCCGCAGCTGGGAAAGTGGGCGTGCGTCATAACTGCTGTCCAAACGACAGCGATCTCGCACTGTCGCCTGGGTAAGTATGAAACAAGGTCCTCTGCTCCTCTCAACCCCAACAAATGATGTTTGAAGTTTGTCAAAATTTGGATGCATCATACAAACTATGGACCTGAAAGTTTTACATAACTTACTTTCTTGAAAAACAATCAAAGAATAACTTTCTAAAAAACTAAATTTGAATGCATTATACACGAAGTCATGTCTAGATACATCCAAATTTTGACAAACTTGAGACATCCTTCGTTGGACGGAAGGAGTAAGAAACATGGAGAAACAAAACAAGAAGCACAACGGAGGCGATCAACACCGGTAGGCGGCAGCTCGTTGGAATGAATTAGCGGAGCGGAGCCGGATGAGATAGAGGAAGACAATATGTTGCTATCATCACATCTCAGAGGATCTCACAACTACTCCGTACATCATGTGTTTTGTTAAAATGCACGGGACATGTAGTTAAGTATATTTGGTTACTGAATCATTAAGTTATGTTCGTTTCTAGTACTAGTTCGTGAAAACTATATGTTTAGTCCGTCGTGTCACTCCACTCTGATTTTCCCACGTAACTGCTTCCTTCTTTTGTGAAAACCACACCATGACATTGTTGGTTCACTGATACTCTCTTCGTTGCATAATACACCTCGTATAGATTCCTAATGTGTAACCATTCATATTGGTTTAATGTTAAATGGATGTCAACAGATGTTGATCGGGTGCGGATTCAAAAGAACAATGTGCTACAATATATTTACAAACTAAATAAAAAATTACATGAATTATGACATTGGTAGAGTAGTTAGGCTTGTTAGCCGGTTCGTCGATTGATAAGTAAGAGGAGGTCTGTCTTTAGCGAGGTAGTGTTTACACGTGGTATAGGTAGTTGTCTCAATTGTTGAGGTCTGTGCGAGAAAGAGTAACAATATGTGTGCGCGGTGCCCATATTTGTTGTCAGACACATGAATGCTCAATCAGGCAATGAAAACAAAACCAGGAAAAAGCAAAAGAAATAAAAAACAGGAGATGTAAAATCATGAAACAGAGCAAAACTATGCAATGACAGAGCGGAGAGGCAAGAAAAGTAAGATAGATAGGTTAAAGACAATACCTATTTCTCTCGTCATGACATGATGGAGTGCGCCCCCCCCCCCCACCCCCACCATCAACAATTTGTTGTAACGGTACTCCCTCTGTCCCGGTATCTAGGGCCGATTTCGAAAATTGCCATAACCAAGACGAACAGGAGAAAAGATCACATTACAAATAGTTAGGCCCTCAATTCTCTTCATTTTCTCTTGTCATTAACTTCCCGCGTAACAATTGGTAAGCAGTTATTGCGGTGGCGTGGCAATTAGCTGAGCATTTCGGGATGGAAGAAAGGAATATATGAGCACGTGTTTCAAGATGGGCATCAATTAGTGGGCAGTTATTGCGCACTGCCTGTCGAGAACGGCCTTAGATTTCCGAATTTTGTTTTCTAGTAGATGGGACCTAGATACCGGACTGAGGAAGTATATCTTATCGACCGTTGCAGAAGCATTAATAATTTTGTTCAAATGATACACAGGGCATTTTGTGGTGTTAAGTTCATAAGAACGATTTAATTAGTTGCTATTTTGATCATCGAGTTATGACAGCACGCGTTTGCCATGTGTGGAGCGAGACGGTGAAAATGAGAATTGAAATGACAAAACAAGTATCCTTGTTGCCCATACGCATCAGTTTGGGCTAGTTCGTACGAGCCACTGTCGGGCCGGGCTGTGCAGGGTTGTCCTTCCCAAATCTTGCTGACTTCACCAGTTCACCTCCCAAGTCGCCACGCACGGAGACCCCGACCCCTCCTCGTCGGGGCCCCCGTCTGCGCTCCCCAGTCGCCACTCCCACCACCGCCGGCTCACCTGTCCCCTCGCGCACAGCAAGCCCCGCTCCCAAACCCCGTCTGCGCCCCTCCCCCGCGGCGGGGCCGCCATGCTCCTCTCGGGCCCGCAGCCCACCCCGCCGCTGCTGCTCCCGGAGAGCAGCGGCGAGGACGGCGGCGGCGGCGCCCACGACCTCGACTCCTCCTCGCGCGGCGGTGGCGCCGCCTCGGCCCCGAAGAAGCGCGCCGAGACGTGGGTCCAGGACGAGACGCTCAGCCTCATCGCGCTGCGCCGGGAGATGGACAACCACTTCAACACCTCCAAGTCCAACAAGCACCTCTGGGAGGCCATCTCCGCCAAGATGCGCGACCAGGGCTTCGACCGCTCCCCGACCATGTGCACGGACAAGTGGCGCAACCTCCTCAAGGAGTTCAAGAAGGCGCGCAGCCACGCCCGCAGCAGCGGCGCCGCCGGTGGGAACGGCGCCGCCAAGATGGCCTACTACAAGGAGATCGATGACCTGCTCAAGCGCCGCGGGAAGGCGGCCGGACCGGCCGCGGGGGCTGGCGGCGGAGGAGGCGCCCCGAAGAGCCCCACGCCCACCTCCAAGATCGAGTCCTTCCTCCAATTCGCGGATAAGGGTCTGATACTTCTCCTAGTCCTGCCCTTCTGATTAATTCGGCCATGCTTTGCTTGCTGAAATGATTAGAGCCATTTCAACTCATCATCTCAATAGCATTTGCAACTTACGTTTTGGATTTCGGTCATAGAGCAACCAGTAGGTATATACATCAGCATACATTTAGGTATACATGACATACTTTACATCAATGATTTATCATCCGTGTAGCACCAATTACTAGCAACATAAGCTACTCCGTATTAGAAGTACTTTACTGAGATATTTATGAGATTTGTTTCTTATCTTCTGTATTGCAACTGGCTGATGTTGTGAACATAGATCCAGAACAGGGCAACTACCGTGCTGAAGATAAGTTAGACAGCATGGCTGCAAGGGATTGGGTTGACATAGATACATGACACCTTATATAGTGGAACTTGCTTAGGCCCTTGACATTTCCTAACACAAAATGAACTCCTAGCGGATTAGACTCCTTCAATCCTAGAGTACACACTAGCTGTCTACTGGCACAAGCATAATTGTATAGCATGAAGTTAGTTCACTGTTCAAGCTCGACCTACATGGTGCAAGAATACTTAACAGATACCACAACTCCACAAGTCTGGCTAATAAGCTAAGTATATATTTGCATTTGGTTTGGATCTGCTTCTCACGTATGTCGTTGCATGTGTGTCGGTGGGTGCATACAAGATGGCACTATCTGATATGGTGCTGATTTATATATGTGGTTACTTAATAAATAATGATCATCATGTTTAGTAACTGAATAGTTGGACTTCGTTCTTATATTCGATGTATGATCATTTGAACTTTTGTTGGCTTATGGACTCATGTTATCTGCCTTCGATCTAGGTTTCGAAGATGCTAACATTCCATTTGGCCCTGTTGAAGGTACTAATATATTGTCATTTGCAATAATTGGCACCTGTTTCTTTCTGTACCTCATTCTATCAATATGCTCCCAGTTTATATCTATGATCTTTCATTATTTGGCTTAATATCCTGTCACAAAGTCATGCCTGCACAGAGGTTATTATACCAAGCTTGAGATAGTCATTTGTGGACTAGGAGAAAATTCCATATTTGCCACTCAAATTTTGCTCATATGCCCAAATGCCACTCAGAATTTCTTTGTTCCAAATTTGCCATTCAAAATTTGCATAGGGTACAAATATGCCATTACCGTTAGTTGACTGCTAGTTGACCGTTAAGTAAAAGATGAAAAGATAATTTTACCCCTAGATAGTATGTTGATTTTCCCTTCACAACAAAATACTCCATCCGTCTCATTTTATTTGTCGTTTTAGATTTAGTCCAAATACCAAAGCACACGATTATTGCAATGGCTGAAATAGGAGATTGATTTTGTTGTAATTAATCTCATGCCCTGGCCCGCACTTCACGCCGCCTCGCACGAGCTTACGGGTGGTGGCTGCATGCAGCCCAGGCCCAGCGCATGCATACCAAGCAAAGTAATTAGGCAGTGCTGTAAAAAAAAGGTAATTAGACAGTAGGTAAATGGATTCCTGCCTTCCTGGAAACTGATATCAGTATTGCCCAATACTGAACTTATTATGGGGAAAAATAAAAATCTAAAACGAGAAATAAAATGAGATGGATGGAGTATTTCGTTGTAAAGGAAAAATCAACATACTATATAGGGTCAAGATTGTCTTTTAATTTCTTATTTAACGGTCAACTAACGGTAGTGGCATATTTGTACCCCACACAAATTTTGAGTGGCAAATTTTGAGTGGCAAATTTTGAGTGGCAAATATGTGCAAATTTTGGGCATATGTGCAAATTTTGAGTGGCAAATATGGAATTCTCTTATTTTTCATTTCGTGTCCGAACAGCCGAAAAGTGTCCCAAAAATAGTGAGTTTCTTGCGAGGCCTTTTTTTCCTTAGCCTTGTAGTAGAACAGTTTTCACTCCTCACTAGTTGTGGGCTTGAGGTTTATAGTTTAACATGGTTTAGACAAAATCTGTCCATGAAATGTGGACAAAGAAATTCTCTTGATTGAACTGCTAGACAAAATCTGTCCATGAAATGTAGACAAAGAAATTCTCTTGATTGAACTGCAACCCCCCCCCCCCCCCCCTCTCCAATCTCTCTCTCTGATATGCAGTTACAATGAAGGCGAAAAGTTACATGCACCACCATGTTAAAGTGATGATTTGACCTGTTTAGTACTGTTATGAATTTAAACTGCACTTTATCATTTTATTATCTGGTTCATGTATTATGTTATATTCAACTTCCACTATCGACGTTTGCCTACTGCAGTTGTGGGTTTGTGAAGAGAAGGTTATACATATTGCTGAACTTCTTGTTTGTTTCTGGTTTATAGCGAACGGTAGATCATTGCTGGGCGTTGATGATCGTCTGGAGCCTGACAGGCATCCCCTTGCCTTAACCACAGCTGATGCAGTTGTGGCCAGTGGTGTGAACCCATGGAATTGGAGAGACACTTCAACTAATGGTACTGATTCGCACACACTAAAGCTTAAATACCTTTGAAAAAGATCTTGTGGATTCTCATAAGCAAGTAACTAGACTGATTGGGAATACTATTGTCCAACGAATAAGTTTATGAACTGAATTTGGTATTTCACTGGATGGTATTTCGTCTTGACTGTGTGATATCCGTCTGCTCTAAGAAACCTTAAGAAAAAATAGGTGAAAAAAGCCTCTGAACTTGACAAACTCTAGATAGGTCTAATTTCTAGAATGTGAAGAATCTTTTGATTCTCTTCCTATTTGCTGCTATTATTTCAATTTATTTCTGCTAGATTACAGGGATATTTTATGTTTGAAGGCGCTATATAACTTGCTGATTGGATGTTGCAAAAACTCAATTGCTACAGCAAAGGCAAATTAGCATCAAATAGTTCAATGACATTCTCAGCTCAACTCAATTATTTTGGTTCCTTTTGCATTTACTGGGAAACCTGCCTAAACCTAATACAGGTGGAGATAATCAAGCCACTTTTGGTGGGAGAGTTATTTTAGTCAAGTGGGGTGACTACACTAAAAGAATAGGCATTGATGGCACTGCTGAGGCGATTAAAGAGGCCATCAAAGCGGCATTTGGCTTAAGAACAAAACGAGCTTTTTGGCTTGAAGATGAAGATGAGGTTGTTCGTTCCTTGGACAGAGATATGCCCATCGGAACATATGCCCTGCATCTTGATGATGGTAATTTTAAACTGTATTCTGCTAGGAATAAAATTGAATACTTTCTTAAGAACCCAAAATGCTGTTCATTTTTCATGTATAGTCTTATGAATGATCATTCATGTACTGCTGTTCATTTTTCCTTCCTGAATCCTGACTCGATGAAATTTGCATATATCTTGGTCACTAATCGGTAAATTTGCTTTCATGGGCATTTGTTTTCGGATACTTTCCAGTAATGACCATGATCCACTTGTTCAAATGAGCCTTATTCTGCAATCTGTGTACACGTCCTCAATGAAATTTATTTCAGTATTTTAACCAATTATGGGTTTAATTTAATCAAAATTGAAGTTTTTTTAAACTGCATGATGTTTGTTTACTCATTTGAGAGGGATGCTGATCCAAGCTCATTCCTGTTATGCTCATTTCAGGGATACCAATCAAGCTCTGCACAGATGCTGACCGCATGACAGTCCGGACAGAAGATAAGACGTTCTACACTGAAGACGACTTCAGAGATTTCCTGTCGCGGCAAGGTTGGACACTCCTCAGGGAGTATAGTGGCTACAGAGTCGTTGATACTCTGGATGATCTTCGCCCTGGTGTGATTTATCAGGGGATGCGTTCGCTTATCGATTGATTTTTTGTCAGCATTTCCCTCACAAAGGGCATCTAATTTCTGTCCACAATAGAAGTGGACCATACAGTTTAACATAGTTTGAAGCCAAGCGAGTCTTGGTTACCTCTCACTATATATGTATGTAAATCACACCAGTCATCTTCCAGATGACGATCAAAGAGCCTTGGAGACAAGTTCATTCAGCAAGGTATTATGCTGGGTACCGCATTATGTTACTGAGCACGAAGGCGTTGCCAAACTTTTGTTGAGACAAACTGACAATCAAAATACACTCGTAATGACTTGAGAGCAGCAAACTACAACTGAAAAATTTCACGTTATGCCTCAAATACTGTGAGAACTTTTTTCCGATTTACAATCAAACATAATGTAGAAGTAGAAACATGGTAGCGATGCATTCATCCAATCCCAAAGGTACACACAAGCACGACAGAAGGGAAAGAGCATAGTTCCTCGGTTCCTCCCGCAGCGGGAGCAACAGCACACACCCAGACGTGAATGAACGATTCACACATAGCTATAAAGCAGGGGAGAGGTCTGGACGCTCCTTGGTCGCCGGTCGGGCTACTGCTCATCCCAGTCATCGTTCTTGTACGAGACCAGCGTGTCCACCTTGTGGATCTTGGTGTCGAACGAGTGCAGCTTCACCATCTGCGGGTTGTCTATGAGCTTGGCGTCGCTCTCCACCCAGGTGAAGGGCACGGAGGTGTCGGTGTCGGTGTATGCCAGCACGTCGAATATGCATGGCTCGTCGAGGCAGGGGAGGAAGGAGATGCAGGAGCTGACCTGCCGCATGATCGCCTGGATCTCCCTCATGATCTCCTTGTCGCTCTTCTCCTTGACCACCCTGACGGATACACCATCGAACAGAGGCATCAGAGGAATGGGGGCGTTTCAATTCGATTTAGGATCAAGTCGAATCAATGAGACGGAGAGGAGGAATCACAGCGGCGTACATACCCCTTCTCGACGACCTCGCCGTCGGTCACGATGTTGAAGTTCCAGCGCTCGAGCACCTCGCCGGTGGCCTTGCTCATGATGACCAGCACGATCCTCTGCAGCTTCCCCGCCTCAAGCCACTCTGCAGTTCGCATATACAGATGAGCGAAAACGGAACAGCCAATTAATCGACGTGTTTGCTGGCGCAAGAGAGACGGAATCTCGACGAGAACGAACCGGAGAGCTGGGAAGTGAGGTTGGTGATGAAGGTCTTGACGGCTTCGTCCTGGGTGAGCAGCATGGTGAGGCCGTACTTCTTCACCTTGGCGAAGCTCTCCTCCGGGTACACCCCGCGGTTGTACAGGATGCTGCAGACAAAGCAGAGACCAAAAACCACGAATCAATCACCGAAACCCGAACTTACCCACTCCATCTGAACGAAATCAGCACCAGACGATCGCCGCAGTTAGCGCACCTGTTCGCCGCGTAACCTGCCACCGAACCATTCGATCAGACGCGCGAGCGACACGAGATGCGGGGAGGAGGAGGAGAAAAGGGGTGGCGGCGGCGGCGCGCGCGTACGTACCGAAGAACTCGCTGACGATGGCGGCGGAGCCCTTGAGCGTGATGATGTCCTTGGAGGCCGTCCTCGACGCCATCTCTCCTCCTTTTTTTCCTTCGGACTTCCGGGGTCTTCCTTGCGGCGGCGGCGGCGGCGGCGCCTCCTTGCCTTCTCTCTCTCCGCCTGCGTGCGAGGAGTTAGGGCGCGGCAACGGTCAGTAGTACGGCGTGGCGGCTGCGTTTGTGGGGGATTGGGGGACTCGGGTCTGGATTCCTCAGAGCGTTTTCGAAATGGATCGTGGATTGTTGCGCACGGGGGGTGGGCTGGTGGTGGGTGGACGGGGGTTGGCTTTTAAAAGTGGACCGGACCGGTGCCCCCAACGGTCGTCTGCGGGTGGTGGGCCACCGGGCTTCGAAGGTGGAGCGATTACTGGTGAATTTTTTCTTGCTTCTGCTAATTAAAATCTGAGATGCATCTGGCCGCGAATCCATTATCCATGTTGCACGGCGCGGATCGTTTTTGCTGCTTCTCGGGCATTGTAGGTCGGAATCGGGAACGAATGTGCCGTGCCAGTGATTAGTCATCCACTAAGTTTTTTCTCTTGGACAATTTGCATCGTGCACCTACTACTCCTCAAATCCCATCTCTATTCACAGCCGGAGAGACAAATCAAACTATGAACAATAGGAGTTTACGGCGTATGATGTACTATGAAGATGATTTTGGAAAAAAATAATTAGGAAACACAGTACAGACGAAGACGCTTACAAACGCGCGCGCATTCTCATCCCTATGAACGCAAGAACGCACATCCTACTCCTATAGGCACCTCCGAGAGATTGGTCCGGCACATCATCTTGAGATTGACAAAGTCACCACATGCGCCTCGTAGTTGACGGATATGTCACTCCCACTGAAAGCACAACGCCGGTTATATCCTGAAATAAATCTAGAGAAATGCGAGCACCAATGTCAATCGGAGACTTGAATCTGAATGTGCTGGTTCCACCACAAGAAACCAAACGCTCATTTCGCATGATTTTGGCATTCTGATATGGAGAGGAGACATTTTAGACTAAGCATGAGAAGAAAAGTGGAGTACTACAAAAATAGTAGGTGTGCCCGTGCGTTGCTACGAATCAATAATATCACAAACTATTTATTTTCATTTTCTGTGTAGACAACTCATGACGCTGTCGAGGTCGGCATGCGGGTGTGGTGGCGTCGGTTGTAAGATGGAGTAGGAAAAATCGTGAAAAAACTGGAGGAAAAGAAAATAACGAGCAGTGACATATTGGTTGTAATTTTAACGAAGTTAACCTACGGTGACGACCGCGTCCGTACCATCACCATCAAGTCCAATTTAATAGATAGTAATAGATTCATAACGTAGACTGAAATAGCCACAGAATCATTCAGGCTTGTAATTATGCTTATTGTGTACAATTGGTCGACGGATGTTTAAATAGAACACCACTCTCTATGGCACTTTGCCCCTCTCTTTTGTTTTCATCTCATTGGCATGTGGTTCAAGATTTATTTTTTACGGTGGCCAATATTTACTTGCAAAAATTCTGGCCATAATCAAAGCCTGTTTATCTACTCACTCTGTCCGAATTAACTGACACCCATTTGTATAAGAATATATACAAATCCACTTCAGTTAATTCAGAACGGAGGGAGTACATGTTTTCTCGGTGTTTTTATCTGTAAATGAAGTATACTTTTCTTTTTCAAAATATCCGAACATTTGGACTTCCAAAGCCAAATTAATCATTGCATAATTAACCATGCGTATTTTTGTAGACAAACAATTAAGGTCTCGTTTGTCAGCACAGTTTTTTCACAGTATTTTGATGATACTACGGCTTCCAAAATACCAAGGTTTTAAATGATCAATAAAATTACTTGCATATAGAATGTAAAGAAAGTCCAAATATCAATTTGTTCCTAGTACCTTGGTCTGAAAAAAGGTGCATGTTCACCTCCCACTCCGAAACTCCAAAGTCCAAACTCCCCTAAAGAAAAAACGGAAAATCTATACGAATCTAAAAAATACGGACAGTTCCCTTTACTGTCGTCTGTCAAACTTCTCATAAAATTTGTGGACCCTCAAGATTCCAAATAAGTAAGCTTCCAACTTTTTTTCTCCAAAAAAATTTCGTCAAACCGTCGTCCGTTGCAGGTTCTTACTATCCCTCCTTGTTTTGCCTTCTAAACCGATACGGCCTCCTCCTCTCCCCCAATATCCTCTTCCTCGCTTACCCCGCGATCCGTGCACGGCCAATCACCTCCAGGCCTTCTCATCCTCGCTCCTCGGAGGCCATGGCCAGTGGTGCCTCTGCAACCGAGCTGCTGCTAGGGCGGTGGCAGGTCCGGGATCCCGTCGATCCCTCCTCCCCTGCCCAGCCCAGCCCGCGAACTACAGACCAGGGACTAGTGGACGAGACGTCTCTGGGAGGCGACGGCGAGGACGAGATGGCGCGGCCAAGCCAAGCCGCTCCACCCACACCCCCTCCCACCTCCCTCTACTCCCCCTGTCAGCGGCAGCTGCACAGCAAGCAGCCAACAGCGGCTTGTCGGCACAACCAACCCTGGGCTGGTCAGTGGGAGGACACGAGGACCATGGTGAGGAGGAGGAAGGGCCCTGCGTCGGCTTCTTCGACGTCCAGGGCGACCGGCGGCGTCGAGGTGTCCAAGGAGACCGGCGGCGAGGCGCGGGGAGCAGGGGACCGAGCTTGGTCACAAGGCGGCGACGCGCGCAAGCAGGGAGGCTGTGGCGCGGCGACCTTTGGGCAAGCGGCGCCGGCGGCTGACTCGATGCTTCGGGACCACGGGAGGAGGCCTACTTGCCCTAGCGATGGGATACTTGATATCTGGACCGTGTTTTTTTTGCGTGACTGGACCGTGTTCAGTACGTATTGGGCTCTGGTTGCATTTTCTTCGGGCCGCCAGCTCGCGAGCCCATTTTGCCAGCTCGTCTCGGGCTGAAAGTGGAGCAGGCACGGCCCGAGCCGGCCCAGCTCGCCACGGGCTCGGTCCACCTTGTCGAGCCCAGCTCTTATGTCCAGCCTGCCGACGGCATGGTCATGGCCATACGGCGGGTCGGGCAGGCGACGGCGACTGCCGCCACGACCGCGCTCACCTTCGCTGCCGGCCTTTGCCGCACCTACGACACTGTCGCCACACGCCCACCAAAGCTATGCTCGACCACCTCTGCGAGACGGCACAGAGGTTGATCTCATCTCCCTTGACTTTTCTCACAAAACTGCCGTTCTTTCTCAGGCTGTCAATGCTCAACCTTGCAATACAGGTACTCCCTCCGATACGTTAGTTGTCGAAATATTACATGTATCTGGACGCATACATTCATATTTGGATAAATTTGAGACGATTAATATGGATCGGAGGGAGTAGCAAATTAATGCCACCCTTCTCACCAAGTACATGTAGATATAATCATATTTCTCTCCCTACATTGCAGAGAGGACTACGTTTTGAAATTGCATTCTCTTCACTCATCAGTGATGTCAATTCAAGGTGACAATTTTGACTGAAGCAAAGGTTACTGACCTTGGTCCAGCCATCTTGATTTAATTAGTGTATTTGCGCCATTTCTCTGCTGCTTAAGTTTGTGATTACATTCTTTTATTTCAGGGAATTTGCCTACATTCTATTCTGTACCCGCTTGTATATCTAACTAGATGATGCCCCGCACGTTGTTGCAGAAATTTGTAGTATTTGAAAACATATAATAAATTTGTACATTTTTCACTTAGTGGGGATAGCTCGATGGAAGTAACATGCATGCATGGGCAAAAGAATGAATTTATTCACCAAATAGGTGTGAACATATTAACTATGTGTTGATGTGGCATGCTTGCATGTTAAGAGAAATCAAGTAGTGGGTTACTTCTACTTAGATATAGAAGATAAATGTAAGCCTATTTACTGAATTTTGTCTGGCTTACAATAGTGGGGCTTGATGTCCACTGCTGGTAATTACCCTGTTGTAGGTTGGGGCTGCACGTACACGTCCGTGTGATGTTTTCCGTGGTTGCAACAGAGGATTGAAATCCTTCAAAAATTTCCTATATTGCTATTCTCATTTCAAGAATTGAATCATATAAGAGTTTGACAACGCATGCACGGACAACAAACTACCTCTTCATGCGAAGAATTGCCGAAAATACGAACAGGTCGCAGCGAGTGGTGGGAGCGCACGGTCATTTTGCTACCTAACTTAGAAGTCCAAAGTCCAAACTCCAAACTCCAAACCGGCGCTTGGCGGGAAGTCTACCTAAATCTCCCTCCATTTCTTCGCCTCCGTCCTCGCTCGCTCGACCGCCCGCCCCTTCCAGCAATGAACCTTTGGTCTCACGCCGCCGCCGCCGACTCCGACTCCGACGGCTCTCTCCTCTCCGACGTATCCGCCTCCCCGCCTCGCCGTTGCTCCCCACCTCGCCCGCCGCCGCCGCCGCCGCCACCGCCCAAACGCCGTCCTAGGCCAGATCCCACCTCAAAACCCAAACGCAAGCCCAAGCCCACCCCCCTGCCCTCATCGACCTCCGCCCCCGCCTCTGCGCCTCCACTCCCCGCCGCCGCCCTCTCCGACCCTCACGGCCTCACCGCACGCATCGCCCCCGCCTCCGCGCTCACCGCCAACGCCAGCACAGTCTCCTTCTCCTCTTTCCGCCGTCTCGTTGAGTCGCGCAACCTCTCCATCGACCCCGTCGCCACATGCACCGCCCCCGCCCCCGATCCCCCGCCCGCCTCCGATCCCGTCCCCGCGGAGATACCAAGCGCCGCGCCGTGCCCGTCCACGGCAGCAGCCGCCGCGCCCCCGCAGGCCAGGCCCAAGAGGGTGCATCCCAACTCGGTGTCGGAGGTCCCCATGGCCGCGGCCGAGCAGCCGAAGCGGCCGAGAGGAGGCGGCGAGGGCAACTTCGTTCGGCTCAACATCAACGGGTACGGCCGGAAGAGGACATTTAAGTCGCAGGCCAGGCGCTCGACGAAATACCGCTCCTGGCGGCGGCAGCAGCCCGGCGGTGCAAAGGCTCGAGGAGGCGTCGACGAGGAAGGGGATTTCGTGGCGGAGGCGCTGCTCGAGCGAGAGAAGAATGGTGCGGGAGGTGGCAATGGCGTTCTTGAGGCTGTCGAGGTAGCGAGAGAGGATCCATCCGAGCAGAATCTCGAGAGCTTACTCAGGCTGGTATTTGGTCATGATTCGTTTCGCGAGGGTCAGCTTGAAGCGATCCAGAATGTAGTTTTAGGGGAGTCCACGGTGCTTGTGCTGCCCACTGGCGCGGGCAAGTCACTGTGCTATCAGGTGTGCTGCAGAACTGGAGTTGTTGGTTTCTTATAGGTCACCGCTGACACAATTGTGATGCTATTTTACAGTTGCCTGCTATGATTCTGCCTGGATTGACACTGGTTGTGAGCCCATTGCTTTCCTTGATGGTGGATCAATTGAGGAAGCTCCCTGCATTTCTCCCAGGCGGCCTTCTTGCTAGCAGTCAGGTAAATGCAAAAAATCATATGCTTCCTGCTTGTCCAATTCATTATTGTCTTCTGAATCAGATTGTTATACTATTTCATCCATTTAGACTGGTGATGAGTTTCATGAAACACTACAACGTCTGTGTGCAGGGGAAATAAAGGTACGCCTTTTTAAGCCCCATTTCTGAACGACCAATTTAGCATCATCAAGTAACTGCCTTGATTCTGCCTTATCTTGAGCATCAACCTTGCATATCTTGCAAATGCCATTTCAACACAATATATTTTCCCTATGTAGTAAAAAGAATGTGGATTCTAAGAAGTGAACCCAATTGTGCTTTCCATATTTTGCAGTAGCGATCTCACCGGAGTATTCTGAGATAGCTTCCATTTTTTACCAGGTTCTTTTTGTTTCCCCTGAGAGATTCTTGAATGAAGAATTTTTGCTGATATTCAGGGACACACTGCCGATATCCCTTGTAGTGATCGATGAAGCTCATTGCATTTCTGAATGGTGAGTTTTTATTTCATCTTAGTTCATCTGAGAACACTAGATTCTTGTGTACAGTTGTCACTAGAATATCTTTTTGTAGTTGAGTGCCAGGATAAAAGAAGGAACATGAGAAATATTGGGCCTAGGGTGGCACCAATTACTGTTTTAAACTGAACTGGACAGTTATCGCTGTCTAGTGACAGCTGAACAAGACGACAAGTCTGTTTTATACGAATAGACAGATTTTTTTTAGGGGAAATAGACAGATATTAGTTATGCATCATTGCACAGATAAGAAATACTTGATAAAATAGCCTACCAAAACGTCATATATTAGGTAGTACTTGATAAAAATGGAACCACATAATCAAATGGGCACAAAGTGATGTACTGGATTACTGGAAGACAACAACCATCTCATTTGAATTTATTAATATAATTTATGTTATTTTAAAATCGATGCTTCCATTAGCTTTCGTATAAGCTAATGCTAACATTGATACAATCCATTAGTTTCACCATTGCTTTGTTTTCATAATTCTTACTCTATTATTTGTTAGCTGTTCATTTTGTTGTGTTAGTGTGGCTAAGTTCATGATCTAATCTCCAGTTCTCCAAATGGACAGGTCTCACAATTTTAGACCTTCATATCTAAGGCTTCGAGCATCACTACTTCGGAGAAAGCTTAATATTCAGTGTATTCTTGCAATGACTGCAACTGCAACAACCCAAACCTTGCAGGAGATAGTGAATGCCTTAGAAATACCGTCTGGTAATCTAATCCAAACATCTCAAGTAAGGGAAAATCTACAGCTGTCTATCAGCATGAGTGAGAACAGGTAGGTCATTTGTCCTCCCACTGTGTATCACGATACCAGTCTGTTCAACATGGATGTATTTGAAGAAGGCATATGATATCTTATCTTGTGTCATAGGTTGAAGGATTTAATGTTGCTATTAAAGTCTCCCCCTTTTGTCGACATGAGAAGTATTATTGTCTATTGCAAATTTCAGGTTAAATTTTATATTTTCTAAACATGGTTAACACATATTTACAGTTGTTATTTTGATACAATTAATACTGTGAATATTTAACATTTGTCTTGTTATCTTGAACAGTCAGAAACTGACTATGTTTGTAAGCACTTGTGTGATAACAACATTACTTCCAAGGTTGGCATTCATCATTAGCTTGACAGGAGTTAGCCGCACATACTTTTGTGACATGTACTATTGTTTTGTAGAGCTACCATAGTGGACTTCCCATGAAGAACAGGAGCCGTGTACAGGAGCTTTTTTGCTCAAACAAAATAAGAGTGGTATATGCTTGCTTACTTAGTTCTTTGGTAATTCCTATTTCATCAGTTGCACTAGGTAGGTCCAGATATCTAACTTTGTTTCTTCATTCCTTGATGAAGGTTGTTGCAACTGTGGCGTTTGGCATGGGTCTTGATAAGAGTGATGTTGAAGGGGTATGAGGGATTACGATTGCTCTTTTTTTCTCTAGAAACAAGGCATATTTCAATGTTTTAAATTTGCAGCTCAAAACTTCAAAGCAAAATTATACTGCTGCTAACTTGGACTGATTAAAGCATTCTTTCCTTAAAGGTGATCCACTATAGGTTACCAGAAAGCTTAGAAGAGTACATACAGGTAACTGAATTTCATGACGTGATATATGCTTCTCCATTATCCTCTTCTTGAAACGTTTCGACATGCTCTTTCCAGGAAACTGGCCGTGCTGGAAGGGATGGACGATTATCGCACTGTCATCTTCTTTTTGATTCAACAACATTCTATAAGATTCGTAGTCTTTCACACAGGTGAATTGTTTTTTTAATTTACTTGCTCTGTCTTCCTTATACTACGGTATGAAATGGCTTCTACCTCTTTTGGCAGTGATGGTGTTGATGAATATGCAATGAGCAAATTTCTTTACCAGATATTCTCTTCTGGCAACACGACTGGGTGCATTTGCTCCTTGGCTAAAGAGTCTACTTCACGCAAGTTTGATATAAAAGAAGAGGTTTGTGCCTGCCTTATCAGCCAATGGCACCTAGTTTGTTTTGTCATTCACTAATGCTACCTATGCTTAGAAAGTCCATTCACATCTTCAAACTATATTCTATCAAACAAGTTCAGTACATATCTGTACTCGATAGATGTACCTTTTAGGTTAATGGTTGGTTGATGTGACCTCCAAAAGTGAACTGTTTTCATTGAATTAATTAATAAATTTGACTGGCCATCTTAAATGATGGCTTTATACCTCCATAGTAGATAAATAGATATGCTATCTAGCGTTGATACCGCAACTTCATAGAATTTTTTTCTTGGTCTACCGTCCCAAGAAAATCTCAATGCTAATCTAGGGCAGCTGTTTCTTAAATATAACCATGAATACACCATATACCCCTTTTAAAAAGCAAAGTACCATCCTTTGCGTTCTTTTCCTGTCATTTTGGACATCGGCACGGTCTCTAATACGCTACTTTGATCATTATATTTTGTAACAAATTGTTAGCAAAAATCATTTAACAAAGTAATGATAGAAAAACTACTTTTTACGAATCTACTACATTTTTTTTTGTGAGTGATGCATGTGCTAGTATAACTTTCGACAAACCTAAGCATTTGTATATCTGTGTACAAAGTTTATAACAGTGACTGTACACATTCTAAAGTTGCAAGTAAAAACTATTAGAGCATGTAAACATTCTCTCCTTCTAACTTTTGAACAGCAGTAACAGGATTTTTTTGAAAATTCTCTTTTCCTAGCAATATTCACATGATCTTTGCTTTTAAACTTGCCTGTAAATATTTTGGTTACTTTTCAATAATCTGAGTGTTTGAATGGCCCAGTTAATCTTCAGATGAGACGATGACATTGTAATTTCTCACCGCAGGTGCTTTTGACAGTCCTCACGCAGCTGGAAATTGGTGATGATCAATATCTCCATTTACTACCTCAGTTCAGTGTTACATGCACACTGTATTTTCACAAGGTACATGGTTATCCAGTGATCTGAGCTTTGTGCCATTTGAACAAAAAGTTTTCTTCTGCTCAGCAGAGGACCATGCTATCTGTCCAGCAATCCATGATAAACCCTTAATTACTTATAGGCACTGTCACCTAGCCACAAACGCACATGATTACCGCGTGCATGCCATGCTCTATTTTTTTATTTTTAAGCTATTATGTTTTCCTCCTTTTTTTTTCTCTTGATTTGCTGAAATATATTGATGCAGACGTCGCCGCAATTGCTTGCTGACAAGGATATGCTGCTTAGATCGATTCTAAATAAGTAAACATGCTCTCTGCTTTTGTTTTGAAGTGCTTATCTGAACCCACTGCCCTTTTCTAAGTTTTGATTCTGCATCCATGGAAAGCAGGTCGGAGATGAAAGATGGCAGTCATGTCTTTGAAATACCAATAGTAGCTAATGATATGAGGATCACAATGAATGAAGTGTTTGATCGTTTGCAAAAGCTAAAGGTTTGCCTAAATGGACTTAGTATTCTTATTTTCAGTTAGTGTGGTGCTTCTGAGGTGTTCATGAATTCCATGATTATCAGTTATCAGTCAGCTGTAACTTCTGTTCAAATATGTGTCCACAATCTAGAATGGGCTAAGCCTATCAAACAGAGAAATGGGAATTGCATTTGAGCTGATTTCTTTTTTAAAATGGAGCACTGGTCATATATCGTTTGGTGCACATATGGATTTTAATCTGAAATACTCAATAGGTGCCAGCTGGATACCTCAACCTTTATACCTTTGTTTTCTATATCAGCTTCATTTTCATACACATCTCACCTATTTTTGTAGCAGAACAGCTGGATTTATTGCATCTGCCCTCTAGTAATGTAATGGGCGTTAGCATCTGTAGCCACCGGATAATAACTCACTGTTGCTATATTTCCCTGATTATGTCGCTACAGAAACATACATGTTAGATCATAGCTACCCTGGTATTTGTATTGCAGGAAGAAACGTACTCCGTACTAAGCTTTGATAGCCTAGTGTTCTGTTATTTGTATCATGTTGCTCATGATCACACTCCTGTTCTAACAAACTTTTTCATTATCAGTTGTTAGCTTATAGCTGTACAAACATAAGATCTTTGATCATGTAGCTAAAGGCTTATAGCCTGGTATGAATTGAGTTGACTTACTAACATTGTGATTTTGGGATGATTCATTTAATATTCTCTGTTGTTTTTTATCCTGTTGCACCAATTCTATGTTACTAGTAACTCCTTATGTTATATAATACTCTGTATTTACTTACATGTCTCCCTTTGTGAATCAGTTTTCAGGAGAACTATCATATGAATTGAAAGATCCAGCCTACTGTTATATGGTCTTAAAAAGGCCAGATGACTTGAATGCTCTTTCAGAAAATCTCACGAGATGGCTTTCGGAAGTAGAAAACTCAAAGGTGCTAGATAGTTTCTTAAGCTCTTCTAAATAAGAATCCCTTCATACAATCTTGTCCTTCAAACTGTAGCTTCAGATCTCCAGCATATATATTGTGTTCACTAAAGGATAGTAGCCCAATTATACATGTGCATATACTGCTGACTACTGACGTGTAAATTTTTGACCGAAATATTTTCATTTGTGGGCTACATGAAAAGACAGATGTGTTCATCTAAGAGTACTATCTGCTATTTCGAACCCACAACTTTGTCTTTTTTGTGTAGATCACAAGTTAAAGATTTTCGTCATGAATTTTGACAATCACGTACAATACTTCTATATATAGGTGTATAATTTTTTCAGAATTTTTTAAGCTTGCAAGTATCATTTTCAAAATTTTAATTTTGGGCTCTAAGCAGCCTGGGCTCCAAAACGCTGCGCTCATGCTCATAGTATGTCGTGCTATTTTATTGGTCAATACCCAATAAGATTTTATATACGGCAGTGTACTCTCAGTTGTTTGTATTAACTGCTTGCTGTTTAAATAGATCAGGAAATTGGATGCTATGTTTGCTCTTGCGAACTATGCTGTCAAAGGGTGCAAAAGAACTAGTGGCTGTTCTGGTTCCCAGCACACCCCATGCATTCAGAAGAGGATTATAGACTACTTTGGAAAAAATAACGCCACATCCGATGATGATTACTGTACTCCACTCTGCAAGAGCAGGTTTGTGTACTCTCTTCCCAGAGAACGTCCCAGAGCATTTGTTTCTTGCGTTGTTCTAAGCTTAGTTACATCTGACTGAACATTTGATTTTACTGCTTGCAGCACATTCTTGCAATCCGATATAAAGGTAAGAATTGATGATATGGTACATTTCCCTTGCGATTGTGTATGACATGATAGGCCTGACTGACTTCTTCACTGCACTGATAGGTATTCCTCCAGAGCAATTCGTTTGCCAAATTCACCCCGAGGGCCGTTGCGAGGATTATGCATGGCATCTCCAGCCCAGCTTTTCCAGCTGCTACTTGGTCCAAAAACCACTTCTGGTATCTCTCTTTCTCTGGAGTTTGATGCCTTCTGTATATTTATTTATGTATAGCTTTCTTTCCCACCGTTATATCTCACAGGCTGAAATTTTGCTGTCAGGGGACGTTATATGGAGGTTGATTTTCCATTGGTCATGGAGGCTGCCAAATCAGAGCTTGTCAAATTCGTTGGCAAAGGAGAATAGTACTACAATCTGGTAAGCAGAACCATTATCAGGCTAACCATGTACATGAGAATGAAGTTGAAACGTGATAGAAATCTAACCACAGAAGGTTCGTGCCCACTCTGTTAGGAGTGCCATGGCCACACTCGTATAGTTGCTATTCCATTTGCTTAACACAAGTTGCCGTTGCTTATGAAGACTGTCGGTAAACATCGTACTATAGAGGGAAGCCAGGTCCATGTGAAGTATTGGTTCCAGAAATGTTTGCGTTTCAGTCAAGCTGGCTACATGTGCTTTTCACCGTATAAAATGGGAGCATTTAACACGCTCTTATTGAGGGCGCAAGATGGAGAATATATGATGTCCTCGTCTCGGCAGGAGTGTCTCAAGACAAGCAAAATGAAGCATAGCATATGCATCCATCTTTGGGCTCGAGAATTTCACGGGATAGAGATAGAGATATGGTATAAGAAATAGGCTATTAAGTAACTTGAAATGAATTGTTGATACATCTGTATCCTTAACATACCGAAACGATTGCCATTATTCATATCAAACCAATAGCGATTCATACAAGCTAAATCTTCTAATCAATGAATGGTGGCCACTAATGAATTTTTTTTATATGTATTATGACGCTTGGCTGATTTCGAAATTGTCCAGAGTTTTATATTGTTGAGGCAGAGGCAGAATTATGCTTGTAAAGAAGAGATACAGTATTCATTTTGTGCTGCGCTTATTTTTAAGCTGATGTGAGATGCAAGTTATAACAGTGATAGTACTACTTCGCACGCACCATCGGTACAGTACTACCGAGCCCGGGCCGCAGCTGTTCGAGTTGACTGGCCGTTCAACCAAACTGGCACATCTGCTCTTCGTGGTCAGTTCGGTTGGATGCCTGAGCATTCGACGGCTGCTTCAAGCCACACGCCACATGCCGTAGCGCAGTAGTGTGCCAAAGGAAACTCCTTTCCTTGTGGCGTGCCTCAAATCAATCATTCCTTTTCGAAAGGGTGCCTCAATCATTCTTGGCGCGAGGCTATCCTCCATTCCGCCGCGCGCCAGACATCCAGACGTGCAGCTCGAGTCGGAGGAGGTGCGTCCTGCAGTGCTTGTCCGGCAGATCTGTTCCTGAATCGATGGGCTTTGGATGGAACATGGAACACCCCGTGTCCCTGTGCGCTGCGAACCATACCGTGTTGCTTCCAGAAAGAGCGTGCACTGAAGTCACAGATTCGCATCTTCTGCACGGCACGGTGATGGCATATGCCAGATGATCCGCACCGTTCTTCTCGAATCGGACGTCCAGGATTGGGACAATGCCACGGTAGTACGGTACGGTCTACCGTGCTCGGAATGCCAGATCGGAGGAAAACACGTCAGGATCCAAATACACCTGTAGCTGTCTCTGTTTAGCTTAGCTTGGCTGCCAGGTTAATGCCGTACTCAAGACAGCCATCCAAACACTTGAGGCATTTTCGCGAAGATATTTGTGATGCAGTATGCAGGTCCGTATTAAAGTAGGAGCAGGGGGCTTAACTATCGGCCTTAACTATCGGGGCCAGCAAAGCAAGCAAGCATATTCGCACGGCACAAATCTATTGACCCGAAGCATCTTCACAATCAAGCCGTAACGGAGGAGGGACCATATGACGGTGGGCGCTCGTTTGTGCCGTTCCAACAAAGGCAAGTACGCAAACCACTCCCCGTGCCGTGTTACGTCCTCACGCGGCATGAAAAGCAACAGGAAAGAAAGAAAAATTCTCTGCACGTTGGCGTCGATCTCCGTGGTAAAAATACCTGCCAGGGCCGCGACGGACGGAATCGCAGCGTGCAGAGTCAGTAAAGAGACTAATTCGTACGCTGATTGCTGAGAGAGCCCGAGAAGCGCACGTAAAATACACTAGCTAGCGGCGTCATCACTTTGAGTCGCTGGGGGAAAACGAGAGAGGGGAAAACAGAAAACAAACAACCGACGGGAGAAGGAACACGAAGCATCTCCCTCCCTTCTCTTCTCTCCTCCCGCTGCCTCGCGCCGAATCCGAGCCCGTTCCTTCGCGCCGAATCGGCAGGGCTCTGCCGCCGGGGAGGGGATATGGCTGCCGGCGTGGTGAACTACCCGCTCGTCGCGGGGCTCCTCGCGTTCGCGGTCGCGCAGTCCACCAAGTTCTTCACCACCTGGTGAGTTGCGAAGCTTCCTCCTCGGTTACATCTCTGGCCTATGGGCATGGGTTTGGCTGCGCTGACTGCTCGCTCGGGTTGTTGCTTGTTTGTTTGTTTGTTTGTTTGTTTGTTTGTTTCCGGCTTGAACATTGCTGGGCCGGTGCGGAACGTGTGGAATTTTGGTAGTTGGGGCTCGTAGCTCGTGTGTTTGGTAGAAACGTTAAGAGGCCTGCCAGGAATCGACGTTTACTAATTTTTAGCGTGTTTTTTTTAAAGTTCGGTGGATCCATTTCATAGCTATGCTGTAGATCCTAGCGAAGCTTAGGGAGATCTTCATCATACTAGCATGATCTGCAGCAACTGCTTCTGTAAACGAGACTACAAGAGGCAACAGAAATGCTAGATACCCCGTGACGTGAGATGGATATCCTGGTGAACTGGGACAAAAAAAATGTAAAATTTCGTGGGGGATTTGGTAGGTTTGTCTCGAAGTAGTGGCAAAGAGTAGAGTGGAGCACCACATTATTGTTGGTTATGAAACTCTAGCAATTGCTGAGAACATTCTTGTTTAGTTGTGATTGCTGTTAGTCTGGTTCTGCTTCTGCTGTCAGATAATTAGTTATTCTGGTTATGATGCCTTAGCTTCTACTGAACACCACTGCATTATTGTTAGTTATGAGGCCTTAGCAAATTTTTGGCAGCTTTCTAGTTCTGCTGTCAGGTAATGGTTGTATTCTGGCCCAGTTGTGATGTCTGAAACAATTTCTGCATGTTCAGCGCTAGAGCGAATAGTTTATATCTATTTGCCTGTATTTCCTTTGTTTGCTCCTAAATTCTAATGCCACTCAGATCTATAATTGGAAATTTGTGATGACCCTGTGTATAAGAATCACTGACATAGGTTGTGAAGAATGGCTGTTTAGTGAAGCAAATAATCAAAGTATTTGTTGATTTTTCTTGATAACATTGGAAGATTAAATTCAAAATGGTTGGTATGGGACTATGAACATGGAATAGGCCTACTCCTTATGTTTAAAAAATTTAGTTAACATCACCATATACTATCTCGTGCAAGATATTATTCAAATAAAAATCAACTAGTAAGGTGGCCCACTGGCCCATGCATTTGCATGGCTTGATTTTTTTTTCTGTTAATTATTGTCCTGGGGTTAACTTTTTTCTATATAATTCTTTGCTCATCAGCATTGACGTTCATACCATTGGGAAAAATATATGGCTTCAGAAAGCATCATTGTATTTTTGTTGAATTCTTTTCCAAAAATATTAAGTTGTTCCTAAGGACCTTGATTTACGAGAACAGGATGATATTGAGGCTTGCTTCCTGCTGTGCAAAAACATATACTTTCATGCTAATCTCCAACTTTCCCTCTTTCACTCCTCGTCCATCCATCTGTATTTCTACTACTATTTTTTTTGAAGGATTTCCTTCGATAGTTAAATCCAAAGGGTGCTGGTTTGTGCCTGAATCTTGCGTCCTTCACCTTCCTATGTGATTATTGGTGTATATTTATCAATATTTGGTAAAACACTATCTCTCACCATAAATTTCTACATATCAAGATCATGTTCTTCTTTTTACATATGAAAATGACTTGACATAATCTGTCGTTTCCAACCTTCAGCATTACAGCTAAAATATTGTTTTGCTTTGGAGTATGAACAAAT
The DNA here is from genome assembly GCF_000005505.3 of Brachypodium distachyon. Taxonomy (NCBI): domain Eukaryota; kingdom Viridiplantae; phylum Streptophyta; class Magnoliopsida; order Poales; family Poaceae; genus Brachypodium; species Brachypodium distachyon. The sequence goes on from NC_016135.3 coordinate 17,496,511, forward strand.
TTGCATGAACTACTTCATCCCCTTTTCCAAACATGAATATAATTGTTGATTCTTCTCAAACTATCAATTCTCCTTCGCTTCTAGTATGCGTTTCTAAAATAGTCTTGTACTTTTTATCCACTTAATAAGAACTTTATCTAGTTCGGTAAAAATCTGATTCATCTACACCAATATATAGCTAATTTGGGTGATCTTAAATAGATAAAACAATGCTGGATCAAATCTCTTTCAACACTGTTTTACAGTGGGATCAATCTCGATCCATAGGATCACCTTGTGCATCTTATTCATGCTAGCACATATGCGATTTAGCCCCCCTTCATCTCAACGATCAATAGATTGATCAACTTCTCAATCTGTTGCCTATCCTTTTTTTTAACACACAAAACACGCTTGGTTAATTTGTTGAAATCCATGACCTACATATCTACCAACTTGCTTTTTTGGTTAATGTATTAATGTTAATATTTTCTATAAGCAATCAGACAAATCGATCATATATAATCAACTCCGTACTCCATAAGTGTCAAAACAAAAACTCCATACCCCATCAGTTTGGGATCAAATTTCTAACTCACGGAGCATCAAGGTGACGTGCGCTTGCTAACCTCCCTAGTCGCGTTGTGCATCCATATGCTAGTGCATATCGTAGCACACGCGAAGTCGGCCTGCCAATTGAAGCCTCCATATTCCGCTTTGCCAGCTTTGTCCGGGTCCTTACGGACTTATGGGCACGCTACCTCGTCGTCGACTGCATGCATAGCTTCTTCCAAGAATATCATTACCCTTCCATTGCTCATTTCTGTGTGCATTTTTTTTACCGTAATATGTGTGTGGCTTTGTAAAGTGCCCCTTTTTCCTCCCGTATATATGTGTGTGCTAGTGTACAGTCGGTGTTTGTATAGGATGCATACTATTTTGTGGCATCCCTCTTTGTCGACATCGATTGCAAGCAGACTTTGTGTTTGACGATGACCTTGTCCAGATCGTTGTCGATTTTTATTCAGCGCCTTGATCTTTAGTACTGATTCTAAATCTCAACCATTATAATTAGGACCCATCAAATGTCTCCGGTCCAGATATTTTAGCCTATGTGGGCGAACATGGCAGCTTGTTTTCCTGTTGTTTTCATAATAACCTAATGCTATAATAGGTTATTTGCGGGTCATTCAAACATTGGCACACACCTGAACTGGCATCAGGGCAGAAATTTGAGAACAATCTGTGTATAGTCCGACAGGAAGTTTTGCACTTCTGTTGCCTTGTGCTGATCTAATGTGTAAGATGTGACCTTCCTTTTCTCATCTTTGAGCTTGATTTGGCATGGGAGCGAAGAATGTCTTGAACAGCAGCAGATTATGTGTTTCAAAATCCAAATAATGCTTTCACTATGCACATATATTTTCTGCCATTTTACTTATCATAAAAGCATAGGACAAATATTGCTTATCACTGTCCTGTCGTATACATCTGGTGTTCTTAAAGCAATTAGTGAAGATTGGTCTAATGTAGGTACAAAGAGAAGCGTTGGGATGCCAGACAATTTATAGCTTCTGGGGGAATGCCATCATCACATTCAGCCACAGTGACAGCACTTGCAGTGTCTGTTGGAATCCAAGAAGGCTTTCGTAGTGCCACATTTGCAACTGCAATGATATTTGCATGCGTGGTGAGTGCATTGCTTGTGATTCTTTTTATATATTATAATCAGATAAACTTAAGCATCTGCTACTTTTATTACATGTGTTTCTAATGTAAAGTTCAGTAGTTCACAGTTCAGTAGTTCATGCTCTCTGAACAGTGATATATAGGTGACTAATTGAGGATGCAGTTCAACATGAAATGCTCATATACCTAAAACCTGTTTTTGTTTGTAGGTGATGCATGATGCTTTTGGAGTTCGGTTACATGCTGGAAAGCAGGCAGAGGTTTGTCACCCTAGTCCTTAAATGTCTTGGACTTGTGGTTAAATAGTACCATGCCCTGGCAAAGGAGGTTTCTGCATATTAGCTCCTCTGCTCTGATTATAAGCTAATAAGCATAATCTTTTCTATTTATAACCTGCTACATGTTCATGCTGCCAGAAACAACACTAACAAGACCTGTCACCTCTATATATAAAATTACAGCAAAATTGTTATCAGAGATTGAGATCGTGCTGTTCTTTTTTCTTTTCAGACACGCACCAAAATACGTGTCATTTTGTATTAGAAGAAGACGCCAAGATGGCACAAAGTACAACCAAAACAAAGTAAACATCAAAAGGCAAAACTGCAAGGACCCGACTAAACTAGCTAAAAGAAAAAATAAGCTAAATTAAGGCTAAGGTCGCAGATTGTTCTGTTGTTGTCTGTGCCAGTATCATATGGCTAAAAGTACCTTGAACATTTGATTAGTTGTTGGCAAATATCAGCCAATTTGTTTAGCCTGAACTGTGTGAACATGAAATTTAGATAATAACGAACTGTATGTTTTTAAAGACCCCAGTTGAAATAATAACAAAAGTACCATGGAAGCATTTTTTTGTGAGCGGATATTTTTTCTTGTTTACTACTCCCACTGTTGTCTATGTCGAATTATTTAATTATTGACTTGGATAAGACAGTATAGATTCACCATGCGTGATCTTTTCAGCTTTTATGTGGCACTAAAGCAAAGATGGACACTAATATTGCTGACGCAAATCTTATCAGGTGCTGAATCAAATTGTCTACGAGCTTCCTCTAGAGCATCCACTGTCAGAGACAAAGCCATTACGTGAAATTCTTGGACACACAGTTCCTCAGGTTAGCTTACATGCTTCAGCATGCCTGTTTTGATGTCTGTGGTCTGCAAGTAAAGAAAATGTACTTGCTGATATTTGAAGCAGAAAATACTGGCTACAGATTCTTTCTGAGCATCATTTTGTGAGTACTTCAGCGGTCATCAAATAGTTCATATCATATAGGAAGATATTATTAGTTGTAGCATGCTGCAAACTTGCAATTGTCAAATAATTTCATCATAACCTACTTTCATAATATTAACAAATACATAAAATGCAAATGACTTAGTGCAGATAGCTGATATGCCGTCCATCTTTTCTGGTTTCTGCCCCCATCTTCGTCTCCGCAGATTGGGCATTACTTTTATTGTAAGATATACTGTTTTGATAACGATGATTATAACTCTTTTTTAACATCTCAGGTGGTGGCTGGTTGCATCCTTGGAATCGTCACGGCTGTAATTATGCTCTTAGCCCTGGGAAGCTACTCATAGATATTGGCAATACTTGATCATCTGACATCGCATCATTTTCTTGTAAAGCATGAAAATCAATCTCCTCCCTGATGTGATGTGTAAAAACTGGTCTGTTCATAATGATCCTACAAAGTTCTAACTGATTTAGATCTGCTTTGTATGATAGTAGGTTGTAGTTTCAGTTTGTACTGTAAATCTGGAATCCCCACTGTCGACCAGAACGTGATGCCGTCAAATGTTTGTGGTACGTCACGTCATCAGGTTCACTTCAGGCTATGAATTTTTTTCTTCTAGAATACACCCAAGCAGGTGTATCATTGATTTATAAAAGAAGAATTTGCTGCGAAGCAGCTACATGCCCAAAGGGCCAAGACACGACACAACTAGCCGTTATCTTCCCACTCTCTCGGAATCGACCCGAAGCCCAGACCACTAAGAAGCCCAGCACGAATCCAGGCCTCTGCCTCAACACCTAAGCCACTAAGAAGCTGCCTCAACACCTAAGCCACTAAGAAAACTAACTAAAAGGACCGTGGCACGATCGAAGACCACTCTATTCCTAAACTTCCAGACCGACCGGAAGATCAGAGTCAGCGACGAGCTCATAGAGAACTCCTTTCGGTCCTTGCCGGAGAGGGGGATAGCCGACCACCAATCGGAGAGAGTGTCCTCCGGTCCAGGCATCCATTCCACTTTGCCCCACTGAGCGAGGGCATGCCACTAGACCTGTCTCACGAAGGAGCAGCCGAGGAGGAGGTGAGAGATAGTCTCGTCCTCTTGGCCGCACAAGGGGCAGCTCTCCGGGTGATCCAAACCATGACGTGCGAGCCGGTCAGCCGTCCAGCACCTCCCACGGCAGGCAAGCCAGGTGAACAGCTTGCATTTAGCCGGAGCCTTAGAACCCCAGATCAACTTGGCGCAGTTAAAGTCCAAATGGCCCTCAAAGAACGCCAGATAGGCCGATTTGGCCGAGAACTTGCCCGTAGTCGTCCAACTCCACCGGAAGACATCCTCCCTAATGCCCAATTGAACCTGCTGAAGCCTTTCCCGGATAGCAAGGAACTGAGCCAGGCCAGCATCGTCAAGGTCAGGGTCCACAACAGCCACCTATATGTTATTGGCACAAGCCTCGGCCACCGAGAGGTCACCGCCCCGGTGGGGCGCGATTCTATGCGCAATGTCTGAGATGCGCCGACCGTCAAGCCATGGGTCCAACCAGAAGTTGGTCGAACACCCATCTCCAAGAATAGAGGAAGTGGATGCCTCGAAAAGGGTACGGGAAGCTGGCGGAACTATGATGCCGAGGACGTGCCACGGCCGCCAGGGCTCAGTTCGCTCAAGCCAGCAGCAACGCGAACAGAGAGCCAGATTGAGCAGGCGGAGATTGGGAATACCCAAACCTGAAAGATCGAGTACGTCACGGGGGGGGGGGGGTGAATGTGACCAGTTTTAATTCTTTCTTCAAAATATGCTTCAACAACAGAGATTACACTTAGCAATTTTAGAGTAGCAGCGGAATGAAGAAAGATGAACAAGTATAGCAGTAGCAATGAAGACAAACACAGTGAGAACAATTATACTTCAACAGAAAGTATTAGGTTGAGGAACGAAATCACCAGGACATGAAGACACGGGGATTTGTTTTCCGAAGTTCAGATTGTTGGCACAATCCTACGTCTCCGTTGAGGGGGCTGAGTCACACAAGACTCGCGGACACACAAGTCCACAAAATCCTCCTGAGCTAAGTCCTAATTCTCGCCCAGTTACTCGTGGTAGATCTTGAGGTGATCCCCGGACCTTCACAGATTGGTTGATGGCGAATCACAAGTTTCGATTGCTCTTCAACACTAACTCCTAGCTGTCTAGGTGATGCCAATCACCAAGAGTAACAAGCTTCAAGTGCTCAGTTAGATAGGAGATCCCATTCTTCACGCTCAGTTCAGCTCTAAGGGTGCCACGCGGATCCGTCGCACGCGGTGGCAAGTCTCTCCCCTATGAAAGGCGCGCCCCAGCCACGGAACGGCTCAGAGCGAAGCCGAGTGAGGGGTCGTTAAGACAGGCGGTGCCACGGAGGTGCGATGGTGGTGCATTCCATCCGCGCTTAGCGCCGACGGGTGCATTGCCATCGCGCCCTTGCCGCATCACCCCATCGAGCCCACCCCGAGGGGCGTCGCAGAGGCACGGTGGTAGTGCATGCCATCAGCGTCCTGCGCCGACGGGTGCACTGCCGCCGTGCTCCTGCTGCGCCTCCTCAAGCGGGTGGCTCCTAGGCGAGGGTTGTCGCGGAGGCACTGTGGTGGCGCATCCCATCAGCGTCCGGTGCTGACGGGGTGCATTGCCGCAGTGCCCTTGCCGCATCCCTCCATAAGACACCTCCGCAAGGAGCAGGGGCTGCCGCGGAGACACTATGGTAGTGCATGCCATCCGTGCTTTGCGCCGACGGGTGCACTACCATAGTGTCCCGGCATCCCCCTTGAGGGAGCCTTATTTCGGGCGCGGGTCGTTGCGAGGACGCTGTGATGGCGCCGGCGCCGGCGCCCGCTGCCCGTTTCGGCCCATCACCGCGTCCCTGCCACGGCCCTCGAGCAGTTACACCCCTCGGGATGAGCTCCCCAGAAAAACCAGGTCTCCCCAGTTGCGGGGGTTGTCGCCGGGAGGCTATAACTTCCTCGCCACCCGTGCCCGCCGCTAGGGTGGCGTGCAGCTGGCGGCGAGGACGTTATAGCCGTCTTGCGGCCGCTCCCGGGGCGGGTTCCTCCCTGAAGGCGAGGGTTGCTGCATGAGCGTGGTGGTAGCATCGTCATCGGCGGTTGCCGCTGGCGGCGATCCTGCCACCGCGCTCCTGCCGCATCCCTAAGAAACAGATTTCCTTGAACAGGTACCCGGGGCGGGTCCCTACCAAGGCAGTGCTCCAGGTGCACTTTTTCGACAAGCGCCACGAGGCATCGGAATGGACGAAAAAGCTAAGTGCCTGAACATGAACGTTGAATTCGTTAAGAACTGAACGAAATCGAGCACTGTCTCGCTAGGTGTGGCCCTAGATCCTGCGCGTAGCCGGAGTGTTAGAAGGACACTAGCGGGGGGAGTGCGCTCCCCGTGTGGCTTCCCGGGTCCATCCCGGAAGGGCACGGCTTGGAGTAGTTACCCCACAAGTGGAGTGGCTCCCCGCTACCGCTTGGCCCCAGGTCGGCACCGCGGGTCCATCCCGGGTCCTTGGTCTGGTCAAGGGTGAGGCGCGCGAGTCCCCTGTAACACAAGGCAAAACACGCAAAGGCTTGTAGGATCGCCCCGCGGGACAGCACCGAGAACAATGAGCTAGGAAATGAACATGTTGAAAAACTTGATTGACTAAGAGTCGAATGATTACATGGGCTAATCAGAGAATAATTGTTCAAATGGCGTTGAACGCCACACTTGCAGGGAAAGCAAACAAAAGAAGATACATCAGGAAGCAGTAAAGCAGCTGGGGGCTGCGGCAACTAGTCGCTGGCGTCTCCGGCCGGTGGCTCGGCGGGCAGGTCGGGCTCCGGCTTCATTTGCATCCGCTCGACCACCTCGTCGACGAACTCACGCACCGCTTGGGTGTGCGTGGGCTCGTCCTCGCTGTCGGACCAAGTGTCCAACAGGGACTTGAAGGGAAACTCCGGGTCCCGGAGATGAATCCGCGGGAGGATTGTCCCAGCAACCTCCCGAGCGCAGTTGGCGACTTCGTTGGCGCCGTACTAGGCGATCCAGACGTCGAGCGCCCAAGCTTCCCCACCAAGTCGGAGAAGAAGGGGATCAGCGTCGTGACATCCGTCCCGTCCACCTCCGCCGCCTGCAGCTCGAACTTGGGCAGCAGATCGCGCAGCGCCTGGGCAATCTTGAGCAGCTTATCGGTCTCGATCTTCCGCTGACCGATCAGCGTGCCGTGGTGAAGCCGGGCGTTGACGGCAGCCTCCTTGGCCTTGCTGAGGCGGCCCGCCAGCTTCACGAGCTCTGCGGCCTTGGCGAGCTCCTCCCGGACGGCGGCCAGCTCGATCTCAAGCCTGGCCGCTCTGTCCTTGGCGGAGCCGAGCTCGATTTCGTGTCGAGCCGCTGCTCCCACCGCGTCCTCGATAGCCTTGACTTGCACCTCCAGCATGACGCGAAGGCCCTGGATCTCGCTGCGGTAGTTGGCGATCAAATCGCTCTTCTCGTCCAGCCGCGTCTGGGCCGTCGCGAGCACCTCGGCATGCTCCTTCCGGGCCGCCTCGAGGGTTGCCGCCATTGAGTCCAGCTTCCCTTGAAGCTCCGTGCGCTGGGCCTCCAGCTGTCGGTGGAGCTCGGCCTCCGGGACCACCGGCTCCCTGGCGTCGTCCAGGGCCTGCCATGCGAGGCGCGCCTCCTCGCGCAGCCGGGAGAGCTCTTGCCGCTCCCTCTCCACGGCCTCCCGCACCTCGCCAAGTTGGTTTTTGGCGGCGGCGTGATGATCCCTCACCTCGTTGAAGGAGGTGACGAAGGCTTATTGATGGTCCCTGACGGCGTCCAGGAACCGGTGCCCTCGCTCGAAGATGCTCGGATCCCAGGTGATGGGGTTCCAAGCGGCCCCAGCGAGGGTGCCGAGGTCGGTACCGGGGAGAGCAGCCGAGGATGACGAAGCCCCCGCTGCCGATGTAGGGCTGTGCGCAGGGTCGCCAGCCTGGTCCCGGGGGCTTGCTGTCCTTCCCCGGCAACTTCCCCTGCGCCTGCGCTCGGGGACCCCTGGGCTGGGGAAGCCTCCCTGCTCCCGTCTCCTGCTGGGCGGCAGGTGAGCCCGCGCCAGCCGCGTCCGCAGCTGCGGGCGCGTCACCAGGCGCCGTCTCAGTGGCGGCGGTATCCACCGCCGCCACTGTCTCTGTCGCGGTGGGGCTTGACGTGAAAGCCGGTTCCGGCTCTACCTCCGCTCCCGCGATTTCGACGACCGGGTCAAGATCGACCACGGTCGCGCCCGTTCCAGGTGCGGGCGCACTTGTGCCTGCAGCGATGAGAAGCATGAGGATCGGCAAGTAATGGAGCTGTCAAAAACGGACAAGGGTGACTAGGATGGTTACCTTGCGCTGCTGGCGGGCTTGCGGGGGGAGCCTCTCCTGCCTCGCCTGCGCCGACGGGAGCCTCCGAGAGGCTTGCCGCGGGCGAGCTGCCGCCCATTGCAGAAAGAGGTACGTTCATGAGTTTAACTGACAACCAAAAAAAAATGCAGCTGCGGAGAAGTAAAGAAGACATACTGGTTGCCGGCCCTGCCTCCGTGGGGGCTGAGCCGTCATCGGGCGCGATCGCGTCGCTGCCGACCCCTGTGGCGGTGGGGTTGGCGACGCCGCTGGTGTCTGCGCGCGCCCTCTTGCTTGGGGTGTCGGGCGGGAAATCACTCGTCACCCTCTTGCTGGCACCCGCCGGCGAGTTGGACTTCGGGGGGTTACGCCGGAGCACGAAGCCCCAGAAGACCCCCCGAGCAGGCGGCGCCGTTGGCGCCCGCGGGGTTGTCGTGACCCGAGGTGTCCCGGGTGTCGACGGTGATGCCGCTGCAGTGCCGGGAGCCAACCTTGGGGAGGTTCCCGCTACTGGGGCGAAGACCGTTGCCGAGGCCCCGGCAATCCTTGCGGACACGGGCACTACCGGAGTGCCGATGGACGCCCCGGGAACGGCTGCCGCCGCGGTGCTGGCTGCTGCCGCTGAGGCGGAGGCCGCCGCTGAGGCACCGGCGACCCCCGTGGCCGCGGATGCCGCTGAGGTACTGACGGGCGCCCCTGAAGCGGCCGCCGCCGCAAGGGTGGTGGCCGCTGCCGGGGCGGACGTCACCGTCGAGGAGATAGCTGCGGCTGCTGCAAACGCCCTCGATCTCCTCACGATCAGGGGCACGCTGTCGCTGCTTTCGTCGTCGTCGTCCACGGGGACGACCTCCGGGGACGCAGCCGCCTGACCCGCCTCGTCGTCCAGCGACTGGAGGGTGGGCCATCTGGGCTCAGATCCGCCCCCGCTCTCCTCGAGCACCTGCTTCTCGCGGGTGCTTGCGGGACAGCGTGCGGGACCCGATTGGGGGTGTCGTCCATCAACCCCCACTCGTTGCAGGGCGGGAAGGCACTGACGATGTCGCTGAGCGCCGTAACGCCAGCGTGAAGAGAGGAAACCCCCGACGGGAACTGCATTGATTGGAAGGTCTCGCCGGAGATTCCCCTCACCCATTTCCTGAGGGTCTCCAAGTCCACGCCGTCCTGCTGTAGGCGTGTCCTGTCCCCGAGGCCCGTGTACATCCACGCGGGCCAGGAGCGCAGTTGAAGCGGCGCTATACGCCGGTGGATGAAGGTGCGCGCCATGTCCACGTCGGTGAGCCCCGCTAGCCGCAGCGCCTTGATCTTCTGCACAATGGGGAGGAGGTCGGCGTCGCGGTGGTACTTGTCCTGCCAACCGTTTTGGGGTTGCGGCAGCTCCGTCAGTGACTGGATGAACTCTTCGAGGTCTTCCACTCAGACCCAACACCAATCGCTCCGCCACTCCTTTTCGATCTTCTTCCCCGACCGGACGATGAACTCGGACTTCATTTGGTCGCGGGCGCGGAACACCATCCCCGACGACATCGCCTTCGCGTTGTCAATGCGGGGGTAGAAGTAGTGGCGGAAGAGCCCCACCGACGGCATCACCCCCACTAACGCCTCGCAGAGGAACTGGAAGGTGGCGAGGAGGAACAACGACGTGGGGTGGAGATGCGCCACCCGCAGCTGGTAAGACTCCATCAGCGCATGGAGGAACAACGAGAAGGGCGGCACCAGGCCGCTGAGGAGGAAGCGCGCGAACACCCGGAAGTCGTTTTTCTGGTGCTCGACGCCGCCGGGAAGATCAGCGTCTCCCCGTGCTCGTTGCAGTTGGAGGTGACGGCGTGCCGGACCTTCTCCAGCGCCTCGCCGTTGTAGCCGGGGCGGTAGAAGGCGACCGTGGCCCGCATCTTCCGCCTCTTCTGGCCCATGGCGGCGGCCGCCTTGGTTGCCGCCTCACTCTTGCTGGCCGCGGCTTTCTTTGAGACCTGGACCTCCTTCGCCTTTCTGGTGGTGGGGGGCGCCATGGAGAGCGAGGGCGAAAGCTAGCAGGAACGCTGGGATGCGAGATGCGGAAGGGGACGAAGACGAAGGCTATGGGGGCAGAGTGTTTTTCTCCTTTTGTCATCAGTAAGCGCCTTATAACACACGGCCGTTTGGTAACGGCCGGTTCGGTACCCTACGGGTGCGCGGGGATAACTTCTAATCATTAGGAGTAATGCGCGGAGTGGCATTAACTTCCCTATTCAGGGGGGAAGTTAGGGCGGAAATCACGCGCCCACTACTCCGTCTGTAACGGCGCCGTACACGGTGCAACGAAGGGACGCAGGCTCGCGACGAATCGGGGCCCACACGTCGGTTGAGGGCCTAGCCCGGCAACCGACCTGGGGAAGACTCATCCGGGAACAGGTGATGCCGGCCCACGCCCGGGGGCTACTGTCGCACCAGTGGCACCCGTCCTCGAGTTCCCGGGAAGGTTCCATCCCGGGCAGCGGCTACGAGCAGCCCGACAAGCTACCAGCCTGGAAGGGCTAGCGGGGCTTCGGGGAATATTCCCGCCTGGGCTAGCGGGAGGTTCCCAGGTGCGTGGGGCCAGGGCGCTTCCCGGGGAGCGACTTGCCGTGACAGGGGGTTCCCGGGCGCATGCCCCCACCTCAAGGGTGGGGCCCAGTGAGCAGATCAACAGCGCCACGCGGGCGCGTGGCGGGCGTGGGGTGTGTGGCCCCACCAGGGCAAGAAGTAAGGCGCTCGGCTCATTAAATGAGCCGACAGGAGGAGCGTTACCCATCCAAGTCAAGTGAACAGTGGCCGTCCAATCCTACTCTAGGGTTTTAGACCCCTAGCGGCGGAGGTGGCGTCCATGCGCGCCACCAGCTCACCGAGGGAGAGCTGTATGCCTCTCCGCTCGCCATTTGTAGCCCATGCACCGTGGCACCTATGGCATCCCCTTAAGCATAAAAGGAGGACCCTCGCCAGCGGTAAAAGGGTTCAAGTTCTACTCAGTTCAGGTTCGGCTGGTTCCAGTTCCAGCTAGAGGTTCGTAGGCTTCAGGCTCCAAGCTTTCAAGGGTTGGTTCAGGGTAGCAAGTAGCATTGGCAAAGGGAGAGAGAGAGAGCCCGGGGATCTTCCTCCGGCAAGGTGTAAACACTTGATCAATAATCAATACTAACTCAGACAAGCAGGACGTACGGTTTTACATCCCTGGGTGGCCCGAACCTGGGTAAAAAACGTGCGTGCATGTGTTTTTGATTAGCGCGCACTTCTAGTACATCATTCTGCCGGCCCCGCAGGGCCCGTCGGCCGAGCCGGCGATCGTCGGGGCGAACCCTGACGCCCCTGCCGAACCTAAAAGGGGGCTGTGACCGCACGCCCCCGGTGTCGGAGCACCGTGCGACGACATCACGCCTGTTGCCGTGAGGCGCTCCGCCCGCGACCAGCCCCTCCCTGTCCTGCTGCCGTGTGCTGCTCTGCTTGCTCGTGGCCAAGCCCAAGCCGAGCCCCCTTCTGGCCGTCTCCAAGCCCAGCAAGCCCAAGCCAGGTCCAAGCCCAGGCCCGTGGCCTTCTTTCCTTTTCCTTTCTTTTCTGTTCTCCTAAAATTGTTTCCCTTATGCGTGGGCCCCGTTTGTCAGCCGCCTGCTGCTGTCTTGTTGCTGCTATTGCCAACTGTGCTTGCTGTTTGGTGCTACTGTCCGCTGCTCCATGTGTGTTTTGATGAGCCGCTGCCCAAGTCTTGCCTTGCGCACGTGAAGGCTGAAGAATCTCGGAGCCGGAGCCTTGAACGACTACTTCGCCGCGACGACTACATCGCCTACGACTACATCGCCTACGACGGTACATCGTGTACGACTACCTCGACTACTTCCTCTATGTCGACTACTTCGTCTACATCGCGACGCCGCACGTGTCCAAGGTATAACGAGCGACCGTCCCGTGAACCGACCGTTCTTCGACGTAGACCCGTAGGTTACAATTGTTGATATGCATGTGTTGTATGAGATGCCGTGTATGTACCGATAGTATCGATAGTTGTAGGTACCTCGTTGCCATTGGCATGTGCAGCCCCGACCTAGTCGGATCTTTGTGTTATTCTTGTCAAATCATGTGTTGCACCTATCCATGTCATTCTCATGCATGATGATACAACTATAATGTTGAGTGTAGTTAATCCATTAACTCTATTCCTTGCATATGGAGTTGTATAGATGTTATGTGTAGTATTTTCGGACTCCATTTAACTTGGTAAATTATATATCGGGTTTACTTTGGGAATCCTTAAGATGTCACGCATCATCCCTATATGCCATGCATCATTCTTTGATTGCACATATCAATTACCTTGTGTATCTTGTATGCTTATACTTTCCTTCTATGTGGTGTATTTGCTTCTTCCTCGCTAGTCTTCGGTTCCTACGACGACAACTACACTTGTGTTCTTCTTCCAGGATTCTTGCTCAATTCCAGGCAATTGAGTACTCCATGCAACAGCCATTCCTTGACCATGTTGATTATACCTATTGCCTCTCCCTTAATCTTGCATTAAGTTACGATCTCAGTCTTGTCACGATGCCATTAGGATTGCATAGCTTTAGTCAGCTCTACTCAAATGCATGTTGTCTTGTTCCTTATCCTATTACCATGTCACCTGTTTGTTATTGCCCTAGTTGGTCATTAGAAGTTTTGCTTAGCTTGCTAGTCTAGTGTCCTTACTTGGGGTGATACAATTGCTACATCCACATGCTACATCCACATGCTACTTTATGTTTTAATTACATTCTTAAAACTGTGATATGTTATTACCTTCACAAGGCAACGATGGGAGGCTGTGCTAACACATTGGTGTTTTGTTTCATTGGCGCCGACCTAAGGACTGAGTTCTCGTTTTCGCCGACCCAAGAAACTTCGCGCTAACCGCTCGTGGGAGAATATGTGGGCTCCCCCTCGGCTTAGTACTCGTTTCATAGCTCTTCCAGGGGCCACATAGTTCGGGCGTTCCATTTGGCATTTGCATTGCATGCACACATAGTTTTGTGGAGACTTGTTGGTGACTTTGCATTCATATTGGATTGCGGCACTAGTCTGGAGTGGTCATCCTGCGGGCCCTGAACCACTATCAGCTGTCCTCGCAACTCTTGAGTCCGTACGACGCTTCGGCCGGGCTCTCGTTTCGGATTAGACTCAGTTGGGTGGTCCCCTGGATTAGTTGTGGGGCTTGGAAACGTTGTGTCGCCCAATCCTGCCGACACACGTCTTTGTGTGTTCCTACTCGAGTGGCAATAAGGGTTGGACGAACGTGTACGGGTAAATTGGCACACCCTGCAGGGATAAATCTTTCGGAAAGCCGTGTCCGCGGTTATGGACGACTTGGTTGGTCATTACTTGATCATAGAGAACTTAATCAACTGAATCTCATAAACTTGAGTAGAAATTAGCCTTAATCATGGATATGCTTAAAACTGCTTAAGTGTGAGTGACCTTTGGATTGCTTCCTCACAGGGTGTTGAGGGGGTGATATGAGGATTGTGTTGTTTGGTGTTTAGTAAATAGGTTAACCACTTTCACCTAGTAGACGCTTCTCATCCTCTCATTAAACGTTGTTATTAGAGTGTCTCTCCAGATATTGTTGCTGCTGCATAACCCCACTTTACCCTCCTTTGAGACATGTTGCATACTAACATAGATCTCCCCGTAAGTTTTGCGAGTACTTTGTAGTCGGTTGCTTTGCACCGTTGTTTTATTCAGAGGTTCCAGCAGAGCAGGTGAGCCGCTAGCTTCTTCGTGGAGCATGACGTTGGATTCGATGTTTAGCCAGGAGATCCAGATCAGGGTTCTGAGACTTGTGGCGGGTTTTCTTCCAGCTTCCAGCCTCTTCAGGCCATGCTGCATTCTTGTCCGTACTCGGACATAATTCGACTTCCACTGATGTAATGATGTAATGTTGGGACATGTGTCCTCTCTTTGTAATATCTGTTATTCTGCTCCTTGTACGAGCTTTGTAATTACTCTCTTCTGTACAGTTTTGGTGATGATATTCATGTTGCAAAAACCCTGCGATGAGCACATTAATGCATGTATGTATTGAAGTGTTTATCGTAGGTTAAGAACCCGAGGCTTGAATTATGCAAATGTTAGCAAATTGGGGCTAAATTGTATAATTCCGGTCCCGAGGTCTTACAATTGGCTGCAGGCATGACACCACTATGACGATTGTAAGCGAACCAATTATCATTGAGATACTTCATCTTCGCAAAGTGTGTCCTGGGCAGAAAAATCTGCGCATAGTAATCCTGCTGCTCAAAAGACCAAAATCTCCGGTCTTCAGCTGATCTCTCCTCTTTGTACTTCAGCCCATTGTTCAGCCTCACAAGGCGAAGCTTAGCGTTCTTCAGGGCCTTGAAGTAAACTTTCTCACGGTCAGAGGATATTGGCATCTTGGGCTTCGAAGACAGTAACTCCCGATTGTCCTCAGACATGGCTTGAGATCTCACAAGCATCCGCGAGAGTCTCCTGTCTTCATGATCCTTAGCCACTCCAGATCGTTTCTTCTTCGGTGCAGTCTTCAATAGATCTTCCGGCACACGGTCAATCTCCATCAGATCATCAGACTCTTGCGCGACTTCCTTCTCTTTCTCTTTCTTCTCTTCTTCCTTCTTTTCTTCTTCCTCCTCATCACTCGAGGAGCTTGGGTCGGACGGGTCGGACGGTGCAACATTCTTCTTCACGACTTTCTTCACACGGACTTGCGGCGTAGGCACTGTTGGAAATATGCCCTAGAGGCAATAATAAATTTGTTATTATCATATTTCATTGTTCTTGATAAATGTTTATTGCCCATGCTATAATTGTATTGATTGGAAACTCAAATACATGTGTGGATAAATAAACAAATACCGTGTCCCTAATACGCCTCTACTGGATTAGCTCGTTGATTAAAGATGGTTAAGGTTTCCTAACCATAGACATGTGTTGTCATTTAATAACGAGGTCATATCATTAGGAGAATGATGTGATGGACAGACCCAAACCTAAACATAGCTTTTGATCGTGTCACTTAAGTTTAAGTTGCTTATGTTTTATTATGTCAAGTATTATTTCTTTAGACCATGAGATCATGCCACTCCCTAGTACCGGAAGAATACTTTGTGGGCATCAACCGTCATCTCGTAACTGGGTGATCATAAAGGTGTTTTTCAGGTATCCCAGAAGGTGCTTGTTGGGTTGTATGGATCAAGACTGGGATTTGTCACTCCTTGTGACGGAGAGATATCTCTGGGCCCTCTCGGTAATATAACATCCTAATGAGCTTGCAAGCATGCGACTAATGTGTTTAGTTGCGGGGGTATTATATTACGGAACGAGTAAAGAGAACTTGCCGGTAACGAGATTAAACTAGGTATGGCGATACCGACGATCAAATCTCGGGCAAGTAATATATCGCGAGACAAAGAGAATTGGATACTGGATTAATTGAATCCTCGACATAGTGGTTCAACCGATGAGATCTTCGTGGAATATGTGGGAACTATTATGGACATCCAGGTCCCGCTATTGGTTATTGATATTTGATCATGTCCACATGTTCTCGAACCCGTAGGGTCACACACTTAACGTTTCATGTTGCTTGGGTTAGATGAGATAAATGATGATGATATCGAATTATGATTCGGAGTCTTGGATGGGATCCTAGACGCAACGAGGAGCTCCGGAATGTTCCGGAGATAAAGATTTATATATGGAAAGTTGTTTTCAGGGTTCTGGAAAGTTTGGAATATTTCCCGGTTTTGACCGGGAAGCTTCTAGAAGGTTCCGGAGGGATCCGGAGGGTTCCACCTTGAGGCCCACCTATCCCTGGGCTAAATGGGCCTGTGAGGGAGCACCCTGGCCTTAATGGGCCGAGGGGCTAGCCCACAGGGCCCATGCGGCCAGGAGGAGAGTCCTGGCCGCGGGAGAGTCCTGGCCGCATGAGAGTCCTGGCCGCGGGAGAGTCCTGGCCACGGGATAGTCCTGGCCGGCCACGCCTCCTCTACCCCTATATAAATAGAAGGGGGGGCAAGGGAGAGAGACACCCCAAGCTTTCAGTTGGATCTCTCTCCCCTGAGCCCTCCTCTCCTTCTCTTCTCACGCGCACGGCGTAGCCCTGCCCGTGAGAATATTCACCATAGTCACCACGCCGTCGTGCTGCCGGGATCTCGTCTACCTCTCCCTCTCGCTTGCTGGATCGAGGAAGGAGGAGACAACGTGAAGCTGAACGTGTGGATACCAAGGAGGTGCCGTCCGTTCGGCACTGAGATTGATCTCATTGAAAGTTCCACTACACCAACAACGATCTCGTGATCGTAACGCTTAGCGGTCTACGAGGGTATGGTGTTCATGATCCCTCTCGTTACATACATCTAGTATATATATTCTTGGGTTTTCTTCCGCACTTCTCGTAGGAAATTTTTTGTTTCCTATGCAACGAGCCCAACAGGCACGTCGTTGACATTTAGATCACGGGTGGTTTCAGCTTCGAAGTCACACGTTCTTCCTTCTTCAGCAGAGGCATCCACAGATTCAATCCGAGGCAACGAGCTGCTGGTCGGGGGTTCTTCAGGACGAGCGAGGTCTTCCTTATTCTTCCCCAGCACCTCATCTCCTTCTTCATGCTGGGCGGTTTGCTCAGACAATACTGTTGGTGATGAAGCAGCTTGTTCCTGTTCCTCAAGGAGTGAAGTAAGCTTGACATTGGATGTATCTGGCACAAGGGTGTCAATAGCCTTCTTCTTCGAGGATCTGCCACAAACGATGAAGTGGAGGGACTTCTTCCAGCAGGGACTTTGATTTTCAAACCAAACTCCTTAGCAGTCATCTCCACTTCAGCAATCTCTGATGCCTGGCGAGTTATTGTGATCTTCTTCAGTAGAACTGTCGGTGGTAAATCCTGACTTTCTTCAGTGTCCGAGGGGGCTGCTGGGTCATTGCTGGCCTTGAGACCGATCCCACGATGGATCTCACGAGCGGCATCCCTCGTCTTCTCATATTCAGTCTTTTCTCTATCAACTTCTTCATTTCCGCCCTGTTCCTCAGGAGATTTCTCCTTGGCAGCTTTCTTCCTGGCATAACTCTTCGCTTTATCAGCCTTCATACTTTCGGCTGCTTGCTTCATCCGCTCAGCGAGCAGAGCCTTCTTCTTCTTCTTCTCCTTCTCAAGCTCAGCCTGAGTCTTCAAAGCAATTTCGTTCTCTTTCTTCAGGGCGATGAGGTCTCTTCTCCTCAGCTTCTTTCTCAGTTTTCTTCTTCTGCAATTCAGCAACTTTCTTCTCTTCTTTTCTTTTCAAGGCAGCTTCTACCTTCTCCTTCTCAACACGTTCCTTCTCTGTACATTCTTCTTCATCCAACCTTCTGGCAACACGTATGCTTCAGTTCTGCTCCCATTCTTCAGCCTGAACCTTGGCAACGATCAAACCTTCAACATGGCTCATGAGGTGATCTGGGAGCGATCCTTCCTCAAAGGCAGCAAGAAGAACGGGGTCGATATGGACGACTTGAGGAGGATATGGAATCTCTCCAGAAGCCATTGCGACAGCATCCGCAGCATCTTTCGATGAAGAACCAGGTCCAACAGCTAAGGCTCTTTTGGCTTTCTTCAGATCCTTCTTAAACTGTTTCTTTGAGTCTTCAGAGCCCTTCCTCTTCTCAGGCATCTTTGCCTTGCCCAGTCTTCAGGTTGCGAGGCCCTTGAGGAGACAGTGAAGAACCTCTGACCCTAGATGCTCTGGTAGGACCACACAGCTCAACTACGGGTTCAGACAGGAAAACGTCATTGTCTTCAGCATCTGAAGCTTTCTTTGACTTAGGCCCTGTTTGGTTGGGCTTAAAACTGCTTTTTGACTTTTGGCTTATAAGCCACAAAAGCACCTAAATAGTTGCTTTTGACTTTGGCTTTTTGCTTATACCATCATCTAACAATATCAAGTCAAATGTCAAAAGCCAAAGCTGAAAGCACCTAATTTGGTGCTTTTGTGGCTTATAAGCAAAATGTCAGAAAGCAGTTTTAAGCCCGACCAAACAGGGCCTTAGGCTTCTTGGAGATGTCAACATAGTTTATGTCTCTAATAATCTTCAGAGCTCTCCTCTTGAATTCCTCACGGTGAGGTCCTCCATCCTTGCGGACAATCTTGAAGTGTCCCTGTCGGAGCACGGGTCTCCGGCACCGGGGATGATGAGCACTCCCTTTTTGGTTCGGTGGAGAGCAAGGCGATTGCTCCGGCGATCGCCAGCGTGACTTTACCCAGGTTCGGGCCACCCAGAGGTGTAACACCCTACGTCCTGCTTTCTGTTGTATTCAAGATTATGTCTGTGGTTTACAGGGTGCCCCGGGAGTTCCCGGGGAGCTACTTGGCTATGACTCTATCTAGAACTAGAATAGAACCGATCGGAACCGTTTGACCGGTGGCATTGGTACTCCTTTTATAGACAAGGTGATACCACAGGTGCCAACGCATGCATCGTGACACGTCTCCTAGATGCGTGTCACAGCCACAAGAATTACACTGCCGTTGATCCACGCTGGGCACCATGCATGGGAGCTTCCCGGGAGGCCAACCTGACGGGGCTTTGTCACTGGCGACCCACGCGTCCCGTATCAGTGGGACCCCGTGGGCCACTGGTACGACAGTCCCAGCATGGGAGCAGTAAAATACATGTTGGCATTCTCTGCTTCCCTGGTTCTTCTCCGAATCTCAGCTGCGAGCGCATGGGAGTGCTTGCGGATGATATGCTGGCGACGGTGCTTTCTCTTCACCCTAGTCTCCTTCAACATCGTCTTTTGAAGAATAGAAAACGAAGATTTCTTCAGCAGTGGGAGGAGGCACATCCTTGAATCTCTTGGCCTTTTCTTTCTTCTCGGACTTGGGCTTTGTCACCACTTTCTTTCCACGACTGGGCAGTACTTTACCAGGCCGTGGCGAGTTGATAGCATACTTCAAACAAACTCCTGGAGAGGGTGTCACTTTTAAAGGCACGGGTTCATCAACTTCCTCATCTGAATCCTCAGTATTGATATTCGGAGATGCAGGCGGTGAGGGTTCAGGTGTTGAGTTAAACATATACTGCCCTTCTCTCTCTGAGTCATTGCTAGACCGGGTTGAATCAGACATGGTGACACCTATGAAATAGAGGGTACGAAGAATAGGCAAGAAGTAAACAAATTCTCAGAAACAAAACAATTTTGGCAAGAGTTTAAGCTAAAGCAAATTGACTACGTTTGTGAAGAATGACAACTCAGTTCTTCAACGAAGACAGCTACACAGATTTAAACTGAAATTCTACAAGAGAGCTTCAACCTAGATCTGATTTAGTTAGAGCTTCGGAAATTCAGAGTAAATCAATCTACGCAAACATAGCAATCTACAGAACAGTTGAGGATTTATCAATAGATAAGATAGATGGGTTCTAAGGTGAGCTTAAGTTTCATTTTCATCTGACAGTAAGAGGCGAAAGCAGTGAAGAACAACTGCACAGATGAATTTGAAGAAAGAAGCAAACAACATGCTTCTAAACCAACTGAAGACATATGAAAAACGAAGAACAAATAACACAAGCTGAGAAACAGAAAAACTGAAGATAATGCAGGTGAAGTAAACATGAATGCAAGAGTATTCACAAGTATGCAAGTCTTCAAGAGATATTCTGGGAATCCAAGATGTTTAATTCACTCCTCAGCTCACATAATCTGATTTTATCAAGAGGTTTGGTGAAGATATATGCGAGTTGTCTGTCTGTCTTCACATGATTTAGGCAAATTTCTCCGAGGAAATGGTGTCGAATATCAATGTGCTTCGTGCGAGAGTGTTGGACGGGATTATTGGCAATCTTTATGGCGCTCTCATTGTCACACAGAAGAGGAACGACATCCACTGAGATACCGAAGTCTTTGAGAGTTTGTCTCATCCAAAGAAGTTGGGCACAACAGCTGCCTGCTGAAACATACTCTGTTTCAGCCGTCTACAAAGCAACAGAATTCTGTTTCTTTGAAGACCAACTCGCATAATCTGAGTCAGAATAGCCAACAAGATCAAAACAAACTTCTTTGGGATACCAGAGACCAAAGAATGGGGTGTGAACTACATATCTGAGGATTTTTTTCACAGCCATGAGATGACAGTCTCGGGGATTTACTTGAAACCTTGTGCACATGCAAACACTCAACATGATATCTGGCCTAGATGCACAAAGATAAAGTAAAGAGCCAATCATGGAACGAAAAACCTTTTGATCTACTGGTTTACCAGCTGTGTTGAGGTCAAGATGACCATTTGTGGGCATTGGAGTTTCAATTTCATTGGCAGATTCCATCCCAAATTTCTTTAGCATGTCCCTGATGTACTTCGTTTGAGAGATGAAGATTCCATTCTTCATTTGCTTGATTTGAAGACCGAGGAAAAACTTCAATTCTCCCATCAAAGACATCTCAAACTTCTCCGTCATCATCTTTCCAAATTCTTCGTTGAAATCATGGCTAGTGGAACCAAACACAATATCGTCCAAACATATTTGACACACAAACAGATCATCATTCATTTTCTTTGTAAAAATTGTTGGATCAATTTTACCAATTTTGAAACCCTTTTTGACTAAGAACTTTCTGAGGCATTCATACCAGGCTCGAGGTGCTTACTTCAAGCGATAGAGTGCCTAATCAAGTTTATAGACATGATTAGGATGTTCTGGATCTTCAAAACCAGGAGGTTGTTCAACATAAACAAGTTCTTCAATTTCTCCTTTTAAGAATGCACTTTTCACATCCATTTGATATAGAGTTATGTCATGATGATTAGCATATGTAAGAAGAATTCTAATAGATTCAAGACGTGCAACAGGGGCATAGGTTTCACCGAAATTCAAACCTTCAACCTGAGTGAAGTCCTGTGCAACCCGACGTACTTTGTTCCTCACGACGATTCCGTCTTCATCTTGCTTATTTCTGAAGACCCACTTGGTGCCGATGACATGTTGCCTTGGCCTTTCAACAAGGGTCCAGACTTGATTTCTTTTGAAATTATTTAGTTCTTCATGCATAGCCATTACCTAATCCGGATCAAATAATGCTTCATCCGTTGTCTTCGGCTCAACTGAAGACACAAAAGAGAAGTGCTTAAATTTGAAACACGTGAGCGAGTTTGAGTACCTCTTCTGATGTCTCCAAGGATTTGATCAACAGGATGATCCTTCTAAATTCTTTTGCAGATCTTCGGATGATGTACTTCACCACCAGCAGTGCTAGGTTGTGCTTAATTTGAAGCAGCAGTTTGTCCTTCAGCTGGGGTGAAAGCTCCGGTTTGGTTAGGTTCTTTAGCTTGTGAAGCACCTTCTTCATTATTGATTCCGGATTCACTTTGCTTGACTTCTTCTGGACGAATATCACCAATGGCCATCTTTTGGATATTTCCTGAAATTTCTTCAATATCTACAGACATTGGCAATTGCTCTTCCTGGGAGCCGTTAGCTTCATCGAACTGCACGTCCTTAGCAATTTCAACAACTTTTGTGGTGTTGTTGAAAACTCGATAAGCATGTGCATTCGAGGGATAACCCAAGAAGAAACCTTCGTCACATTTAGAATCAAACTTAGCTCGTCTATTCTTCTTGTTGAGGATGTAGCATTTGCTTCTGAAGACTCTGAAGTATGACACATCAGGCTTGCGGTTGAAGATGAGCTTGTATGGAGTTTTCTTCAGAAGTCGATGAAGATACAAGTGATTTGAAGCATGGCAAGCGGTGTTGATGGCTTCAGCTCAGAAACGGTCAGGAGTCTTGTACTCGGTCAGCATGGTCCGGGCAATTTCAATCAACATGCGGTTCTTCCTCTCCACAACCCCATTTTGTTGAGGAACATGAGGTGCAGAGAACTCATGCTTCACGCCGAACTCATCGAGGAATTCTTCCATCATCAGATTCTTGAATTCTGTTCCATTGTCACTTCGCACGCCTTTGATGGATACTTCAAATTCATTTTGGGCTCTTCGTGCAAACTTCTTGAAGATCTCAACTACTGTGCTCTTATCATCCAAAAAGAACACCCAAGTGAAACGTGAATAATCATCAATAATCATAAATCCATATGAATTACCTCCTATACTCATGTATGTTGTAGACATGTGAAGCAACTCGAGAGGTCTTGAAGTAGACATGACATTCTTCACTGGATGAGACGCTCCAATTTGCTTCCCAGCTTGGCACGCACTACATAAATGATTATTTTCGAAGGAAACATTCTTCAAGCCTCGGATGTGGTCGTCTTTGACAAGTTTGTTCAAATTCTTCATGCCCACATGGCCGAGTCTTCTATGCCAGAGCCACCCTAGTGATGATTTTGCAACTAGACACGTAGGGGGTGAGTATGAGGAGTCTTCAAAATTTACAAGATAGAAATTACCCTTTCTTTGCCCTCTGAAGACAAAAGAGTTATCCTTTTCTGAAGTAACATACACATATGGTCTTGTGAAGCAAACGATTAGTCCATGATCACATAGTTGAGCAACAGATAGAATATTATATCCAAGTGATTCAACAAGAAGTACTTCATTGATAGATAAGTCATTTTCCTTAGAAATAGCAACTTTGCCGAGACCAATTACCTTTCCCTTACCATTGTCACCAAAAGTGATGTTTTCATGATGTTGAGGACCAAGTTCTAAAGATCTAAACATTTTCTTCTCACCGGTCATGTGATTCGTACATCCGGAGTCCATGACCCACTCTCTTCCTCCGGATGCATATGCCTACGAAGAAAGTTTGGCTCGTTCAGGCACCCATGTCTTCATGGGTTCCTGCACGTTAGTAGAACTTGAAGAACACAAGGCATCACGGAAAAATGCAATTACAGATTTTGGCACCTAAATTTGAGGTTTTGCATGTTCTCCACGCATTATGATTCCAGTGAAATTAGCTCTCACTTTATTATCCTTACCCATCTTCAGAATGTAAGATTCATTAATATGGAATATCGGGTAAGCACGTGAAGTATTGGGACGCTTTGAAGCATCCTTACGGGGATTCAGATTTGCCACAAATGGAGGAACCTCAGTATACTTTCCTCTTCCCTGGACAAATTTTGTAGGGGGATATTGCTCACGGAGCCAAGCATTACCGTTGACATTGTACTTCCTCTCAATACCGATACCATCCTTGCGTCGGCGAGGAATTTGAAGACCAAGAATCTGGTTCAAGGTTTCAGTCCCTTGGTCACACTTGAGGATACCAGCCTCAATCTGCTTTTTCAACTTAGCATTTTCTTCAGCCAATGAGAGATCACTAGGTAAAGGGTTAGTGATAGCAGTGCAAGATTCACCAATATTAGTAAAGCTAGAAGCAAGATCAGGTGAATCAACTGAAACAGGGAAATCAATTTGAGTCACAACATGTGAAGTAGTGATTTGAGAAATGTTGTTCAATGAAAAATTGCATTTAGAACATACTTCAGAGGAATCACCGTTTTGAGGTAAGTTGACTAGCATAGCATTGAGATCAAGGTTCTCAGATTTGAGGTCCTCATAGGAGTTCTTCAGATTATCATGCTCGAGTTTGATCGAAACATAGTTAAGACTAGTCTCAGCATGAATTTTCTTCAGATCCTTATGAGCCTCTTCCATGGCCCGAAACTTAAACTTCAATCTTTTGAGTTCATTAGCCATGTTAGTGTTCTTTTTGATCTCAGTGATAAGCAGGTCTTCTTGCTTCTCAACAATGAACTGAAGTCTTTCATATGTCATGGGTTCAGATTCTTCATTATCAATTTCATCATTATCAATAGAATTCACTTCAACTTCACTAGGAGATGATACCTTAGAGGATTTTGCCATGAAGCATGATGGTGAGTTGCGATCGTCTCTGGAGGCATCTTCAGATGAATCTGCAGAGTCAAACAATGAAGTCTTCTCTCTGGCAGATGAAATAGCTATGGCCAATCCGGCGACGCCGTCTTCAGACTTAGAGTCAGATGATTCTTCAGACGATGAAGAATCTGAGTTCCATTCATCAACATGTGCTCTAGAGTAATACTTCCCCTTCTTCTTGTGAGCAGAGTCCTTATTCCAATCCTTCTTCTTGTGACGGTCATTGCTCTTCTTGTGAGGATGTTTCTTGAATCCCTTCTTCTCCTTGTCTTCATCAGCTTTCTCAGGACATTCAGCAATGAGTTGACCATTCTTGCCATAGTTGAAGCAAGCTCTTTTGGTCATATCAGATTTCTTCCGATGAGCAGATTTCCGATACTTGGATGAGCTGGATTCACCTTGGTGCTTCAGTTTGTTTCCAAACTTCTTATTGAACCTCTTCACAAACAGAGCAAGCTCGTCACTGGAGTTGGATTCTTCATAAGACGAAGATGAGTCTTCAGATTCTTCACTAGAGCTGACAATCTTCTTGGATGATTTCTTGGCCTTGAGTGCAATGTTGTTCTTCTTCGAACTAGATCCAGAACCATGGATCGTCTTCTTTTCTTCCTGGTCAAGCTCATAGGACACAATTCTTCCAAGCACCCAGGTGGGAGTTAACTCTTTGAAGTCTGGCCTATGCTTGATCAACTCACAGACAGTGGTCTACTCCATGGGAAGAGCTCGAAGAAATCTTCTGTTTTGCATCAAGTCAGTGATATTGTGATCATCAAGAGTATTCAGCTCATTCACAATGGTGCTCATGCGATCATACAGTGAAGAAACAGTCTCATTTGGCTCAAGCATAAGTCTGTCAAACTGACTGATGGGGCGAGTAACTCTAGAATCTTTGATAGTGGTTGTCCCTTCATGGACTTCAGCGAGAAGATCCCATATCTTTTTTGCATCAACAAGGTTACTGATCTTGTTAAACTCCGCATCACTGACAATTGAGAAGATGATATCACAAGCTTTGGCGTTCGCCTGATACTTCCTCAGAGAAATAGCATCATATCCAGAGATGGGTCCTTGAGGAACAACAAAGCCGTTTGTGACTGCTTCCCAAGCACAAGGGTCAGTAGATATGATGTGAGTCTTAATGCGATTTTTCCAAAAAGCATAATCGGTACTGCTAAGAACAGGTAACTTTCCTTCCTTAGACATACTTCTTCCTCAGGTGGTTAACCAAAAACAAGGAAGCCTTGCTCTGATACCAAGTGAAAGATCGAGTACGTCACAGAGGAGGGGGTGAATGTGACAAGTTTTAATTCTTTCTTCAAATTATGAAGACTGAAGACTGAAGACAGTCACGATACTTCAACAACAGAGATTACACTTTGCAATTTTAGAGTAGCAGCAGAATGAGGAAAGATGAACAAGTATAGCAGTAGCAATGAAGACAAAGACAATGAGAACAATTATACTTCAACAGAAAGTATTAGGTTGAGGAACGAAATCACCAGGACATGAAGACACGGGGATTTGTTTTTTGAAGTTTAGATTGTTGGCAAAATCCTACGTCTCCGTTGAGAGGGCTGAGTCACACAAGACTCGCGGACACACAAGTCCACCCAATCCTCTTGAGCTAAGACCTAAGTCTCGCCCAGTTACTCGTGGTAGATCTTGAGGTGATCTCCAGACCTTCACCGACTGGTTGATGGCGAATCACAAGCTTCGATTGCTCTTCAACACTGACTCCTAGCCGTCTAGGTGATGCCAATCACCAAGAGTAACAAGCTTTAAGTGCTCGGCTAGAGAGGGGATCCCATTTTTCACGCTCAGTTCAGCTCTAAGGGTTTTATCCGGTGTTCTTCAAAACAACTCACTGGGGGATCACCACCAAACCCGTTCGTGGTGGGTCGTCTTATATAGCCTTGGTCACGGCTGATCTAGCCGTTGTGACCCGTTGGATAAAGTGATCCCTGAGACTCCAGCTCACACTTTATCTCTTTG
Source organism: Brachypodium distachyon (assembly GCF_000005505.3). Lineage (NCBI taxonomy): Eukaryota > Viridiplantae > Streptophyta > Magnoliopsida > Poales > Poaceae > Brachypodium > Brachypodium distachyon. The sequence goes on from NC_016135.3 coordinate 17,522,642, forward strand.
TCTCAACGGTTAGATTAGGTGGTCAAAACAAAAGCGACTGATTTTCAAACACATTTGAAATCAGAGTGAAGACTTCACGCGGAAGTTTCTATGAAGCCTGAAATGCTTCATTCTTCACTCTGACGAAAAACACTCACACAGAAAAATGGTTTTCGCCCAAGTTGAACACGTAGAATAGGTTTCACCTGAACCAGCTCCACACTTCAAACCCCCCTCTATACTCAAGTGAAGAAAAAACTACGGAAAGACCTATGAAGAAAGCTACACTTCATGTTCTTCACCGTTTTTCACTGAGTTTTTCATAGTTCAAGCCAGTACATGTACTTCAATTTTTAGGGGTCGTCAATGCTGGTTAAACCAACTCTTCTGAGGAACTAAAACCTGAAACACTCCGTGTAACTCATTAGTTCCTCAACCATGTTGTCATCATTCATCAAAACCCATACAGGGGCAAGGTTTTCAAAACCACCCACTCTTTCGGGGGTGCAAACATCTACCAAGGCCACTAGGCAGTGCCCGCCGCGGACATCGCGTCACCCCTTCCACAGAAAGCCGCGACAAATCTTTTCAATGGCGTTGATGGTGGCCATAGGCAAATCGAGAGAGAGCATGGCGTAAATCGGCATAGCGCTGAGGGTGGATTTGACGAGCGTCAGTCTACCGCCACTGGAGAGAAGAGGGGCAGCCCAGGATTGAAGCTTGCCGGCAACCTTGTCCACCATCCCGCGCAATTGGGCCGCAGTGGCTTTCCTGACCCCCAAAGGAAGGCCCAGGTAAGAACAAGGAAATGTGGCAATCGGGCACTGGAGCATCTGGGCCACCATCCCCTGCTGAGCATCAGAGCAACGGATTAAATGGGCCGCACTCTTGGCCATATTGGCTTGGAGCCCCGACGCGAGTCCGAAATCCGTGAGGAGCTCGGAACAGGCGCGTAATTCCGAGACCACTGGCCTGAAGAAAACGACCACGTCGTCGGCAAAAATCGAGGTGCGATGGCGAAGCCCACAGTCTCCCAGGATACCGCACTCTGAAGCCCGATGGAACAACCGGTCAAGCACGTCGATTGCCAAGACGAAGAGCATCGGAAAGCGGATCAGCTTGCCGCAAGGCACAACGGTGAGCAATCGACTGGCCCGGCACACCGTTCATCAGGACCCTCGTAGAAGTGCGGAGAAGACCACCAAACATTACTGTCCCCAGATGATCATTATTGTGAAATGATAATAGTATTTGGACTCCTTTCTTAGATGCAACCTAGAAATATTACTATCCCCAGATGATCATTATTGTGAAAACAAACATCAAAGCCAACTAGGTGCGAATCTGGATTAGCTCGTGTTCTTGGAGCTAATCCAGATTCTCAGAGCTTGGACGGCGACGCTCTGGGATGGTGCACGACAATGAGCCCATAGGCGTCGAGCGTGAGGAAGTCGTCCAGCTCCGGCGCCACGCACTGCCGGCCAAAGATCCTTCCCGCCTCAGCATACCGCCCGGCCCGGAACCTCTGGGCCCCGACCTCGGCCCGGAGCCTCTCCATCTCCTCCTCCACGACGCGCGCGAGCAGCTCCGGCGTGGCGCGGACCTCGACGCCGCAGCCGGCGTCCAGCGCCGCGCCGTGCCGCACCCACTGCCAGTTCTGCACGCGGCTGATCTCCGCCGTGGCCGCGTCCTCCATCAGGTTGTACAGCGGCACGGACCCGGACCCGGCCAGCCACGCCGCCAGGTACCGCACCCCGACGCGGGCGTTGAGCCGCAGCGCCTCCACCGTGCGCGCGCCACGTGGCGGCTGCAGCAGGTCCTCCTCCGTGATGTCGGCGCCGGAGTCGATGGCGGCGTCGATCTGGTTGGGCCTCCCGCCGAGGTGTCCCTCGAAGACCTCCCGGATCGCCGGGATGAGCCCCGGGTGCGCCGCCCACGTGCCGTCGTGCCCCGCAAGCGCCTCCCTCCGCTTGTCCCCCCTCACCAGCTCCAGCGCCGCCTCGTTCGCCGCCGCGTCGTCCTTGATCGGTATCTGCGCCGCCTGTAAACACGATCCAGCATCCTTATCAATAAGCAGGTGCTTAATTACAACTTTGCACGGGGGTTTGGCATTACCATGCCGCCCATGGCGTGGACGCGGCGGCGGTGGCATGTGCGGATGAGGAGCTGTGAGTAGGAGCGCATGAAGTGCTGGGCCATGCCGACGAGGGCGCGGTCAGGGAGCAGCCGGCCCGGGTGGCCGCGGAACGTCTTGACGTAGCTGAAGATGTAGTCCCACCGCCCGCAGTTGAGCCCCGCCGAGTGCTCCCTTAGCTCATGGAGGATCTCGTCCATCTGGAACGCCGCCGGCAGCGTCTCCACCAGCACCGTCGCCCGGACGCTCCCGTTCTCGATCCCCGCGAACTTCTCCGCCCTCGAAAACACCGCGTTCCAGATCCTCGCCTCCCTCGAGTGCTCCATCTTGGGGAGGTAGAAGAAAGGGCCGTAGCCGGCGCCCTGGCCGGCGCGGAAGGCGGCGTGGTTGTGGAAGAAGTAGAGCCCGAAGTCGACGAGGCAGCCGATGGCCGTCTCGTTGTCTACGAGCACGTGGGACTCCGGCAGGTGCCAGCCGCGCGGCCGGACGAAGAGCTTCGCCGTGCCGCGCTCGTCGTCCAGCTTGTACACGCGCCCGCCGCGCGCGTCGTCGCGGAAGCTGATGGTGCCGGCCACGGCGTCCCGCAGGTTCACCTGCCCCCGCATCAGGTTCTCCCACGTCGGCGACAGCGCGTCCTCGAAGTCCGCCTGCCACGCCACAAGTCACTCTCTCATTCTTAATTGGGCACTCCGAAGTTAGACGCACACACTACGCTTACGATGCGTGTTTACTTACCATGAAGACCTTGGCGCCGGAGTTGAGGGCGTTGATGACCATCTTCCTGGGGTCGGCGGGGCCGGTGATCTCGACGGTGCGGTCGGCGATGGCCGGGGGAAGGGGCGCGCACGTCCACTCGCCCTCGCGGACGAGCCGTGTCGCAGGGTCGAACCTGGGAAGCTCGCCGGCGTCGTAGCACCGCTGGGCGTCCCGCCGCAGCTCCATGGCGTGCCTGACGGGGCCCCGGAACTCGCGGTGCAGGGCGGCCACGAAGGCCAGCGCGTCGCGGGTCAGGACGGACGCGAACTCCGGGTCGTAGCGCCCCCGGATGTCCACGCCCTCCGGCGTCTCGTAGCATGGCACCGGCATCGTCTTAGACATCGTTCGTTCGTGTGTTGAGCTGGTGTTTGAGTGAGCCGCGAGGAGCGTGCAACCTTGGAGGAGTGCGTGTTTTCTTTGGTGAGCATGGAGCGGGTATATATACGAGCGGGGAGAGAGGCCGCCGGCATCAGTGTGGAGTTTGAGGATTAATACTGTCTGAGATGACGTGATCAAAACGGAACCATCTCGCTGTTCACGAGAGAAAACAGCAATTAACAGTGAAAAAACCCAATCAAATTGCAGGGAATTGCCAAATTCGCAATCAGTGTAGTCTCCCCCTTGCGTTTCGAGAAAACAAGTGAAGTTTCGAATTTCTGACGCCGCTGTAGTTATCTTGTAAAACAAACCAAGAAGCAAAGCTTTGCTTGTGGATGGATTCAGCGCCTCTGTCCAACATGGTGCGCTAAGAGCCGAAGCGGCGAACATCAAGCATTTGCAACTGCATGGATCATTCATTCATGGCCATGGATGGGATGAATGACGAAGATCTGAAACAGAAACGTGGTGGTTACGATAAGGCACGCTGCGCCGCTCTTTGCTGTAGCCTTGTGCATCAGCGTGCATGGCATCGGTAGGCGTAGCTTGTTTCTTTGGTGTACCGTCTCGGGATTTTTTTTGCCGGGGGTCGGGAAGATGGTTTTAACGTTCCCGCTGGCCGTTTCTGTTCCGGCTCTTTTTTTTTGGACACGGCCGTTATTTTTTATGATTGCATTTCAATCTAAAGCACCACAAATAGACTCCAAAAGATCCTGTAATGGAAGTCCTATTGCGAACAACAAACAGCTAACCATAGAAAACCTCATGCTAACACCAAATTAAGAGTCGCACCATCATCAGTCTCTCGCCCCTCAAATACTCGCCACCGGAAGGACGATAAAAACTTGAGGAAAGTGGGGAAAGTACAAAGAGACAAAAGAAGACTCCGGCTCTTCAATCATGCACAAGAAGAGTACGCAACTTCTCCACCGGAAGGACGATAGAATCCTGGAGGAAGTGGGGAGAAGGAGAGATGTAAGGGTGACATGATCTAAAAGAGTACCACTGATAGACTTATCTCTACCTACAAGGAGAAAGCCTTGCGTAGAGTGTAAAAGAATGGCACCACACAACAACAAGTTGAGGAAAATAGAGGCAACAAGCAGCCGTAAGCTGGGAACTTTGGAGTGGCAAGGAGGGGAAGCTTGGCTTGCAACCTCCAAGATAGAAAATGAGCATTAAGAACAGCGCCTTCAACAAGGGAATGGCACAAGAGCGCCACCGCCGCCGATCTGAAATCCAGATCAAGGGTTTCCCCCAAACTCATCCATCGATGCTCGGCGAGAATCCAGGACAAACGCCCCCCAAGGAGGTCAGCAACACCATAGACGTTGACGCGTCTTCAGCAAACAGGCTCCGGATTTCTCCGCGGATTCTAGACAAATCAAGCATCTAATCCATCCATTTGGAAACAAGACAACAAGTTGAACCATACGAGCAGATCATGACCACAGAAGAGGAAGGCAGGAGAAGGAAGGGGATTTACCACGATGCCTTCAAAGAGGCAAACAACACCCACAGGCGCTGCCATCGTGCATCGACCGAAAAGCGATTGGGCTTTCGCCAGTCCCCGAACTCTGGAACATCACACAACAACATGACATGGCTACACCAAAGCCGGATCTGGTCATGCCATCGGCGCGTCACACACCTGCTGGATCAGAGCTCACCGCAAGCAGGCACATGGGGCTCCACAGAAGCGTAGAGTCCAAGCGAGGAGGGGGGCGGTGGAGGACACCAGCGGTGCCAGCAGAGCGAGGAGGAGTGGAGGACCACAGGGGCATGCGGGAGAAACCAGCCGGTGGAGGGCCGCCCCGCGAACTGAAGTGGGTGGCGTCGCCGCCGGACGTAGACGCCCGACCGACACCTGCGCAGACGCCCGGCCGACGACGGGAGGAGGAACAGCAGGGCGCGCAGGGGTCTCCTCACACGGATCCTGCCCGGGGCACGCCGGATCCCTACGGATCTGGGCTTTGAGGCCGGCTTGGGCAGGGGACACGGATCCTGCCCGGGGCACGCCGGATCCCTGCGGATGTGGGCTTTGAGGCTGGCTCGGGCAGGGGAGGCGCCCCATGGCGGTCAGGCCGAGGGAGGGGAGGCGGAGCGCATCGTAGCCGGACAGGACCACTGGATCTGGGATGACGGAGGGAGGAGGAGCGGGGCTGCCGCTGCCAGAGTTGCGGGTGAACATGGGGTGGTTGCGTGGTTGGGGGATGGATGGCCTGCCCGCGGAAAGGCCTCGCCGCCACCTTCCTTGGCGGCGCCCGGGCTGCCGGCGGCTGCCTCCGACAGCGGTGAGGGAGAAGGGGCGTGGGTAGGGTGGCGGCAGCGCGGTGCTAGGTTTTCGCCCCCGAGACGCCCGTGAGAGGCGACGCGGGGGGCTTTTTTCCTGTCTTTTGTTCCGGCTCTTATCCATCTGCTCTCTTTTTTCGTTTCATAGTTCATATTGGTTTTCTACTGTTTCGTCACAAGAGATTTGGAGAAACATCAAGATGTGAATATCGCAACTAGAGAAGTTGGTTTCAAAGATTTTTTATGTAACTTTCAGTTTATCCGAAATATTTGTTGCCATTTTAGTTTTTTTTATCAGTTGTATTCGGTTCATTGAATAAATGAAACCAGATCGTTGTTCTAAAAAAAGTTGGTTAAAGTTTTGTTTGTCCATGAGTTGGTCAACTTTCATAAAGAAATGAATTAGAGTTGGTAGTTGGACATTAACTTGTCAAAAAATTGACTTTCATTCAAACAAGGACCAAATTAAATATTGACCAAAAATTTGGTATCATAAAATTTGGTCGCCATCCAACATACCCTTATATCGGGGAAAGGATATTATGTTCAGGATTCACGTCGACGTCGGTGCACCACTGTCAAGACAGGTTGAAGCCCACGAAATTTGCTTCGGTGCTCTAATAAACTTTACGAATCTTAAAGTCATTTAGTAAGGGTATTCTTGGTAATTACTTTTTATAGATTAGACATGTAATCTAATCCAAAACTAACTTTTAATTGTTTACAACATAGGATGAGATATTTAAAAGTTCATGTAAAGAAAAAATGACTCCATATGATCAACCAATGATTTTGACCGGTTCATCTCCTATAAAGACTTTAGCCTCGCGTAGAACTGCACGGTTTTGATAGGCGACGGCCTCCCTTCATTGATTTCCTTCCGTGTGAAGTCTCTCACTTTCTTGGTCTTGGGATATCTTGTAATCCGCATTCCGGTCAGAATTCATCATACAAAGATATTTCTTTCAAATTCGCAGCCACTTCCGTGACCCGTCTTGTATACCCCATGAATTTCCTCCCAGGTTAGAAACCACAGATGGTGAACACGGCCAAATTATATCGCTTGAAATCAAATGGTTCCCACTCGATACTGATTTTCTTGGAAATTAGATGTCTTCTTACCATCTCATCATGAACGGGTAAGCATTGGTGGTTGGACACCTGCCGGAATAGGACCGTATATACAGAAAGTTCACAGTCCAGCAAAATCAAGGGGAGGGGAAGAAGTTGAAGTTTGGACAGGCAAACTTAACATTATCATTTTACCTCAATGTGGAGCTGCTCCAAGAGAGGTGCGGCCTCTGGCGGAAAAATGTCCATGTGATACCACATTCTTCAGGAATGTTTTGGAGCTTCAGAATCCTCAAGTTCTTAAGTCGAGGAGACAGTTGTGTGGGGACCTCCAGCTGAATCCAGATCTGCATAAATAAAATAAACCAAATATGATAAAAAAAGATGAACATTTTGCTGTTGTTGAAAAGTGTGTTAACCATGATGGACTTAATTACCTTTGCAGCTTCGAAGTCCATCCACAGCTCCCTCATGTTCGCATTCTCAAGCAATGTGCTTAACTTAAGTATTATGTACTAAAAAATTACAGTTAGTAGAGAGCGCTAGCTTCCCAAGCAGCGGGACATGACCAAACAACAGCGGTTCTCCACTCTGCGAAGTAAGCCAGCTCTCGCAGGTCAGCTTCACTAGTTCTGAGAGCCACTTGAGCTCGATGCTATCACACCTGCACATGACAAGAAGCAGCGCAGTGATCTGCCGGTATTCCAGCGCCAGTACCGTGTGGCGGCCGGCGTCGCAGTTGAGCAGGGAGAAGCTCTCCAGCATCTCGTAGGTAGCGAGCACGCTGCTGATATCCGATTGCCCCAGCTTAACGCTCTCCAGGTGCAGGCTCCAAGCAGGGGAAGGCGTGGGGATAAGCGTTGAAGTAAGACAAGAGGATGTCGCGTGTCTAGTCAAGTCCTTGTCTTTGCACATAAACTCGGTCTTATCGGCTAAGATCTCGAACGCCGCCTTGGCGATGCTGCAGCCGTGTGCGATTGCGTCGTCAACGGCTCCGACAATGCCGGCGGACTCAACCCTTACCACGTAGAAGCCCAGGCGGAGGACACGGAGAGGGCGCTAGGGGCTCCTGCGTGCCAGCATAGTCCTCGCGGCTTTTGCCACGGCCATGTTGTCCCGAGCCTTGTCTGACAGAGTGGATTTGAATTCGTCGACCGTAAGCTCGTAATCCTCAACGTCTAACACGATATTTGGAATCTCAACGGGGAGGTGCCTCCACTGCCGGCTTAGGATGCCGCTTCTCACGGCGCATCGTACATCGAGACGGTTTAGAACGGAAACGAGGACGTCATCTGGTAGCTTACTGATCCAGTGCTCCTCCTGATCGACACCCTGCAAGATGAATTTGGCGTGCCTCAACGGGTCAATATAATAAAGAAAAGAAAGATAGAGATTGAAGAATTAGAGATAACATGCAGTAGTACTTCACATGCGTACCTTGCTGCGTGCATCACTGACCGCTGCCATAGATGGCCTCAGCTTTGAAATGCTTTGAAATCCGCATGTTTCTTAGATGCCGCACGCCTTGACCTATTGGCCTAATCTTTTCCCGTATATTTATAGCAGCAGTGTGCAGTCACACAGTTTATAACTCCAACCCTTACTCCATAACTGATATAGTTGTATACTAGAACTACTCAGTAACTAAACCGAGAAATCATACGGATCACGTAGGCAAATAAGAAACTAAAGAGTATTCCGTATATTTCTGCGTCTTCGCGTAATCCCATCTGTGGTATCAATTGGCCTTCTACGGGTCTTCTTCTTTCCATCGGACTAAGCTATTTTATTGTTTAGTTATCATCGATCAACATACTTAATTTTGTGATACAAACTCGTAGTAATCTATGAGAATAATTTGGTCATCGATCCAATCAGCTATGCATACTTATTTTTTTTACGAGTGGGTAAAGGTGTGGGCTTTACACTTGGATACATTGTGTCCGACTTGACTATAGTATTGTGGATATCCCCTAAATGAACATTCAATAATGATTGGATTTGGATACGAGCCATACTTGCTCTACGCTGTTATGCACGAAGTATTAATTAGAATCATCTCATGGTGTGTCGATGAACCTGATCGCTCTAAAAAATTTAAATGTTCTTTAAATAATTGAAATCTAAAGCATTCAGGTTGAAATTTTACTAAAAATTGCTTGCTTAAAGCTGGAGGGAGGAGGTAAGAACAAAAATGGGAAAAAGATAGGAGCGTGTGTTGCACAAAAGGGTAAAAGAGACGAGTCATATGAATTTTGGATATAGTTAAAATAATCGCGATGCGGTATGACCATAAACGGGGATGTGAATATTATTATGGAAAACACATTGCATACATTTTTAGTCAGGTGCTTGATGAACCATTTGATTTGTCTGTAACCTTTTAAATGGAGCAATAGAAAATTGTTAATAAAATAAACAATATTTTCTGGGGTAACAATATATAGAGTGTGAGTTTCTGTTTTACTTTGTCCAGATATTTTTTTTCCTCTGCTTACTCACTCTGTTCTAGAATACTTTTGTTCTTCCATTGTTCCAAAATATCCGGTGTTTCAAACATGTACACTGTCTCCCACCAGGAACAGAATGGAACTTACGAGTAAATTTTTAACACAAAATAGTGATAGGGAGTTCTTATATCTGGTTTCACAAAATGGTTTATATATCCTAGTCAAAATGAGAAAAGTCTGACTCCAAGTTTCCATGTATTCTTATTTTTATGATTTTTCATTAGCCCTTCCTTGCTATCTCCTATTCTTCAACCCAATCATTCTACATTCGCATTCGCATGTATTTTTTTGTGTCATGTAACATTTTAGAATGCATGGTTCTTGTAATGCGTCTTCAATTTTGCTGCATATCTTCACCCACACCTTACCTTTTTCAATCTTAGGACACCAATAATTTCTGCTATAGCCCGTCATCAACACTCTTTTTTAGACCAAAACAACTCTCTTTGTAGTGACTGACTATTCATATTGATTAGGAGTAAATGGGTGTAATCATTTGTTGGCCGGGTGCCGGAGCCAAAAAATAATGACGTGTTCCGTGAAACAAAATAATAATTATTATTATATGAGGTGTTTTGTGAAACAGAAGGAGTAGCACCGTTAACTTGTCATTCCGTGCCATGTCTTGGTACAGTTACTCAGCTTTGGAATAGACATCTTACAAACATGCCCAAATTATATGCTGGTTAAACAATTTAGGGTTAATCATATTTCGGGGTCAAAATTCAATTCTGCATGCAATGTATGTCTCTGAACTCTGAAGCATGCGTGGAGTCAGAGTGCACTTTCTGAGGTCAATTTGTCCGCACATCTAGTTAATGCAGAGGGACAAAATGTGCGCTAAAGAAGTGCCAGTATCATTGCCACCCTAAAGAAGTGCCAGTATCATTGCCACACTAAATTTAGTACCGAGAAACTTAAGTACGCGAACAGTGGTTTCTATGAATTGTTCGAGAATGCTGCTCGCTCTCCTGACTCGCTCCCTCACACACACACAACACCCCCCAAAAAAAAAGAAGACAGTGTTGCTCGCTCATCTAGGCAGTGCTGAAAATCAAACGTAATCTCTCTGTACCTAATTAACTAACTGGTGCCGGAAATTTCGTAAAAGAAGTTTTGCTATTTCCCGAAATCGACCTGCAGTCCATGTTCTATCAGAACATTTGCAAAAAAAAACATGCCGTTTTCCGGAATCAACGCACAGTCCACATTCAATTAAAGATGTGTACTGCAGGTTGATTTCGTAAATTAACAGGTTTTTTGCAAAATGACCGGCGCCAATTAATTGGGAACTGAGGGAGTATAATTTTTGTTGATTGTCGACCTTTTATAGTTTGATCACACTTATAGTGAAAGATGTCAAATGTCTGCTATACCAAATAATTATACTAGGAGAGTATGTTTGATGGTGAGACCTTGATTCGGCATTGTAGATGGAGTATAATGAAGGAGTAATGTGCAGCTTTATTTAATTGATTAAATCTTAATTAATTGAAATTAGCAAAAACATTTAAATAGACTATCGTTTGCAAAACATTTAGGGTTAGTTTGACATTACTGAACTTATTTTATAATCTGCTATTGAAAAATAGACACGAAAACAGAAAAAAGTTGGTTAGCTGAACACAAAAATAGCTAAAAGCCGGTTTGAAAAGTTGGATTATCAAATCCACCTCAATGTCAAATGCAGTCTTATGGAAACTCTAGCGGCACGACAAAAATGGGCCGGACCTGTTCCTTCGGGCGTAAACAGAGAAAACGCATCCCCAGCTTTTCGGTCCGCGGCGACGCATTCCGGCCCCAAATCTGCGGCAGATATGCATCCCCACGGACCGAGAAATAGAGCGCCGCGCGGTCCGCACATCCATCGAGGGTCAAATCCTTTTGACCTCCGGCCCTACCTGGCAACGACGTAGAAGCCCCCGTCCCGATCATATTAAATACGGATAGCCGTATTGGAACGCGCCCCGATGAACAGGGCGCCTTGCCGCCGCATGTGAAGCAGGAGGAGGCCCACGAGCCTTGGTCTCTTGGGCGGAGTAGGACGACGACATGGAGGTGTGGACACTGGAGCGCGAGATCATCGACTTGGGTTCTGCTTCCGAGTAGATGATCTATTAGTTTTTATTATTATATGTTGTACTTTTAATATCATCTACTAATTGTTTCATGTATATATATGTAAGTAGTTTCAACTAATATAAATGAAATGGCCATCTTTTGTATGTCTTTTTTGTCAATCTATACGAAATGAGTCGCCCTACTGGACGGACAATCCGACCCAAACGGACTACGGCACTTTTCTGTCCTGCCCGCGAACCAAACAAACCAAAACGGTCACAAAATATAGTCCATTTTAAATCCTGAACTTGTAGAACTTGTCCGAATCAAATCATAATCTTCTAATCCTGTGTTTTCTTAACCTATCTAATCCCGATCAATTAAAACCTTAGCTCCAGAATACATGTTTGGCTTGGACGGGACAACGAGGTGTCACGGTATTTTGTGAGCCAGCAATGCATGTGGTTCCACCTGTTCATTCCGAATCTGTCCTACTTCATCCCCCAGCCCAGGATGCGGGCACGCAGCGCCGCCGACGAGCACATGTCACTGCGAAGCCTCGTGCACATGCAGCAGCTCCTGTCAGCCGATTCCCCGCACGCGTCACCGAGGAGCACCATCGAGCCGCGGTGGCGCAGCCTCCACGGAGAAGGCGAGTGGGCTGGCCGCTGGCCTCCCTGACCCACTCGATTCTGACCTCGGCCGCGCGCGAGCTCCTCCGCTACGGTGATTTCGTGCAGGCGGGTGGACGCCGAGAGGAAGTTTGCCTAGTGAGACATACAAAACCGAGCTCGATCACCGGCTGAGCATCCAGCCAAGCCATGTAGCGTTTTCCTCCTTTGAGTTCCCATTCTGTTCTTGCAGTGCCATGAAGGGGATTTGCCAACAATCTAAGCTAAAGTAGAACAGCCACGGTCTGCATAATAAGATGTAGCACAACCACCTAATCACTAACGTGCAAAATTTGCCAACAATCTAAGCTAAAGAAGAACAACACGATACTAAATTGGATCTGCAGAAATGGTACCGGCGACATCGGCACCCAGCGGAGGAGAAGCTCTGCCGACGGCAGCTTTGGGCAACCGGTGGAAGCTGTGACCCTAGCTGCCTCGAGATTCACTGTGACAAACATGTGGACGACAATATAGCAGTCCGGAACCAGAAGCATTGCTCACAAAATGACAAAAAAATTTGAATTCTAATTGTCCGGGTGTATTGTGGCGATTCTTTTCAGTACTGTATCTAGAAATTCCCGTCGATTCCTCATTGGCACCTTTTTGAACACAACTGATGCATTCCAAAATAACTCTGATTCTAACATCTTTCCCCTTGGCCATGAACCTCCTTTTCTTTTTGGTTGGATTGAATTAACTTAATTCTTCTACTTATTTATTCTTTTATTTTTCTATTTTGAATCCGAAGAATAAGAATAAAATCCATTAGAATATAATTTTTTTGAAATTTTTAAATTAAGTAATAAAAAATAGAGAAATAATTAAAGAATACAATCCTTGTCGAATTAGCAAAGATTTTGTTTCGAAATCCTTTCATTTAATTAGTCAGCCGGGCATTTTTATATGCTCTGATTTCTTTGGATATCGCTTTTAATTGAATTTCCGTTTTCCAAAATGGGATTTACCAAAGCCAAACAGACATTTTCGGGTTAAGGTTTTAATTGATCGAGATTAAATAAGTCGGGAAAAAAAACCCAAGATTATAAAGTTAAGGTTTGATTTTGACAAACCTTACAATTTTAAGGTTTAAAATGAACTTTTCTCGAACAAAAACCATGAAAATCCGTGCAGTCACCAGGTCTATGTGCGGAGAGTGAGACCGTGGGACATCGAAATTGCGGATCATCTGGTAATCTATAGCTGTTGGCGAAAATGCGCGTCTTATTTCTCTGCCCGTGCCGTGCATCTATAATGTCACCGACACGCTCCTCTCGCGCCGCCGCCGCCGACTCCTAGTTTCCAGCGATCTACCGATGGCGAGACCGGCGGCGAAGGCGCTGCCGTCGAAGCACCTGGTGGCGCTTGCCGTCGTCGCCATCCTCGGCCTCGTCCTCGTCGCCGACTTCCTCTGGGCCTCCTCCCGTTCCGCTGCGTCCGCCATCTGGTCCTCGAGGCTCGATCTCTCCACTGGCCCCACGGGGTCGCTGCCGCACCCCGCAAAGAAGGTGACTCCCCCAGTCTGAAACCTGGTGCTTAGGGATTTCGTGATGCTGTCTTGCTCCTGCTGCCTTCAATTGTTCTGTGGCTGCTCTGGTAGTGTCGGGGTCTGCTATTAGTGAGTTCTGATGGGATAGGTTATATACTTCTACGCTCTGATCGGAAGAATAGAAACTAGAAATCCATTTGCTGCCCAGCGTGTACTGCCTTGATGGTTTGGCTATTAACTGTTCCTCAACTTATGCAGTTCGCCTTATCAGTTATTGTACTTGATAGTCAGGTATAAACTTTGATAATAGAATATGATTTGCTTCTTGTGCCAACATAGATACTTCAAGTCTCAACTATTAAACCATGTTGCTTGGATATAACGGACATTAGTGAAGTTTTGACAAAATTAACTGCTGACCAAGGCAATGTTGGGACACATTCACTTGTAGGACATTGGTGATTTTGTAATTTGTTGGAAGTTAACTTCCAACTCCAAAGCAGTTATAATTTATACTGTAGTGACATCCATGAGTAGTTGTCACTATGGTCTGTAACTTGGATTTTAAGTTCATTTGTTTGTATCATCATTAGTATGCTACAATGGTTTCATTCAGAATTAGTCATGTTATACTTCTTGTGTACAGGAAACGGTGGAAAATTCGTCAACAGGGTTCATGGACATAAATGCCACTTTTGCGGATTTACCAGCACCAGAATTAGAATGGGAGGAGATGGCTGAAGCGCCTGTGCCACGTTTGGATGGTGCTGCTATACAGATTAAGAATCTCTTATATGTGTTTGCTGGATATGGCACCATTAACTATGTGAGGAAAATTGCCTGATCTTTATTCATTTTGTAGGTTTACCTTTTTTTTTCTTAATTTATAAGATCTGATGCTTGCTGAAGAATAACATACATATCACATGTCAATACTTGAGGAGCATTCATCCAGTCTTGCATGAATTCTTTTCTATTTTCTATTTTGTAAGCCATGACAGAGAAGTACAACTTGCCTTTGGATAACTCAAGTTGGCTACCTCTACTGTTTTAACTAGAAGTTGAACTTGCATAAAGCTCCTGAAGTTATGGAAGAATAAAATCTGCACTCTATGCTGTTGTGTGAGTATCTGAGCGATTGCACCCATCTTAAACTATACTTATAAAATGAATGAACATTATGCAAGTTCAAGCATGATCTTGTTTCCACTGTTCAGTTCAAGCATGATATTCCTTACCATAACAAAGTTGAAGTACCTGTCTTGTGTAATTTTATAGCATGCCCCCGTTACAAATAGCACCAGTAAGTTTTGCTGGAGTGTCGAGTATATTTAGGTAGATTGCACTGCAAGATTCCTCAGTTATTCTATATTACAGCAAGTTACTGGAGTGTCATGGTATTTTCTTCATTGCAGAACAGCTGAGGTCTACTATAAGTTATTTCCATATTACAGCAAGTTACCTTTGAAACCTTTGAATGTTTTCAATTTATAGGTGCATTCTCATGTGGATATTTTCAATTTCTCGGATAATACATGGGGAGGAAAGTTTGCTATGCCAAAGGACATGGCTCATTCACATCTGGGGATGGTTACAGATGGAAGATTTATCTATGTAGTAACTGGGCAATATGGTCCGCAATGTAGGGGACCTACAGCTCGGAATTTCGTATTGGACACTGAAAGAAAAGAATGGCATGATTTGCCTCCTTTGCCAGTTCCTAGGTACATGTCTATTATCATTTTTTTTCACTTTGATTTAGGCGCATCAGTTTTGTACTTGTACTTGTATGGACCTATACCCCCATTAATTTAAACACTATCTTTAAAGTTTGAAGATTTGGCATGTAGAAGGCTTTTTTTCACCCTTTTTTTCTAAATATTTTGTACAGGTATGCTCCAGCCACACAACTTTGGAGAGGGAGGCTTCATGTGATGGGTGGCAGCAAGGAGGATAGGCATGAACCTGGACTTGAACATTGGAGCCTCGCAGTGAAGGATGGGAAAGCGTTGGAGCAAGAATGGAGAAGCGAGATACCAATCCCACGTGGCGGTCCACATAGGTCTGTTACTTCACCCTCCCATGACATCTATTGTTGGAAAAAAAAAGTTGCTAGATGCCTATAGTATCTTGGACTCTTGGCATTTCACTGTCTGATGTATGCAAATTTTCTTGTGATCCAGGCAATAATTTTCTGTTAGGATAGTTAAATTTCAACTAGAATGAGGTCTGGTTTAGAAATCAAGCTGCACAGTATAGAAAGTTGAAGATGGTTTATGTAACACACTTCCTCTTTTGCATCAGGGCCTGTGTTGTTGCTAATGATAAGCTTCTTGTTATTGGTGGTCAAGAAGGCGATTTCATGGCCAAACCTGGATCACCTATATTTAAATGTGTTCGAAGAAGTGAGGTATGTTGATAAGTTGATCAATCAGTATAAATGATAATCACTATGTATATGTTACTACTCCCTCCTATCCATCATAAGTGTCTTCGATTTAGTGCAAAGTTAAACCCAAAGTTAGTATAACTTGGTACTAAATCCAAGACACTTATTGTGGATCGGAGGGAGTACATTTTTCTATAAACTTGGTCAAACTTTAAGAAGTTTAACTTAGGACAAAGCTAGAACATCTTATATTTAGGAACAGAGGTAGTCGTACGTAGGAAGTTGTGCATTTGAAAAATCAACTTAGATCAGTTAATTGCAGTAGTTACGCATATTAACCATATGTCTTGCATGACTGTGTTAAATGGGCAATCGGAGAGTGGTCATTGTTACCATTGGTTAGCAGAGTCTGATTTCAGGGATAAGCAGCACAGCCACCTACTGGACTGCAGCCTTGATAAAGAAGACACACCTGTTTAGTTCATCGATGTTTGTACTAGATCGCTAAATACTCTTACAGCCTATGTAATACATACTTACTGAAATTCATGCTTTTTTGCGAATTACTGGAATTCATGCTGGGGACTTATTTGACACAAAATTTTCTTAGATGGAACAGTATATATTCCATTAACTGATACGACTAGCAAAATCACTGCCTACCAATAAAGTAAAAGGCTAGGGGGACTGTCCGGCCGTACGGCTGGGGACTTGTGACCTTACCTCGCACATGCGCGGCCAAAGCGTCCGCGACACTATTACAAGTCCCGGAGCAATACATGAACTGAATAGAACTAAAGTTCATAGCAAAAGCTTTGATCTCCCAGAACATCACACCGTTCAGACTTCTGTCTTGGTCACACAGCTGTTGAGGGCATGCACTAGCAGAATTGAGTTAGTTCACCATGACCCGGGTCATTCCCCACATGTGAGCGAGCTACATGGAGGTTTTGAAGACTTGGTTTGGCTTCTGTGTGTAAAGGGTCTTGGATATATTGCTAGGGTCTTTGTGAAATGTTTTATCTTCTAGTCATATTGTTTCCTTGCAGAAAAATTCACATTCCTGCTCTTCTGTTGATCTCCTGCCTGTGCAGATAGTGTACAGCGATGTATACATGCTTGATGATGGAATGAAATGGAAGGAACTTCCACCTATGCCAAAGCCAGATTCACATATAGAGTTTGCTTGGACAAATGTCAATAATTCTCTAATCATTGCTGGAGGAACCACAGAAAAGCACCCAATAAATAAAAGAATGACCTTGGTTGGTGAAGTATTTCGGTTCAATTTGGAAACACTGGTACACACCATTCCTTGCACCTTTTTTTAAAGCAAATAGTTCATGAAAGGAGGGCAAGTTGGGGAAATATTGCATTAGGCATTACCAATCAACATCCTGTTGCTTGCCATGTGGTGTTTTCTACTACTGACAGATAGGGACTGAAATACTGTTAAAGCTTTCTATCATTCGAATTTCTGTTGATAGATAGTATGGGGCTAACAAAATCTTATATATCTAGCATAGTAAATTAGTAAATGGGAAAAGTGATGAAAGGGGAATCTTAAAAAAAATGCATTCATAAATCATTACTGGCCTGGGCTTTTTATTGTTATACTACTGAAACTCCATCTGCGTACAGGAGTGGAGTGTGATCGGGCGGTTACCTTTCCGAATCAAGACCACTTTGGTAGGATACTGGGATGGCTGGCTGTATTTCACTTCTGGGCAACGAGACAAGGGCCCAAAAAATCCATCTCCTAAAAAGGTTGTCGGGTGCATGTGGAGAACTAAGTTGCACCTGTGATTTCCTTTTAAAGGAAAAAACTGATGCAACTTAGGGCATTCTTTATGCATTCTTTTGGTGTATAACCGTTTCATTCCCCCTTGTGGGCGAGTCGTTTACTGTCATACAAACTGGCTATGTGGTGCACTATCACATCGTACCACCAGTCTGTTGTATGCTTCATCTTTTTTCTGTACACCATAGAATAGACCACCTTAACACAGTTTTGTACAGAGGATTGATTGCTCTAAAGAGTTATTAATGTAATCCTGTAGGATGTAACGTGTACATTCACTGTTGTTTTTCTGCATGTTCTAACTCCTGCATAGCAATCATCTTTTTCCTGTACACCATAGAATAGACCACCTTAACACAATTTTGTACAGAGGATTGATTGCTCTAAAGAGTTATTAATGTAATCCTGTAGGATGTAGCATGTACATTCACTGTTGTTTTTCTGTATGTTCTTACTCCTGCATAGCAATACTGTACTAACAACAGGTTTTGAAGCATTCTTACTGTTCCTTGCAAACTGTTTTACATCTGAAAACCATAAGCAGTATCTATTTCTCTCAAGTCTCAAGTTTGCGGTAGCCTCTTAACTGAGTGGATTTCCGTCCAGTATTTATATCTCTGAAGCATCAACTATTCGACTTCATCCTGAGATGTTCTTACAGTTGACTTCAGCTCTCTGTCTCAACTTGCCCGATCACGCTTACGCCTCTCACATGCTTTCTGTGAATGGCATGCGTTATTCCCTGACACCTGCTGCTTTATACCCGTGTGGTTGACTTTCATGAAGTGGCTGGATGGTTCCTGTCATTGTGATGATCAACAAATATACTCCCTGTTCTTCTTTTGGAAGTCGTGATTCACATAAAATTCTAGCTTGTGCCGTAAATTTTTATGACTCGTTGCTGTTGATGATCAAAGGAAGCCATTCCCATGAGCTGAGTATTTGCAGAGGACGATGGGCCATAGCTATTAGCAAAGCAAAGCGCGTATCCAGGGGACAGCTAGTGTGCCCTTCCTGGTTTTCTGCCATTTCGCTCTCGCTAAATGCCTTTTGTTTTGATATGTCTAAGCAAGTAAGCATCCCAGGCTCCCAGCATCCAACGTTTCAGTAAAAAGGCTTTCTGATTAGAAAGAAAGTGAATCATGTGGGGAAGCGTTTCCGTAATTTTTTGGGAGCGGCGTTTTGGCTCCTAGAGCAAGTCCAGCAGTCCCTTTATACCCTCCCCGATCCGATTTTTAGGGGGAAAATGGACAAAACAGCTCTCCAGCGGTTCCCCTATTCCTTCCCCAAAAAATCTGCGTCCCCAATTCGCCTCTCCTTCTCCCCTACAAATCGGGGCGCCCGAGCCCTTCCCTATCCGCGCGAGGGAGCTACCGCTGGCTTCCTCCCACCACCACGCGGATCCGGCGCCAAAAGAAGCTGGCGACGATGACGAGCTTTGGCCGGGACAGAGCTTCGAGGTGGGGCGGCTCCAGTTGGCGGGGATTCGATTCGAGGGCGGCAGAAGATTCCCGGCAGCGGCGCTGTGCTCCTGGACTTGGCGGCTGGGTCAGAGGAGGTTGGGAAGCAGCTGTCGACGACGGCGAGCGGCCGGCGGCATGGAGCTCCGATGCGGGGGGAGCTTGGGGGCACGGGGCACCAAGGCGAATGCGGCGGGAGCTTCGTGGAAGCGCCACGGTTCTTCTGGAGGTGGAGGTGAGGCATGGGCGGGCTGGCTTGCCGGGATTTGGGGAGAAGGAGCAGGGGCGGCTGACAGCTCGGTGGGGAAGAAAGGAGGAAGCAGGGACGACTTGGTGGGGAAGAAATAGAGGGAAAGGGAGAAATCCAGCGCAAAAAAAAAGAAAAAGAAAATGGTAGTTGCACAAAATTCTTACTCCCTCAGTTTCATAATTCTCGTCTCATATTTGTCCAAATATGGATGTATCTATTCCTAAAAGGTGTCTAGATGCTTGTAATATTTCGACAATAATTATGGAACGGAGCTTTTTAGTAATAGATACATCCATTTTTGGACAAATTTGAGACAAGGATTATGGAACGGAGGTAGTAGTAAAATATAGGTTAGGAGAGATCTTTTAGGGGAACTGCTGGAGTTGGTAATTTTTAGGGGACAATATTTTTAGGAGATATAGGAGAGATATTTTAGGAGAACTGCTGGACTTGTCCTTAGGAACTCATAATTTGGGAGAATAATAAAATTCGTAACATGATTAGAAATGTCAAAAAAAAAACCTGAAATTTTGTTATTGTGTCTGAGTAAATTTTCATCATGAGAAGATAGGAGAATGTTCTTCTGGGTCAATCTTCCACCTAATAACTAGCCAAAAGAAAGCAGTACCCTCGGAGAAGCGCATGCATCGAGCGGCAGTAAAAACATCTCCAACGGACATTTGGGATAGCTTCGAAAAATATCATTGGAGATGCTCTAATCTCGCTCTTTCAACCATGTCCATCCCTGCCCTGCCGTAGTGCCGTGCCATTCAGGGATGCACTCTTGTCTGGACTCCGGGTGTCTTTTCCCTTGGAACGGTGAAAGCTCGTGCTTGTACTTGGACCAGAGCAATGAGGTGCACATGCGCGAGGACTCTGACCCGCCGGTCATCGTCCATCTCCTGTGTGACCTGCTGAGAAGTGAGAACAGCTTCCCCACCCCTTCACATGAGAAGGGTAAAATGGTGATATATGCTATGTTTTCACGTGTGACCACCACGTTGATGTGGACGGTGAATCGGTGACGCATGCGTGCTCGCATAACCCCATGCAAGAGTTCAGACCAACATCCCGGGCATCCCTGTAGGTTGTGTTTGGATTTTTCGAAATTCAAACCATAGGCAGGGGCTTGATACACCGAGTGAAGAAGCTTCTCCGGTCCACGGTAGAGCCGCTATGTCTCTCTCTAAAGCAAAGAAAATTCGTTCCAGAGAATTTTTAGTCTCAAAGAAATTTCTTTTGGAGCGGTAGTGTTTTAGGTTCTTAACCTTCACGTTTGTGTAGGAAATTTTCCAAGTAGAAGCTTCGTCGCAACGGATTTGACGTGGACTAGCCACGTACGATGAACTATTCTTTGGATCGATTTGGAGGGTGCGTGAAGCCGTCCTAATCTGTATTTCCTAATCATTCGTGCGTGTGTTTCCGGGAAGGAATAATCAATTTCATGCTCCGTGAAGCCGTCCTAATCTGTACTTTCCTAATCCAGATTTCATGCCGATGAGTGTCCGATACCACATAAAGTGGTCAAGCACCTGTTCCTTGTATTACCATGCTGGCACGCTCGATCCCGCCATGGCGTAGTGTAGCGAAGCTCCTCGCTATATCTGTGCCGAACTTTGCCCATCAAACAAATAAAGGTCGTATTTGTGACAACGATGATATGTATTCGATCAGTTGCTTTTCTGAGATAACAATGACATTAGCTCTATGTTAACAAGAAATGATCTCTTCACAAAAGGATAAGACAAAGATAAGACATATTTCTCTTAAGATTTATTTAATTAATTTTGATTGTCTAAGCATTAAATTTATGATATGTTTATGCCACTAAGAGGTAACTTATTGTACAACGTGCTTTGTTGCCTTTTCTAAAGAGGTAATTGCACCAATCAGTGGCGGAGCAACGAGGAAATTCATGGGCGGGCCAGGTCAAAAGAAAAACACAAAATTTTGTTCTTAATTCCCCCTACAAAAAATTGTTCTTAATGATGTGACTTCACTAAATATTTCTCATTCTTCGAATCTTATGTTCTCATTGGCTACATATCAGCAATACATACATAGGAGTATAATATTACTAGTTATATCAAAAAATGCTACTCCCTCCGATTCATATTACTTGTCGAAATATTACATGTATCTAGACGCTTTTTAAACATAGATACATCCATATCTTGGCAAATTTGAGACAAGTAATATGAATCGGAGGGAGTACCTATATAGAGAAATTGGGGCAAGAAAGAAAAATATATGCTACGAAATTGACAAATTGCATACTAGGAATTTAGGGAAAGCAAGAAAAATACATGTATAGAGAAATTTGGGAAAAGGAGGGGCGCAGGGCTGCAGGCGCGGCGAGGCGATGCAGGCCAGTGGGCGAGCAGCAGCAAGCACGCAGTGTGCGGTGCAGACCTGGGCCCTGGCTATGGCTTCCGTTCGTTGTCCTCGAGCGCGCAAGGATGCGGGAGAGTGGTGACTCCAGGCAGAGGCAGGCAGGCACCGTAAAAGACTTCTGTGAATGCTAGGCTGGGCCAAGATTAGTAGTAGTAACTTTTAAAAAAAAAATCTTGGGCGGGCCATGGCCCAGTTTGGCCCCAAGGTAGCTCCGCCAGTGGCACCAATAGTCCAACAACTTGAGAGGCGGAAGCATTTTAGTCCAACAAGTTGTAAAGTGAGGAAAACTAGTCCTAAAAGTTGAGATTCGGGAGCATTTCAGTCCAATTAGTCCGAATGGACACGCGGCAGCAACATGCAGCCCGTGGAAATTTCGCAAAAAGTCCCTCGGACTGAAACAATATGTACAATTAATCACCTCTTAATAATTCCCAACAAAAATCGATCAATCGATTAATCAATCAATCAGTGGAAATTTCACAAAAGAAAAAGAACCTCGGGCTGCGCGCGGACAATGCGGCCCGTGGCGAGATCGGCGTGCGTCTCGCAACGCTTGAGGAGGGAGGTGAAGCGGCGGAGCACGGGGCCGGAACCGGACGCGGGTGAGGACACGGACATGGCGGCGAAGGCGGCGAGCGCGTCCCGCAGGTCGGAGCGCGTGTGGTGGTCGTCGGATGCGGCATGCGTGGTGGTCAAAGACGGGAACGAGGAGCTCGCGACCGAACACAACATTTTAAATGATCGTAGGGGGTTTTCAGCAAAAAAAAACACAAACGGTTGGCGTGTCAACGCCAGATTGGTTTGGACCTCTAAGCAATCCGAATCATAACTTTTAGGACTAATTTTTCTCACTTTGCAACTTGTTGGACTAAAATGCTCCCAATTCTCAAGTTGTTGGGCTACTGGTGCAATTACCTCTTTTCTAAATGACGTAGAACACACATAGGATAGAACAGTCTTATCAATCATTGTACATACCCTAATGTTAAGAAGAAAAAGTCTGTGAATAGTTTGATCTATGATACCAAACCAAAAAATAGTATACCTTTTTAGGATTCATTTACGATTTCATAGAAAATATATCCATCCATTCTGAGCTATAGGATGCCTAATTAGGTACTACTCTCTCCGTTCCGATATAGGGCCCCCACGCATCCCTAGGTTAAATATCTAACTAATGTAACATGAGTTTTATATCACAAAAATTATACGATTTAGAAATTTCAGATGTTCTATTTTTTATTGGTATAATTTTTGTCATATAAACATTATGTTACGTTACTTAAATCTTCAACCTAGGGATGTCTTGGGGGCCCTTATACCGGAACGGAGGGAGTACTTTAAAAATATTAAATTTTATTTTCTAAATTCATTCTGTCTTAGGAATAAGCAAGTATTAATTGCATGTACTATTTGATTTTGGTTCCCATGTCTCTCCAAGTGAGGGTCTCTTGCATGTTTATCTTAGGCATTTTAATGACGTGGTACATAATTAATGAGGAAACCGTATCTTATGCAAGCGACTGTCCTTTCACACAAATCAACACAAAAATATTAAATCTCTGTCACAAATTTATTAAATAATTGCTATTTTAGATATAATACTAAGAGACAATGTATTGAGGATATGGTCTTATATCATTTATTGTGGGCTAATATAATTTGGAGATGCCTGAGAGGAACCAATGAATGCATGAACATAATAGCATACATGTATGTTCCATTCATAATTAGTATAGCATTTAACTAGACAATTTTTTTTTGGACTACTTATGTGTTACTTCCTCCGATTCTAAATTGTTGTCATTGTTTTAGTTCAAATTTGTACTAAAATAAGGACAAAAATTTAGAATCGGAGGAATACTGTAACATCACACAGATCAAGACAAGATGAGCGTATAACATATTAAATGACACAATGCAAGGCAGATGAAGTAATAACTTAGACGAATAACATGTGCATGTTACCGGTCTAAGTATGTTGCAAGCAGAAACCTAATTAGTTACCAAGAACGAAAATCTCGGCTTTAGAGAAATGAAAATTTGAGAAAATTACACTAACAATCACCGCACTTGGCATTTGGACGCGATTTATAGATCCTTTCAAAGATTTACAAATTAATGAACTGTAAACTGTGCTCGGTGCCAAGTCCAGCGACTGACGGCGCAATGTTTTCCTTGCACCTGGATAAAACGTTGCCGAGCCGCCGTCTGTGGCCGGGGCACGGCCCAAAGCAAGCAAGGCTCCGCTGTTCCGTCCCAAATCTCGCCAACCTTTCCGCCTCCCCGTGTCTGTCTTCTTCCCCGCTCCTCCGAGTCCTTTTCCCATCCACCACCTCCGCAGAGCAGTCCAACCAAACAAACCCACCCCCACTAAACCGCGCACGATACTACGCATACGCGACACACCAGCAGCGCAGTAGACAGTAGTACAGCCCATCCACTCCGCCTTCCCCTTCCTTCCCCGCAGTCAGTCTCCCCCACCTGGTCAAACCACTCCCCTCTCTCGCCCAACCCCCCACCACCTCCAATCCATCCACCATGCCTCCCTCGCTCCTCCCCCTCCTCCTCCTGCTCGCCCTAGCCCTCCCCTTCCCGCCGGCCGCGCCGCAGCCGGCGCCGGGCTCGCCGTCGGAGCCCCGGGAGGACGACCTGCGGTGCCTCCGCGGCGTCAAGGACGGCCTCCAGGACCCGGATGGCCGCCTCGCGTCGTGGAACTTCCGGAACACCTCCGCGGGCGCGCTCTGCGACTACTCGGGCGTCACCTGCTGGAACCCGCAGGAGTCGCGCGTCATCACGCTCTCCCTCTCCGGCTTCGGCCTCCGGGGCCACGTCCCCTCCTCGCTCCAGTACTGCGGCTCCGCCAACACCTTCGACCTCTCCGGCAACGGCCTCGACGGCCCGATCCCGCCCGCGCTCTGCGACTGGATACCCTTCGTCGTCAGCCTCGACCTCTCCGGCAACAAGCTCTCCGGCCCGCTCCCCGCCGAGCTCGCCAACTGCCGCTTCCTTAACTCGCTCAAGCTCAGCGACAACGCCTTCACCGGCCAGATCCCCGCGTCTCTCGCGCGGCTCGACCGCCTCAAGTCGCTCGACCTCTCGTTGAACCAGCTCGAAGGCCAGATCCCGGCCCAGCTCGGCGCGACCTTCTCCAAGGAATCTTTCTCCGGGAATTCGGGCCTTTGTGGCCGCCCCGTGTCCTCGCGCTGCGGTCGCGGGCTTGGAGGCGCCGGCCTCGGCATCGTGATTGCTGCCGGGGTCTTCGGAGCCGCTGCTTCGTTGCTCCTCGCCTTCTTCTTCTGGCGATGCACCGGGAAGAGCAAGGGCGGTCGCCGCCGCCGCCAGAGCCGCGGAGTCAGCGAGTCGGGGGTTACCGCTGCGGAGGACGGAAGCTGGTGGGCGGAGCGGCTGCGGGCAGCACACAACCGGCTGGCTCCGGTGTCGCTGTTCCAGAAACCAATCGTCAAGGTCAAGCTTGCTGACCTGCTAGCAGCCACACAGGACTTCAGTACAGGCCATATCGTGGTGGCCGGGAGCTCACGCGCAGGGACGGCGTACCGAGCTGTGCTGCGCGACGGGTCTGCCCTGACGGTGAAGCGCTTGCACTCGTGCCCACTCTCGGAGAAAGCATTCCGGTCGGAGATGGGGAGGATCGGGCAGCTGCGGCACCCAAACATCGTGCCGCTGCTAGGGTTCTGTGTTGTCGAGGATGAGCGGCTACTGGTGTACAAGCATATGGAGAGCGGGGCTCTTTGCTCGGTGAGGAAGGAGCCAGGGGAGACATTGTTGGACTGGTCGACACGGCTCAGGATCGCTGTTGGGGCGTCACGGGGTCTTGCGTGGCTGCACCATGGCTTCCAGATGCCACAGATTCACCAGAACTTGAGCTCAAGCGCGGTGCTTCTCGATGAGGACTACGAGGCTCGGATCACAGATGTTGGCCTCACAAGGCTGGTCCGGATGGCACCAGGTGAGGGTGGTGATACAAGCCCCTTCCTGAATGGTGACTTTGGGGAGTTTGGGTATGTCGCGCCAGAGTATGCTAGCAATCCAGTTGGTACCATGAAGGGTGATACATATGCATTTGGGGTGATACTGCTTGAGCTCGTGAGCGGGCAGGAGGCTGCTACCGTGGCAAGTGATGTAGCGGGCGAAGGGTTCAAAGGGACATTGGTAGATTGGGTATATCAGCTGAAGAGCTCCGGCCGAATCACCGATGCCGTGGACAAGTCATTGAACGGGAAGGGCCATGATACAGAGATTGGTGAATTCTTGAAGGTAGCATTTCAGTGTATTTCGGCTCGTCCGAAGGAGAGGGTTTCAATGTACCGGGTTTATCATGCTCTGAAGAGTATTGGAACGGGCCGTGATGTCTCGGAGCAGTTCGACGAATTCCCACTGTCCTATAACAAGGATGATTCTGACACCATGTAGCTGATGATGATCGTGCATCGGATTGTGAACAATTTGGTCAGGCTTAATATGCTACTTGCATATTCCTGCCAATTAAATTGATCAAGGGCATGCCGAGCCAACCATGTCAACACCATAACTACTGCGGGGTGCTCAATTAAAAGATCATGGCACCATCTCATTTTGAGATAATCATGTAAGCTGTAAGATTAGTCTGTATTGTCTTTTTAAATTATTGCTAGTGCTTGTAGTATCTCCGTGGAACTGTAATTCTTGTTGTGTCTAAATCCTGATATCCCCCTTCTTGGAACAACTACCATGCTCTCCAGTCTCCAAAAGAAAATCAAATTGGCATTCAAAAAATTGATCATTTGCCAATTTATCTTAATTTTACAGGAATATTTCACTCTGTTATCTCCTACTCCTACGTCATTATTGGAGCACTGAGTTATATTCTGCTCCTGCATGGTCATTTTTAGTACTTTGTTCCTACATGCAGTTCATTCTGCAGCATGATATTTCATTTATCATCTTCTCATAATCTCATTGTGAATTTGCTCAAGGATAGTCTTCCATGTCTCATTCTCATACATGGGTGTGTTATACTGAACCCTCTAATAAGCTAGAACTTTCCAATTTTGATGCCAAAATCATGTTAAAAATATTTCCAAGCCGTGTCCTCTGTCCTGTACTTTTCCACCTTGGACCTGCTACTTGTGGTCTCTGCTAGTGCTATGTATTCTGACGATTAATAGGAGGTGCAATTATGTGGAAATGACATCGTCGACCTCACTTTTAATTTGGGTCTTTCATTTTCTTCTAACTGGACGGACGGTATCTCCGGTCTTATCTGGTTGTCTCACTTGTTATATCAATGGGAGGAGTACATACTTTTATTGATTTGAAGTCAGCTCTTTGTGACAAATAGCATTAATCAATCTCAGTGCACATGCCAGTTTACATCATTGTCACCATCACAGCACAATCCTAAATCTGACCTGTTCCTTTAGATAGCGAGTGTGATTCAGTCTCTTGACTACTAGTAGCAGAGAAAACTAAAATGCTGCGAAGTGACTCCACAATATTTTAACCATTTACCCTTGAGAATTGGAGTAATACGTAGGTGGAGCTGGACAAACACTTGTGTTTGAACCTTTGAGTCACGTGCTTAGCTGGCGGCTGCAGTTATTGTCTATACTAGCCTGTCCAGATTTGCATGTTGGGACATAGAAAGCGACAAATGACAGAGTTAAACTAGCTCCTCTGGCCGAAGTTTTGTGCGGGAATTGAACTACTTCCTGCGTTCAAAATGGGCGCTAGGCATTAACCATAATTTGCTGCCAGTCGGGTGATAAAGATAAGTAGATTTGTGCCAATGCCCGGTCTGGTTACTCCAAGTTAACATAGCTTGCTGCCCCAGCAAATCCGATCCGCGTATCCTCAGGCACTGACTGACCTTCCCATATCTCTGAACTGAAACACAGAGCCGGGCTACAGTTGCGATCTTCTTCTTTTGATATGGCGGCTCTTTGATATGGTTCTGTATACTGCCTAGAAGGCTGGAAATGCTTGACAGCTGGCACCTGCAGATCGTCTGCAATGATGGGCAACGACGTGGCCGTAGGATAGAGTATCAGCACTGGGCCTCCCTGGTCCCTGCCATATGATCGGGGGACCTTAGCCACCTAGGCGAGTCAGAAACAGAAGGATGGCGAAGAACCATGGTCTGATGGAGGTCTCGTGTTTGACTTGACTCCTTAAATGAGGCGTGATGAATTGAAGGCTCCAACGCCGCACACCAGTTAACTGGATGGAGAAGGAACCGTGCATAAATTCCAGTGTGGATCCATAGTCCCTGGAGCTATGGCCGTCGCGTGCGCTTGGGCTTAATTTGGGAAGCCAGATAAATGCCACTGCAACATTGCAAGTTCCCAAGATCTGCAGACGAACATGAAGGCGTATTTCAACCCCCTTGCAGGATCTTCACACGTCTCTCCTAACTTTGCCCGTCCGAAACGTTTCAGTTTATCTCGCGATTTTCGCACACGTACCGAGCTACGCTCTCTGCCCGAGTCTTCTTCATGGATGCAATTCCAAGTTGCCAACACGGCAGCGGAGACCTGGCTGTGTGATCTGTGAGAATATTCTTTTGGCAGGCCAGGCCAATTTACAGGACAGGACGATGGAGTGCAGATCCGGACACGACGAGCGCATCGGTCATCGACCGGTCGCTCGGGGGTGTCCCCGTCGTTGACTGACTTGGCGAGCTCCCCGTATCTAGGCTAAATAAAACAAGTCTGCGACAAAGACAGGATCCTGCCGGTTATTTGCCGCGTAGATTTTCGCAACCGTAGAAACGGCTTTGTACTATCAAAGTGACCTTTCGAAGGTTCCTGACGAGACTTTTAACCCAAAGCTTCCAGTTTCACACGGTTTGCAGAAAGTAAATTAGACGAGTCCTATGTATATGCAGATAGAAACGTAAGAAATTCTCTCGGGGTTCGCTGCCATTCTCGTAGACACAGGCATGGTTCATTTAGCAGGTCGCTCCGTACCGTACGTAAGCACTTCAGATCTCACTCGTGCTACATGGTTGCTTTGCTTGTTAGACAAACAATCGTACCACATGGCAATTAAGCTCATACTCTGTCTATCTGGATTTATGAAGTTTCTAGTTCAACGATTTAACTGACGAAATATTATGACAAAAAATGTCGCTAAAAATTTAATCACAAATCTAATGACATATTTTTGTGTGCAATATAATACATATTTAGTTGATCAGATGATCTACAAATAACGGCCTTGCCTGGAAGCTCTAGAATCATATATCTCCGTGAACATTTTACGAGGATACTGACACATTGTGCTAAGCTACCAAAAAAATGCAAAAACTCTTGAATACAATGGTGATAGATTAAATTGGTGGAACATTACAAACATGTCATTCGGTCATAGAAACTAGGAGTAGAGAATGGAAATCAACCGGCCATGTAGAGCATCAATCCACCACAGGTTATCCATCCCCAAAGGTTGTATCTCATAAAAAATGTCGTCCTACAAAATTTGTACTACTAACTTCGTATAAAACAACATTTTTGTATCGGAACTTCGTATAAAACGACACTTTTGTATCGGAGGGAGTATATGTGGAATGCAACGATTTTGCCGGTTGGCCGGATCAAATTTGTACTACTAACTTCGTATAAAACAACATTTTTGTATCGGAACTTCGTATAAAACGACACTTTTGTATCGGAGGGAGTATATGTGGAATGCAACGATTTTGCCGGTTGGCCGGATCACTCATGTTGCACCTCAGCCTCTTAGCTCGCGCCGTCGCCGCCTCTGGCGTCTCCGCCATAGCTGGTTCTTTCTAGTCTTCTGGCCTCTTGTCTTGCGCTGGCATGGATTCCTGTCGGAAATAAGTATGACCCCCCCGTTTCCGCAACAATTTCCAGATTAAATGGCCCAAGAACAAACCAACCAATCACGTTATGGGCCTTGAACGGAAAAACTTTGGTCTGCTCCCAATATTACACACCAGTAATTAGACACAAGCTGGAACTCAAAACAGATCAACGTTTCCAGATAACAGAGACTTAGCAGCCAAATAGAGCACAATCCAGAAACCTATGGTTATGCCTACAACCGTCATGTCAAATTGACTGAGCAATTGTAAAGTTCAGAAAGTACTTCTGTTCCTCGAGAGACGAGATTTTTTCTTCTACTGAGGAACTAGCATTGGGGGAAGTATTTTGAAGTTGCTCACAGAAAATCTCAAGCCTTAACAAAATAGTGAAAGCTCAGACAACATAGCGATAGGTCACATATTTTCCAGCAGTCTCGCTGGGCCGGGTGATCTTCACGACCTGTCCACGCTTCATGCCATAGTATCTTGCTATTGGATCTGTGATTTGAATCCGAGGGAGCTACATCAGAAGACAACACAAAATCATCAGAACAGAGAGCACCACTATAAGAAATTTCAGGGTAATATGTGTTCTCTTCATTAGCAGTTACGATTAGTACGGTCCAGCGTTTTTTTGAGAACGAGGTATGAAAACTTGATAAATGTAAGATACGACCAGTGCATGTCATGCAACCACTAGCAAGTGAAAGGGTAGCCAACCAGGATACTTGAACAATGCAGCTTCCTACTACCTTAGTATTATACCTCTTAAAACTTAATGTGCAGTGCAAGCAACCAAACAGCTACAGTGTAACTGATTTCAGAACAACAAATTGCTCAAATGAACATCAGGCCGGTACATTTGCATCGTTAACATTATCCAACAAAAATGTAAAATGGTAGAAAACATCCACCATGCAAATGACGGTTGATCACCCAGAGTCCCAGACCAGCTAATCTATGGGGATCACAATGCTCGTACATATAGGAACCACGCATATTAAATTTTGAAACCATCAATTTGTAAGCTGTAGAGTATCATCCTTCAAGTTCTAACAGAGCTTCTGAGGTGTCCATTTCTAGGCGCTAGCACCTGTGTCTCAGCATTCGAACAGTGCCATTGTTTGATTATAACAACCTATTACATCTCACCTTTGTCCAGATACATGATCAGTTTGCCATTCAAGCTGATTTTACACTGAATAATGTGGATTCCTAGTGTTCCTAATTTATGATTGGCCATAATTTTAGAACCAAAATGACTTAAAAGTAAAACAATCCAACATGACTCAACAGTTGTTTCCAGTTTACCAACAGTGTCATGCGCACATATGCACAAGGCAGGCAGACAGCCTGGATATCCAACCACATAAGGATATGGATCTTGTTGTTACAATCCTGGTAGTTAGGCAAGCCAGATCAGATAAAACTGCATCCTTAGTAAACCATAATTAGGGGATCCTGGTACTTGGGGTCTAACTAAACCCTGAGGCACATCATCTGCCTATTTGGCATATCAGCACGGAAAATCGCTGTTAAGTACCGCTCAGTCATCAAAACCGTCTGCCTAAACAACGTTAGGGGCTGAAGTGCTCCTGTAGGGATTAAGTGAGAGGGAAGTTTGTTTAGGGGATTATATAGCTTGCGAAAGTAGTTGAACTCTTTTTTCAAATTAATAAGATGTTTCAACCCAACACAACCAATTTCTAATATGCACATGTAGGTCTGCCATCTGCTAGAATACAAGGCCATGGTTTAACTGTATTTTTTCACAGGTGTGGTACATAAACCTTCTAATGGCTTGGAGAGCTTAAACATGCATGCATTTTTCATAACGCCATGCTTATATCGATTACAGTAGAATATAATGTCAGTGACAGTGCTATATCTGACCTGAGTTTCTTTCACGGTGTATTTCTCCAACAGTGTCTTCTTCTGCTCATGTGTCAGAAGAACATGCTCCGGAACAAGCTCATGATTCTTAATGTTTACAAGAAGCTCCCCTTCCTGCAGGACAGCACCACATTAAGCGTCAGTCATTGGTTCTTGCGGGGAGAGACACAGCCACAACCATAAGAGTATCAGGTAGAGAGAAAGGGATGTAGAGGGCGACCTGGAAGACCTCGAGGAAGAAACTCTTGGAGTTATCCTGCAGGACGTTGCGGGCGAATGCGCTCAGCGCTTGCTCCGCGACGATTATGCCGTTGGTGACATTCTCCTGCTTCATCTTGTCGGCATAGCCCCTGACCGTCTTGACGCCCGGCTTGGCCTCGCTCGGGAAGAAGACGTAGATCTGGAGGGGCATGGCGGACGTCGCCAATCAGAGAACTGACACCCCTACCATGGAAATCGCGGGGCGAATGGGTGAGGGGGGACGGGCGGACCTGTTCGTTGGGATTGTCCTTCTTGACGCGGTTGATGACGAGGTCCTCGCGGCGGACGGGGTCGCCGTAGCGGTCGATGAACTCGCGCATGGACAGCTCGATGTCGGCGTCCACCACCAGGTACCCGCGGTCCCGCAGCATCTCCATCACCGTGCGCCGGATGCGGAACAGCCGGCTCGTCTGTCCCTCCGACGACATCCCTCCTCGATCCCGCCGCCCCGCGCGGGTTTTCGCCTGCCTTTTTGGGGTGTAGGGGGGAGAAGCGGCGCCGGCGAGGAAGGCGGGAGAGCGTGGCGGCAGGTAGGGTTTTGGGGGATTTGGGAGAGGAGGTGGCACAACGGCGCCGAGTAATCAGGAAGCTTAGGCCGGAGCCGGACCCGAGTTTTGGATGGCTCTGTTTGGACGTCGGTTGTGCTGAGACTTGATTTGGGCCGGACAATGATCTGGGCTGGGCTTGCAAAGATTAGAAGAATGAGGTAAAATTGTGCCGTTATGCCGACCCCGTGCAAAGTACAGTAACTCATTCTGAACAAAAAACGTTTTTGTTTTTTTTAGGTAAAGAAAACGTTTTTGTTTCATTTATGGAAGGCTTTCAGATGATGTTTCTTTCATTTGCATCACGAACATAATGGATTATGGAACAGCTCACAGTTTATTCAGACAAAACAAATCGAGAACGCCACAGGTATTGGTGTGACACTTTAGTCAGAACACCAAGACACCAAAAGTCGTGACAAATTGCAAGAATGTATTTCTGTTACGAATAGATGACAACTGGTATCAGTCAAATTTGCAAACATTCAAGAAAATTCTACGCAAATCAGAAATCAAGAAGTAAATCAGTATGATGAATCACTTGACTGTAGAGTGCCCTACATGAGAACCAAAAGAGAGATGGCATGATGCCATTCGCATCTACTGGCAAGAGCACTTCATCAGCATAATCAGTTGATGCATGCGCGACAGAATTAAGAACAGATCACCAACTTATCCGAAAATGCACATCATCAGTAGACAATAAACTACCCCTTCATCAACAACGCCAAAAAATCAAGAACTAGAACCGACCATCCGTTGAAAATATTTTCACCCCAATCTATTCATCGCAGGCTCGCAGCTAACGCCAATGTGACAGTAGTGTATGTAAAAGATCATGTCCAAGGAACAGGAAGGGCTAGGGAAATTCAGTAGTACTGCGGCAACCTAAACGAACCTAACCAAGAGACGATCAAGACCCCGCGATTTCGCAGCCCAGGAAGTATCCTACGACGGTGGTGTCATCGACGACGACTGCTCCTGTGTCCCTGATGAGCCCCAAACAGAGCTCGGCGACGGCGGCTGTTCCTTCTCCTCCTCATCCTTGCCCCTGGCAAGGACGAATCTGGAAGGCGGAGGAGGCAAGAGCACCAGCGGCTCCTGCTCGTCGATTGCGGCGGCGGCCGAGTACACCGGCCACGAGCGCCCGTCGTCCTCTCCTTCTCGGCGGCGCGCGCGCCCACGGCAGATCGGGCAGCGGGAGAACCGCGGGGCCTGGCGTTCGTGCCAGCTGTGGCCGCAGGGCAGCGTGAGGATCGCGTGGCCGCAGAGGCAGGTGGTGTGGCCGCCGCCGAGCAACTCCGCCTCCGCCCGCCGCCGCCACAGCGCTCCGAGGCATCCGAAGAGGAGATCCTGCCACGGGAGGCAGCAACGGTAGGGCGTGGCGGCGCATCTATCCGCCATCTAATCCTTGCCCTGGCTTGCTCCCTTCCCCACTTCTGTTTGCCCCTCGCCTGCTGTTGCCCGGCTGGATTCTGCAGGCGCCGGTTTGATTGCCAGCTGCGCTTGCATTTGAAAGGATGGTCTTGGAGCGGGAGTTCCCTTATTTATACGATGATTTGGTTTAGCTGCAGATCTCGAGGACTGGTGGACGTCCAAAATTTAACTTGTTCCATGGATTGCTAGGTAGGGCGCGTTTAGAAATCCTTTCCCATTGAATTTTTTTAGCTGCTTTCCCACTGAAACTGACAGGGCAAGACGTTAAACGTGTTAAACTTTGATCAAGTTTATAGGAAAATGTACCAACATATATTAGATTGCTAATTCGCTATATAATATAAAATGTATATGATCAAACTGTAGTTTTAGCAGTAATAAAAATGAAGTTCTTCACGGGGATTAATGCAATGATTCGTTTCCAAATCTCAAGCTAAACCCATAGATTAACAGGGTTTGGACTGAAAAGTAACAAATCTAACTTGATGATCTAATGTTTTTGGGGTTTTCGGTTGACTGTAGCAAATCTGACAACAAGGTACTGACTAACTGAAGAGACAGACATAGACAAGAAGATTTAACTGAAGAAAATCAACATTAGCGGAGCAAATCTTTCTGTGACGAATTTATAGTTTAGACAGCAAGAGTTTTAGAGAAAGGAGATGAAATAGTTAAAATCTAGAGAAGGCAAGTAGTAAAACTAATAGACAAGGAGAGAGTTTCAGATCAAAGAGTAAAACATCACAGGCAGATCATGTCTCTACTGCACAACAAACTGACAGAAATTTAAAGAACCAGAGCAAAAACTTAAAAGGAAAACAGAGCACGGCACAACTTCAGCAATATTAAAGATTTCTCATGACTAGATTTAGTTACAGACAAGCTTAATCATACGAATTAAGCAGCAGATTACAGAAGTTCAGCAAGAATCAAAAGGGAACTTGAGAGTGAGAAGAATAGGGACAGAGATTACATAATTTCTTGTAGCAGCAGAGAATTTTGAGACAAGAAAGATATGATATATCTTAGCAACTCTAACATTTTGGTGAAGAATCATCCAAATCACCCAATAATAGCTCTGGATCTGGCCAGCTTCCTCTCTTATTCCCCTCTCTTCTCCAAGTTTCTGGATCCCAACTACTCCACCCCCCTTGCTTGTGCGTCCCGAAGGAAAGAGATACACCACCCTTTATGCTATTATCCTTTTCTCTCCCTCAGAGGCTATCACCATCACCTTTGAATTATGCAAATGACCCCTTACTTTTGCTAGCTTGACACTGAAGAAGATCCTTGCTTTATGCTCCTTTTTACTTGATCACCCTTTCTAGCATGTTCTTTCTCTCTTCTTTTTCTCTTCTTCACTTTTCTGCTTGGTACCTTTTCTTCAAGGTGTAGACGGAAGAAGATTTTGGTGCCTTTTCGCACCCTTTTCTGCAAAAAGACATGCAGTGTTGTAAAATGACAGGTTTGACCCTTTTTTACAGAATTAATTCAAATTTAAATTCAAATGATTCAAATTCAATCATGATCAGCACCAATTATGTTTGAAATTGATTTAAAAATATGTACTGATCAGTATATCGCAAAAGTTATACCGTTAGAAGTCTAATGTCCTTCTAATTTGCCTCATTCATAACGATGATAGTTTAGCTGCACATCTCATATGATACACGAGTGGTATGGACAGTCGACCGTGTTTGCCTTTCATCCACGAACAAATCAACCAACCCCCCCCCCCCACCCACGGACACCAAACACCATTTGGATATAGGCAGAGATTGGAATTTGGAGCCGAGTTTCGCGAATTCCGTTGTCAAGATGTACATATCAGCCTTGAACTCATTTCAATAACACCAAACACCATTTGGATGTAGACGAATATTGGAATTTGGGCACTCAATTCAATAACATTAGCCTTGAACTAAAAAAAAAATCTCCCTTCGAGTTGAACTACCATCGCTCGGCTTCCACCAACAGAGCGCGTCAAGTACTCCGGCGAGCTCCAATAAACTACGAAAAGCTCCAACAACTACTCCAAAGACACAATTGGTAACAGAGTCCGGGATCCCTCTCTCGTGCCTAACCGCGTCGGGCGGTTGATTTGACACGCAAAAAATCTGCAGTGGGCCCCACTCTTTCCATATCCTCTCTCTTTCCTTATCTCTTCCTCTCCCTTTCCTTAACCCCGTGTTCTTTCCTCCTCCTGACGCTTCCCCTTCCCTCACACTCCCGAGCGGCAGGTGCGACGAACAGAAGCCGGCAGCAACGGTGCAGGTGAGTCAAGTCCGAGCCGGAGATGGCGACGCCGCGGTGGCGAGAGCGAGGACAAGACCGGCCGCAGCGAAGGCAAGGAGGTGATGGAGGAAAGAGGTAAGCCCCAAAAATTTGACTTAGGGTTAGGCGGAGGGGGGCTGGCCGGCGCCGGAGAGAATATGAACACATTCCCGGGCTTAGAGGGATGGCCGGGGCGACGGCTGGAACAGGGTGAGGTGTTGCGGGAGCGCGCCGGCCGCGGATGGCGGGAGACCCCCGGTTGGCCGGTTGGGCTCAGCTCCTTCACATGGTCGGAATCGCCGGAGTCACCTGGTCGGAATTCAACCGTCCGGGGCGGACGACTCCAGATTGCCCCGTCCAATATAACCAGGTCGGAATTCCGTAGTTCGCGCAATCGAATGCTGGCCCAACGCCGGCGCCGGAATCTACTGCCATCGTGGACCTACGTTACCTCCGCAGCCGCAGCCCCACATGTCATCGAACCGTGAAACCACGTCCACGCGGAGCCCGCGGGTTTCCCGAAGTCCGGAAAGGGAAAGGCGGAAAAGCCAACCCCGTCACAACGCGAAGCGGCGCCTACTCGCTCCGCTTCCGCCCCCTTCTCCTCCCTTCTATTCGCTTCGCCTCCCCACCCGTCGCTCGCCTCCCGGGATCTTCTCCCTCCTTTCTGCCGCCGCCGCCACCTCCCCCGGCCGGCGCCCACGCGCCCACTCGGCTTCTCAATTCGAGGTCAGATTCAAACCCCAGCCCGGGTCCGAACCCCGCCGAATATTTCTAGGTTTTGGTACGGATCTAGGGTTTGCCGTGGCATTCCGGCGGCCGATTCGCTCGACTCGCTCCTGTATCTCCACGGTTTGAATTCCGTGCTTATGGCCGCCGGGCGCCAGGGAGGGCACAGGGATTACGAGGCGAGGGAGCGGGAGCTAGACGCAGAGGCTTCCAGGAGGAGCAAAGAGCAGAACCACCACAACCACCTCGGCGGCCGCCACCGAAGCGACGCGGACCGCCGCCGTGACAGCGGGCGCAGCAGGAGTGGTAGGGAATTCTCCAATGGATTTGGCCACCGCCGCACGCCGCCGCCCAAAAGTCGCCTCTCGGGAAGGCTGGGGGAACGCGAGCCTGGTGAGGTGCTGAGCGGTAGTGCGTCAGATGACTCCGGTGGGAGGACACACACGGTGGCGGAGAATGTCGTGTCCAGTTCTAGCAGGGAGGGAAAGGTGGCGCCGGGGGCAGCGGCCCCGTCGCCAAGCAAAAAGAGGAAATTCTCGCCCATAATTTGGGACAGGGATAGCCCAAAGCCTCCATTACATTCTGATATAGCTAGTGGCAAGAAAGTTGTGGAATCCTTGTCCGCTGATACAGCATCTGGGACGAAAGTGGTGGAATCCGTGTCTGCTGAACTTCCTCCACCTCCCCCATTGCCTCCACAGGGGCACAGCCCAGAGAGATTGGTTGTGGAGAAGTCACCAATGGATGTTGACCTTGCTGTTGATACTGAGGGCACTGAGCAGTTGCATGAGCCGGAGGAGAGTAAAGTGCTGGAGGAAGAGGAGTACCCAACAATGAGGAACATATCAACTTCTAGGTGGGCTGGTACTAATGACGAGGAGGAGGAGAGTACAGCACCCAGGAAGAAGAAAAACATATCACCTGCAGATTCTGCTGAGTTGAGGCCTGGTAAGAAGACTCCTAGTCCAGAACTTGGGGAGGTTGTGGTCAGTGATATCTCTGTTGGGAGGACCATGTCAAGGTCCTCTGATTCCGGGAGAATGGGCAACGATGAGAAGGAAGACTTGGAGGTAGATAAATATGACTATATGGATGTTGATAGGGAGGAGGCTAGCAATAGTGATTCAGCAAATCGTCTTTCTTCTGATTCAGAGAATGAAGCACGCAGGTCTGAAAGCCCTGAGCCAGTGAAGCTGGGACATCGATGTATTAATATGCTTCAAGGTTGCAGAAGTGTTGATGTTTTTGAGAGGCTCAACAAGATTAACGAGGGTACTTATGGTGTTGTGTACCGAGCAAGGGATAAAAAGACTGGCGAGGTTGTTGCACTGAAGAAGGTCAAGATGGAGAAGGAGAGAGAAGGTTTCCCATTGACCTCTCTTAGGGAAATCAACATCCTTTTATCTTTCCATCACCCTTCAATTGTTGACGTTAAGGAAGTAGTAGTCGGCAGTAGTCTAGATAGTATTTTTATGGTGATGGAGTACATGGAGCATGATCTTAAGGGTGTCATGGAGGCAAAGACAATGAAACAGCCCTATACCCAAAGTGAGGTGAAATGTTTAATGCTTCAGCTATTAGAGGGTGTAAAGTATCTCCATGACAATTGGGTACTTCATAGGTAATGATTGGCTTGCCTTTTATTCTTGATCTTCAGATATTATCCAATGTGTTCTGATGGTGACTACGTACTGATACACATGTCATTTTTCAGGGACCTCAAGACCTCAAATCTTTTGCTGAATAACCGGGGTGAGTTGAAAATATGTGATTTTGGACTTTCTCGTCAATACGGAAGCCCACTAAAACCTTATACTCAATTGGTTGTGACTTTGTGGTACAGGTATGCCTTCGGCCAACATC
Organism: Brachypodium distachyon; assembly: GCF_000005505.3. Taxonomy (NCBI): domain Eukaryota; kingdom Viridiplantae; phylum Streptophyta; class Magnoliopsida; order Poales; family Poaceae; genus Brachypodium; species Brachypodium distachyon. The sequence goes on from NC_016135.3 coordinate 17,561,104, forward strand.
AGATTCCACAGCAGTGCTTTGACTACCTTAAGTTTGCACTGTAAGTTATTTTATCGACCAGACTAACCTATTTTGCTCATTCTGGCTACAGGGCTCCAGAACTATTGCTAGGAACAAAGGAATACTCTACTGCTATTGATATGTGGTCCGTGGGCTGTATAATGGCAGAGCTTCTGGCCAAAGAACCATTGTTCAATGGGAAAACTGAGTTTGAACAGTTAGACAAGGTATTCCATTTATATTGTGAGGTCTGTTCACAGAGATTCCATAGCGCATATGCTTCTGTGCTGTAGATAGCTATAAATGTATATATTTTTATTCAATGACATCTCATGGTGATTGGTGAAGCTACTTTTATTGTAGATATTCAGAACACTTGGCACTCCTAATGAGAAGATTTGGCCTGGTTATGCGAAATTGCCTGGTGTAAAGGTCAATTTTGTCAAACAACCGTAAGTCTATGTTTATACCTGCTTTTCTTGTTTCTCTGCTGAGTGTATATTTGTATGATGGTATTCATATTTTGAATTTTTTTCTCAGGTACAACAGATTAAGGGATAAGTTCCCAGCTGCATCTTTTTCTGGGCGTCCAAACCTATCTGAAGCTGGTTTTGATCTGTTGAATAGACTCTTAACTTATGATCCTGAGAAGGTAAAATGGATAATCATCAATTTGATTAATGATTATCCAGTTCTTCCGTCATCGTTTATATTAAGGTCTAAGCAAACATGTCTTTCTTGTACAGCGTATAACAGCTGATGCTGCTTTGCAGCATCACTGGTTTACGGAAGTTCCTCTACCTAAGTCGAAGGACTTCATGCCAACGTTTCCTGCTCTCAACGAACTGGACAGGTAATTTTCCCAACCATAGTTCCACGTGTTGTTTTACTTAAATCTTTTTGGTTCATAGTCAATTTGTTTCTCATATTTTAAAATACACAGGCGTACCAGACGGTATTTGAAGAGTCCTGATCCTTTAGAGGAGCAACGGTTGAAAGAACTGCAAGCAAAAGGCAGCCGTGGCCTTTTTGGCTGAGCTTAAACCACTTGTTTGGATTTTGTTGGTACTAACTGTTATGCTTCAACATGAATCAATGAAGTCAGAATTCTTCTGAGGTGAGATGTGCCATGGACATGAAGTATCACATATTCTTGGTGTCTACAAGCAACTGACAGCGCTCTTTAGCAGGCTTTGTGCTTAAGTGGATGAGATTTCTCCTCATGGCCCATCATAGAATTTTTTCTGCAGGATTAGCAGTCCAACCAGATTGATCATGGAAGCAAATCTAATCTTCCTCTATCATAAGGTTTGGCGTGTTGGCTTTTATTGGGTACACATACACAAATTTCACCTTTGGAACTTCTGTATGTAAAATATTCAGATTGGTACGTTGTAAACAATGCTCAGTGTGTTGGATTTAAAATAAGATCCATCTTGTTTTCCTATGCTCGTAGCCCTTTTCTTTTGATCTTTGCATTTTGTTTGCAAGAGACGAAAGTGGCGATTGGGAAGGATGCCTCTTGCTTTTCACCAGGAAATCATGGACAGTAATACAACTTGAAAGGTAAATATATTCAAAAGTCATTTACCTCAAGTGATGTATTGCTGACTCAAAAAAAAAATCATGGATGCACATTCTGAAAATCCATTTACACGAGAAGGCCCTGTATTAAGATAATTGGTGGTCTTTAAATGCTGCCTGGAGTCTCGATCATGTACAGTGCTAAGAACCCTAAAATCTTAAAGTAAAGGAAGACAGTAATGGAAAAGATAGAGAAAAAGGACAAAATGAGACAGGAATGACGACCACACCCCGAGTCTAATCTCATTTCCTCCTTGTGGGTGTATGCAAATCCTTGTTGTTATCTAAGAGATATTGTGATATTCACCACTCAAGAGTTCTTTCATCTCTGCTGTTTCTTTCACCCATGTGTGTCATATAGGACATGAGCAGAAAAAGGTTATGATTCTTTAGTGTTTTCTTTTTACACAGCTTTCTAGTTCATTAAACGTGCCAATTTAATATGCACACTTGGTTGTCAAGCAAATTGCGAACTTGGAGCAAGCTCTTGAAGGTAGTTTGTTGCAATTGAGCACAACTGTCATGCTGAAGGAATTGATGACGAGAACAAAAATTGAGGGGTCTATGCTCATTAAATAATACAGCTGGGCTTGTTAGTTTCTTTAATCATCTTATTGACTTAAGCTCAGAGTGTGCTTTGTTCGGATTTTTTCTGTTTTTGTGTATCTCTAGCTGAAGATATGCTACATCACTATGTTCTTTGTGTTTGGTGATAACTACTGTACATGCTGCTTATGTGCTTAGAGAGTTAGTTGGACTTACTACGACTGTTCTATCTGTGACACGTCTGCAGCTTAAGCTGTGACTGCTTCAAGATAGGAAGCTTGATGACTCTCAGCCTGTTGTAACTAAGTGACTAAATGTTGTGGAAGGTCTTCAAGTGTGTTCACCTGTTACTTCAGTGAACCGTAGTGGTCACTGGTCAGTCTACTCTCCTTACCTTGTTTATTAATGTACCTCATTCGTCTAACTGATTTGCGAACCAGTCGTCTATTGTTTGTCTCAAGGATGTGGCAATTTTGCTTGAACTGACATTTGTTCAATTCACATATGGGAAACAAATACATTCATATTCTTAATTTTCTTCTTTACCATGTTTACAAATTAGTCTGTCTCCATGAACTTGGGGGCCATTAAGGGGGCAGTGAAACGGGTCAAAATTAGGCTGGAAGGCTAGGTTTCTCATGTTCTCTGTTCAACTATCTGATCGTAGTTTTGATTCTTTCGACGAGCAGCAGGCCAAATGACGTTTGATACTCTATAGGGGTGGGGTGGGGGTGTAGAACTGCTTACGCTTCTCGCAGTTCTTGTGTAGACATGGGTCACGCAATTTTTGTGTATACATGTACAGTTGTTGCCATTGCCTTGGCCGCTGTGGTTTCTACTTGCCATTTCCTGTCGAGTGATCTCGGTAGATTCTTTTTGACATGTGATATCGGAGTCTTGGATAGTGCTGCGTCTCAAAGCAGATGAGGTTTGCCTGGACTGGTATGGTAGCTCATCAGGTTCAGGGTCGCATGCTTTATCATTATATTGCCATATAACATCCATATAAACCTTTGCGTGATTGCAGGGGCGTCGGCCTGCCAAACTAAAAGATTACATACTACTGCCATATTTTTGTCATCCGTGCCCTAGAAGGGCAAAAAAGAAAGAAAGGAAAAAACAAACTAAAACTTATGGAATTGCACCATGGAGTCTGATCCATAAAAAGTGTTGCACATTTTATAATAAGTTAGTACAAATTTTGTACTAAGTGGGAGACACTTTTTAGGACCAGAGGGAGCACAATTTTGATGGATACTCCTTTCATTTCACAAGGTTGGTGTATTTTGTTTCGTTAAGACAAGATTTTGACAAATGATAACTCTATTAATGTGTTTTTTCACAAATGAAATTTATATCAATATATTTATCTTTAAAAGTTCTTACTAATAATCTTGTTTTTATTTCATATAAGGGACATTCATAGAGTAATTTTTAGTCAAAGGTTTGTCCTAACAGAACAAAATACGCACCGTTTGTGAAAACGAGGGAGCAAGACGGAGTACTAATCTTCGTCCCTTGAGCTGTCTGATATCGCTGGTTCGATCAGAATTTTCATCCCATGTTTTCGATAGCCTATTTGGAATATATTGATATGTTCTTGTCAACCCTTTAACCGATTGCTCTCGATAACTCAACTCTATCTTATTCCCCCTTTCGCTTCTAGCCCAATTCTTGCAGCCATGTCATGTGGAGACTTCATTATTTGATGGTCGATATTGATCAGCAGTTCAGAGTCAGTCTACTCTACCAAGGGATGAAGGGAGAGCAGCAGATTACACAAAACAGGAGAGGCAGTAGTTCAGTTTGCTGTTCGCACGTGGTTTGGCCTTGAGACAAACAGTACCCTGCAGGTCACTAGTCGATGCAATTACATGTAAATACATTTCAATTTATTCTGTAGCATCAATATTCATACAAATTTTCTTGTCAAGTTCGAAAAATCAGTGGAAAACGACGGGATAACGATCTAGTACTACTCAGGATCCTTCGTGTCAGGCGGTGCACGTTTCCCTGAACCACTGTTCTTTGCAGACCGAACTCACCGCTGCCGAGACCAGACATGTAAAACGCGGTGGTCACTTTTCGTACGCGTGTTAACATGTCCCGTCAGGAAGAGAGAGGACGGCAGTAAACGAGGCCAGTTTAGCGTGGCTGGCGAGTGGCCCCGGACTATGAATGCCCTACCGAAAGCGAGAAGGGTGCACCGTGCCACCGTGCATCGATGACCGGTTTGAGCTTTGGCTCTTTTACCTCGTCCCTGGGACGATTCTTGTCGTTGTCCTTTTTCAGTTTTGTAGCCTGCCTCGGGTCTTGGGATTATCGTGAGTCCCATCGCTCATCCGATGTTCATAGTTATCCTCATCCGTGGACGCAGAATTACAGCCTATCGGCCGACTACTTTACATTCAAACCTGTTCTCCGGGAACCGCGTTCAGTCGTCGTCGTCGTCGAATTAGCGGTGCAGAAGGATCGAGTTTGAACTCTCAACCAGTAGAGCGCTGCTTGGCAGTTTAGTTGCTGGAGTATCGAATTAACTCGTGGATTCGATTGTGTTAGCGTTCGGACAGTAGCACTTTCTGTTATTTTGAAAATAAATAAATTCTATGAAGTAGTATCTTTTTTCTATTGCGTGGTCTAAAAATATGTCGTAGAAATTGCGCATGGTGAATCATAATTCAATTTGTAACGGATCATTTGCTTCGTCTTACTTGGACATTTTTGATAAATTTGCCCTACCATTTTTACTTCTAACTCTTATCTTTTTTTTTTCAAGCATAAAAACACACGTGAAATTACACAAATACCCGATCGCTTGCATATGCGCATGTGTGCATGGACTCGCACGTAACATTGAAGTATGCATGGTCTCCTGCGCACGTGACATTGATGTAAATGAAGGCATCTAACGTTAGATTTTCTAATATTCTTTCTACTAAATGTTCACAATCTAGTCATTTCTTCTAATCTAATGAATTTTTGATAAAGTTTCGAGATTTATCTACCTCATTAGCAATCCCGCTCTCGCAAATGTGATTTGGTTTCCAAAAGTCGAGATCAGACGAGATTCACAAAAACATCGTGCTGATTTCAGAAACTGAAAAGTTAGGGTTTATTTTAAACTCCACTAGAAGTTTAATTACTGCTATCTTTTCTCTCTTCATCTGGACTGTTCCTCACCACGAGATACTCCGACGTCATAAGCTCCAAAGATTTGTGGTGGCTTGGGATTGAGGTTTCAATAGGCCATGTTTCCTTGGATGTACCGATGTTGGATGCATGGGTGAGGGAAAGGGTGGATGCTAGGATGATGAGAATGAATAATGGAAGGATGCTAACGAGAGTGCAAGGTGAATCATAGCAATTTGAGAAGCTTGGAGCTGATCGTAGTATTGGTTATTTGGATTCTCAGCCTCTGCGCTTGGCAATGGAGAGTTAAGCATGCTAGTGAAATTTGGTGGACGACTGGGTTCCATTTTTGAATCTTTAAATGTATAAGAAGTGTGTGTGTTCTTCTCTATTTATAGCTGAACATGTAATGGCTAGTGCGAAGTGAAATGGCCAAACGGCCAACTGCCTGGCAGTTTAGGACATCGACGATTGTGAACTAAATACTCCGGGTCTAAGAGCAAGTCCAGCAGTCCCTCCAACCCATCCTATCCCATCTGCGAGAGTTTTGGTGAAAAAAAACTCAGGTCTAGCAGAGCCCTATCCCACTCCCCAAACTTAGGTGCCCTCCAAATTCTTCATGAGAGCCTCCAACTTGAGGAGCCTGATGGGAACTTCTCGTCCCAAATATTGCATTGAAATCTCTCACTTCTCTCAAAAAGTTGAAAGAGCTGAATAAAATATAGATGAATAAATTATATGGGTGTGTTTAAGAGTTTGTTGGAGAGAAAACAAATTTAAAAAGAAAATCTTTTATAAGGACTTCTCATAGAAGAATTTGGAGCTCAAATTTAGAGGCTCTCCTGCGCTTGCTCTAAGGTTCTCCAAGCATCGATCTACTTAGTTAAGGGTTGGAACTAAGTAATTTTCTTACGAAGTAACCTATATATGCTACTGTCAGCCACAACGGGTAAGGTAGAAATACTCTCTCCAAGGACAGAACCCACCGACCGAAATATTACCGTTGAAACCGTTCCATCCGGGTAAAGGGCCACTGGGCAAGTGATAACACAAAAATTCAAAACAAACAAATTTCCACGGTAAAAGAAACGGTTCGGACTTCGGAACTTCCTAAATCGTCGTGTACAACGCAAGGGGGTCTTCTCCCCCACCGTCTCCTCCTCAAATCCTCTCGTCCTTGCCCTGGAAGCCTCTCTCCTTCTCCTTCCTTCTCTGCCCCCCTCCCGTACGATTCCACCTAGAGCAGCCAGAGCCACCGGGCGCCGCTCGCACGGGGATTGCCCGACTCCCCTTCCGCAGCCGTGAGGGTGTCGAGGCCGCGGCGAACAGCTTTTGCATTGGCGCGGTGTGCTCGCACTCGGCGCCCGGGATGTTCTACTCCAAGGCGTTGCTGTCCAAGAAGGGCGCGCTGGGGACGGTGTGGGTGGCGGCCGTCTGCGACGTGGCGGCGCTCACCAGGGACCAGGTCATCCGCACCGACGTCGCCGCCTCCGTTGGTAAGCGACACGACGCCACCACCTCCCACTTATTCGCCTCCAATGCGAGAAAATCTCTCTCTGCCTCTCTTCTTGTGTGGGGATTTTTTTGGTTGGGTCATGGGTCAAGGCGTAAGCGAGGAGGGAATCTGTCTAATTTGTGTGGGCTAGTGGGGGAAAAAGGTCTTCCTTTTATGGGGTTTTGAGGGTTTTTTGGTTTTGGTTTGGAGGAAGGGGGGCCTCCTAATCTGCTCCCCTCCCGCCTCCGGCACTGCTCCCATGTGCGCTGCCGGTTGAAGTCGGGGCTGCTCGACGCCACGCCGAGGCCGGTGGCTGCTGGAGCGTCTGGGCCTCGGGCCGCCGCTGGTGGTGCTGGTCCATGGCGCCGTGGAGATCCCTCAGTGCTGCCGCGATGGGAGCAAGGTGACGGTTGTGCCACACCTTCGAGATTAGTAGAAGTTATGATTAAATTCGTTAGCTGTAATGAAGAAATCAATCAATGTTTGGTTGCATGGATGAAGTAATAGTATACTGAGAGAGATCTGTGTAGGTCGATTTTTTTTTCGTGTGCGTCTGCACTCTGCAGTAGCCGTGGCTTGAATTTTCAGGCCTTCGGCATGATCAGGATATGAGAGAGATTCTGTGCTATTGATAAATCTGTGTATGTATGCTATTGAAATATGTGTAAATGGTAGAATTGCTTGTAGTGTTTGATGAAATGCATGCCATGTTGAGATCACCTGAAATGCTATTGAAATCATGATATGAGGAGGTAATCCCATCATTTTATCACATCATAAAGGTCACCACATCACTATATCCATCCTTTCCTAGCCTATCAACCGTACAAAAACTGGGCTCGTCGTGTCCATCTCTCTAAGTTAGGGAACCAAACATGGAAAATGGACATCACTATCCAAGTCATCCATGGCTATTCCTATCCATCTTTGCTTGCCTTCACGCACCCTTACAGCAAGCAGGCAACATATCCAGCACCTACAGCGCAGCAGAGTGAGCAGAGCATCCGAGCTAGCACAACAGAGCAGCTCGGCACCACCACGGTCGACTGCAGCGCCTGGCCATCTCGCCGACGTCAGCCTCGACCACCCCCTCCTCGGCGACAGGATGCAGGGCCAGGCCTAGCCCACTCGTTCCTCGGCGACCACCCGCTGGGCGGCGCCTCCCTCACCCACTCCTTGGTGGCGCGCTTCCACGCAGATCTACCAGTACTCCGGCCCTACGCACCCCTCCGTTCCTGCCCGCACGCGGTGGTGATCTCGACGGGAGACAAGGCTTCGTCCTCTCTCTCTCTCTCTCAGATAATCAAGATGAAATGGTATTTTGTCTAAGTGGCAATCAAAGATGTGCTGTTTTGTCAAAGACAAGAAAATGTATGCTTTTGGGGCATTGTACTAGGAAATGTTTCACCTTCTGAAAGATCAGTAATTTTTTGAATGATAGGATGCGTGTAAGATGATTGAACCTGATCGTGTGGGGGTTTTGGCGAATGCAGGGTCTTGAGAGTTTAGATTTTCTTTGGCCAATGAAGGGTCTTGTTGGATGGTTTGGGGTTTTTGGCCGGTGAGGGTTCTACTTCTTGTTCTTTTAGCGTATCCGCGTAAACCCTAGCTGAGCTTGAATTTGCTACAAAATTCTGGATTATTATTCTAATTGTAATTTTAATTGATAGAGAGTTGTGGCTTTCTATTTGTGGACGTTATGTATTTGTCATGATAGTATTGCAACATACTAATGCTCTCACACATTTCCCTTTTATTTGCAGATAAGATTTTGTCTGATGTTGAAACCCCATACAGAATACTGGGGCTGCTTCTGCTCGGTGTTGTTAGGATTTACTCCAAGAAGGTAGAATACCTCTGCCGTGAGTGCGAGCAAGTGAAACTTCTTCAAGCAAGTGCATTAACCGAAACAACAGAGAATAAAGTTGGAAGACGAGTGAAGAAAGGTGTTTCTGCAAGATTAGTGGTAGACCAAAACCAACAAGATATTCCTAAAGTAAAAAGGCCTCCTCGTTCTGTGAGAACTTCAAGGGCAGAAAATGGAGTTACTTCACATGATGCACCAGTTGATCTTCCAGCAATCTTCATAATACCCAAAAGATTTGAGCTTGACTCTTTTGATTTGCAGATTTCTGAAAATAGGTAATACCCAACAGATTCATGGCCCTAAACTAAGTTTCATTAACTTGTTGTTTGAATTGTGGTTTCTTAGTCATTGCTTCTAATTCCTATGTAGAGAGGATGACAATGATGATCATCACCAATTGCCACGTCAAGGTAGCAAATGTTGCAATTGATGTCATTATCATAGAAAATAAATTGTTTTATTTATTGCCTTCATTCTTTTGTGTAGATACTTTAATGGAAGATGAACAACACCGTATGTCCTATTTGAATGAGGTACACAGCTCTCTTCCCTACCATCCACCCAATCAATCATCTAATGCATGCGCATCCAGTTAAATGCTCCTTATAATCTCCGAACGAAGAAACTAGGGAGCTAACCAAAGGTATGTTATGTAATGTCAGTAGGCGACACTTGGCACCTACCGCAGTCCTGAACTTCGCCAGAAAGTTGGTGTTACTGAGGCAGCCACATAGTGTATGTAATTCATAAGCGTGATAGGTGTCAAGTCAGATTAAGTTACAGCTGAGCATATTGTATATCACAAAATTTATCTTCCATGATGATTTGATGAGCTAATCTTGCATGCACAGAGTTCCTATTATACGCTAAATAGGGAAGTAAAAAAGATATTAATGATTTAACATCTTGCCACAAACCAAGTTTCGATCCTGCTACCTTTCCAGGCTGAAATAATGAAATGATCCTGTGGCTAGTTTCATATTTTTCTAATTAAGATGTCAGTCTCCAGTTTATCTGTGTCATTTGTAGATATCCACACACTGACACACAAGTGCACCTTAGATACGTCCATAGTCCTATTCCTTAGTTTTCGAAATACCGACTAAATCTTGTTTTAATACCTTTTTTTTTTTTGAGAAACTGAAGCTTAAAATCTATTAATTGGACAGTCTTATCAGAGGATGGCATGCTCATTTGCTGATCTGGACTCTGCTTCCTTTATGCCAGCACACATGTAAGTAGGTTTCATTCCTGATGATGTTTTAAAAGAATACTTCATGTGGCTTCTAAACTGAAATCTTCATACAGAACTCTCGGAACTGCAACGATCAGTGTCATTGATGAAGTGAGCAATCTTCTATACTCGCCTAACAGAGAGGATGAACTTGAAAATGACAACCAGAATGCTGAACCTGCTTGCAATACGCCTGTGAAGGAGTAAGTATATGCAGTTCACCTCATCTCACAGCATGTAAGCATAATCTTTCTGTTGCTGATTGCTAATATGAACTTATGAAACAGTGTTCTTCCACCTGAGGTGATGAATATGATTGCTGAAGTAAATAATCTTTCAGAGAAAAGCAAAAGTGTGAAGAAACCTACAAGAGAACTGAATACTGACGAGAATGTCAATTCTGCATCTTTTGTCTCTTCGCCAGAGTGAGTATTGCTCCTTTTTTTTTCACGACGAACTTACTTTATTTCAAGTGTATTGTGAAATGCAGTTCATAGATTTTAAGCGTATTAGTTATGCTTTGACACAGAAGTCAAGAAATACAGAGATCTGCAAACGTTGTGGAGAATGCGACTTGTCCAGATCTTGATGCTAATAGTCCCCTAATTGAAGAATCGGAACATGGGTTACTGCTAGAAAAAGCGAACACAACACTGTCTGTAGAAATTCCATGCCATGACTTTGAGGAACAAGAATCACTCGCACCTCCAACCCTCCGATGTAATACACGTACTCGGTCAATCAATGAGCTGTCACCTTCCACTCCAGAGCCCATGACAGAGAAGACTACAGGTTACTTTTTGTGTTAAGCAATTCCTATTATGCTTATCATCATTGGCATGCTCATCTTTGTGCCTAACGCAATTTCATTCACTTCAATTCAGGGTTACCAGAAAAATTTATAGTTACAACACCAGCTAAAAATGAGAAGCGCCAGGTTACCAGAAAAAGAAGAAGGGGATTATACAAAAAGGACAATATCGATACCCCAACAAATAGAAAGCACAAGCGGCAGGTTAAGAAAGGTGCAGAGGTGTTGTATGATGAGGATATTGTCCTTCCAAATGAGTAAGTACAGTAACTAGCAGCTTGTACAAGCTTCTTCCTCTTCCATCTGTTGCATTACCAATTACCAATTCCTTTTTGCTTGTACGCATCCTATCAGCCAGTTTGAACTTCTCTGTCAGCTTAAGCAGTTTTTATTGTATGGTGAAGGTACTGTGCTACTGCTACCTAAGGAGTAGATAGCTAGATCGTACAAGATCTTCTATGTGTTGCATTAGAAATTCATGTTTATAGCAGCCAGTTTGTACTTTCTTTATTAGCAAGCCAAGGTTGTTTTAGGAGATTTGGTTGTACCAGTCTGGTCAGTTTAAGGCATGCTCCATATTTGTTTCCTTCTGATATCATCTTCTTTACTTCCTTTTGTATGAGAACTGGGAGGGCCTGGGCGTGTCGACATGCTTTTTTAAGGTTTCTTGTAGTATATAAGGTGGAAACTTTTATTTCTCTATAATATTACAACTGTTTGATTCTTCCCTCCCCCTACCACAGTATGATGAGACAAGCAATAGAGGATGCAAGTGATCTAGTGTGCAAAAGAAGGAAGGCACCTCACACTTATCTTGATGCTTGGAAGGTGGCAAAAATTAGTTCTCTGCCAGACACTTTGATGGATCCGTTGTTTCCATGTAAGTCATCATTCATCTTTACTCCTATAATAAAGTACTAGTAATCATGCACACGCAACACATGTGTAATTCAATCACATAATCAAAATGCAGAAATTTCGTAATATCTGGTGATACAACTTGAACCGTATTCCGTGCCATGAAAAATAATAGTAGACATATGTCTTTGGAAGATCGGGCACCCGTCTCTTCATAAAAAACACATAATTAATTTTTCTAGTGATGGTAGTGTGAATGCCAATGTATCAACTGCTGAGGATGATGCACAAAAGTCCCAAAAGGACAGTCCAAAGATGCCACTAATAAGTTAGGTATAAACCAGTTGGCTGCAAGATTGGTCACCTTCGAATCAAAAGCAATTGTGATGATGTTGACCAACTTTTGTGAAAATTTGATCATTTCCGTCATTGAATTCCCTAAATGATAAATTTTAAAACACAATCATGATAATATATCACTACGCAGATTTGAATTAGAACTGACAGAAGAGACGTTCTACATTAATGCCATAGCACTCCACTAACTTAGTTACTCATATAATTAGAAGGTAAATACCGTAGGAACTATATCAATACATGCTGGCAATAAAAAATGGACTGTGTACATGGTCAACCTAGTTTAGAATAAAGAGGCACAATTTTTCTGATACTACCGAAAAAAAACTAAAGTCAAATTTTGAATGTACTGGTCCTACTTTTATTTGTAGGCACGATATGAGCTGAAAGTATGGGCCCACAACAAAAATATTGTAGTGAATTTAACTTTATTTTTCTATTTCCAATCTTTTCAAGTGCATGTATTTGTGGACTCCATGATCTACTATAAGAGTACCAAGTAGCTTTGACTTTTGACAACCAGGAAACAATTCTGTTTCAGTTTTATTTGTGCTATAACTGTAACATAGGCGAGCATACAACATGGATGCGTAGCAAGATTCCTAGTAGGCTCACTTTTTGGTTAAATGAAATCTGAGCACATCAATATGTTCCATAGAAGTGACATGCATGGACTATATGCCAAAGAAGGCGAATGCAAAAAAAAAAAAAACTCTCGTATGTAAATTATGTGACCTAGAGGAAGCCTATTAAATGAATGCAGGTTGCAGTTTTGGCAATGTGTATGTCATCCCCTGTATGGGTTTCCTTCATTTTCCAGAACCTCAAAACTTGACAAAATTATTATGGTTTCAGCTGTGTAACTGACTTGGGGGCTAAGGGTCAACCGGTCAAGCTGAACGGTCTTGGTTCAAAGATTTTGGGGCAGCTGTTCCTTGGAAACTATTGGGTCATCTTGTACATCAGATTTCTTCTTTTCCTTCTTCTCTCCTTCAGCAGGCTCCTATTTGCCCTCCTTGGACTTCTTTGTCTTCTTGCCATTTGCATCTGTTTCAGCAGATGCCTCACTGTCCTTGGACTACTGGACGTCCTTTTCCAATCCTCTTGGTCACCGTACTCTTGAATTTTTGTTTCCCCTGCAGGCTATGTTGATGCTGTAGTCTCTGCCTCATAATGTTTCCTCTTCGTTGAAGCCGTCTCAGGCTTCTCTGCTGGTTCTTCGGCAGATTGTGCAAGAACAAGATCGGCCAAAGGATGTACGTCCGAAAAATGCAAAACATTAAGATGAATTCCACAAGTGATAATTATTAGCGTCTAAGTTTATTGGAAACAAAATATGTGGGTATTATTTATGTTGCCCAACCAAAACATTCAGTACCCTTACACAGCTCAACTGTTCTGACAATATTCTTCTTGAAATACTTGCCAAGACAACATAACACATTTACATTATTGGTCATTGGTACCCATCATTAGGAAGCCTCCACAGAATATTCTTGATGCAGAAAAAATGATACAGGAGTAATTAAAGCACCAGCCGGTCTTTTTCATACACTTCCTTCTTGGGCTTTCCATTTGTGGAACCTGTAGATTCCCCAATTTCTTTACCCTCAAGAACTCAATCCGTGTTTGCAGCTTCTCAAATGTTTTTCATGTCAGCTAACCCCTCACACGATATAATGAAAAGAAATGGTCTTTCAACACTATGAATATACTGAAATGTTTTTCATGTGAATGGAGGCAACATTAATCATGGCTTTATGCCATTGCCTTTTAGACATGTAAAATGACTATCAAACAGGTACATTCTCCCACTCGCCGCCCTCTAGGATCCAGTGCATGCTCGGTCTCATGTGGCAGACCGACAATGCCCTATCTTGAAATGAGTCCGCCACCACCGACAGGTGGCGGAGGGGTGCGAGATGGTGGGCTAGGCGACAGAGGACGTCGTCGGTGGGGAGGAGGAGGTCGACGAACACCTTGCAGGGCTCGGGGTCGGGGAAGCCGAAGCTGGCACGTGGCGGGGTGGCGAGACGGTGCAGTGAGGCAACACAGTGGGGCTGGGAGGCGCCAGTGCCCGCTACGCACCCGTCCGGGGAAGCAGCGGCGTGTCATTCTTTTCGCGTTCTGTTTTTTTAGACGATTTGGGATGACCGGATGAGGTGTTGCTGACGCAGGGCGCAGAATTTTTCCTCTGTTCACAGAGTGGGGTCTGCCCGTGCAAATCAAATATCTAAACGTAGTTTTGACTAAGGCTTAGATATAATCTTGACGGTTGGATTTAAGTGATCTGATCCGGTGGTGATAATTCGGCTGTGTACGGTTAGTGGGTGTACTTAAGAAACAAAGTTCACTCTTTTAGTAGTAGTAGTAGAGATAAAAGACTTTGCATCACTTGTTAATTTGACACATCAAGATAAGAATAAATGTAAACAGTAGATAAACATAATTATTTTGTTCCATACTGACGTACTGGTATTGTGCGTATAGTATATGACTGGAGCAATTATTGATGGAGACCTTAATCGTCAGCTGAACTGACCATTTTATTTTCACAGGTTCAATTGGAGTGCACTTTAGTTACTCTACCACAGCAGGAGCACCTGAAAGTTCATGTGTGGAATCAGTAAAAGAAAAAAACTGTCTTTCAAATGAACCTGCCGAATCCAACAATTCCCGCAAGGATGCTCAAAATGCAGAAAAGGAAGTTGTCCCAGATGAACCAAGAAACAGAAAATTAGATGAACTGAATAGTATCAAGACTCCTGTTGGCTGTTACACTCAAAGTGAGCAAATTCAAGAAGATGTTTGCAAACGTTATGATTATTCTGCCAATGAAAAGAGCACACAAGTTGAAGGAGACGAATATAGTTCAACAGGCCTGCTAGAAAAGAGATTATATGAATCAAATATTCATAGTCCATTGTTCAATGGGCCATTGACTGCTGATATAGATTACATAGATGAGGTAAAGAAAATGTCTTCATCAAATTCGCTGGAAAATATTGTATACGATTTTTAAAAAGATTCATTTGAAAATGAATGATATCTGCTTGCAGGATATTCCTATGGGTGAAGAGCATACCAGAGATGAAGGTAATGCTTTGTGACTTGATACTACATTTTGCATCTGCTGTATAGTAGATGTTTGTACTTCGTCATCCTCTTACACCAGCTGTTATTTACTTATTTTACAGGTTTGCTGCTTTCAACAAGAACTAGGTGAGAATAGTGATCTTGTTGCTTTTGTTTCATTCTTCCTGCTGTTATCTGTCTGTAACACTCTCTAAATTTGCCAATTCAGGACAGTAGCAAGGTGCCTCCATCAGGTATTCTTGGACAAGAAGTGCCAGCAGCAAGGGAATAGCCCTGTCACTCTCAGCCAGGCCCTCGAAGGAAGAAAGAGGAAGACCACAGCAAGATTCTTCTATGAAACTTTGGTAAGCTTGAACTCAATAAAGGGTATGCATTGCTGTACTACTGCTAAAAATAGTTCCTCAAGGTCTTCACATATTTTGCTGGGAAGTGGGAAATTGCCGATCTTGATCATCTTATCTTATGCATATCCATCACATTTCACTCTTAAGAAATATCTTATTATCCTTTTCTGCTATCAAGTTAATGTGGTGCGCTCTTTTAGTGCAATGATTTGGTGCGAAGAGCTTTGAGAATTTGCAAATATCGCACTTGTTCTGTTCTTACAAAAAGTTATTTTCATCTCACAAATTTCTAGCTTTATTACTGGTTTGTGAGGTTCTAATATTTGACCATGGTACTGTGAGATTCTAAATATCATCCTCATCCTATGTTTTTGCCAAGACACAATAAAGTACTTTTATCGCTAACAAAAGAGATACATGACCCAAAAAAGATGATAAAAATTAATAACAAACTTCCTCTCTTCTGCAGAACCTGAAGAGCCGTGGGTTGATAGAGGTCAACCAAGACAGCCCTTACGAGAGCATCGTGATCTCTGCGACTCCACAGCTCGAACTGTTGTTCCAGAATCCAGAGTAGCGGGAGGGGGTCTCACAGCAGGGTTTAACTTAACAGTAATTCCATTTCTTGAGAGTTGTTTTAGGAATTTTTCTTTTTCAGCTTGCTATATCCTGTAGCATTGTCAGGAGGAAGAGGATGTAATGGTGGTAGGCCCGATGTGTATATGAGATGCGTGTTGGCGCGTCACGCATAGTTAGGACAGAGAACAGGCCCAGGGGATCTTGCTCGGTTTAAGTTAACAGGTTTAGGTTGCAGTTTTCTTTCTGGCTGCTGGATGTACGTTGATGGCATCATGTGCCAACCCCATGTGTAATCGACATGCATTTTTATTGACGTGGAGCGGGTAAAATCTCGGATTGATTCTAAATTTCTGAACTGTGCGGCGAGCAAGTGCTTATATTTTCTGGAACGAAGGATGCTTTGTATCAGCTGCTTGCTGGAGCTGACTGCTGCGAGGTGCGCTGCACGGTACTTTGTGGACGGTCGCGTTAGATGAGAGCTCGTCGCCGGGAAGAAATGGTGTCTGGTTGCCCTTTTCCAATGTTTCGAGTGATTTTGAAAGTAACCATAAAAAGGTTCCAAAACACAGCTCGAGCCTCGAGTACTACTTTTAAGTGATGCGGGGTCAGTTTCATTTGGATTTACCTGTTATCCAGTGCCGAATTAACTACATAACAACCCTTGAACTACAAAACGGATGTTTAATCATCTCATTAAACTTTGCAAATCACCTTTCGGACCAGTTTTAGCTGGTTTTGCCTGCATGGCGAATTGGAGGTGCCATGCTGGACCTTTCTATTTCTTCTTAATGAATTGATCGAGTCCTTCGGACTCCGCTTCGAAAAAAAAGTGTGTTTTTAGTTTTAAATTTGGCAAATTTATGAATTAAACATTCACAGAATAGAGTACTTTTAACATAATTTTTTTTAAGAAATGGAAATGATTACACGGAGATAATTGAACATTGGCCCTTTAACAAGAATCTGGCACATGATTTTTAAAAGAAAATTGAACATTCAACAAATGGACATGATTAACAAGAGATAATTCCAGCAAATGAACCATTTAATAAGAACCTTGCAATCTCCTAGAATTTTTAACAAAACATACACAAAATCTGACCGTATAACTATAACAAAACATGATAATTAAAAGGAGTAATTTTAACATCTGACCATAGAACTTCAGGTGCTGTCAAGCTTACACATCACACACATATCTAAAAGAGTATGAACCTGATCGTGCTTACAAGTTAACCAACATAGTTTTGAAGTGCACTTATCATCCACAAAATGGACCATTTCATACACATTTTGGTGAGGGGATGAAAGGGGAATGAGAAAGGAAGGGGCAGGGAAAGTTCAGAGTTTCCCGCGGTACCCAACTGATCCCTGTCTAGAAAGTTCTAGCGTGACATTTAAAAAATTGTAGCCGAACACTAGTTTTTAGAAACGTCTGTCAGCAACAGTGTTTGAGGTGCCTCTCAGATCTCCAGCCGCTGCACGCCAATGGCCCAACCCCATGATCCCTGAAACTCCTCAACAGTGGCTCAGCACAAGCGGCACAACAGTGTTTGAGATTTTGGCAAAGATTGCATTTGTTCCGTTCTTACTAAAAGTTATTTGTATTGCAAATTTCCAGTATTATTACTGGATTATGAGGATCTAACTTTTTGTGACAAGGCTATTGTGAGATTCTAAATATCTTAATACTATGTTCTTACAGATACACGGTAAAGTACTTTTATTCTAACAAAGGGGATACATGGCCCGCAAAAAGATGATATTTTCGTTTAACAAACTTCCTCTTCTGCAGATCCTGAAGAGCCGTGGGTTGATAGGGGTCAATCAAGAGAGCCCTTACGAGAGCATGGTGATTTCCACGATTCCACAGCTCGAAGTGGTGTTCCAGAATCCTGAGTAGCGGAAGGGGATCTCACGACAGGGTTTAACTTAACAAAAACTCCATTTCTTGAGTTGTTTTAGGAGCTTTTCAGTTTCAGCTTGCTGTATCCTGTGTGTGTTGTTGGCGCGGCACACATGGTTTGGACATAGAACAGCTTAGGGGATCTTGCTCGGTTCAAGTTATGACAGGTTTAGGTTGCAGTTTCTCTCTGGCTGCTGGATGTTGATGGCATGCTCGATTTGTAATTGACATGTCTCTTTTGTCTTAACACTTTGACAGAAGTGGTTAAAAACTCAGCTTGGTTCTGATCTGTGAGGCGAGCAAGTTGTCTGTTCCTGAAATTTTTGGAATGAAGGCTTGTACAGCTGCTTGGCGCGAGGTGGACTGTTAACGTCTGCTAGAGAATTGTAGAATGCCAGAATTCCCAATTTGTGGATGGAAGCTTTAGATGGGAGCTCTTGGGGGAAGAACTGGTGTCCGGTTGCCTTCCTAAAATGTCTTGAGAATTTCTAGAAATATATATGTATGGAACATGCACCTGTGAAACTAAAATGTTCTCGAATCCAAATTTTGCGGCATGTCTTGATCTTTTTCAGGACCCGTATAGTGGGTTTCGGTTCCTCTCCGCATGGCGAGCCGTCTGCAGCCACGCCCGTGTTGGCGTGCTCTGCTCCCCTCCACCTCCAGGCTCCAGCGTTCTACATCGGTTGAGGGGTAAACCGCGGACACGGCAACGAACGGGATACCTCCGGATACTCCAAAATAGTACGTGTCCCGGACGTATCGATCCACCCACCAAAGGTTAAATGCCCTAGCCCCTAATCCAGTCTTGCTCCCGTGCGCCGCCTACACAGCTGCTGCTGCGCCGCGGCCGCCGAGAGAAGATCCAGCCGCCGGCCCACCGCTCCTCCGTTCGCCGTCCTCCGCCGAGTAGCTATCTCCGCCGTCCGCCGAGGCGCCGAGCAGGTCAGTTTCCCCTCCCTCCGGCTTCCCATCTCCATTTCTCCGGTTCTCCATGTTCCTTCCATTCTCCCATCTCCACTTGCTCTGTTCGTTGCCCGAATTTGGGACTGGCAGAAATAGTACGGCAGTCTACGGCTTAGTAAGTTAAGTACTCCAGCTTACTTCCTCTACTTCTACTGCAGGTCAACAATGATTACCAATGGAAGCACCGGTAGTACGGGTGGTTCTGGAGCTGGAAGCTCCAACTCGAATGCGAGCAGTGGTGCCGGAGTATCAAATGCAGTCCAGATGTTGAATGCTGCTCGTGTGATTCCTCCCAATGACGACCAGAAGTCGCCGCTATGGAGGTATGTAGAGAAAATCGAGAAGACTAGAGGAGGGAAAGGAGGGAATGCGAAGTTCATCTGTAGGCTTTGTGACCGTGAGATGAGTGGGAGCTACTCGAGAGTGAAAGCACATCTGTTGAAGTGGTCAAACAATGGTGTGAGGACGTGTCCGAAGGTGACCGTTGATGTTTTAGTTCAGCTCAAAGGTGAACAATAAAGGGCCGATGCAATGACTGCTAGCAACATGCCTTGCAACGTTCCGCTGCTAACTGATGGCAACATCATTGGGAGGAAGAGAATGGCATCATCAACTATTGAAGCACTCTTCGATGCCAAAACTCGCAGCAAGCTGGATGCTTTGATTGCAAGGATGTTCTATAGTGCAGGTGAGAAATTTATCATCCTTCAACATGTTTCATTTACCATTCTTGTTAGGAATGCTTTAATAAGTTTCCAAGTTTCCATTGTATTTGTTGTAGGGCTGCCTTTCAGTCTTGCAAGAAACCCTTGGTTTAGGCAGGCTTTCATATTTGCTGCCAACAACAAGTTTAGTGGCTATGTCCCTCCAAGCTATAGCAAGATCAGAACCGGTCTTCTTGTGCAAGAGAAGACATGTGTTGAACGAATGCTGCGTCCGATCAAGACAATATGGAGCCTCAAAGGTGTGAGTATCGTGTCAGATGGGTGGTCCGATCCTCAAAGACGGCCTCTCTTGAATTTTATGGCTGTAACAGAAGATGGACCTATGTTTTTAAGAGCAGTCAACATCGAGGGAGAACTAAATAGCAAGGAATACATCTTTGAGAAGATGTTAGAAACCATTGATTTTGTTGGAGCTGCAAATGTTGTCCAAGTGGTCACTGATAATGCAGCCAACTGCAGAGCTGCGGGGCTGCTGGTGGAGCAGAAGTACCCTCGTATTTTCTGGACCCCATGTGTCGTCCATTCTTTGGACCTTGCGTTGAAGAACATAGGTGCAATCAGGAGCGAAGAAGACCCTGAGTATGAACACTGCAACTGGATCAGTGAGGTAGTATCAGATGCGCAGCAGATTCAGGACTTCATATTGAATCACTCCATGAGGTTGTCTATGTTCAACGATTTTAGCAAGTTGAAACTTCTTGCTATTGCTGAAACAAGATTTGCTTCTCAGATTGTGATGTTGAAAAGGTTCCGTGAGGTCCAACAAGCTCTTACTTTGTTGATTGTGAGCTCCAAGTGGTCCGATTATAGAGCTGAGAATGAAGGTAAAGCACGGTTTGTAAGAGAGAAGGTTATCAATGGTTTCTGGTGGGATAAAGTGAAGTATATCCTTGATTTCACCGAGCCCATCTATTCTATGATACGTGTAGCTGACACGGATAAATCATGCCTTCATTTGATATATGAGATGTGGGATAGCATGATTGAGAAGGTGAAGGTTATAATTTATCGCCATGAAGGAAAAAAGGAGGATGAACAATCACCCTTTTACAATATTGTTCATGAGATCCTACAAAGTCGATGGTTAAATAATAATACCCCATTGCATTGTTTGGCACATTCATTGAATCCCAAGTAAATTGATAGCTTACTGCCCTGAAAAACTGAATTTACCAGTGTCCCTAATATTGTTGCTAATTGCCGCCTTTTCTTGATGTCATCTTTAGGTGTTACACTCAAGCTTGGCTTGCTGAGGTTGATGGCCGTGAAGCTCCACATGTTGATGAAGAGATATCAATAGCGAGAAACACATGTTTTAGGAGGATGTTTGGTGATGGTCCTGAACTGCACAAGATCAAACAACAATTTGGTAATTTCAGTTCGTTTACTGCTGGATTTAATTCCTTCGATTCACTTGAGGATAGAACCTACCTAGAGCCCAAGTCATGGTGGGCAATTCATGGTAGCTTTGCCCCAGAGCTACAAAAATTGGCACTAAAATTACTTGGTCAGCCAGCATCTTCTTCATGTGCTGAAAGAAATTGGAGCACGTATGGTCTGATGCATAGTACAACAGGAAACAGGTCCTCTATTCTACTTTAAGTCCTTATTTTCTTACTTTTATCACCAACTTGGAAGTTAGAAACTGAGTTCAATTTTTTATTGTAGGCTGAACCCTGGACATGCCGAGGATCTTCTCTTTGTACATCAAAACCTCCGTCTTATTTCAAGGAAATCTACAGAGTATTCGAGTGGACCAACAAGATTTTGGGACATTGGAGGAGACACCCACGAGATATTTGGTGGTGGTGCACATTTTCTTGAAGAAGCTGTGCTCTCACTAGATGAACCAGAGCTAGAGGCACTGCTTGATGATATTGGAGCTTTGGAGAATGAAGCTGCACGGACAGAGGCATAGGAATGATGGATTCAAACTTTGGTAAGCTTGAACTCAATAAAGGGCATGCATTGCTCTACTCCTGGTAAAAATTGTCGCTGAGGTATTCTTTCGCAGGAAAATTGCCGATCTTGGTCATCGTATGCATATCCATCATACTTCACTCTTTAAAAAGATCTTATTACCCTATTCTGCTATCAAATTAATGTGCTCTTTTAGTGGAATGATTTGGTGCGACGAGCTTTGAGATTTTGGCAAAGATTGCATTTGTTCCGTTCTTACTAAAAGTTATTTGTATTGCAAATTTCCAGTATTATTACTGGATTATGAGGATCTAACTTTTTGTGACAAGGCTATTGTGAGATTCTAAATATCTTAATACTATGTTCTTACAGATACACGGTAAAGTACTTTTATTCTAACAAAGGGGATACATGGCCCGCAAAAAGATGATATTTTCGTTTAACAAACTTCCTCTTCTGCAGATCCTGAAGAGCCGTGGGTTGATAGGGGTCAATCAAGAGAGCCCTTACGAGAGCATGGTGATTTCCACGATTCCACAGCTCGAAGTGGTGTTCCAGAATCCTGAGTAGCGGAAGGGGATCTCACGACAGGGTTTAACTTAACAAAAACTCCATTTCTTGAGTTGTTTTAGGAGCTTTTCAGTTTCAGCTTGCTGTATCCTGTGTGTGTTGTTGGCGCGGCACACATGGTTTGGACATAGAACAGCTTAGGGGATCTTGCTCGGTTCAAGTTATGACAGGTTTAGGTTGCAGTTTCTCTCTGGCTGCTGGATGTTGATGGCATGCTCGATTTGTAATTGACATGTCTCTTTTGTCTTAACACTTTGACAGAAGTGGTTAAAAACTCAGCTTGGTTCTGATCTGTGAGGCGAGCAAGTTGTCTGTTCCTGAAATTTTTGGAATGAAGGCTTGTACAGCTGCTTGGCGCGAGGTGGACTGTTAACGTCTGCTAGAGAATTGTAGAATGCCAGAATTCCCAATTTGTGGATGGAAGCTTTAGATGGGAGCTCTTGGGGGAAGAACTGGTGTCCGGTTGCCTTCCTAAAATGTCTTGAGAATTTCTAGAAATATATATGTATGGAACATGCACCTGTGAAACTAAAATGTTGTCGAATCCAAATTCAAAGCACAGCTCGTTCGACCTGACAGGAATACCGAATCCCAAGGCGCGACCAGGTGATGAAGCCTGGAACAGAGGATAAAGCCTCGACACGCTAAGGTTACTAAACACGGCTGATGCATAACCGAATATGCAATGGATGTTTTCTGGAGTACATTTGAAGTTAATCGGTTTCGCATCGCCATGCTTGTTGCAGTAGGTTTTTGATGTTGCAGTGTGATGTCATTTGGTTGGAGGTCTCGATCACAAAACTCAAACCCCGAAATCTCCCTCCTGCTCCTGCTCCAGTCCGATGCAGGCCACCCTCAAGGTCAAGGCCCTCCTAGCGTCCCCGGCTCCTCTCCCCGCGCGCCTCGTCCTCGCAGCCCAAGCTCTGCTGCTCACCTCCGGCATCGCCGTGGACGCCGCCGTCCTCGCGCATTTCGCCAGGCACCTCGCCTCCGCACGCGCGCCCGCGGACGCCGTCCACGCGCTGCTCCGCCTGCGTGCCTCCGCGCACCCGTTCAACGCTCTCATCTCCCACCTCACCCTCTCCGGCGAGCCCTCCTCCGCCTTCCGCACCTTCGCGGCCCTCCTCGCCGCGGGCCGCGGCGAGCCCCGGCGGCCCGACGGATACACGCTCCCCGCCACGCTCAAGGCGTGCGCGCGGCTCGGTGCTGGTGGCGATGATGGCGGCCTCCGCGAGGGCCGCCAGGTGCATGCGGTCGCGGAGAAGGGCGGGTTCCTGGGCCGCCTGCCCGTCCGGAACGCGCTGGTCACGCTCTACGGCGTGTGCGGCGAGTGTGGCGACGCGAGGAGGGTGTTCGACGAAATGGCTTCGCGGGACGTCGTGTCTTGGACGGCGCTAGTGTCTGCGTTCGTCAGAGGAGGGAGGTTCGCCGAGGCGCTCGTGCTGGTTGGTCAGATGGACGTTGTGCCGAACGAGGGAACACTGGCATGCGTGCTGGTCGCGTGTGGGAGACTGGGGGCGGCGCGGGCTGGGAAGGCCGTGCATGGGTGGTATCTCAGGCGGGAGAGCGACCTGAAACTCATTGTTGGGAATGCAGTTTTGGATATGTATGTCAAGTGCGAGAAGCTGGATCTTGCAAGACGGGTGTTTGACAGGCTTTTGGTGAGGGACGTTATTTCTTGGACGATCATGATAAGTGGTTTGGTGCAATGCAAGCTTCCGAGTAAGGCATTGGAGGTGTTCAATGAGATGCAGAAATCACGGGTCAAGCCAGACAAGGTTGTTCTTTCCACTGTCCTATCAGCTTGCACGAGCTTGGGCGCGCTGGAGTCTGGGAGGTGGGTGCACGAATATATAGAACGTAAAGGCATCGAGTGGGATGTGCATGTGGGGACTTCGTTGGTTGATATGTACGCAAAGTGCGGGTGCTTGGAAACTTCTCTTTCCATCTTCCGTAAGATGCCCCTCAAGAATTTATCCTCTTGGAATGCTTTGATCAATGGGTTTGCATTGCATGGTCATGGCAGGGAAGCTCTTGAGCACTTTGACAGAATGGTAGCTTCAGGCTTGGCCCCAAATGAAGTCAGCTTTATAATCGTCCTTGGTGCATGCTGCCACAGTGGTTTAGTGCAAGAAGGCCTCCAGTTGTTTGAGTCGATGAAAAATTCATACAAGCTCTCGCCATGGGAAGAGCACTATGGTTCTGTGGTCGATCTACTTGGCAGAGCTGGGCTCATCCACGAAGCATATAGTGTAACTAAGGCCATGCCGATGAGGCCTGCTGTGTTTACATGGGGAGCCCTGCTGAGTGCATGCCAAGCTCATAGGCAAGTGGATTTTTCACAGCAGATTCTTAGGCATGTCCATGAATTGGAGTCCTCTGAGAGTGGGGTTTATGCTCTCCTCTCAAATATATATGCTGTGAATCATAGGTGGGCTGATGTGAAGAGGGTGAGAGGGCTGATGAGTGAGAAAGGCTTGCAGAAGGAACCAGGATCCAGTGTGATTGAGGTGAATGGTAAGACCAGTGAATTCGTAGTTGGACAGAAGAACCACAAAAATGTGGATGAGATATGTGCAATGCTCTCCATACTAATGGAGCAAATATATTTGGATGGATTGTAGATTTTGATCTTATGCATTTAAATAACATCTTCTTAAGTTTGTTGGTACCAGGGGACATGAGATTTAAGTGGTTATTGTGTACTGCTAGCATCATCCGGCTACTTCTCTGGGTGACTGATGATCAAGTCTGACCTTGGCTTGGCTACTGCAAATTTATGTTGTTACTGTTTGCTGCTCCTGACCTCGTATACATATGCATCGTTTTCTGGCATTCTTAAATATGAACCAACAGCCAAGTGGTGTACACAGAAATGGCGAGACATCATTAACGCTGAATATCTTCAGCCTCTCTTCAGTGCTTGGGCTATGATTAAGGGTGAACAGCATCATATCTGGTGGATTTAGGAATGAGCCGAATAGACTTGGACTCTGAACGTTACAACTTACAAGCCACTGGCATAAACCCAGACTGAGTTGTCAAGTAATCATTTTATACCAGGCGACGCGAAAAGTTACCAAATCTTTTATGTCAGATTGAGTAGAGAATTGAGACGGATATAGTTTGTAATATGCACATAACTGCACCAAGAGCTATGGGCAGCTAAATATGAACCTTGTAAACAGGCTGCTGAGGATTAGTCCCTGAAGTTATCTTGAAGCCTAGGAGACCTAAAATGCTCTGAAGGAATCTGAGATATCATTAGTTGCGTTCAGTTATGATATCCTGCACTTGACATATTAGTTGATCAATGTTACATGTTAGTTCATGAATGTCATGTGCTTTTGAACATGGCGGATACAGTTGTTGGATATGTCATGATTATATTTTCCTCACTGAAGAAGATAAAAAATGTTGTTCAAGGTGAGACTGTAAGTTATATTCATTCTGAAAGCACCCTGTTTAGTGCTTGCATACATGCCAGAGTAATTTCGAAATTAAGATACATTAAGAAGGTCCAATATTTACTATTGCTTTGCCGCGTGGACCTTGCTTATCCTCTCAATTTAATTAACTTCCAGCCTGTAGAGGAGGGATACTAATGCTTCCATATTTATCTAATGTAGCGTCTGCCTCCACATCCATTCTCCCTTTGGCAATTGAAGAACACTGCCGCCACAGCAGGTCCAAGACTATAAAATGCTGAAAAGTCTCTTGTATTGAAATTTTGTCTCCATCCAGGTGCATATATAGTTTGCCGGACAGATTGGCGGAAGAGTATAAAGACACAGCGATGTATTCCTGCAGTTGGTCTTGGGCTTTCGTAACTGACAACTTCATTTACTGTAACAAAATGTGTGCTAACATGTTAGAGTTAGTTCAGGCGAGTATGTACATATGAAGAAATTTTTGCCACGAACCAATGTGGAAGACAGGAAAACATGCTGCTTACTACCCAGGTATGCTATTTGCATGCCTTTTTTCCTTCTAATTCTGCACTCTTTTAAGGAATCATTATAGTTATCATTTTGAGCTTGTCTACCTAATTCCCTAAGTAATCATCAATGGTATACGTTTTGTTTTTCCTTGATCGAAACAAGATACATGTAATTCCATCTGGAATTCTGTACCAGCACTACATTCATTTTAAAATCTTAGATAACTGTTCAACTCATCAAAAAATTCAGATTAGGAAAGGAAAAAAGAAAAGGAAGAAAAGAACCCACCATAACTGGCATTTGTTGATTCTGGAATGTCTGTCACCAACCTGTGACATGTATATAATTATATGAGTCACTTCCAATTTGAAGTTATTACATCATACAAACAGAAAAGTAATATAGTTGGGTAACTCCTACTAATTACGATATGCTCCAGGTCTTACCAATGGAGGTATTCTCTTTTTGTTGGGTTGCTTGGACTTGGCGAGTCAGGATCCACCATCACCTAACAGCAAATGAGAATGTTATTTTAGGAAAATAATGTCCTTAGCTTAAGAAGATAGTTAACACCGAAGAAAAATATTATATTTCTGCAGATAGACAGATATACACTCCCTGAAATACACACAATACATCACATTTACTTTCCTTCTATTAAGAAGCAGTGTCCATGAAGGAGTTAGGTGCTAGCCTTGAGGCAGACCAGTGGACGTGTTGTCCATAATTGCCAATTAGGTGAACCTAAGCGGTATGGTATGGCTATGGGCTAGGTGGGTGGGACCCTAGCCTAGCTGAGCTAGACAGATTACAGATTACGGAGTTCTCCATTAACTTGATGCTTTTCAGAGAAATATGAATTACTGCAATGCCATCTCTAATTCTGTACTAGGGGCCTTTGTCACACTAGCAAGATGTATAGATTTTTCAAAAAAAAAGGCGAAATGTATAGATACATATTTTAAATATTTATTGCTGCATCTAATCATGATGATTCATATTCCTGTACTTCATGGGTGACGTGCATAATTTTTATTCCCAGTCAGCACGGAATGCAAAGATGCAGACATATGTGCCGGTCCAATAAAAGATAATTAAAGTGTTATCTGTATATGATTCACATGAAATAAAGAAAGGGAAGTAGGAAAGTCTTTTTCAATCCACACAGATGAGGTTGTACAAATTACAGAAAGTTGATATTCTTTGCTTTTAATGTTGTATACATACCGTTAACAACTGAAGTGCATGCACTAAAAAAGCAATGAGGTAGTTATAGACTTACCAGAGTGTAAAGGCTCCTCATGTCGCGCCCAGCAATTTCGATCCTTGGTTGATTGGCTACTTGTGATGGCTTGAGCTCAGATCCATTGGTTAGTTCCTTATTGTTGTATATAACTTTAAGTGACGCTGCTTTGACAAATGGGTCCACAATATCCCCAATAACATGTCCTATGGCAAGTGCCTCCCTTGACATGGTTAGTAAAGATTAATAATCTTCAGGAGTTGAGTAAGAATAGGTTGTGCTCTGGACAAGCTAACTTAGTTTGAGATGTGAACTTGGGTGAACTGATGAGTGCAGGTGCATGCCCTATATATACTAACAATCAAAGTGCTGAAGGCACTCATGATATCAGGAATTATTAGCTCCAGACGCCTTGGAATCTAACTTTAAGCTATAGAGTATGATATTGGTTGCCATCACTGGAAATATTTAGGCCTGTCCACTCTCTAAGCCTACATAAATGGAAGGAGTGTCCAACGCAATTCCACATCGATGGAATAAAATCTGATGGCCATGCTCACTTATTCCCTATATCTGGAATCATAGACATGATACGTTCCTAGTGAAAAAGTTGTTTCCCTTTTGACTTGTCTTTCAGCAAAGATTGAACTTTATGTTCTTCATTCTCAACAAGAACTTTCCTCCCTCTTTCTCTGTAACAGTTCTAGGCAAATGGGATAAGTAAGCATCAACAAACCCAGTACTCGCCAAGAATATAATTCCTTGGGTGTACATACTAGAAATAAACAATATTTCGATGGCATTACAGCCAGGATCGTCTACATAATATGAATGGCGAAAGAGGTTTCTTGAGCATGATTGGTTGGGAATTTTATTATACGCAACGATAAAAAGTGGATACGTTTTTTTGGACACCTGTTCACTGTGTTCTCCCAATATAATAATTTTCTGGCTATCTTGAACTGCTTTTATCGAGTAGATGCTTTTGAAGCAAATTAGTGGTACAGGTGTGTGGTTTATTTCAATGCATTCGAACATCTAGAACATGGAATCAAATCTAGTTCGTCCTTCGAAAATTATAAACTAGCGAGTGGTAGTTTAGATAATGGCTAGGTGGCAGGTTGACATTTTTCTTGTTCTTATGTTCTGATTCTTCATTGTTATGGTAAATCTTCCCATCGAAATTTATCACTTGAAAATTGTCCTGTTTCTGTGTTTCTCTCTAATCGATCAGGCAAGATCTAGGTCAGGGATACTCATGTATTTTTAATCAAAGAATGAGCATACTGTGATCTAAGCAGTAACAGTATCTGTTCTAAACTTAAAGTCATCACAAAATCTCAAATCTAAATGATGTTTGCTCATCTTTCTAACAGATGGACCAGGGAATAGACCTATAAACTCATTTTCTTTTTGGTGCTGAAAGTTTACCAGTCCCTTATCCGGTAGTTTTATAATGCCATCCCTCGTACCATGTTCTGTGTTCCAATAAATTTGAGGTAAGCTAAACAACATAGGAGAAATGTTTCCTAACTAATGTTCATACCATTAAACTGAAATTCTTGTGTCACACAGGTGACTTCCGTCAGGATACAAACTCAAAGATTCAGTCAAAGGACATTGATTGTGATGTGTAGCATGCATGTGATGCTAGTAAATTTCAAAGAAGCTCATCACACGATGTACTTCTCCCCCAGCTTGCCGGGTGGAATATGGTCTCTGAGTCGTTGCGCTACATAAGTGCCTTATTCTTAATACAGAGACGTGCTTCCAGGCACGTCCGAGGGAATATGATCTCTGAGGAGTGAGGGTAAGGTCTTGGTAGTGCAGCTTCTTATGAACACTCACAAAGGTGCATTTTCTCTTTCACATGTCTCTCCAAACTGTCCTTCCAGCTTTCTGATAGAGTGTGATCCGTGTAATGCAGTGTCCTAATCTTTCTATCATAACAGGAATATGTCCGCGGAGTTGATGGACTTTAGATAAAGAGAAGGCGGAAAGCATAGATAGATAAGGTCTACTACATTTTTCTCTTCGCTAATAGGGCTTCCATGGAATCCCATCTTATTCCAAGTGATCATGGGTTTTATGTCTTCTGATTCCATGTCCCACTAACACAGCGGCAGGGCCCTCTCTCTTGGGTTGAATTGAAGAATCCTCAGGTTTCTCGGTTCTCGCAAACAATAATCGAGGCAGATGACGAAGAGGGATTCCAGAAATTGGAGTGACACCTGAAAGTAAATTTTTAACGAGTTGATCAATGAAACATTGACACCTGAAAGACAATTTTTTTTAACGAGTAGTACTACTAAACACGGGAATTAATTTTCTTCCGGATCCAGCGGGGAAATGTTCGCTTGGAAATATACCGTGTTTCAGGCAATAATCTAATAAGTGGTGGTGTTGTCAACCCGTTTATCAGATATGTATTGCAGTTTCGGGAAAAGGCCCGGAGCAGGAAAGGCAAAGAGCTCCGTTACGTGGACGGAGCAAAACGTCAGGTACAGTTGGAGAGGGGAGGGGCCGAAGAACCCACGGAACCTAACTGTCGCTGGCATGATAATCTTGACCGGAGAAGATGGAAGGAACAAATTGCGCCGTCCCCCCCTTCACGTGGTGCATCCCATTCGCCCCGTGGCTTATGATGGGACTCGCCGGAATTCCTGGGGTCGCCAACGCCAGCCGGCCCTGCAGCAAAAGCTGCCGGAAACGGCAAAAGGAGATTGTTCTCCTGCCATTGGCCCATTGGATTGGAGAACAGCACTAGGGAGGAGTACTAAAGATCATTGGACTAGAGACTAGAGAGTACGTAGTGGTACGAAACGTACGTGGACTGGAACTGTCCTCAAGCTCGTCGAGCCGCTGAGGTGTGGCATACGCTATCACCAGCCAAATATGGATTGGAAAGTATAAAAGTAGCTTGAAAACAGGATAGAGCTATCTATATTTGCAGAAAGGTAACGGGCAACCAAGTTAGCTATCTTGTTTTCTTTTCAGTAAATCCACGGTAGGTCCCTGGTCTTCGGAAGTTGGTTCACTTCGATCACTAATTTTTGAATATATACTCCTTCCGTCTGGAAATAAGTGACTTGATTTGTATCCAAGCCTTATACTAATCCAAGTCACTTTGATTTGTATCCAAGCCTTATACAAATCCAAGTCACTTATTTCCGAACGGAAGAAGTATTAAAATATGGTCACTATTTTTTTAAAATTGTTTATTTTGCTCACTCACCTTCGAAAACATTAAAATACGGTCGCTAATCTTTTTCGAAGTGCTTCTTTTTGGTCACTCGCCCCTTCGCGTATTTCCTTACTTGCCTAGTTCAGTTATGGTTTGACCGACCCATTGGTTGGGAGGTTTTTTGCAAACATGCCACTCAAACTGTGCCAACAGGCGGTGTCACGGTCAAACTGTAAGAAGAGGGGAAAAAACTCCAACTCAGGAAAATACGTCTAGTAACCTGGACGAGTGACCAAAGTGAACCACCTACAAAAAGATGAGATGAGTTCATCTTACAATCTTAGAGCAACCACAGAGTTTAAATTACTACCGAACTTCAGTACCAGTTATAACACAACCTTGGATTGTTTATACTATTTAAATTATCCCCACACCTAGTCAAAAGACATTTTTCGCATATATTGCAGATTTTGATCGAGTCAGCTAACATTTCTCACTCCAAAAAATTCTGAAAAAGGAGAAAATCAGAAATCATGTTCTCAGACTACTGTTAAAATTTCAGCTTTGTGGGGTAAACAGTAACTAGAAAATGACATATTTTGTTTCAGGCTCAAATTTTTTGAATTCGGAAAAAAAAATCCGATTTTTTTTTGAAAAAATTACAGAAAATCATAAATGTTGCCGTTAAACTACTGTTAAAATTCAGCGCATTTGGATTAAGGATAGATGAGAAAATGTGGCAATCTCGGTCAAATCTGCCACATTTGAGAAAACACATTTTGCCTACACCAGGGGATAATTAATTTAAACGGTATTAATAGTTGGAGGTTGTGATGTATAACTGGTAGTGGAGTTCAGGAGAGTAATTTAAACTTCGTGGTTAGCTCAGGGTTGTAATATGGACTTATCTCAAAAAAGATTAGTGGCCTTGTTTCGACGTATTCGAAGACGAGTGACCAAAATGGATCAATCACTCAAAATCAAACGCTTAGAATGGGTTTTACTCTCTCCTTTCTTTTCTCTCTTTTCACTCGGACTAGGTGTCCATTCTGAATTAAATTCAAATCCGATGGTTACTTGTATCGTCATTTCCTGGAGCCAGTGGGAGGATATAGATCACCTCTGTGGCACCAGCATCTATCCCTTATGTTTCTCATATGTCCTAGTGATCATGCCCGATTCCCGCCGCCTCCACTCCACCAAGCTCAGCTCTTCACAGATTTGGGTTGAGGCGGAGTTGCTTGTTGAGTAATATCAGTTCAGTACTCTGCAATTGAGTATCGTAACTCTAAAATTGCATGGATTTTGATGGTAAGATTGTCAGAGTATCCATCTATCCTATATGATCTCGCCTAAGCAGGAACCTTTTTTGCCATATTAGTGGATAAAGCTTATCCATATGATATACCCTCATCACGACATCAATCCCATTACCTTCCTTGTAGACCTTCCATGTGCAGACAATAAGTAGGCGACATGCTAAAAAAAAAGTAGGCAATATGCGGGGGGGGGGGGGGGGGGGGGGGGAGAAACCCCCCGGTATCGTTTGAAAGAAAAATACCTTTTCACACAAGTCTAGAAAATCCCCGAACCTCATGCCCCAACCATACACAGCGGCACCGCGGCGCCACGTGAGATCAAAGCCGGCCGGCCTTGACCTGTGCTTTGGTATGGGACAGACGAGAGGATTTTTTTAACCATCCGGCCTGAAATTCGCTCCCAATGGGAGTCGAACCCAGGACCAAAGGGGTTCTACTAGAGCCTCTAGCCATTACGCTAGAAGCCCGTTCGCGGCAATATGCTATCGTGCCAGAAAATTTCAAATCCAAATTTAATTTGTATACTACAGTGAAAAAGAAGAAGACAACTTTTCTTGTGAAATTTGTCTGGGGAGAGAGAAATAGAAATGACGATGCTACTTATTCACCGCAAAATTTGTCTTTTTTAGACCCTTGACATGTGTTATGTTTGTCAGTCTATATTGCCAGTCTATATAAATATAGACTTGGTAGCACCAGAAACTCTACAAGTTCACATACCGGAGGTGTTTGAGAAGAACATTGATGGTCTAATTTGCAACCAACAGCTGCTCAATGATGCTTAGTAGTATTTGTGCAATCTAGATCTTAGGAGAGCATCTTGAGAAAAAACAATACTAGCTGACTGGTTTTTAAACCGCCAAGATCATGCTATGTCTGGTTCTGTGATCGCATAAAAAACAATCGCAGAGGTCAAACAAATGCAGCGTGGTTGCACTCCACCCCAGTGCCTAAGACAGAGGATGCAGAATTTGGAATCAAATCATGCGTATTAAACCAAATTATTGTAACTTTTTTTAACATAACATATTTGAGAACCTTACACCAAAGCTTTAAAGGAGGATCCTGCAACAAGAGATTGCAATATATTCGGCTAATATGATTCTGTCACCTTTGACATATTTTCTTCAGCGAGTCATCTTCCGTCACGTAAATCCATTATCGACTAAAGTGGAAATTAAAAGGCACAACAATTGTTGCACCACTTTATCCAAGATCTTGATCATGTGAGGATGATGCCGACATTCCGTTGTACTGGTGGCTCAGGAATCCCCACATTGTCAGCTGAAGTTTTGACCGGTCCAGCCTATTGCAATTCTTGTTCTTGATATTAGACAGAATGGCATAAAGACACATGCCAATGTTCCCAGCAATCTATTCATGATTCTGTCAGTAACAGCAGTTTGATGGTAGAACTAGTCATCAGATAGAAATTCCAGCATCGTTCAAAAAGCTGAGGCTGAGTTCATCTAGAACCAAACATTACCCCGAACAGCAAACATGTATGGGCGTATGGCGAGTCCGAATGCATCACCTCATCTTTAGTTATGTACTGGCCTTAGTTTAAGGAGCGCATCGCAATCGATAACTGAGTAATCTACTCCGTGTTATCTCCATTAGTAGAAGGGTCAGGAACATCAGTCTGCTTCAGAACCTTCATAAGTTGATCAAAACATATCCAAGTATCTGACGCAACACCTACTTCTCCGAGAGTGCTGCTCTGCGGTCACCAACGCCATGTCTCCCTAGCAAATAATTGCTTCTTCTTCAATTTTCATTTGCACTCAGTGGCATGACTTCAGCATAAATTCTCTTTTCGCATAAAATAGATATGATGCTTCTTGCAAATTACATTCAGCCGTAACACTTGAATAATGCGGCTACACAGAGAAATAATAAGAAATGCAGAAAACTATTCTGCGATCTACCTATTCCCATGTAATGTCAAAAGTGGCAACCACTCAATGCAACGAAGAGCCATGGATTCTTTAGTATGTTCTCAGTCTCACTTGCAAACTCAAAGCATAAATGTTACTCCCTCTGTCCCACTATATGGGATTTGTTACATTTCCTTTGACCAATAATTACTCAATGAACATGTAATTTATGTGATCCAAATCATAAGCATAAGTAAGTAGATAGCATATCCGGTGAAAATTATCTTTACGGTGCAAATTGTGCAAACTTCATAAAATCATGTTTTATAGTTTCAAAATTTCTAAAAATAAGAACATATGTTGGAGGGGTGATCCTCTACAAACGTGCAAAATGTCAAGACGAAACTCCGATGCACTTGGAAGGAATTAAAAACAGAAATATAAAAATGAAAACTACTGTTCATGTTGAATTTGATTCTTCGCTGCTGCTAAACTAAATTGAGTTTGGACTACAAATTTTATGCATATACATAAAACATCACTTCTCTAACATGTATAATTTTTTAAGAATTGTTTAAATATTTTACAATGGAGTTTTGCACCCAAGTAAGACCTTTTTAATACAAATACAATGATATCAATTTAAGTCACAAAAAAATATTGGTAAAGGAATTTTTGATCACTGATCAAAGTGCAAGTCAAAGCAAATGAAAGAGGAAGCGTATCTTATGTTGCACTGTAAAAGGTTATGGGAAGCGTATCTCCTCCTCTAGGAGGCCGCGTTGCTTTATATTGATTAGAGCCGAAACCCTGGCTTATGGATTTACAAGGATTGTTACACGGTTAGGATTACAACTTGGAGATCACGCCATACGTCTTTATCTCAAACGGACGCTGGATGCGTTTACAATAGAAGAGAGATTCTATCCTATCGGAAGATCTTCTTGTTAACATTCCCCCTCAATCTCAACGTGCCCTGCTAAGTTGAGATTGCGTATAAACTTCTTCAGCAGCCCGATCGACAGTGGTTTTGTGAATTCATCTGCCAACTGATCTCCCGAAGGAATAAACCTTATTTCAAGTTCTTTCTGAGTTACTTTCTCTCGAACAAAATGAAAGTCAATCTCGATGTGTTTAGTTCTCGCATGGAGCACTGGATTAGCTGACAAATATGTCGCTCCTAAATTGTCACACCAAAGAAAGGGGACTCGATTCTGAGTCACCCCCAATTCCTTGAGTATTGATTGTACCCATATTATCTCGGCTGTCACATTTGCAAGTGCTTTATATTCAGCTTCAGTACTTGACCTGGAGACGGTTGCTTGTTTTCTGGCACTCCATGATATCAAGTTTCCACCTAGAAATACAGCAAACCCTCCAGTACATCTCCTATCATCGGCACAACCTGCCCAGTCTGCATCTGAAAAACCACTGAGTAATAGAGACTGTGATCTTTTGAATGTTAGTCCAAGACTCACAGTGCCTTTAATGTAACTGAGAATCCGCTTAACAGCAGTCCAATGTTCAGTGGTAGGAGCATGAAGATATTGGCAAACTTTTAACAGAGAATGCAATATCTGGACGAGTGAGGGTCAAGTACTGTAATGTCCCAACAAGTTTCTATGCATACGGTACTGGTTTCGATGCAATCACGCTTATTTTGTTTTGGACGTGGGTTGGGGTCGGGGTATAAACTGAGCAGGGCTTGTTCGTTTTCACGATTTCTCCCTTGGATTGAGATTTTAGAGGGGAAAATGGAAAATGAACTAAAATCCCTACCAATCCCCCTGGCTTTGCGGGGATCGGACATAAGCGAATGGGGCCGCAACGGGTTTGTCGCGTTAGCTACATGGGAAGCCGCCGGTTGCCGTCGGCCTGCACAGGCACGCTTGCTCTTGTGTTTGAGTGCATTCTTGCCTGCACCGTTTCCGACGAGCGAATGGACGCCTAGCTCTTTCCGTCTCCAAATGCGATGCGGGGGGCATCAAGACACAACCCCCTTAATGAGCTGACTTATTGCGATTCAGTTCGTACAAGTGACTATGAGGCGCCTCGTGTCAGACGCGGTCCACGCTTTTGTCACTTCCACCTACCTCGGCCCTGCATGCAGGGTACAGAAGGACGCGCGTCCTCACCACATGCTACCGCGTGTCCAGAGCGGCTGCTACATCCCCAAGTGATCCCACATGTCAGGCCTGCACCCTGTTTGACGAGCATGCACATGTGTTATTTGCTCTAGACGACTGAGCCCGCGTGTCAAATCCGACCACACGTGTCCTTACGAACTGCTTCCACATGTTCACCGTACCCTGTTCATGGGTGGGCCCACATGGTCAATCCGTCCAACCTGGTGGACTCACATGTAAGGTACAAAAGGACGCGTGTCCTCACCACATACTACCGCTTGTCCAGAGCGGCCACATGTCAGGTGTGCATCCTGTTTGATGAGCACGTGCGTTATTTGCATCATACGACTGAGCCCGCCTGTCAGACCCGACCACGCGTGTCCATACGAACTGCTACCACCTATCCACACCGTTCATGCGTTGGCCTGCATGGTCAGTCCGTCCAACCTGGTGGATCCACATGTCAGATGGGGCGACCTGTCAGTGTTAGGGGACGCACGTGTTTGTTCGTGTGGTTCCTCTTGGGTCCCCCCTTTCAGGGTATGCCCGCGGGACCACCCGTCATGTGCTTACAACTAGACTCGCCTGTCAGAACCGAACCACAAGTGTGCTAGACCTCTTGTTTTTTTCATGGTTTTGCTATGCAAGCTAATCTCGAGACTCAGTTTTTCTAAAGGTATATGCATTTCATTTGAATTCTCATAGTCAGAAAACCTAATGTTTGGAAACACACCCAGACGTGGCCCGAATTAAGGTAAAATAGGCTCAACGTTTCTATGGGTTGATTTCATACACCTTAATCCTATAGAAATTCTAGAGAGAGGGTAGATCTCTTGAAAAAAATTCCTCTAGGTCTACGACAACTGTGCTTTACGCTCGAGTTTATATTAAAATCCTAAAAATTTCATGTCGTGCAAACAAAAGACTTTGATGGTTCCTGTAGGATTTAACATGTCATATTCTTGAATTCCTGTAGGATTTAACACGATATTTTCTGGCCAATTGACACTTAGAGAATTAGACACATACCGAGTGCTAGATCAAGTGTGGATGATTTTGTTGCCTGG
Source organism: Brachypodium distachyon (assembly GCF_000005505.3). NCBI lineage: Eukaryota > Viridiplantae > Streptophyta > Magnoliopsida > Poales > Poaceae > Brachypodium > Brachypodium distachyon. Next base: position 17,597,848 of record NC_016135.3, read on the forward strand.
CACCATAACACATATGGTATTTTTTTCGGTTCGTTCGGCTTACCACGTTGAGTGGGAGCATCAACATGGGGAAAAGCTGAGACAGACTAATGGTATTGGGGGGGACTCAAACACATCCAATCCGGAAGAAATTGTGGAATCTCAAAATCCAAGCAAAGGTGAAGATTTTTGGTTGGAAAAGTTTGCATAATACAGTACCCTGCTTTGCAACTCTTGCTAACCGCCATGTACCGGTGAGTGCACAGTGTGTTACTTGTCCCAATGAGGTTGAGGACCTTCGTCATGTGCTATTTACTTGTTCAAGAGCACGAGCAGTTTGGACTGGTCTGGGAGCCGCCGATCATATTACTCAGCTTGTCTGTGGACCGGGCGGGATTAGCAGTTCTGGATGACCTGCTTGCTGGGGACCAGGCTACAAAGGTATATATGACACCGGTTAATTTTGATGAGCTTTTTGTTTGGGAACACGGTAGGCTACGCGAGCACAAAATAAAATTTTCTACCGATTTCGTCCGGATCAATGCTGTAGATAATGGATCACGAGATTACCACTAGACGTGCAAACCCGTAGCGGAAGTAGAGTCGGTGATGCGTGTCGATGCTGAGTAGTCGATGGGCCTATTCCTCCTCGCCGATCCCACGAACAGTTCGTCCAAGCGCCACAGGTGCAGCGCCTCTGAGGTATCCACACGTACAGAGAGGAACTCCGTGCGACGGACTGCTAGATCCGATCGAAAGGTTTGGGCGTGGAGATGTGACAGTCGAGTCTGACTCATGCCACAAACTGGGGTAACCCTAACATGGTATGCCTCCTCCACTTATATAGACCTCCCTTGCAGGCTTCAACACTTAAGGCCCGTTAGGAGTCTAAACCCGATACGAGTTGGATCCGATCCAATTCGGTCCCATCCCCTTAAGTGTGCGACCTTACATGTTCGCGGTCAGACGGACACGACTACGAGTCCGAACACAGGTTCCGACCCAAGTCGATAGTCAGTAGTGGCGCCTAGCAGCACGTGCTGACTCCCGAATAACAACAAAGTATATTGACGAACCATTCCTTTTGCCTCACGATATGTGTGTCGAGCTCAAGGCGAGTGCTTGTCATCCTTGTGTATAGCTCGACTCTCTTCTCGATCTCGTGATTCAGATTCCCGAACGGGTTAACGCTTAACCCAAGTCACATGGCCATGCTTTCCGAATCTGATCACTCGAGAGGGCCCAGAGACATCTCTCCAAAAGGGAGGGGCAAATCTCATCTTGATCAACCATGACTTGCAGTATGCTTCTCAGCAATCCCGAAAGCTACCTTTATAACTACCCAGTTACGGAGTAGCGTTTGGTAACCCCTAAGTAAGCCGATTCACATCCCAAGTTCATGCAATGACCTCAGGTCTAGGACTGGCATAAACATCATACTTGAGACTAATAAATGACAATCATCTCGTTGTGTCTCAGTGCGGGTCTGTCCGACTCGACAATCTCATTGTCGAGTCCAATGCTATCAGTTGGCAACACCTTGTCCTATGTCTTGTGAAACATAGTCATCATACTGAGTCACATTGCTAGTCTAGGTTGTGTGTCCGCATGACCTCAATGACTAAGGACCATTAGAACAACATCATATAATATATAGTCTCACAAACAAATCACATATTTATTGATACATATCAGTGGTGATGTTTAAGGACAATAACATTAACTCATGAATACATAGAAAATAACATCATCACATGATTGCCTCTAAGGCATATCTCCAACACTTTTTGCTGTTGCATGCTCGTATATTTGGTGGGAACGGAGGCAACTATTAAAAGGTGAACCGATCCAGCCACCTCCAAGGTCTGCACTATCAATTCAAGCTCTTGCTATGAACTATGTTAGATCAAACTCGAAGTCTAGCGACATCCAACGTCATGGCTGGCAAAGACCTCCAGACGGTATGCAAAACCTTAATGTGGATGCATCTTTTATTGACATGGAAGAAGGTGCAACAGGTGCAGTTATCGGAGATGCTTCGGGTATGTTTGTTGGAGCATCGAACAATTTTATCCCCATCGTCTATGATGCCACTACGGCTGAAGCATTGGCATTATGGCATGGAATTCAGCTCGCTAAAAACTTCGTTTTTTCTAACCTCTTGATCAATTCGGACAGTGTTGAGGTGGTGCATGTGATGACAAGTGAAAACTAGCCCTCTTCACCAGCTGCCGCCATTTATATTGATTGCATTGAAGCCCTTAAGGAGTTCGGAAAAGTTGTCATTGAGCATTGTCCGAGAGAGGCAAACCAGGTTGCACTTGAGCTAGCTAGAGTAGCTAGGGTTGATCACCGCAGGTTTGGCTGGAGAATCCTCCAAGTTTTCTTAATTTTCTTCTCGTAGATGATGTTACTCTTATTTAATTATTAAGAAAGCTAGCAATGATGTCATTTCCTAAAAAAAAATTAAAAATGAAATGAAAAAGTAACGCTCGACCGTTCGCCGAACAATGAAAAAAACTGGAGTACATTTCTTTTCAAAGGAATGAAAAAAGAAAACTACGTATGTTAAATGGACCGCGCCGATCGACGGCCCACTTTCAAAAGCTACAAGCCGCGTTGTCCTGCAACAATAGATAACAGGCCGGCCGAGCCGGGCCGGGCTGACAGTTAGAAGGGGTATAACTATCCCTTGCAATGGCCGCAGCCGAGTGCTTGAAACCCTAAGCCAGGCAGCGGCGAGTTGTTAGTTACCAATCCCAACCAAAAAATACAGAGATCGATGGCGGGTAGAGGCGGCAATACCAACCCAAAACTGCCCAACCCGGAAGTGCAGAGGCCGACCACGGGTGAGATGGAGATGTTTGGGGCATCTGGGAGGGAAGTGCAGAGGCCGGCCGCGGGTGAGGTGATGTTTTGGGCATCGGGGACGGTCATGAACCCTAACCGTAAGTATGCCGATGTTCTTCGTCGCCAGTGTGAGATCCTGAGGAGGAATACTACGTATCTGGAGAAGATCACGCACCGGAGACGGATGAGGGAGCCGTTAGAAGACAAGGAAAGGTCTTCGACACCTCTCAGGATCGCTGAAAAGGAGGGCATGGCCGATCAGGAGAGCTCCCAGGTCAGTTCGATCTTCGATCTGTTGTCCCTGATGCCCGACCAGAAGGAGATGGACCCGAGGAAATTCCCCAGACGCAATTCGAACCCGGCGCAGATATACTTGCCCTGCGGTGCTAGGGACGACGAGAAAAGGCTTGCAGACTGTTTCGACCTTATGTTGCACGATATGGACGATTTGGCCAACAGGATGCTCTCTGTGGAATCTATTCTGAGTGAATTGAGTATCACCAATTTGGAAGAAGAAAAAGTCAGTGTGCCACAGTCCTTGTACACGATCAATGAGCTGGTTGACGCGACATCCAGAGTTAATATGAACGCCAAGGAGTTCGTGAAATGTTGTGGCTGGGTTACCAAGGAGGAGGAGGAGGAAACAGAATTCAGAACCGAGGAGGAGGAGGATGTATGTTTCCCTAACTACCGTGCCGCCTGGGAGTCTGTAGGTGGTGGCACTGAGGGACGTTATGGTGACTTCCAAGATATAAGTAAACATTCATACTGATGATATCTGTCAAATTATTTGTTTAATCAGATTATTTCCTTGTCTTACTCTATGCATGTCTCGAGCAATGCAGTAGATCACTGGATTTACTTTGCTTAATTCTGTAACTCATGTTAGATTTCTGACAGTACACACTTGGCTTTTGGTGCTGCAGCTACATTGAGTTCTATGCACTTTACGCACTGCACACCTGGACACATCCCATACCATGCTGTCACTGGCAGCACCTCTACACCATCAAGATTGTCGACATAAAAGGCAACTTGAACTGGCCACTCTATGTGTATGGTGTGATTGCTGCTCAAGACACCGTGGATCACAATCGCAACCTTCTCTTCTTTCGGTCCAGTACTAAGTGCCAAAAACTTACTTGGGAGGTATGTATAATATTCAATTTTCTCTTTATTTTTATTTTCTTCTTCCTGTCTGATCTTGTTGATTAGTTCCCTGCAATTTAGTATAACCGTGATGCTTGCAGGATCCATTCTTGCGCTTGACTGGCCCGTCTCGTGCAATTGTTGCTCTGGACCGTGTTTACTTTGAAGTCGCACTTAATCTAAAAGACGAAACATCAAAGTCTGATGATAGAGCATTGATATGGCACAGCTTCTGTTATGATGATAGTAGTTATCATGCTGGATTACATACCACTCTCCTTCCCATCAACCTTTGCTCAGTGGAGTTAAGCCTTGAGAGACTTTCTAGAACGGTCCAGGCCACTATCTTGAGTGTTCAGGTTGTTGAAGGGGTATCATGGCCTTTTAAACATGGAGCCCGAGTTGCTTGCTCCTCATCGCGTAAGGAATTCAAGACCACTCCTCGTCAAGGCACGTCTAAGCAAGTTGTGTTGCTTGATTCTCTTGGTGAAGAAGGGCCTGTAGGGGCATATGGTTTCCTTCATCTGTCAGGGCGTGTTGTTTCAGTAGAATTACAAGACACTCTAGAAGTAGTTGTACAAGCCTACTCACCATCTGGTCATATTGATTCCCATGGTCATGTCAATTTCACTCCCCAGCTTTGCAACATAAGTCAGAATACATGTGTCCTTGGCCACGTCAATGGCCACTCCAAGGTGGAGATCACTGTTGCTTGGTCGTGCCTTGTCCTGGACAAGATGGATCTCTTAATAGAGGGATGTGTTAATGGTGGCCAGGCGTGAATGTTATGGAGGGAGATACCCTTTGCCCAGTTATATCTATTTGGTCCAAAACTGGTTTGTTGCAATGTTGAAGTATTGTGTATCTAGGTAAGATGTCCAACTGTTATGTGTATCGGCTGTACCTTATGCTATGCAAACGTTATGTTGTGTCAAGTATTTTTCTTTGATTAGTGAGCAGCTGTGTTATGCAAGAGTGTTGTTTTCATATGTTGTGTTATTCTCTATTGCCGCCAGTCATGAAATCCACTGCTTTATTTTGGTAGGCATAAGCAATATGGATGATTGCAAAGAGAAAAATTATGCATGCTGCGCGCCGCATACATCTAACGTTTTTTCAATGGGGTAGCATTCAGATTTTAACATCTACTGTAGCTGTTTTTTCAATTAGATAGCATTCAGATTTATGTTTTTACTACACGGGAAAAAAAAGGGTCGGGTTGTAAAACGCGTACTGAGAGTCTGGGATTGTGCCAAACTGCCAGGAAAGAAAGACAAAATAGTTTATGGACTTCATGGATTTTTGGGCCTCTTGAGATGACCCAGGGCGAATTGCTTTGGTGGGCTAGGAAAGCCATTCATGAGGAAGAATTTGAAAGTCCGTTGTCAACTCATGCATGCTTTTCATCAATAAAAACTTATCGGTCACTAAAATAAATAAAAACTTATCGGAGCTAGCAGGCATTAACACTGGCGGGGTCACATCAGTACTCTGAAACATGCGGTCCCGACGTGGATTCCTTCCCTGAACAATTAAAATCGAAACTTCGTGCAAAATTCACACATCACAAACATCTAGTTCTTCACATTCATCGTCACCTAGTTCGACGTTCATCATCATTCATGCACCTAGTTCTACTACAACTTAAAAAAAATGCTCCTCGCCGGCATCCGTCCTTACCGACGGCTTTCGGTCCCCTCGCCGGATTCGTTACCGGTCGAAGGAGGGGGGGGGGGGGGGAGGGGGGGAGACAGCTCCCTCGTCGGGATCCGTCCCGGCGAGGGAGCGGTGGATGGCCAGGCTCCATCTTGGCCTGGTCCTTCACGATCCGGCGAGCGTCGTCCTGCGTGTCAATCAGCCATGAATCCTCCTTCGCATTCTCGGTCTCCTCGTCGTCGAACCCCGCATTGCCGCCGCCGTGCTCAACCTCCGGCCCCTCCGCCTCGCCGCCGGGCTCGACGTCCGCGTGCTTCGCCTCCGAGGAAGATGAAGGCGGAGCCAAGCCTCCTCCCTCGCAGGTGTGCGGAGGGCGCCGCTTGAGCTCCCCTCCTCGGAGTTGAGGAAGCGCTTGTGGAGGTGGGCCGTTCAGGAGCTGTAGGGGGTCCACTTCTGCCACTTGTGGGCTCCCCGCTTTGCGGGCTCCCTCCTATCGGCGCTAACGCGCTTCTTTCCTTGTCGATAGCGGTGCGCGGGCTAGGGTTTCCGTGGCCGTGGGGAGGAGCTGCCAAGCAGGCACAACGGAGGCGGTGTAGGAGTTATGCGGGAGCATTTTTGGGATGGGATCACCAAAAATGGAGCGGGCGCAGTGGTCGTGGCGGCTGGTGTTTTGCGGAGAGGGGGGGGGGGGTCAAAGTTGGATCCGAACTGCCCCCCCCCCCCCACCCCCTCTGGAACGCTACATATAGGGACCATGTTTTTCGGCCCAAAACCTAATGCCGAGTTTGAACCGCCCAAGTTCAGGATTTGCTAGAGTTGTTCTTAGACCCACGAGGGGGAATTCATGAAGCACACAAAATCCCCTTGGGGAATCTTCAAAGTTGGGAAACCATCCCTAGCCCCATTTGGTAACGAGGGGCCAGAAACCCTACGAAATAAATAGAAAAAGCTAAATAGGGATATGAAATATAATTACAGGTAATTAAAAAATACCTAGAAAAACAGGAAATTTCGAGAATATGTGAACTAATCAGTTCAGAAATCACAAAATGTAAAAAAGGTAATACCAAACAACACAGATGTTGCTACAAAAATCAAGAATCTGAAAATACTAGAAGGAATTCATTGTTCACACATCGTTTTGCACATATACTTCCATACAATATGATCAAATACTTCAGCACTCCACTAAAAAACATGGATGTACGTCGTTGAATTCCATTGCTTTATCCAAATGGTGTCACTCTACTCAAACGAGCCCGGGCGGTCGGCCGTCGCAGCGGATGCCAGCGACCTACATCATGCCCCTCGGCTACTACCGTTGCAACAGCCGCGGAGGCAGCAGCAGGCGGCGGATGATGCTAGGTTTGAAATACCACATGCATATTTTCGTGTTGCATATGAAGATAAATGGAGGTCGGCAAATCAGTACTCCCTCCGATCCATAATAAGTGTCTCAAATAAGATTTTGTACTAATTTAGTACAAACTTATACTAAATTTGAGACATTTATTATGGATCAGAGGGAGTAACTCTTATTTCAGCTTTACACGTGTGCGGTATATAAAATTTGATGCTTCGACTCCTTTGTCTTAAAATCTTGACGAGCTAACGACGAGGCAATTGATAAATCCTATTGATATCTCCTTGAGTTAGCTAAAATATTCTGATTAGCTACCTTGATCAAATAATACTTATTTTTGATTTGCAGATAATAGGAAACTACGGTTGCAGCTTCCAACCAATACCACATATCTCTCGCTTGATCAAACTTTTATTATACACTGTATCTTTTTAATACTTCAACCAATACCACATATCTCGCTTGACCAAACTTTTTTTATACACTGTATCTTTTTAATACTTCAACCAATACCACATATCTCTCGCTTGATCAAACTTTTTTTATACACTGTATCTTTTTAATACTTTAATGCTTATTATCAATTGTGGCTTTGGTATTGTTATCAGGATTGATAGTTCAGATGAGATAGGAACCAACACTGCTCGAATGTTTTTTTTTGAGAGATCTGCTCGAATGTTGTAATTTAGAGTTAATTGTCCCAGGTTGTTGACTTCATTATGATAGTTCAATTCTTCATTCTGTTTACCATCCCTCACTAAATCTGCACAGTACTTTTTTTCTTTCAGTTATCAGTATGGCATACATATGTCGACTACCAGTACTCGACCAGGATGATGCCTTCGATGTATTAAAACCGGCTTCTTGGTCTTCGATGTACTTTTTAAGTGACATGAAAAAAGATACACAATATATGTAAATGCTTCAAGAGAAAGCCCAGCTTATACAAGTCCAATATTCTCTACAGGGTTATCCGGAATGAAAGACTCGGGGTCTGTTAATGCAGATGTTCAAGACTAGAGTATTGGGTGAGAACTACTTGGTCAGCTCTCGATCATGTCCTCTTCATCTAGGAAGCCAGAGAGGTTTTCGTGATCATTTTCTGCTTCCAACCTCGTATCAGCAGATAGGTTTATCTCTCATAGGGATTAATCTCCTTGAAAACATATTATAAATACTCCGTCAACATATTATAAATACTCCGTCCGATTTTAAATTGTTGTCGAAATATTACATGTATCTAGACGTTTTTTAAGAATAGATACATCCATCTTTGGAAATTTTGAGTCAAGAATTTAGGAGAGCAAGAGTGAATTCCATTTTTTACCATCAGGAGATAGGCAGTACGCACGCGCCGACGCACGCCTGCACACGCAGCCAAATATGCATCATGCACGTAAAAAGCTCTTGCTAATTTAAGGGTTTCCGTACACCGGCTTCCATCAGGTTTGTTAGTGCCTGTAAGCGCCCGGCGAAGAGTGGATCCCACATGTAAGAAGGAATTTGGGTTAAAACCTAAAATGGGGTCATTAGTGGCACAACTTTTACTAAATGGGGTCAAAAGAAGAAGATTTCACTAAATGGGGTTAAAGATGTCAAAAAAGTAAAACTTGGGGGTCAAAACTGGAATTCACTCTAGAAATAACAAAACCCAGAGGCATCTCGGTGTGCATTTCTCGATTCTAGAAACAAAATTTCCGAAAGAACCCGATGTTTGTTATTTTCTTCTACCAATGGGCAGTATTTATATGTAAGCAAGTTTAATAGATTATCAAGACTTCCTAGCTAAGTAACAAAATTCCGAAAAGAAGAACCCGATGTTTGTTATTTTCTTCTACCAATGGGCAGTGGTTATATGCAAGCAAGTTTAATAGATTATCAAGACTTCCTAGCTAAGTATTTCAAATCCTGACGTCTAGTATATTTCATTGCCCTGTTGTATTTTTAATTGTACCAAAAATTAAGCAAAATTTGTTATTTGGCAAGTACAACAAGGCTTCCTAGCTAAGTATTTCCAATTCTGAAATCTGTATTTTGTTGCCTTTTTGTTTGAATTTTAGTTATACCAAGAACTAAGCTAAAAAGTATAGAGACGTTATTCAATACACCCCGCTACCCCAAAGTCATCGGGTTCCAAGGACGTGACGATTTAAGTCAGGCCCGGAGAAGCCCATATCCAAGACCTCTGTAATCACTTATTTCGGTTTGTCGGGCTGATTTCTTTGCTCGGCAGTTTCACATGGCAAGACTGACCTCTTAATTCCCCTTGTAACCGCCCCGGCATTAATTTCAGGAGAGGAAACACCGGCGCGTCGCTTTTTTCTTTCTCCTTGTACAAGCGTTGCCTGATTTTTTTTTTCCTGTAACTGCTCAGGGTTTAATTCGGGAGAGGGAATTGACCAATTAATTGCTGTGGGAGTTGAAACGGCAAACTCCCTCCATTCCAGCTGTCAAATCGGTGTAAGAGCATCTCCAACCGTCCCCCTAAACGTAACGACCCGGCGTGCCACTAAACCAGTAGCACGCGGATCTACGACATATTACAAGTGAAGTGAAGTTTTCTCAAGTAATATGCCGCTCATAGTAAACAGAAACAATTGTAGTGGATTCTGTCATACATAAATAATTGGAATTACCTTTACAAGTAAAATACAACTTAACAATTACAAGAATCACAGAAATTATGGCCTAACTGTTCCACTATTTAGACACTTGACGACGTATTCCCGAAGTAATCTCCTTCATTGCTCAATAAGGTACCTCGTCTCCATCTTGACAATTAGCGGAACATCGAGTACAGAAGGTACTCAACAAGTGTTTGAATGCACTATGATCTACTAGGACGCATGGTCCCCAGATAAGCAATGTTTTCACAAACATTTCTGAGAAAAGAGTCAAGTTTTATATTTAGAATTCTATGCTCTTCTTGCCTCACGGGTTGTTAGAATCCCACCCCCTCTGCCGTTAGCCGGCACACACAGGCACTAGCTACCCACCATGACAAGTTGGTAGCCTACAGTAGAGGTCAACCTCCAACTGTCATTCCTTCTATCGCAGTTGGTTGCCTACAGTAGAGGTCACCCCAGCTGCTCTCAGGGAGGTAGGACATTAAGATGGCATTACTTCAGCTCAGCTCCGCCCATACAGGGACATGTGGTCAACGCGGTCGCTACGACGCTCGAGTACAAGTAGGCAGTTGTTGATTAAACCTTAAGGTGATATCCTTTGTAGTCGAATCCACCTTCCACGGCATGAAAGCCAGGCTTTGAACTACCAGCCATAATAGTTCACCGACTGCTCCATCAGTCGATCAACAACATCCATGCCATATTATTTAGAAGATAAACTTTTCTTTTGATGCAAGTGATACCAGTAGAATACTTTGCAAACTTTGATATAAAGTAATCATCAGATATGAACAAGAACTGGACTTGCCTGAGATACCCGGAAGATCATGTAGAACACCAAGACCCAATTAAGACGATAAGAATTTCCAAGGTAGACTCAAACCGGAAAGAGTGAATGAAATCCAAATGAAAAAGAACACCAAAATGGCATACAAAGCATGACGCAGAAGCTTGAAGCAGAAACAAGTAGCTCAATTCAGTCATGGTTACTTAGTTTATCTTGCATGGCATCAATTCAGGCAACCAAAGAGCAAACAAGTTCTGCCAAGTTCATCCTACCCATAGCTTGATTCATGCAGGCTATCCAAGCCACAGATTATTGCAGTGCTAGATAGAGTTAATTTAATAGCAGATTCACAAAGGTTGCCTAGTGATTTCAAATGATGTACCAGTACATGCTTATACTGTACAATTGTAAGTTAGATGCAATTCTGAATCCTGGAGCTACTAATTCTACAGCATGATTAACTGGCATGAGAAATTTTACTTATGTACTATTTCTAGATGATAGAACAAGTAATTGTGAAACAGGGTCACTGTAAGAACATGCAGTCTAATAAGATACTGATTTGGGTTTTATTAAGGCACAAGAGGTTCACCTATTAAAATGGTTGAATACATGTATAAATGTTGTTTCCTGGAACCTATATCTCTAATTAGCATCTGGACTTGTGGTGTAGGAGCATAACTATTTCTAGAAACTATGGTTGGCTACTGGATGCTTATGGTTGATCTTTACCAGTAACAAGTTTCAGGTTACTCTTATTATCCCCCTTATTCAAAATAGTATAAGCAAGGTACTGATATGCTACTGAAGAGTAGCCACTACTCTACCTATTTGTAACCTTAGAAGCAACAAGCCTCAGTTTATCTAATCTCTACAACTTATTACACAGGCATTCAAGCAAGGCAATCATGTACTGAGCAACACTGAATGTTCTAACTACCAGGAGTAAATCATCATTGTATTCTTTTCAGGGATGTGCACACAAAGATGTCAATTAACCAACAGATAATTACGTATACTAGCAGGCTATGTATTCTTATAGCAATCTGGACTCAGTAAAGGTTTACATGATCAATGGCATGGACCTAACTTCTCTTAGCATGGTCTGAACTGTGCTGCTGCATATATATAGACGAACCAAACACTTACCTCTCAGATGTATCTCTCTCTTCTACTGAAACTAGCAGAGTGCCCGTGCGTTGCTACGGAAGAAATAAAATGACAAATCCAATTATTGTATTTCAAGAACACATGTCGAATTAAGCGCAATGCTATGTCATGTCTCTATCAAATATGTACCAAATGCTAGTATATCTCTCACTTAGTCCTCTCTGCTGATCACTATGCATTGATCCAATTCTTTCTCTTCCTAGAACATATATTTCTCCACCTAAATCTAGTCTTTCACTCACTTTCTCCCTCTCCAATCGATCATTGTGCATCTCCATAGCTCATCCAGTCCTGAGACACCTCCATGGCTCCAACTGCCCTAATCTTCCTACCTTCCCAATGTTCTGTTTGCTTCTCCTCTGTTCAGCAATGTTGAGAAAGATAAACTTCCCTTAGGGATACATGACACTGTCCATGAGCTAATACTGGACAAATTGATTTTATTTAAACACTCACAAACTTTTCCCTAGAGGAACAACATAGCAACAACCTTAAGATCTGCATTCTCTTTTGTCAAGTAAAAAAACAATCATGATGCAACTCCATAATAACCAGCTCTTTTGAAAGGTACCTTTTTTTACACGTGTTCATCGATCTAGATAGTAAGATAGACCCACCACACTTCAATGGACAGGTTCCTCCCAGGTTTCATTAACAGCAACAAAATCAAAAGCCATGCGTGATCTAAAAAATTACGAAAAACATATTAGGGAAGATAATTTATCTCTTAGCTGAAAAAGCAGTTACATCTATCTCTGACCTCTTTAAAACACAGAATAAGGTTCTGTCAATGATGATTAATAATTTTATACATTGATGAGTATACAGTTTGTTCCATCTAACAGTTGATCAATCACACCATATTACAGTCTATTATGAAGTTCAACTAAACAGGAGTTCCTTCGAAAACATTTAGGACATGGATATATTACCTGAAATGATAGCTAAGGTTAAGTAAAACTGCGGGTCATTAGTGAAAGACAGCAGCCACTTCAAAGAGAGTCATCGCCGAGTTCATGGTACATGACACAGTTTACCATTGGCTCATCAATTGTAATGTGCTAAATTGATAAGTTAACATATATGGTAGATGTAGTGTCCTGTATACCGAAATTAGGCAACAACAAGCATGTGATTGATCTACTGTTAGATGGAAGAAAGCAGCTGAAGAATGTTTGCTGGAGTTTTGCGTGCATATGCCAGGTCCTGGTTTAGAAATGAGTGATTGCATGCCAACATTTGAACAAATAGAAAATGCAACTTTTGTTATTCAACTAAACTGACTACCTGCTGGACTTTACTAAATTTTTTTTAGGGAATGGACTTTACTACTCGCTAGACTGTAGTTAATTCTGCTCTCAGGTGCTTGCCCAGTTCTTGATCTTTAGCTCTTACCTGTTATAGGACTGGAAGAAACTGGTATATGTGATATTATCACATCCAAATGTTCAGACTCTTCGAGTTCTATGCACGTAGATTTTTTTTGTGGCAGTCGCAGCCGCACCATTTTTTGCACAAGAAATATACGTGAAATTTATGAGAAAACAGCTAGAGATTAGGTCTTGTAGATAGCAATACAGATAGATATTATTTGTATAAACAGTATATGTAGTAGCCTCAAATGGAGAACTTATATTAATACGATATACTCTGAAGAGCATTGTAAACAATCAGGTAACCCAAATACAACTTTTGGACAGCATGCAGAAATAAGCAAAAGCAGTGGCATAGGCATTGCCAACCTGGTTGCTGCTAGACATATGTCACAACACAATAGGGAGTACAACTATTTTCAGGAATAGTAGAAGACAATATATCATCAAATACACATCTGAGAATATATATGTGGAATATCTAAAAAGCAAGGGCCAACATCCAACTGGTTTTGTGATGCCATAGTGTATTTACGATAAATGCATCAACAAAGTAAACCATCTTAGAAATGGAACAAATAATAGAAATGAACCAACATCCTACTGGTTTTGTACAGAGAAGAGTTGGCAGAAATAATCTAGATAGATATAAGCTTCATTATAAAAATAAAACCCGACATGATCATTTCTTGTTTGTGATCACTAAACCTGTTGAAATCAATATGCAAAAGGAAGTAGAAAGCTAGGTAGGTCAGACATGGCTGCAGATGTAAAAGAAAAGTCGGCCACAAGAGACAGCTACATGATGGTCTCCCTAATTCTCATTAATGAAATGCATACGCTAATCACTTACACAATGACTTTTTGAGACAATAATCTGCATGTCATGTTACTACGCTTCTCCTTCTTTGCTGGCAGATCCAACCAACAATCCTTTATATAGAAGTCTATTTTCAGATCCAAACATCAGTACACTGCTATTTTCAGATCCACACAAAGAAATGCATTTCAAGGTCCCATTTGTGGTCCAGCGAGTAGTAAAGTCCATTCCCTCAAAAAAAAGTAAAGTTCAGACTCACAGCGATAGCTCGTACCTGGCCTTTTGTAGATGCGGAAGGAGATTACCTGCAGTAGTGGAGCGGTTGCAGTCCACAGAGCTCCCCACGATGTCCAGGACGTGCCGGAACCGCCGTTTCACGAGCCCCACCGCGAGTCCCCAAAACGCACGCGCGCCGCGAGTGGCCGGAGCCGCGGACGCCGACGCACTGGAAGCGACCTGGCTGGTGGAGGTAGACTCGCTCGACGTCCCTCCATTAGCGGTGATCGGCGGCGGGCGTAGGCGCCGTCCTCGAAGAGGAGGGCGGGGGTGGGGGCGGCGGAGGCAGCTCGATGAGGAGGAGCGCCGGCGCGGGGGCGGTGAACGGTGGGGGCAGGCACAGCGAGCGGAGGCCCGCGGCCCTCTCCTCAGGCGCCCGTCGTTGGCGGCGGGAACTGGCGCAGGAAGGAAGCGGCGGCGGCTCTGATTGCAGCGGGCAGAGGAAGAAGGGAGAGAGAAGAGGCAGCGGGTAGAGCAAGAGAGAGGGGCGCCGTCCTCGAAGAGGAAGCTGCACGGGGGGCGGCCGGGCGGACGTCGGCGGCGGAGGAGGAAGGGAAGGGGAGATGAGGGGAGGCGGCATCGTGGACGAAGAGGAGGCGTGCGGGATCGTGGACGAAGAGGAGATGAGGGAATTGAGTGGGGAATCGCCCGACGGACGGACGTATGTACGCAAGTACCAGTACTCCCTCCGTTCTTAATTAAATATAGTAAAGAAACAACCAGAAGTTACACTTGATCTTAATTATTATTTTCTTCCCTCGTATAGTGCTAATAAGAACATGACATTGATCTAACAACTCAACTGATTATTAAGGCATGCATCTGGACTGTATGCATGTGTGTATGGTATAGAAGTATAGACAGGTTCAATATGGAATTTTATCAGACCGAATCATGGTTGCCCATTTAAACCTATGATGATCTTAAATCTTCTCCCAACCTAGTCCTATCTTTGTCACCCAAACATCAGATCAGCACACAAGCAAGCAAGCAAACCAGAAATAAATTCTAACTCAGATTCTTGATGCTCCCAAGTATAAGGTCTCACCTGCTTGGTAGATGATTTGGGGATTTCTTAATCTGGCTCGCCTAAGTCCCCATGGAATTTCTCCTCTCTCTAATCCCCCCTTCCGTCCGTTGCGTGGGCGCTGCCGCCTCGATCCGCCGCTTGGAACAGCACCGGCGGAATCCTCTCTTCCGCACGGGAAAACCTTCCTCCAATCCGCGATTGCTCGAATTTCCATCGCCTCTAACTTCCGCACGCACCGTTGCCCACTGCACGCTGCTGTTCGCCTCCTCCATCGTACGCGAGGTAGCTCGGATTAGATTGCTCGTGCAGATATGTCGTGATTCAAACAAAGCAATGGTGTTTTAGAGTTTTAGAATTGCTGCTACTTAGTTTGCATGTGATTTGAAAAGATCAATCAGCGACAAAAGGCAATTGTTTATACGATGCATTTAATTTTCTGAGGAAACAGCTATATATGCTTTATGCAAAGATCGGATTTGACACTAATAGTGAATCTGCCACCCACTAGATAGGATTTGTTTTTCGGTGTTGCGAAGTGTCTTCACAAACGAACTCCATGGAGCTTCTGCTGCTGACCTTTGTAGTTCAAAACTTACAAACAGAGGATGTGATGCTGAAAATTATGATGGATTTCTGTCAGGTCTTTATCCCATCTGAGAACAGATCATTGAATACATATGTATATTTAATCAGATTCTCTTTTATAATTACAGTTTGTAGGCTTTGGAGTTTCTGTTTTTCATCTAGGCTTGGATGAGCTTCAGTGCTTCACAGCTCAGAGCTTTCTTATGATAATTATTTGGCTTACATATGAAAATATATTTATATCTAATTAGTTGTCTTCTCTGCAAAATTCAGTGGTTTCATGTATGATAATTGATTGGTCTACTGTACTGTTTGAGAGCTACAGAAGTGGTATGTTGCTGGTTCCACAGGCAACCACGTTGTTGATCTATTAGTAATTCCGTTAGGCATGCTACCTCAAAAGAATATGTTATGTTCTTCATGAAGAAAATACTATTTAAGTTTTCGTAGATGCAGTTGCTTGCATTCAAGGGAAAAAAGTAATCTTGGAAAAGTTGGGGGCATGTATGTCTTATTTTTGAAATTGGGGGCTTACTTTGTGTGCTTTTTTTTTGTTGCTACATTTGTCTTACTGGAAATGTCAAGTGTGCTCAAGAGTGTTTTTGGACAGGCAAGAAAGGCATTTATTCAGCAGGATAATGAGTTATCCGAAATGAGGCAGAGACTGCAAGCACATGCTGATTATATGTGGGAGTTGAGAATGCAAACAAAATAGCTGTTTGCGAATGTTGAGGATCGAAGAGAGAAGCTTTGCATCAAGATCAGAATGCTGACAGTAGAGCTGTCAGCGCAGCACGAAGTAAACTAGCTACAGGTATTCAATTGTGTGTGTGAGATCGAGAAATAGTTGCACTTTTTTCTTAATCTATGGGCCAGGCTTCCTGATATTATACAGCTGTAGTGCCAAATTTTTATCTAATGTCCGTGATTAATCTTCCTCTATTAAGAAACCATAAATTCTGCGCGCATCAAATTTTCTATAGAAAAGCATCTCCTTCTATGCAGTATTTTCATTTTCTGTACTGAAGTTGCGATAAGCAAGCAATAACTCCTTCATGAGAACTGAACATTGGCCATTTACTGATGTTTTTCCTTTAAAATCAATAATAATAAATCTATGATTACCTAGGCTAGATCAGTGATGAATCCAAAGGCTACATAAATCTGCAGTGGAGGCATGTATGTTCCTGCATTAAACTTTTACTTTGAGTACAAGAGAAAGGACATATTGTATGTTATCATCTGCTCCTACTCTTGTCGTAAATCTGGTACACAATGTACATGCATCCTCATGATATGGATTCTAGAAAGAAAAGTTGTATGTGTTTCCAAACTGGATTTTGATGCTATATACTTTTACTCCATGAATCTGACTCGAACATTTAAAAGTCTGGAACAAATGTTACAGGTGGGACAAGTTGTTCAGATGTTTCATGCGTACATGTTAAACTCCAGTATTGTTCCGAACGGACATGTCACTCTCCATGTGGCAACCTTCATAAGCTGCCAATATTGTGTACCAGCTCTCTGTAAAATTCTATGCAGGAGTTTTTTTCTTTCACAAATCACAATCACATTATTGGTGTTCCAGGATCATAGTGTGCAAATTTGTCTGATGTTGATGCTTGCATTGCATGAACCTGGCTTGGGTAGACTGGTAGATTTTGATACTTCCTCCATCCAACAAAAGATGTTTCAACTTTAACTAAATTTGAATGCATATATACACTAAATCATGTATAGATACATCCAAATTTTGACAAACTTGAGACATCTTTTGTTGGACGGAAAGTACAAGTTTTTCGGCTTTGATGCTTGGTAATAAAAAAATGGATAGGGCCGGTTTGCACCGTGATCTTGCTAGCCATTTGGTTTCTTATTCTGTTATCCACTTCTTCTGTAATGTTTAATTTGGATTATTTAGTTGATTTCTCTAATAATTTTTATCCGTAGCAACGCACGGTCTCCTAACTAGTATACATGTATCTATGCTTTTTAGACATGAATATATCCATATTTAAACAAATTTAAGTAAGTTGATACGGTAGCAGGGACGGAGTATTTCGTTTTCTTTTCTACTCAGTCGGTGCTCCAACTCCCTGATATTTACCCAGACCACTACGTAGACTGACTGCTACGGTGGCTCTTCCTTTGCCTGCCAGCTCCTTTGGTTTTCTCTATTTATTTATTTTCAAAGGGCCAACACGTGGTGAATAGGTGGCTTGCTGGTTTGCTAGCTGAGTGATGTCTTCGCTCAATGGACACATATTAACAAGCTGGTTTCAGCATGGTAAAAATATGATTTATCTCTTATCGACTAAATGTAGTAAAACTAAATAATTGTGGTGTTGATTCTATCTTTTAGCAACCCTCAGAATTGTAGGCATGGGAAATACAGTGTCTCCAATAATCTACTTATGTTTAATTTGACCTGATTACTCGTACACTTTCGAGCTTTTAGCAATCTGTGACAATCAATTGAAACGCATAAGAATCAATATTCCACACATATATGGCTATTAGCATGACCTTGGTTCGACCGACACTGCTCCCTATCCGGTGTGATCAAACTAGTAGTATGGTTAAACCTTAAACACAGAAATAAATCTTACTAAAATATAAATGAAATTTTCTAGTTCATCTGTTCGTTAACTATATATATATCGAGTATTCAACTCGATAAATTATCTTTATAAAAATCTGAGATTTTACACTAAAGCCCCCCTAAACGGGCTCGGGCGGCGTCGGCGTGAAAATTCTGACCCAGCCGGCCTCCCAAATTGTTTTTGCAGCCGGCGCGGCCCAGAAAGTTAGCTGGCGCCCCCAGGCCGAACCCAACCCACGGGGGCGCTGGCTCGGGCACAAAACCTCACGGGTCAGCACTGTCAGTGGCACAAACCCAAAAACATACCCCATTTGCCCCTCTCTGTGAGCTTCGGCGACTTCCACCCTCGAATCGCCGCCGGAACCACCCCTCTCACCGGCGACTTCCACCTCTGAACCTGCCGCCGCAGTTCCAGTTCCGCCGTCCGCCGCCAGCTAGTTCCCGCACCCCGTCGGTGCCCACACCGCGGCCACCTTGCTCGCAAGGTGTTCGACGATTTTCCAAGGCCATGGATTCGGACGACAAAGAGATGCTCGCCGTGCTTTTTGACGAGGAAGTAGCCGCTGCCGATGATGCTGCCTCCGGTGGCGAACAGGAGCATCAACTCATCGTCTCATCGCTTCTTGGCCTCAGCGCCGAAGATGCAGAGCGGCCGGGAAGGGGAGGATCGAGGAAACGCCGCCGCAAGAGCAAGGCGAGGCAAACGATGGAAGGCTACTGCATGCTGTACGCCGACTACTTCCCCGATGATCCATTGCACAATGATGTGATCTGTCGGCTCCATTTCAGAATGTCTCGGAAGCTCTTTTTGAAGATCACCGAGTACCTCCGGGAGTACGACGATTACTTCAAATTGAAGAGGGACATCGTCGGCACACTTGGTTTCACATCAATTCAAAAATGCACGGTATCCCTCCGTTTGCTTGCTTATGAAATTCCTGCCGATACACAGGACGACTACCTTCGCATGGCCGAGTCCACGGCCATCGATTGCATGTACAGGTTCTATAGGGAAATTGTGACGGTGTTAGGAGATCAGTACTTGAGGACACCCACTGCTGAAGACACAGCTCGGATCATGGCACATAATGCAGAAAGAGGATTCCCAGGTATGCTTGGCAGCATCGACTGTATGCATTGGTCATGGAAAAACTGTCCATTTGCACAACAGGGCATGTATAAAAGCCACAAAGAATCATGTAGTGTGGTGCTTGAGGCAGTGGCCGATCAGGATCTGTGGATTTGGCATGCCTTTTTCGGTATGGCAGGATCGCACAATGACATCAATGTGCTCCAATGCTCGAATGTGTTTGCCAAGCTCGTTGAAGGCACTGCTCCTCGGGTAAACTATGAGATCAATGGCCATCTGTACATCAAGGGATACTACCTGGCAGATGGCATCTATCCAAGATGGTCGACCTTTGTGAAGACAATCTCAACGCACCAGCAGGAGGAGCAAGATCTTGGTTTGCGACGCAACAGGAAGCATGCAGGAAGGATGTCGAGCGGGCATTTGGTGTGTTGCAGGCTCGATTTGCCATCGTCTGGTACCCTCCTCTCACTTGGTCGAAAGATCAGATTTGGGAGGTCATGACTGCCTGTGTGATCATGCACAACATGATCATTGAGAGCGAGCGGGAATGTCCGGTGTTTGATACTAAACCGTATGAATGGATGGGTCTTCTAGCCAATGTAAATCACCAGGTGCCGGCCGCCTTTGCTGCTTTTCTCGCCCGGCGACAAGAAATTCGAGACGCTGGTACTCGTCAACAACTTCAAGATGATCTGGTCTAGCATTTGTGGTGGCTCCGAGAAAACGTCTAGTTTTTCTTATTTGTTTCCTTGAATTTGATTAAATTTGTTTGAAATGTGATTCAAAGCGTATAAAATAATGTGCTTGTTTTAATTTGCAATATTTGTAAAATTTGGTTTGGTGAGGCGTTTGGGGGCGCCGGCTGGGAACTGGCTAGGCCTTAAAAACTAAATCTAGCCATTGCCCCCCCCCCCCCTTAACGGCCGAAAAAAGTGGCAGGCCGGATGCGAAATGGGGGGACGGCTGGAGGTGCTCTAACCAAGGCAAATTTAGGGTATGTTTGGATTGAGCCCCAACTTGCCCTGCCAAAAAATTGGCATGACGAAAGTAAAGGCACGACCAAAAAATTGGTAAGCCGCACTTGTTTGGTTTGCAGCCATAGTAGAGTGCCAAATTTTTGCAAATGATTAGAAGTCTATTTGGTTTAAATAATTGACCTTTCAATTTGCGCAAGCAAATCTACATCCCTTGAACTATTTCATCGGAAAAGAACAATTTCTACAAACTTCCAGTTCCTGAACGAGTACCACCTGATTCCCAGCCGGCACCCCCAAACGGCTCCCCAAACAAATTTTACAAATATTGCAAATTAAATCAAGCACATTATTTAATAAGTTTTGAATCACAATCCAAAGAAATTCAATCAAACAAACAAGAACTAGACGTTTCCTCGGAGCCTTCACAAATGCTCGACCAGATCATGTTGAAACTGCTGATGAGTACCATCGTCTCAAATTTCCTGGCGAGGAAAGCAGCAAAGGCGGCCGGCACCTGGTGATTAACATTGGCTAGAGGACCCATCCATTCATACAATTCAGTGTCATACACCGGACATTCCCGCTCGCTCTCTGTGGGAACCCGGAATTAACTTCCAGACCCCCCTTTGTTTACCTTCATCAGTCCAGCATCAAGCTGATGAACACAGGCGAAATGAATACCATTGCAAAACAAAAAGAAGATAAAACAAATCTGTATTAATAATATGCCAAACGACTTACAAAGTGCAATGTCTCATGGCATTAATACAATCAGAAAACAGCGGAAAGTAAAATGCGTAGCGACTCCATCTCAGCCACAGGCAGCTGATGTAGTCCACATGACCTCACTCCTTAGATCCTCCTAGTGGTCATAGTCGGCATCTTTATCTTCAAGAACTCTGTACATCAACAACAAAGCAATGTGATGAGTACATTACGTACTCAGCGTGCCCCCTCTGGGAACCGATAACTACATGTGGCTTCAAAGGAAGGCTATATGGTTCTTTTGCATAAAAGCGGTTTTATTTGAAATACTACCATACATTTGATGAAGGCGTGGTTTGATAAAAACAAGTTTATGTCAAAAGCATTATCCAACAATGTGAGGGTCCTCGACCAACTCACCCAAATCCTCAGTTCCAGTAGGAAGATAGAGAGGGAGATAGGAAGGGAAAGAAGATAGGCCCCGTATGTCAAGAAAGATTCATGTGTCGTCCATGACCGTGGACATGGCTATTCGAATAGTTTTACACTCTGCAGAGGTCGTACGCTGTACCCACATGACACGATCTCGCCCGGTGCCTAACCAACGGCCTCTGGTGAATACACACACAAATGTGTACCGACAGAGAGTCGTGACAAGGTCTTTAGAAAGAACATACTCAATGTGACACGCCCACTAGGTTTCAACACGGAAGGACATCGTCTGGCGATTCACAGTCCAGGCCCCCCTTTTGTGCCGAGGGCTCCCTATCTCACGCGACACCCCATGAGCGGTACAGCTATGACAACACTAAGCATGAACTCCATACTAAACCAAGCCAGAGCCCATATAGCATGTGGTCGCACGGTTGTCACAATCTTTGAATTCAAGACTTATTAGGCCTCATCCGCTACGGGCGGCTAATTGCTCCCACACAGGCTAGCAATTGCTGCTTCAACCAATGATGCTGCCGCCCGCACCAGTTGTATGGTAAGTTTCACCCAGAGTAGGTAGAGAGAGTAGAATAAGGTTCCAAGAAGAGGGACTACACTCAGCTCAGCGAGCTCAACAACTTTCAGCAATGATATCATCAATCCGAAGATCACATAGAATCCTCGAATTGGCAAAAGAGTGATTCCTATGAATAATATACGCAAGGCTAAGCATTTCTACTCTGCAAGATTACTATATAAAACTACTCCAGGCATCAAAGGAATGGCAATAAGCAGATCATGGCAAAGTGTCAATCGACACACCAGCTACAGGAATAAAATAGCATGCATGTTTATAAAACAAGAAAATAACTAACTAATGCCCATTTGGAAACATAGGATAAATATGATCAAAGAGAGGGAGGGGGGGGGGGCATGCCTCCGTTGATGAATTCTTCTTCTTCAGCTTCAAATTCTTGTCCTTGTTCCACCTCGTCGTTCTCTACTCGTTGTAACGAGAACCAAAGCAAAATAAATAAATACCCAAGCAATAAAACCAAATGAAATACAAATAAGAGAGCGAATAGATGAGGCGGCCAAGTATCGGTTTGGGAACTTGAAAGGGATAGGAACAACTTTGATAAGATGGAACAATGAGATTGATTCTAACAAAGTAAACCATATACCCAACATGAGGGATATAGCTTTATTGGTCATACCCTTTATTAAATTAATACTACACCACATAGATCAAGCACATATGTAGACACTCCAGAATAGAGCAATACATCTTATCATGCTAGTTTGCAAGTATCAACCAACTCCTATCATACTAATGATACAAGCAAGAAGCATAAATTTTATATCTAGCATACAACAAGGATGAGAGCATGACAAATGTTAAGATAAATATCTATGCAAGATAAAGCTATACAAACAATTATGGACTTATACAAGGCAACAATTATTGAGAAACAAAGCATGCATGCTCTCAAGGATAGTAATAAACATAAATTAGGAAGCTAGCAAGTATATGTTACACATGACACACACATTAAGAATACAAGCATGCGAATGTAATAAAATACATGCATGACCAAGCAAGCATATGGTACTATAGATGCATTAACAAGAGATAACCAGCTTATTCTACCACACAAAGCATTACAATATGAACATCAAACGGAACAAATCACAGGAAGACAAAAACAATACAGCATGGCAAAGTTACTGGATTAAAGCACTAATGCACATACGTAAATCTAGCTAACAAGAGACAAGTATAGAATAATAATATAACACATGTTCCAAGAAACACAAATGTACTTCAACTAAGCATGGCATGGACAATACTAATGTTCTGATAATTCATGAAGTATTGGAACAATATAAGAAATAAACTATAGCAAAATGCATTGCAATCATATAAGCTAACTCTATGCAAGATAAGCAATGATTATATGAAACTCCCAAGCAACATACTATTGTTCTGTAAGCAACAACTACAAACCAAGGCGAGATAATAACAACAAGACATGTTATGATACAACAACCGACAATAAGCTTACCACCAAATGCATAGAGAAATTCTACAAACTATATACTAAGCACTTGAGCATGACATAAACCATGATATATAGGTGTATCAAGCAATCAAGGAAACTAAACCATTGTGATAAACACATCAAGCTTACATACTTGTGACCTGGAATTTGACTCATACAAAGATTAAGAAGTGATTGATGATAAGCCAGGACTTCAACCCAAAGCGATCACAGTGCGAGAACTGTGCGGGGTGATATTGTCCTGGAGAGCTTGGAGTGTCAACCCAAAGCGATCACAACCATGGACTGTGCGGGGTGATATAGCTCGTATTTCCACAAGTCAAGCAGAGCGTCAACCCAAAGCGATCACAGTCATAGACCGTGCGGGGTGATATAGCTCCCAACTCCTTGACAGTGTCACGTTAACCAAGCCGCACCAGAAGATTTCCTCCTTAAGCTTGATCGTTTTTCAGTTTAGATTATGCTGGTACGTGGGCCTGTCCCGTATCCACTCATTTTCTGTTTTGCTTAGCAGATAAGGCCAGAGGCGTGTTGAGTTCACGCTGCGGCGACTAGTTCCTGACTACGCATGGTCACGTCCGTGGGATGGCACGGGAAAACCGGATCATGATGCAGCGTAATTGGCGAGTTAGTTGGAGATTGAATAAAAGGAAAGAAAGCCAGAAAAGACGCAAGACATTATGCGTCGCAAACAACCTCTGAGTCTACGGTGTTCGCGTGTGTGCTCTGCTCGTCTCCGTCGTGTCCACCTCGCTACTGTGATTGAGAGAGTCTCCAGAGTTTTTCTGTCATTTGGTATCAGAGCTCGCGGTCTGACGATCTTGGAGGCAAAGTGGAGGCGGTGTTCGGAGGCGATTTGGTGGCGGTGGTGAGCTGCTGTCCGCTGTGACCGTGGGGCAATGACAACATCCCCGACGAGGGATGGTAGTGCCGTCACAGGCGTGCTGACGGCGGGGAAGTACACGCCGCCAGCGAAGCGTGCCGGTGAAGAGGGTTCCGGCAGCGGGCGGCGCGGGAGCCTCGTCCCTGTGCAGTATCCGCAGCTGCTGGAGAACAACTACCAACTCTGGGCCGGCAAGATGAAGATCCTGATGAAGCACCTCGGCGTCTGGCCGGCTATTGAAGGCACCGGTCCCGTCGACGAGGAGCAGGATCATGGCGCCATGACGGCCCTGTCGCAGTCCGTGCCAGATGATGTGATGATGTCCGTCATGGACTGCGACACCGCGCGGGAGGCGTGGGAGTAACGCGTCGTAGAGGCGCGGATCTAGTCGCTCATGAGGCGGTTCGATCGGCTCATGATGGCGACAGAAGGCGAGACCGTGACGGCGTTCTCGTGCCGGCTGAATGCACTTGTCGGCGAGATCCGGGCGCTCGGTGAGAAGCTGCCGGATAGAAAGGTGGTGTAGCGACTCTTCGCCGCAGTACCATGACGGTTTTCCTCGATCGTCAACACCATCCAACAGTGGGGCGACGTGCGCAACATGTCGGTCTCTGAAGCAGTCGGGCGCTTGCGGGCGTTCGAAGAAGGTGAAGAGGAGTTCCGGGAGGTGCGTGGTGGCGGGGCCAACGACGATCAGCTCATGCTCGTCACACGTGTGCTCGATTCCCTGATGAACAAGGGAAAGCTGGGTGGCAGTGGCTCATCCAGTGGCTCCGGCAAGAAGAATGCCGGCGCAGACCGCGTCCAGAACGGCAGTGGCAACTGCGGTGAGCGCGGCAAGAACAGCGGCGGCAAGAAAGGCAAGAAGCACCGCAAGTTCGACAAGAGCAAGGTGAAATGTTTTAATTGTGAAAAGACAGGACACTTTGCTTATGAATGCAGGGCTCCTAAACGCGAGAAAGTGAATCTTGCGCATGCCGAGGAGGATGACGAGCCTGCATTGTTGATGGTAGAGTCAGTGGAGCTGATTCCGCCATCAGAGCTGCCGACAGAACAGGTCATGCTCAATGAAGAAAAAGTGGTGCCTAAGCTGCATGGGTCACAAGAGTTCTCGTGGTACTTGGACACGGGAGCAACAAACCACATGACGGGCTGTGCTGCAAAATTCGATGAGCTCAATGAAACCATCACTGGTCGTGTCAAGTTTGGTGATGGCTCGGCTGTTGAGATCTGTGGGCGAGGCACGGTGCTCTTGCAGTGCCTCACTGGCGAGCACCGTGTGCTCACGGATGTGTATTACATCCCGCGGCTGAAGAACAACATTATAAGCCCGGGCCAACTTGATGAGAATGGCTGCAAGTACTCCACTAAAGATGGCTGATGACACTTTGGGATAGGCAAAGAAACGTCTTGGCCAGAGTGAGAAGGGCAAAGAACAGGCTCTATATCTTGAACATTCAGCCGAGGGAGCCCGTTTGCTTGATGTCAACCAAAGATGAAGCATGGCTGTGGCACAAGAGGTACGGGCATGTCAACTTTCATGCACTGCGCAGCATGGCGAAGGAGGGGATAGTTGAGGGCTTGCCATTCCTTGATCAGCTCGAACAGGTGTGCGATGGGTGCATGATTGGCAAGCAGCGCCGGCACTCATTTCCTGCCGCAGCAAGCTGGCGCGCCACAGAGCGGCTACAGCTCGTACATGCGGACCTGTGTGGTCCGATTAACCCTGCAACATACGGAGGCAAGAGGTACTTTCTCCTTATGGTTGATGACTATTCACGTTACATGTGGATTGTACTGTTGCGTAGCAAAGATGAGGCATTCGATGCAGTGAAGAGAGTACAAGCTGTAGCTGAGGCGGAGTGTGAGCTGAAACTGAAAGCAATCCGCACAGATAGAGGAGGTGAATTCACCTCTAATGATTTCTCAAGCTACTGTGACAGTAAGGGCATCAAGCACTACCTGACGGCGCCATATTCCCCACAGCAAAACGGTGTTGCGGAGTGCAGGAACCAAACGGTGGTGGGCATGGCGAGGAGCCTGCTCAAGAGCATGGGGGTGCCGGCAAGGTTGTGGGGTGAGGCTGTAGCTACTGCAGTCTACTTGCAGAACCGGTCACCGACCAAGAGGGTGGCTGGCGTCACACCCTACGAAGCCTGGCATCTGAAGAAACCCAGTGTGCATCACCTGAGGACTTTTGGTTGTGTGGGGCATGTCAAGCAGGTTGGTCCTGGCATAACCAAGTTGTCAGACAGAAGTAAGAAGATGACATTCATTGGGTATGAGGCAGGATCGAAAGTCTATCGTATGTTTGATCCGGCAACAAAGAAGCTGGTTGTATCCTGCGATGTTGCGTTTGAAGAAGACAGGAAATGGTGTTGGGAGAAGGAATAGCTCGACTGAATCTGAAGCATTCACAGTACAGTGGCCAGCAATTCAGGTTCAGTCAAGGTCTGCTGAAGTTCCTGCCGCGGCAGGAAATTCTGCCGCAGATTCTGCCGCGGCAGAAATCCCAACACAGATTCCTGCCGCGACAGAACAGCGGCAGGCAACTCCATCGCCACCTGCGCAGGTGGCAAGATCCCTCGCTGGTGATTTCTCTGCCGCGGCAGCCACGACGGCAGCGCCAGAGAATCCCAGTGATACACCTTGCGGGTCAAGTGGTCCGGTTGGGCCACAGGGGAAACGAAGTCTGGACAATATTCTTGATGATTGTTCAGAGGTGGAGTTGGAATATTCAGGGCTGTGCTTGCTTGGGTTAGAAGAGCCGGTGAGTTACAGTGAAGCTCTGAAAGAACATTGCTGGCTCAAAGCAATGAAGGAGGAGATGTCCTCCATCAAAGGCAACAAAACTTGGGAGTTGTGTGATCTTCCAAAGGGGCAAAAATCAATCGGTCTCAAGTGGGTCTATAAGCTGAAAAAGGACTCCACAGGTGCTGTGGTGAGGCACAAAGCGAGGCTCGTTGCTAAAGGCTATGTGCAGCGGCAAGGGATCGATTTTGATGAAGTGTATGCTCCAGTCGCCAGAATTGAATCAGTTCGGCTGATGATAGCACTTGCAGCTCAGGAAGGGTGGAAGCTCCACTCACATGGATGTCAAGTCAGCATTTCTCAATGGGGAATTATCTGAAGAAGTGTATGTTGTACAGCCACCTGGGTTTGAAGTGAAAGGGAAAGAGAACAAGGTCATGAAACTGCACAAAGCTTTGTATGGGCTGCGGCAGGCACCAAGAGCTTGGAATGCCAAGTTAGATCAAACACTCGCAGCTTTAAAGTTTGAGAAATGTCCTTCTGAAAGTGCCATTTACAGGGAGAGGAAAGGGGACAGCTTGCTAGTTGTGGGTGTGTATGTAGATGACCTTGTGATAACAGGAGACAAAGCATCTGACATAGATCAGTTCAAGAAGCAAATGAAGACCATGTTCAAGATGAGCGACCTTGGTCTCTTGAGCTACTATCTGGGGATAGAAGTGCACCAAACTGAACATGGTGTGGCTCTATGTCAGAGTGGGTATGCAAGTAAAATTCTTGACAAGCTCGGCATGTCGGATTGCAACCCAACCCAGGCTCCAATGGAAGGAAAACTCAAATTGAGCAAAGCAAGTAAAAGTGCTGAAGTAGATGCAACTCAGTACAGAAGTCTTGTTGGGAGCCTGAGGTACTTAGTCCATACTCGACCTGATATTTGTTATGCAGTGGGCATTGTCAGTCGATTTATGGAGAGGCCTACCACTGAACATCTCGCTGCAGTGAAACATATTATGAGATATGTGAAAGGGACACTGAATTTGGGCTGTGTCTACAAGAAAGAAGGGGATGTTCATGTGGCAGGGGTATCGTGACAGCGATATGGCAGGTGATATTGATGACCGTAAGAGTACTACGGGAGTAATCTTTTATCTGGGATCATCTCCAGTGAGCTGGGTATCTCAAAAGCAGAAAATTGTTGCTCTTTCTTCATGTGAAGCTGAATTCATTGCTGCCACATCTGCTGCCTGCCAAGGTATTTGGCTATCGCGTCTCCTCGCAGAGCTGTTGGGGAGAGAACCGGAGAAGGTAGAGCTGAGGATTGACAATCAGTCAGCTATACAGTTGTGCAAAAATCCTGTCTTTCATGACAGGAGCAAGCATATAGAAACCCGGTTCCATTTTGTGAGAAACTGTGTGGAGGAAGGAAAGATCTCAGTGAATCATGTGAGCACTGAAGATCAGTTAGCTGACATCCTGACGAAGGCGCTTGGACGGATCAAATTTCAGGAGATGAAGAGCAAGATCGGCATACAAGTTGCTGCACAGGTGCCGCATGGTTAAGGGGGTGAATTGTCACATTAACCAAGCCGCACCAGAAGATTTCCTCCTTAAGCTTGATCGTTTTTCAGTTTAGATTATGCTGGTACGTGGGCCTGTCCCGCATCCACTCGTTTTCTGTTTTGCTTAGCAGATAAGGCCAGAGGCGTGCTGAGTTCACACTGCGGTGACTAGTTCCTGACTACGCATGGTCACGTCCGTGGGACGGCACGGGAAAACCGGATCATGATGCAGCGTAATTGGCGAGTTAGTTGGAGATTGAATAAAAGGAAAGAAAGCCAGAAAAGACGCAAGGCATTACGCGTCGCAAACAACCTCTGAGTCTACGGTGTTCGCGTGTGTGCTCTGCTCGTCTCCATCTTGTCCACCTCGCCACTGTGAGTCTCCGGAGTTTTTCTGTCAGACAGGTGGGTTTGCTTACACATCATCATGTCACAGCTTAATTAAGCATGAAACAGACTCCAAACCCTACATACACCGTGTGCGTTATAACCATACACACAGCACACACGATGTATGTCACAAACAAGTACCATAACAATAACCCAAGCAAGTTCCATAGCCATGAATAAATAAATTAATAAAACACACAATGCATACTTTACAAATCTAATAAATGTCTAGGCATGAGAGAGAGAATTTTACAAACTTGGCATACAACTCCTATGCATGTATATGAACTACAGGAAACAGGACATGCACAAAAATTATCGAAGCCAAATCAAATTCTAATGAATTTGTCCTGATTTAGCACCGGTTTAAATCTAGTTTAAGTTATACCCATCGGATTGGGAATCCGATTCCACCAGCGGGTCACTAAGGTCAAAGGGAAACTTTCTTAAGTTGGGGTTCAGCTCAGATGGTAGATGTAAGATGGAGATCATGGGCTATGTTAGTAATTGACACAATGACATTGATGTTGTAGGAGGTACGGTCATCGGATCGAGAATCTGTCTCCTGTTCTAGGCTACTGGAGATGAATATAATTGAGCGACATGAATGGAGTTTACAACAACTAGGTATAGGATGTGTATGGCATGACCGTATCGGTCGCGATCGGCATGGATTTGAGAACACATGCCCAAAACAATTAATTGAACAGGAGGTCCTGTCTAGGACTTAGAACAGATATTGATGAGTCTATGTGTAAAAGGAATTTGGACAGGACTCACCGAAGATGATGGAATCGTTCAGCGAAGGCAGCGGCTGAACTTGACGAGGATGAACGAAATTGGAGAGTTCTAGTTGACTATTCTCACTACAGGTCAGGGCGTAGGCTTCGCTGCATCTAGGTGCTGCTCCTGGCGCGAGGGTTCGGCTCATGGTGATCCAGTTCGCCAGAACCGGCCGAGGGGCGGTGCTGCGGCGGCATGGCTTCAGGATGACGAGGCCAACAACATCGGATGCATTGGAAACCTTGCCAAGAAGATAGAAGGGGATTATGTGAGTTCCCAGATAAGAGGATTTGCAGAACGGAGATACCTCGCGAGCACTCCTTCAAGAATGGCGGCGGCGGCCGGCAGGATAGACAATGATTCCACGGGCTATACAATTGTTGTTTGGCAAAACTCTGAATAAGGGAACGAATGATAAGAGGAAGAGGCTCGAAGTGACGTGGTTGGATTTGTGTTTTCTGGGCTGAGGAAGGAGATCGGGAAACATTGGCTGTTTCGGTTTGGAGAGGAACGGTCGGGAGCGAGGGAATCGGAGGGGAATTCCAGGGCGACGGTGCCTTGGAACTGCAGAGCTGTGCTCGTGGAAGAAGAAAACGAGCAGGAGGAGAGGCGGCTTGCGGCTTGGTTGGGCAGTTGGGCTAGCTGCTCGGCCTGAAGTTGGGCCATGGAGAGAGATATGGGCCAGGGAAAGGAGACAGGAGGGCGATGGGCTAGAAAGGGAATTTCAGCCCAAAGTCTAAAAAGGAAAAAGGGACCTTTCCTTTTTCCAAATGAAATAAACTCCGATCAAACATCGAATCAACTCTGAAAGTTTCAGGGAATTCAAATGCGCAAATTTGAGTGTGAAGAATCCGAATAAAATACTAACGAACAAAGAGAGTAAGTGTAAATCGAGTTAAATTCTTATTGGTGTTAATTCAATTTAAATTCAAACAATCGTGAAATTTCCAATTAAGCTTTGATAAATCCAATGAAATTTTCAGTACTCAATTTTAGGAAAAAGATTTTTAAAAGCTCAAAAAATTTAGTCTGTTACACTCTCAACGATCATGTTGTGCATGATCACACAGGCAGTCATGACCTCTCACATCTGATGTTTCGACCAGGTGAGAGCAGAGTACGGGACAATGGCTTTCAACTCATCATCATCAAACGAAGCATCAACGTTAATATTTACACAATCACTCGGCGGCTTTGTCCAGCCCTGCTTCCTGATGTTGAAACCAAAGCAAAGTTCTGCACCATAGCCTGGATAGAAAAGCAAGCCCGGTCGCACGCCATTGTAGGCTCCTTATGCATGA
This sequence comes from Brachypodium distachyon, assembly GCF_000005505.3. NCBI lineage: Eukaryota > Viridiplantae > Streptophyta > Magnoliopsida > Poales > Poaceae > Brachypodium > Brachypodium distachyon. The sequence goes on from NC_016135.3 coordinate 17,629,055, forward strand.
ACTGTCTGGCGTCGCCACCACAGATGCCACACTGTCACAGCAATGGTTTCACAAAAATGATCAACATGCACAGGGGATCTCAAAGGTGAACAAAGAAGGAATTCTAGTACCGCACTACTACAGAAAAGATCATTAGTAACGGTCGAAAAAGTGCATCAGTAACGGGCGTCCTGATGCGGTCGTTCTGCCCGTTACTAATGATGCCACCATCAGTGGCGGTTGACACCCCACGACCGACACTAATACATATTTCGCGATTTTAAAAAAAAGCCGGCCACAAGCCGGCATATTTTGATCGTGGCCGAATAAAAATTCCAAATCAAATATTAAGCACCCCAAATCAGAGATTACAGCAGTAAAAATCACAAAAAAATAACGAAAAAAGATCCGAAGCTCTCCCTCGCCGGATTCAGCCACATCGCCCTCCATGGCAGCGGCGGCTCCTTGGTCGAGGCTGTGAACGCCGGATCCGTGCGGTCGAGGCAGGTCGGAGCCGGAACTTCCTCCTCGCGCGCGGTTCTTCGTTGGTGGCGACGACGTCTCCCTCCGGCTGCAGAGAGAGAGCATGAGAGAGAGAAAAGAGAGCCTGAGAGAGAGAGAACGAAGAGGGAGAGAGGGAACTTACCGATGGCTCGGCGACGCCCTCCTCGGCTCCAGCGGAGGCGGCTCGGGGGATCCGATGGCGCCGCTGTAGATGGCGGCGGGCGGTGGGGAGGAGGAGCCGCGGCGAGCTCGTGCAGAGGGCGACGACGCGGGCTCGCGCGGAGTGGCGGCTGGGCGAGCTTGCGCGCGGAGGCGGTGGGGCGGCACGGTGGCTCTCGCGGGCGCCGGTGGAGGAGATAGAGAGAGGGAGGCTCGCGGGAGGAGGGAGGAGAGAGCACAGGGGGATGCAGTGGGGGTGGCGGCGCAAAGGGAGAGAAAAGGAGAGGATGGATGGGTTAGGGTTATTAGGTCCTTTTATATAGAATGAAGGAGTGGGTTCTGTGCTTGGGCCCAAAATGGCTTGGCCCAACGGTCATAACAGAGAGCCCGCCACTGATGGCCTGGAACATGATTTTGTTGTTGTAATTTTATGTTTCACATAATGTACAAATATTGAATATGACTAAATTGTTCTATATGTTTATAAATATGGTATAATTTGTGTGCAAATTGTATAGGTGCTATCTTGAACCATATTCATATACTTGCTTCACAAAAAAAGCAATATTTGCATTTAGAAAATTCAATAAAAAATTAATAAAAAGTTGTTGAGCTCTTTTACAATGTTGTTTGACATGGAAATATGCACCTCTCTGCAAAAAATGAATGCACATCATGAATTATGGCATAGAAATGGTTGTGATTTTGATCATTTGGCTTGAAATTCATAAACATTCATACCTAATAAGCCATTTGGATTAAAACCAAAAGTTCAACTATGGGAACAAATTGTACTACACATGTCATTTTTGAAATGTGACCATATGATATTATTATTCCACTACGTTAAGCAAGAAAAAAATAAGACTTCAGCAAAAAGAATCACATTTTTCTGATTTTTTATGAATTAGTTATGATTTTTCAATCTTCAAAGGTCTTTCTGATTTTTTATGAATTAGTTATGATTTTTCAATCTTCAAAGGTCTCAGGGGGTCATCAGTGGCGGGCCTGTATGTAAAGCCCGCCACTGATCTGTGCTTTTGTGATTTTTGCAATTTTTCATATTTAGCCATTAGTGGCGGGTTTTCCGTGACCGTCACTAATGACGGTTCATCAGTGACGAGCGTGGTGCGCCCGCCATTGATAAGGGATTAGGAGTAACGGTTGTTTTGCGCCTATCACTGATGAGGGTTCATCAGTGACGGGCGTGGTGCGCCCGCCACTGATAAGGGATTAGCAGTAACGGTTGTTTTGCGCCTATCACTGATGAGGATTCATCAGTGACGGGCGTGGTACGCCCGCCACTGATGAGGGATTATCAGTAACGGTTGTTTTGCGCCCGTCACTGATGAGAGTTCATCAGTGACGGGCTTGGTGCGCCTGCCATTGATGAGGGGTCATCAGTGACGGGCGTGATGTGCCCGTGACTGATGAGATTCATCAGTGATGGACAGGGAAGGCCCGTTACTAATGATCCGTCACTTATATCATGTTTTGTAATAGTGCCGCCGGACCCACCCGGTCCGTCATGCATGCCTCCTCGATATTTGCACTACTCATATCGAGCAACTTCCAGATCTCTTTTGCCCGGTAGCATTGAAACAAAATATGCTTAATATCTTCCTGGCCAATGTTACATTGTGGGCATTGGGGATTGACCTTGACATCCCGATCAGCTAACACAACATGAAAGGGCATTGCACCGTGAAGCGTTTTCCAAAGAAATTTTTTAACTTTTACCGGGACATGCAAGGACCAAATCTTGCGCCAAATTGGATGTTCGCCCACTGGGCGTCTCCCTCCTTGGCCATGCTTGCGACGCTCAAACTAACGATGCCACTCTGCACGGTACGCGGACCTAACGGAGAAAGTATTAGTCTTGGTAAGTTCCCATGCAACAAAATCCTCCCAATCATTTGCAGGAAGTGGAACTGCCAAGAGTAAATTTTACTTCTTGTGGAGCACTTTGTGCAAAGTTGCTTAACAAATATGCAAAGTTGCTTAACAAATATGTTTGTCTCATGTCGTGACCATATATGTAATCTCTATAAAGGGTGTGCCTATTGAAATATATGGTTTGCTTTAAAAAAAACACCTGACATCACCTTTGGTTCACACGATCAACCAAGAACTGAAAACAATCTGATTTATCAGCTCCCACCATAGCCGGCAGACCAAGGTACTTGTCTGATAAAGCTTCAGTCATGATATTCAGGATGTTACAAACACTCCGTTCTATCCACTGCAGTATTTGGACTTGAAAAACGCTAAATTTTTCCAATGACAAGTTGTCCAGACGCTGCACAATACGTGTCCAGATACTCCTTAGACATTCATCATTATTCGTATCAGCTTTCATGAGAATTAACGAGTCAGGCAAATAAAAGATTACTAACAGCCGGCACTTCCTTGCACACCGGAACACCCTGAAGTGTACCGTTATTTTCAGCTTCCAAAAGTAGTGCCGACAATCCCTCATCCCTAATAATAAAAACAGTAAGGTTTCCTTCGTCGTCGTCCGCCGTGCATCAATTTTCGTGCCTGTCCTGATTTTCCGTGTCTCCTTACACTCCATCGAATCTTTCTTTTCCTATTTCCACAGCACTGCCTTTCCGGGCCGTCACCGCCGACTCAGCTGCCCGCGCAGCACCTCCCTGCAATGATACGCGTCGGCGCCGGATTAGATTCCTGTGGAAGAGACGAGTAAAGGGGTCCAGGGCTGACCAGCGCTATCCACCCCCGCGCAGTTCCTCATGCACTGCGCCACCGCGTGTTCCGTGACCTTCTTCTGACGTCAGTCACGGCCGGCGGGCGGCGTGGACTGGGTGCCATGTCCGTGGCCGCGGCTGCTAGCATCGACCCCGAGAACATTTTGATTGAATGTCCAATTATATTATTATGTTTTGTATAGATATGAATTTTCGCGTGCACATGTTTAAGAGGCCGTGACAACGCACGGACAGTGTACTAGTTACATGATAAGAAAAGATAGGGTGATAAAGGATCCCCTATCGGACCCCACGAGACAGGGCGAGCAAGTCAGTTTCCGAAGCATTGAATCTCACTCGGTATAAAACCGAGGTGACGCACGACATAACCAGTTGAACCCATCCACGATCAAAGCCCAACTTCAACGACACACCTGGGAACATGGGCGGAGCCAGCCCGCTCCGAGAGCCAGGGCAAAACATACATGGATTAGTATAATAGCTGCATATTCGCCTTCAGATAATCATAGTAATTAGCATAAAAAGTTCTGTCGAGTACGGGCAGTTGCCTGGGTCGCCGGGCAGAGCCAGCCACTGCCTGGGAAGAAGGGCCATTTGACCCGATTGTACGCCTTGTGCATATCAAGCTTCACTGCACACAGCATCTTTCCCTTGCTTCTTCTTCTTTATGGTATGGAAGCATTCATAAGCAACAAGGATGTTATCCGTAATCAACCTTCTGGGACGAAAGCACTCTGAGATTGGCTAACAATTTCAGGAAGCAAGTTCTTAAGTCGGCCAGTGATCAGCTTCGAAAGCACTCTTGAGTGGCCCGTCTAGTTTCTATCTTCTTCTGTTTTGAGAGGGTATAGTTTCTGAGCTCTCCCCGGCCGGCCTGGCCCACGGGGATTGGGCCACCGTAAACCCGGCTGAGTGGGCCTAACCAAACGAGGCCTTATTATGCCGGTACTGGCGGAAGGCTTATTATTCCATATGTGCGGGGAATAGCCCAAAACCTGCGCCTCTCTCGGTGGCAGGACCGATCCGAGTGCTTCGGTGGGTCTGGACTACGGATCTACTAAGCCGGGCCGGGCTGTGCGTGAGACAGAATATAAGTACCCCACCCCGCACCCCGTTTCGTTGAAACCCTAGCCTAGGACAAGCCAGCGTCGGCGGCAGCGGCTACACCAGCGAAAAACAGAGAGCGGCGGCGAGTGGTGGCGGGGTGAAAGGCGAGGTGAGGGCGTCTCGTGAGACGGAGATGGTCGGGGAATCCTGCAAAGTTTGTGGAAGGGGATCGAGATTGGCGGTTCCAGGAAGGAGATGGAGATTGACGATTCCTGGAAGATGGGGATTGACGATTCCGGGAAGGAGATGCATTGGGAATCCACGCGGTTCACGCGCACGCGTGTATTCAGGGAGATGGGCATCATCGTGACCACGGAGATAATTTCCCTGCTGATGGAGATAGATTTCCTGCCGAGGGATCAGGAAATCTTGGTTGACAACCTTCTTCCCTTACAAGGAAAGTCGTTGTTAGTTCGGAGGAAGAACAGAAATCAGCTAAGATCTGGACCTTCGCGGAGGTTCCCTGAAAGGGAGCACATGCCGGATCAGGCGAGCAAGAGCTCCCATGTCAGTTCGATCTCGGAGCAGATGTCGATGTGCTCGAGCGAAATCCAAGAGAAGTTAGTACAATACTTCAATTTTCTCTTACACGAGATGAAGCGCGTGGGCTACATGATGAAACACATGGCATCTATTAAGAGGGAAACCGGTATCCCCATCTCCGTGGACAAGATTGTCGATCTGCTTCAGAGCACGTCCAGATTAACTCAGATCTCCTGCCGTGTAGTTGAGATGATGAAAGAAATTACAAAATCAGTTGAGGAGACTTACGCTGACCACCGTGCCGGCTGGGAAAATACATGGGGCAACAAGAGCGGACTTCGCATTGGCTTCGAGGATTTAAGTAAGCATGCCTATCTCACTTAACTTACTCTGCTTATTAGTTTGCTCCCTGCTCTTGGTCTAGGCATGTCTCAATGCAAGCAGATCACTTACTTCCGTCCTCCTTTCATAAATTATGGGAAGGGAAGAGAATGGCTTTACTTCTCTTATTTAGTAATTCATGTTATATTTCTAACATTGCACTCTTTGGTGCTGCAGCCACATTGAGCCCTATGCACTTCACATACCGCCAACCCGGACTCATCCCACGTGGATACACTTCAATTTGTGCGAGCACTTTGCAGATCTACTCCTTGGAAATTACTGAACTAAAAGGTAACTTGAAATGGCCACTCTATGTGTATGGTGTGGTCGCAGCTCGAGACACCGTGGACCACAAACGCAACCTTCTCTTCTGTCGATCAAGGGCTAATTGCCAAGAAGTCACTGAAAACGTATGTATTGCATTCAACTCCTTCATTTTCCTTATTTTCTTCTCCTGCCTGCTATTTGGTTGATTAGTTCATTGCAATTAAGTATAATGATGATAATCCCTGCAGGCTAAATTTTTGCACTTGATTGGCCCATCTCGTGCAATTCTGGCTTTGGATTATGTTCACTTTGAATTTGAACTGAAAATGAAAGATGGAAAGTCAGATAGAGATTTGATCACTCGTGCCTACCGTTACCATGGTAGACACCATACTTGTAACATCAGCAACTGGAATTGTGCACTAGAGTTAAGCCTTGACCGTCTTCTTGAAACAGTCCAGGCCACTATCTTGTCGGTTCGTGTTGGTGAAGGCGAGTCATGGCCTTTTGAATATGGAGTCCGAGTTGCTTGCTACTCACAATCTTTGGAAGTTGTAGAAGTTGACAGTGAGGGCGTTGTTGGAGAGGTTACTGGTCCCAAATCTGGGCAAGTTGATTTGCTTCATTGTTGTGACAAACCAGTGCCTCTAGGGCCAGATGGTTACCTTCATCTATCAAGGCAGGTTGTTTCAGTAGAACAACAAGATTGTCTTAAAGTTGTCATCGAAGCATACTCATCACCAAAGCTTGATATTGCTGCCCGAGGTCATATCTACTTCCCCCAGGAGTACTGCAACATAAGCCATGGTACATGTCTCCTTGGCCAGTTAAAGGTGGAGATTAGTGTTGCCTGGTCCTACCTGGCCGCCGACAAGTTGCATCTCTTGAAAGAGGAATATGCTTAATGGGTGCCCAGGCATGTGTGTTGTGGACTGATACCCCTTTGCCTGATTATGGGCCAGTTTTTTTCGGCTTCAGCTTCTCTAGAAACGGCTTCAGCTTCTCTACCCCCAGAAACTGTGGTGGGGAGAAACTCCAGACAAACTTGCAGTCCAGTTCTTTTCGGCTTTTGGCATTTCAGCTTATTATATGATCTGTCTGTTGAAAAATCTGTAATACCCCTGCTCCGAAATTGTCTTAGCTATTTGACTAATTGTAATACACGTATATCGGATAAAACGATAAAATAAAAATAATAATAGCCAAATATTAAAATTAATAATGCGTGTTGTTTTTGATACTTCAGAGTACCCAAAAATATTACATAAATGTTGGATTTCCACAAAAGGACGTTAAATATAAAAACCACATAACAACTAATCCGAAGGCACGGTGCTCGCGGCAATAGAATCACGTACCGTCGTCATTGTGCCATCATCCGTTGGTGCTTGAGCATCTACACCTGAAGTAGGTCCATCTTCATGAACATATCCTCCTCTCTCAACCTCATCAAAATGCTGATCACGAAGCTTGCTATCACGAATGTAGTTATGGAGACATGCGCATGCAGTAACTATCTTGCTCTGAGCCAACATGCTCTACTGTGGTATGCCAAGGAGTATTCGTCATTTCATCTTGAGAACACCAAAAGATCTTTCAATGACATTCTGTAGAGACGAATGGCGATTATTGAAGGTCTCTTTTCTTCCAACCGGAGGGTTATGCTCAAACTCAGGCATATGGTATCGCTGCCCTTTGAATGGTGCGAGATATCCAACTCTATTTGGGTGCCCGGAGTCGACGAGGTAGTATTTTCCTAGCAAGAAGAAAACAAACTTAAAAAATATGGAACTTGGCAAATATACTAGACATAGGAAATAAAAATTATTACCTGCCGGTGGGTGTGGATAATGGTTATATTTGACCATAGCTTCTGACCATACACGGGTGTCATGCACTGATCCAGGCCATCTAGAGACAACAAAAGTGAATCTCATGTCAAAATCACACATTACCATCACATTCTGACTTGTAAACCCTTTCCTGTTCATGTATTTGATCTCCTCTTCTTTAGGCACAATCACATGAATGTGTGTTCCATCTATGGCCTCAATGGCATTTTTGAAATGAGGCCAATTTTTTTTTTCTTTTTAAGTCTGGGATGCACATGGCTGTGAGTTGGATCATTCGGTCTAAGATAATCACCAGTCATGCCATCCACACATTCCAAAACCTCATGAAACTTCTTGTTAATGACAGACCTACCATGTTCAAACCGATCTGCTACATTGTCCGTGGTCTGACATGTCCCCAAAGTCCATAAAAAGAGTGCCAATGCTTCTTCGGTGGACATATTGCAAGTTGGAGTGAGTTCATACTTCTGAACCAACAAATCATGTAATGGAAAAAACACGGACCTGCACATCCTGAACATAGAGTAGAAAGTTTTTGGATTGTTTGCCTTATCTTCAACCCACTGGATGCCTGACATCAATGGTAAACGTCTTGGAGCATACGGAACCTTCTGTACCTCCTGTATATAACAAGCAACCGCAACCATGCATATCTCTAATTCCTCGTCTTCTTCATCAAAAGATTTGTCCATCTGCCACATGACCAAAATCAAATAATTAGACTACACAAACAGCAGGTCCATACACAAATAAGGAAATCTGAAAAAAAAACAATTTAACCAAACAACAAGTAGATACACAAATCTGAACACAAACAACAGGTCTATAAACAAACAGCAGGTACATACACACATCTGAACACAAACAGCAAGTGCAAACAACATGTTCCATTGAAACACAAACAAGAAGTCCATACATAGCAGGAAATAGTCTCACAAGTGGAGAATTAATAAGGTTCAACACAAATAAGGAAATAGTCTCACAAGTGGAGAATTAATAAAGTTCAACACAAATAAGGAAATCTGAATGCATATGTTCCAGATTTGATAATTAAATCTAATTATTATTCTTTCTCTCCTCCCATGTCCTCTTGAGCCAATCAACCCGCTGTTCAGGTGTGGCCTCTTCCAAGCAGCTGAATGCATCACGGTACTCTTCTTCATGAAGAGTTGGGAAGCATAGAAGTGTGCATCACTGCCAAGCACACCTCCATCTTGAACCACTAAAGCCATCATTTCTTTCAACTCTTGCCTCACTGGATCAACCGTCACTTGAGATGTCACGGAGTTTATGCTATTCTCCCTCCTCTCAAATATCTCCACCATGCGTTCCAACGCTATTTTGGAAGAATTCTCGGTTGCAATCTTTGCGGCAGCGGAGGGACTAGGGGAGTAAGGACAGAGCCTCTTCTTCAGTTTATTCAAACGTGGCTGAGCGGGGCTTTCATCATCCAATTCACAACCTGAGTCTCCTTCACCATCCAAGTTGACTTGTGATGGAGGTGGCACCCTCGCATGCTCATTGGTGACACTATGGAGATAAAAAATCTCTCTCATTTTTTCCTCATCCGCAAGAGGAGCATGCCTATTGGCTGCATCTAGACGTCTCTGTGAAGAAATGAAGCAACAATTGGATTAGTTCAACATTTGGTATAAAAAAACTGAAATGAATATGAAAGCACAAATACCTTTATCTCAGTTTCCCACCAATCATCACTAGCAGCAATGGTCTTGGTGACAGGATCTCTACCGAGACCGGATGCTTGCTGATTCAGTGATTTCCACAAATTAGTCTTTCTTTAGTGATTCTCATCTGTTTTTGAATTGTTTCCGCTCATACTTCCTCTTTGTACGGTCATTGAATTTGGAAATCAGATTGGCGTACCCAATCGGGTTCAAACAACCAGTAGGGCGGTTATTTGCCCGCACTTCTTCAATACACACATCCAAAAAAACTCTATGGGCTAATGCATCCCAAGTTGCTTTTCCACATTTTCCTTTCTCCATCTATGACAAAATAAATATGAACTCTCAAATGAATTTACTCACTGTCATAGCATACATATCATATACTTTCACCGCAACAATGCAAACATTTGCCATTCATTGGATACAAAGATTCAAGCATCGTATTCTTCCTATAATATTGCATATAATTTTCAATCATCGCACACATTAGCCACTGTAAAGAACATACATTTGCCATGGGAAAACTATCACTGCATAAGGATGCAACAACTAGAGAGAGGAGAGAGGAGTACATACCTGTTCTGCTCGGAGAGGAGCACGGGCGGAGGGAGAGGAGATCGGCCGGGCGGCGGAGGGAGAGGAGGCCGGGCGGAGAGGGCGGGGTCATCGGGGGCCCTATCCCGGCTTCATGGCCTCGGTGGCCGGGTGGCGGCGGCTGGGTCATCGGGTGGCGGCGGCTGGGTGCAAACCCTAGGCGGAGGAGAGGAGACGAGGGAGATGGGGGGAACTGATGGGGGCACTATGCGCTAGGGGGGAAGAAGAAAGAAAAGAATCATGAAACGGTACGGTGGCATTTCGGTGTAATTACGGTGCTCAGGATTTTTAGAAGCGCGGGAAGCTGGTCTGGACCAGCTTTTTTTCATATGAAGGATTTGGGGTGTTGGGCTGCTCCCAGAAACGGCTTGAAATCGAGTTCTTTTTGTCTGCAGCTTCTCTGGACCTAGAAGCTGGTTTAGAAGCTGAAAAGAAATGGCCCTATATGTATTTTGTCTTGCTAGTAGTTTCTGGTTTGTTACAATTTCAGTATTTGTGTAAGGATCAAGTTTGTGTATGGGCTCTATCTAATGCTATTCAACTATCTGTCAATCTACTATGACTTGAAAAAATTGTTGTCTGTACTTTTTTTGCTTTATATACAAGCAATTGTGTTATGCAAGAATTTGTCGTCTGTAATTCTCTCTTCGCAGGATTCAGTCTTTAAAGAATGTTTTATTTTGGTACGCATAGGTGATATGGACTGTTGGATTAATAAACGTTCTTTGTTTTCCAACGTGCTATTTAGGCTCAGTTTGGCATTGTTGAACTGTGCTGCGCTGAAATTATTTTATAATCTGCTACGGGAAAACACACGCGAAATTAGTGAAAAATTGGTTAGCCAAACACGAAAATAGCGATAAGCGGGTGAAAAAACGGAATTATGCCGCAATGCCAAACGAAGCCTTAATGTCCATGGATCTCTTGGTCATGTACACAGCTTTGAACTCAGATTGTGTGAAATCTTGTGTTAAGTACTATATAATGCTGCATACAGGCTACGTGCATCTGCACTTTGGGCACGACGTCCTCATTCCCTCCCCCTCGTCCCTGAGCATCTCCAAGAGATTTCCTAAAAGTACTCATTCTTTAAAATAACTACCTGCATTCTCTAAAAAGCCACAAAAACTGTTGCTACAGGTTACCTATCTTATTCCCAATCCCTAAATTTTTAGGAACCTTCCTAAATTCTCTCTCCTCATCTCCAAATGTAGGGAATGAGAAGACCATTTCCTAAAATCTGGGAAGAAACCCTTCATCGCGATTTCGGGCCGACCCGCCTGCGCTGCCGCCGGCAAAGCCTCCCGCGCCTCCGCGCCCCTTCCCAAGCCCATCCCTCACTGAATTGGGTCTCTGGGAGGTCCCTATCGTGCCCATGTCTGCCGTCGGCTGCGAGCTCGCTCCGCCGTCTATTCAGCCGGAGCGGGGCACGATTTGGCCGGCTCGGCTGTCCAGAGCCCCGCCTCGACCTGTTCGACGCCGAAATCGGACTCGGTGTAAAATCCTGGATTTCCACAAAGATAATTTACCGAGTTAAGTACTCGAGATAAAATTATTTATTGAAAATGGCGAGCCAGAAAATTTTCTTTATATTTTGATAGGGATATATCTATGTTTAAGGTTTAACCATACTACTGGTCTGATCACACCGGCTAGGGAGCAGTGTCGGTCGAACCACGGTCATGATGATAACTATATATTTGTGTATTGGTTCTTATGCATTTCGTTTTTACTCATGTCTGTGTACAAATTGTGCATCATATATTGCAAACATTCGAGGCATATATGCATAAGAATTTGTAATTAAATTGAACTAGTAAAACAAGTTAGCTACAATTAACGATGGGAATACATGTGAACAAATTGCTCTTATTACTACTATTGTTTGTCGCGTGATTGTTACCAAGTGTATGAGTAGCCGAACTGACTTAAACCTAATTAGATTACTGTGGACATTATCTTTCACATGTATACATTTTCGATGGCGACGAGTAAACAAACAAGGAGCACCGATTAGACAATCTGATGTGCGGAGAGTCATTTCGAGAACTTATTTTTGGAAGTAGGAATTATTGGATCGGCACCATTATGTCTAGTTTGTGAATTAAATACTAGGACAAAATGATACCACTTGTGAAATCTGAATAAATTATTTTTAGGAAATTGTGTGTAAAGTATTCTACTTTCAGAAATTTATTGAACTTGGGATTACCATTGTAATTAGCGTTTTGTCAATGCAGTGTGACAGTTAAAATAAATCATCTTATATTTTAACCGTGCCCCCAACCGACTGATTAACTTTGCTGTCCACTGAACTGAGACATCACTCGATGGCATCACGAGCTGGCAAGCAGAGAGCATCCACGTATAGGCCGGCAGGACACGCCATGCCTATCCGGACGCCACCACGTCGACAGAAATGATGAATCACCAGAAGACTCAAAATGCACGTCGACAGAAATGATGAATCACCAGAAGACTCAAAATGCAAACCGACTGAAGTAGACAAAGAAAAGAAAATAGAAAAGAGATGACCGTAGCCTATCCTTCTCAGTTCTTACCACTGTAGCCAATTCCTCTCGTAGCACTAAGCTGGCCGCCATGGCTAGGACCTTGAGAGCCAAGCACTAGGGCAAGCATCAAAGAGGGGGGCATTAGCAGCCATGAATATCAGTTCCTCACCACCATAGAAATTCTCCGAACCACCGAGCTCTGAACCATGGCTGCCCCTGAGAAGGTGAAGCATCAGGGGAACTGAGGGAGCAATAGAGGGCTAGCACGCAGGTGCTGCAGTAGGGGAAGAATTGATGGAAGCAGTAGAGAGGATTCCGCCGGTGCTGTCCCAGGCATCTGATCCAAGCAGCAGTATGAGAGAGTCAGGGAAGAAGGGGAAATTAATTAGGAGGCCATAGGACCGTAAGGGGGACAAAATTCAGAGATTTTACGCAACCAAATCCTTGCAAGGAAAATAAAAATTTACCACGAGAAGGGCGGAAGAAATCCAAGATCATATCTACTGGATGTAAGTAATGAGAGGCAACAAATGATGTCTCAACTTTAACTAAATTTGAATGCATCTATACACGAAGTCATGTCTAGGTACATCTAAAATTTGGCAAACTTGAGACATCTTTAATTGGACAGAAAAAGTAATAGAGATTGATGAGAAAATGGGCACATCTGTTTGAGTTAATTATTGATGGTTTAGGTAATTCGTACATCTTTGAGATTTAGAGTTTGTCATCCAGTGTATAGGAATACACATGCCCATCTGGCGGTGCTGAGTGTTAATGAATATCTTATCATGCAACATGGGCAAGAACTCTTTCTTTGCTTGATCTATTCTAAACTTTTTCAGAACTTTGTCAAGGTATGTACTTTGCGTGCGTCTTGATCTATCTCTATAAATCTTGATGCCTAATATGTAAGCATCCCACCAAGGTCTCTCATTGAAAAACTTATTCAAATAGCCTTTAACACTTTTAAGAAGTTGTATATCATTTCCGATCAGTAATATGTCGTCCACGTACAGTATCAGTAATGCTACAGAGCTCCCACTTACTTTCTTGTAAATACAAGCTTCGTCATGAGTTTGGACCAATCCAAACGCTTTGATCACCTCATCAAAACGGAGATTCCAACTCCAAGATGCTTGCCTCAGCACATAAATGCAACGCTGAAGTTTGCATACCTTATTAGCATCCTTAGGATCGACAAAACCTTCGGGTTGCACCATGTACAACTCTTCCTCAATGTGACCATTAAGGAACACAGTTTTGACATCCATTTGCTAGATTTCGTAATCGAAAATGCAACAATTGCTAACATAATCTGAAGAGACAGACTTCAGCGTCTCTACGGGTGAGAAAGTCTCATCATAGTCAACTCCTTGAATTTGCCGAAAACCTCTTGCAACAAGTCGAGCTTTATAGACAACAATATTACCATCAGAGTTTTCTTCTTGAAAATCCATTTGTTCTCAACGGCCTTTTGGTCATTGGGTAATTTTACCAAAGTCCATACTAGTAGTGGCGTAGCTTCCGAGAAGGGAGCAAGATCCCAAGCAAGAGCTTCTGGACCTGCGGGTACCATACCCAGGCATCGCGCAACACCGTGCTGACAAAATACACGAGGTGCTGCACTAGCCGCTTGCGGGGGACAGCTTGAGTGGGCTGCCCCTCGGTTCCCGGGGTAGCAGTGGTAGCCGGGGGTTCCTCAGAATTTTTGGCAGCCCCCTGCTCCACTGCCTCAGCCCTTTAGACTTCCTCTTCTCTTTCGGCGACGAGCACAGAGCTCAGCCAGGTAAAGCAGTAGCGGCTCGCCCCGGCTTAGGGGTGACGAGGATCGACGGCGACTTCAGGTACTGCTTCAAGTCCTGGAACGTCGCTTCTGCCTCGGGGGTCCAGTGGACTGGGCCCTTCTTTTTCATCACTTTGAAGAAAGGTAGGGCTCGCTCGCTCAACCTTGAGATGAAACGCCCGAGCGCCGCAACGCAACCGTTGAGGCGCTAGACATCTCTGACCTTGCAGGGTGCCTTCATCTTCTCGATCACTTTGATCTTATGTGGGTTGGCCTCGATTCCCCGGTGAGATACCAAGAAGCCCAGCAAGTGCCCCGAGTCCACGCAGAACGTGCAATTCTCAGGATTAAACTTAAGCTTGATCCTGCGGAGATTGTCAAACGTCTCCTGCAGGTCGCCACAAGCAAGTCCCCGTGCCTCAACTTGACGACGATATCATCCATGTAGGCCTCGATAATGCGGCCTATTATCCATGTAGGCCTCGATAATGCGGCCTATTATCCATGTAGGCCTCGATAATGCGGCCTAGCTGGGGTCCAGACACTCGCGTAAAGCAAGCTTAGATTGTAGTAAATCAAACAAAAGACAGAGATTATCAAAGCTCAAACCATCCCATGTGCGGATCAACTTAACCAAGAAATCGGATAAAGTCGTTTCCTGGCAGTCCAGTGGGACTTTCTCAAAGACGTATCTTTGAAGACTGGCGAGCCTGCCCCTCTCCGAACATAACGAAAAGCGAATGGAAGATAATAATTCCAATATTTGTAGTCAGCGCATCAGGATCGAAATTCACAAGGAAGTCAATGGCCCTAGGTAGTGTGTGTCTACTTATATTGACATCATGCCTGTCAAGAGTAAGAAAGAACTTGGATAAATAATAACAGACATGATTTAATAAGAAACCTAAAAAGAATGAACAAAGCTAGGTTCATACAAGCTAGTGTAGCCGCCACTGTATTTGACTACTGTCACATCCCCAAAAATCTGAGGATCAAGATCCGTCACATTGTCATGAAACGCAAACCACCTAGCATTACCACCATTCCTCAACACAGACCATGCGGTAATATAATTATCAGATTCTTCTTTAAGAAGTTGAATAGTGACTGCTGGCCCATCGTATTTGCGACCTTCGGCAGGTACACAATGATCACGTCCAACTTTAGGGCGGACATCCCTCGATGTGATGATATGGTAAGTAATCTAATATTGAAACGCAACAACAAGTCCATTAGTATGATGTGAAAGGCAAAAAGTTGAATGTGCAAAACAAAATAGACAGCAAAAGTTAAAACACAACAGAAAGGCATAAATTTTTCTGGATTACTAAGATGATGTTTTTTCAAACCTTCTCGTGTGAAGGAGTTGTGACAGGTACACTCGAATCTTCCATAGAATTGCCTGGGTAAGAGAAAGTTTGCACTTGCTTGAATCTTGCGCGGACCTGCCTATATAAATTCTGCAACTGAATCGCAGTCACGTCACTAGGCAACCAAGGATTAGTTAAGTTTTGTTCCTTGGAATCTGCGGGCAGATGAAGTTGAGCAGCTTGTTCTGCTGTGAGGTCGTTCGGAATGGCCTCGGGGTACCTGGGAATGTCCTGCAGTGACAAACTTGTTACAAGTTCGTACATTTTTACAACCCAGCGACCTTGATATCAAATGATTCGAGCTGGGAAACTAAACCTCGAATGGGCGGATACGGATGGTGTTTACGTTCGATCTTGCTGCAGCCATGGCTTCCTTCTTAGCTTTTACGAGCCCGCGATCGTGCCTCCTTGGGGCCATCTGTAGGCACAACAAACACAATAAGTAGAGCAGGCAATACAACTTCAAATATCTAAGGTCAAAACTGTGAAGCATTAACTATAAACCTGATGGAAATTCCAAAGATCCAAAAAAAAGGAAGAAAAACAAAACCTTCAGGTTGCAGAGGCTAGAGGAACAGCAGATTCGCCGGGGAAGCAGAACTAACCTTCAGGTTGCAGAGGCTAAGGAACAGCAGATTCGCCGGGGAGGAACTCAAGTGCGGAGGCCAGACAGGAACTGCAGATTCGCCGGGAGGAACAGCAAGTGCGGAGAGGGCAATATCAAACGCGCCGCCAGGGAGGAGTGGAGGACTCGGCCGAGCAAGGAAGGGACAGTAGCAGGGGGAACAAAATCACCAACGGGCCAGGGAGTGGAACCCGGGGGGGGGGGGGGGGGGGGCATACAGCTAATGTAGCCCAGGTGCCTAGCATCAATTGGGTGGGCGCAGTAGATATGTGACATATGTCCACTGCATCGCACAAGTTTTGATTTAAATAAAAATACAGTACGATTAGATGGTAGGCTCCAGTGAAAACTCATCATTCCACAAAAATTATATAGTATAAAACTTTCAAAAAAAATTCTGGTGTGATGCTCTAAAAATATACAAAATTTCAAGTTGAAAATTGAAAGAAATTAAAAAAAGAAATATACAAATAAATAGTGTCAAACTGTGAAGGGTCACCATTCATGTTGAATTTTTTTTCTTCGCTGATACCAAACGCAACTGACTTCGGACTTGAAAGTTTACATGTATATATAAAACATCACCTCTCTAACACATGCCATTATTTTGAAGAATTTGTTGCAATTTTTTTATTGAGTTTGCACCATAGGTTTTCACTAGATACACCGCATAGATGGTTATCAAACTAAACTTTTGATTTGCTAAAAAGCGACAAATACTTGATTAGATAAGTCATGACACCTAAAATATAGGGCCAAAAGTGTTGTCTTGACGCTACTAAAATAACATTTTGAAATAACACCCATTGATTCGCAGGATGAACGTATCATTTCTCATTATTATTTTTACAAATCTTACATTGGCCACCAACAACATCGACGAAGGTTGATGTGAAGAAGAAAAAACAGCTAACACTCGAAGAGTCAGAAGTAGGGATGTCAATTTGGCGCTCGTTCCCAATGAACCGGTGGGGATTTCTTCTATTAGGGGATAGGTATGTGGAGATTTCATCCCCGAAATCCAATATTATAATATTGTCTTTGGACTAGAACATTTTAGTATAATTTGGCATATATTTATATTATACCATGTATGTGTGTGTTTTCACATTTTTTACCACGGAGGGGCATCACGCCTATCGGTGCTTATTTTTCTCTACACCAAGAAGAGCCCGATGACAAGGCTTCATGAGGTAGTGAAAATCGGCTTTATTATATTACCTTGGTAACCATCTAAATTGAAGCTAACAAAATTGTGTGGAGTAGACTTAAGACACAACGGAGTGTATTACTTATTTTAGTGCCGACTTGAAGTGACATGAAGAGTCAATATTGACCCTGCATTATGGATGCCCTATGTCTAACCTGGCCCAGCTCAGATAAGATCTTTTAGGATCAATAGGTTAGGCATCCATCTTCTTTGTTATTGTGACGTGAAGAGTCAATATTGACTCTACTTTTATGGATGTTCTATGTCTAAACTGGCCCAACTCAAATAATATCTTTTAGGATCAATTGGATAGGCATCCCTCTTCTTTTTTAGGATTTGGGTTGAGTTACTTTATTAAATGCATAAAGTAATTATATTTTGAAATAATAAATCGCTTATTATGATGATCCTACAATACAATTGTACAATTTCATACGCTTGCAAACCGTTACTATCTGACATACTAGTGTATCAACAAACCACGTTGTTCTTTACAAAAACCACGTTCTTCTTTCTGGAAGATTTTGCTTTGTTCATGTCGCTGAGTCAATGTTTTCTTGTGGTTAGCTTTCAGAAGTAGAGGAGCATAATTCGATAGGCAGGGCAAATGTACGTGTTTATGATAGTGATGAGTCGGTTGACTAGCTTTTCTCTATTACGTTGTAGCTTGGTACTAAGACTTCACCTGCACCGTATAGTACAGTATGTGATTGGATTGACGGCTTTTCCTCGTGTCGATTAACTTAAGGTAAACTTGAGAAAAAACTTGCGGCTGCAATTTTCAGTCATTACTAGTGATGCATAGGAAGTAGTTTGGAATAATTTCATTGCCAATGGGTTTGGGTTGGCATCATTATAAACGTGGGATATGCATGTTGTTTCTCACTTTCATGGACATGACATTGCTGCTTTGGTCAAACAAAAAGAAATACCTAATTGTTGAAAAACTTCATACGCAAATCTTAAGAATAGATAAATGAGGCAACCGGATATAAACAAACTTACTGAGCTCGTTGTTGCAACAAGTTCCTTTTGTTCAGGCTCACTGTCGTCACTTGGGCCTTGCAGACAACCATCTCCTACTAATTTAAAAAAAGAATCACTGTTATTGCTCTTCGAGTGTCATAGGATGGAGGGGAAAGTTAATGTACAGATGCCATTATGATGGCGAGATAAAAGATACAGCTTATTCAAGCAGTACATATCCATTGGGGTAGAAGAGTCAACCAAGAAAGGCACGAATGAACTTGTCCAGGATTTCAGCCAAACTATAGAGGGTTCTAGCTTGGTAAATCTCGACCCAAGATTTATTTTGTAGACAATAAGCCTATATTAGGATCTACATCCGACAAACAATCCGCTTTCTCGTATATATGTGCACTTACTGTACAACCAAAAAACGTCATTTGCATTCATCGACATATCTCCCATCCTCGTCGTCCCCGGATAGAGGCAGATCTGCCACCGCTACCAGGACATGGCACATTGGAATGGCAGGTGGACGCTGAACACTGTCTAGATAGTAACCGGCTGCGGCGAGGGTACAAGAAATAGAATTAAGGAACGATAACCAAAAAAATGTGGTCTTAAATTGTTGTCGAAATATTATATGTATCTAGACGCTTTTTAAGAATATATACATCCATATTTGAGCAAATTTGAGTCAAAAATTTACAATCAGAAGGAGTACTGAGACTAAAAGCTGAAAATCTAAAGAAAGCTAGATATAAAACATTAAAAAAGGTGACAACAGTACCAGCCGTAAAGTTGGGTTGAACTTGTGGCTTTCGATATTTAGCTTATAAGCCTATAAGTGCCTATTTAGGTGTTTTGATTCTGGCTTTTTGCTTGTACCATCGTGTAACAATATCTAGTCAAAAGTCAAAAAGGGAAAACCAAAAGAATCTGAATAGATGTTTTTTTGGCTTACAAGCCAGAAGTCACAGCCACACTTTAACCAAACCAAACAAGTAGATATATACCACCAAATCTTTAGGGCCCCCTTGATTCGCATGGTTCAAAAAACATAGGAACATTAAAAACATAGAAATCGAATGTCATACCATGTTGAATCCTACGGGAATACAAACCCCGTAATATGCAATAGAAATGAAAAAAAAATACAACAATTTATTTGAAGGATTAGGTGCTAGCCACAGTCGATATAGAAACAAAGAAATTTTCCATGAGGTTGAATCTCATGGAAATTTTTCTTTGAAATTATTCCTTCCGTTAAATATTTGTACATGCAGCCATTTTCGGACCAAATAAGCTAGAGTGATAAGTTGGTGTTTGGTCTTCTTACATTCTCTATGCAATTAGTTTTACCATCTATTTAGTCATTCTTCAATCTTTTCTCTTCTCCAACTTGCCTCAGCCAATAGAATGACAACATTAAAATGATTTTCCTAAAAAAAAAGATAAACATGCAATGATTAATTAGGTTTTGCGAGTCCAAATGTAAAGATATTTTGAGAAAACTTGCTTGTCGTACATGTACAAATAAAAGAAACATAGCAGTAACATGCAAAGTGGTTTTAAATCCTACGAATCAAATAAGTTTGCATGTTTCCTATAAAATTGGAAACTAGGAAAATTCCTTAGCAATAAAATCCTCCAAGTTTCCTATAAATCAAAGAGAACCCTTTAAAAGGTACCACCCTGATCAGCTTACTCTCTTTGCAAAGTACCCTCTACACCCAAATTACTCTCTACCATTGTCACGGAGCGGCCCGATGCGTAGGAGGAACGCACGCTCAGCCGCGGTAAGGCGTCGCCCAAGCCGCCTGGCTTTTATTTATTGACCCCTTGCTGGCAGGCCACACTTTACGGTCACGGCTGTAAGATAAAATAAAATTAAATAAAATAAAGAGAGGAAGAGAGAGAGAATATGACGAAATCATATAGAACAAACAACAAATATTTACCCATGGATAGAAGCTAGCTTGAGATGAGAACCATCGCTGGAAAAGGAGAGGCAGATATAAGTCTGGTGGAAGTAGCGGATTGAGGCGCCGGGCGGGCGAGAAGGACAGCCAGGGGGAGGTAGCCCGGCCACCGCGCGACGCCCCGCCACGCCATGCCATCGACTGGCCACGCCGCGCCAGAAGGGTATTTTGACTGACGACGAGGACGCAGGCTGATATATACAGATCGCCGAGAACACCATGGAGATGAGAGAAACCTGCAGGTAGATCGAACAATAATATACATATTAGGTGAAGAGAGTGTAAATTTGACAATCCAAACATACACAGGACAATTAGATAAACACAATTCATGGATCGATAACACTCTGTGATCACCGGCTGGCATGCTTCTCTTCTATGGAAGTGTAGGTCCAAGGGCGCCGGTAAAGATCTATCCATCCATGGCAGAGAGGGGAGGCTGAGAAGAGTAGCGGAGCGGATCGACGCGTCGGCAGGAAAGGATGTCCGGGGAACCGAATCGTGAGACTAGGGGTACGGTATGGGATGAGCCAACGAGGGGGTTGAGCTTGATCTAAATCTCAGAGGAAGTTTTTTTTTTCTGTTTGTGTGTGTGTGTGTGAGAGAGAGAGAAGGGGGGGGGGGGGGGGGGGCTGTGGCAGGAGGCGGCGCCCGGGGATGAAACCTTCTATCAAATCTGCAGCCCCCTGACCTCAGGGCTAGCCACTTAGCCTACACCCATCAAATAAAATATCGACACGTGTACAAACAGAATAAACGGAAGTATTTCTTTGTTTCGTGACGCACAAACAAATGTATTCAAGGAAATGTGTACAACACCTTTACCTGCACATGAAAAGTCGCAGCATCTTTCTGCTATCAGGTCGCACATGAAAAGTCGCAGCATCACGTCCTTTGCAGGTGGTAGGTCAGGGTATAATTGGACCCGAAAACCAAAAGAAAAAAAATCAAACCGAAACCAACTGTTATGGATAGCAAAACAAATTTCCATAAGCCCTTGGTTTAAGCACCAAAATAATTTCTGCAGCTTGATTAATCGGGCAGCCACCTGTTGTCTTTATAGGCTGGTAGAGCTTTGTTTCTTTTGGCTAGGCGAGGTGGTACTAAACTGCCTGGACTAACGGGCGCTTGTTTCAGCTTGTGCTCTGTGTTGGCTTGGACGGTTGGGCTGAAAGGCTGTATTGTATGGCCCTCGGCAGGCTATCCATCGTTGGCTCGGCAGCAGAAGATTGATTTCACCGACTGATTGTGCTAAACGCTGGTTGCAACGGAACAACAAAATCTGTATCTATCTATACCTATTTAAAAAATACGAACCGTTTCCTTCACCACTTGGTTTCATCGTCTGTCAAACTTTCTATCTTATGCCTCGCCCGATCCCTCGCCTCCTCCGTACACGAGATCGATCCCGAGATCGATCCGCCCGATCCCTCGCCTCGCCCGTACACGAGATCGCCTGGCCCAACGCCCCTGTCTCAGCACCCAGCAGGCCGAACTCGTGTTCCGAGGCTTCTATGTATCCGTGCATCCGTTAGTCCTCAGCTGTTGGATCCAGATCGCACGTAAAGTCCTAATGAGAATATCTTTGCACTTAGACACCTCTGAAACATTAGAGTGCGCACGCTACCAGTGTATGCAGGACGATCCTAACAGCAGTCATCTTCTCCTGCCCGCGAGTCTTTCAGGCGCCACCGTACGTCTGCCAGCACCTAACGCCTAGCCTGGAGCCCTGGAGCCGCATCGTCTTGCACGGTCCCGACTTGGCGCAGTTCGACGCCCACTCGTCCCTGGAGAAGGGCTTCAGGGGCACGCTATTTATTTTTTGGTCGCCGCCAGTGCCGAGGGGAACTTGTCTTGTACATATTTGTTAGATACGCCGTGTCAAATGAAATGCAGTCATTATAGTTTTTGTATGCTCTCCTTACCGCCCCATCAACCCAGAATAGATTCATCACCCTTGACTCCTCATCAAGCTGAATGCTATAGAAGAAATCACTGTCCTAAGATTTTAACACCTGGAAATATGCTAAAGTATCTTGTATGTCAGTTATGCTATGTTCCCTGCGGACTGATGCCCGGAAGTTTGCCACATCCTTTCTGGTGTACGTCACATTGTGCAGAGATTTGTGGATACCAGCCATAATTTGCATCATGCGGCTTGTTGTCACATTCGCTCTGTGCAGGATTCTCAGGAATTCTCTTTCCTCCAATGGGATATCACGGTGCGACCTCATGTACTTGACAAGGTTGAATTTCTTTATGATGGGGTGGTTATGTGTGTCGAAGAACTCAACCACTTTGTAATTCCCATCAACCCGCTTCAGCATTAATAGAGACTTGCAATCGGTCCTCATTGTCGTGTTCCTCCTTCTCTCTGGCACAACTGACTTTGGCTTCTGTGTGTCTTCCTTCACCACCGTGTCTTTGCCAGCTTTTGTACACACCAGCCTTCCTCTAATGATGACACCATCATTTGTTTGCCTTGCATAGTCAATCCGGACGCCAAACCCGTGCCAGCGTGCGTAATTCAGGTAGTATGCCTGGGCAGCCTTGAAGCTTTCAAAAGTCATATCACAACTTGGGGCTTTCGGCGCTGAGATATCATCATCGCTTCCATCATCACACATTTCTTCCTCGTCTTGGTCGTACATAATCTCATCCGCCATCCCAGTAGAAGCTTCTACATTTGTCCCACTAGCATCACCATCTGTTGCTGCAACAGATCCACCATGAGCAGCAACAGTACTCAGGCCAATAAGATAACTATCAGTTGTCGATTGGAGACCACCAGCAGGAGCAATGTTCCATGTGTTGCTATGTAATTCCCAGGGCTGTCCACCAGCAACAGTACCTGTCCACACAACATGTAGGTCATTGGCAATTTTCTATTACAAGAGTGGCAAATCCATAATAATTCAGATGGCAACTTTGGTATTAGGTTCATGGCAATTACACATAACCCCTACACATAATGCTTTTGTTGATGAGGAATGGAGGGGGGATAGTGGTATTTGCTTGTTTGTTCACCTTCGTTGATCACTTGCTGTAGCAATGGCATTAGGGGCGCGGATGAGTTGATTGCGTCATAATCTGAAGATAGGGCTATTATTGGTGTCATGAATGGCGCATTCCACACACTTTCAAATGGATCACCATTCTGTTCCATTTTTCTACCTGTCCTGCATATGTACACACATCAAGAGTCAAAACCCGATTGCTGCATGGCAATTCCAATCATAGATCAATGGCAACTCACACACATGCATGGTTACTTTTCTAAAGAGACAATCTGTGTGCCATATGAGGAGAGAACACACGTTGTGCCGGCTATTACTCCCCAATCGTGTACCAACTTATACATTCATTTATGCAACCTGGAAATTTGTGCCATTTATGCATGGCACCAAGTCAACCTTTATCATATGCTAAATTTTTTATCATCCATCTAGGGACTGAACCATTTTGCCCTTTTCGCTTTTTTGGAACTGCAAGTACCTGAATAAATCCCGGAAGATTGCATGGACATCTATGTGGCATGCATACCTTACGACTTCACATGTACATAAGTAGTCCCCGTACGCTAAATAATACAACGTGCTATCCAAACCTGATATTCATGTCGTCCTATATTTTTTCTCATCTTCAAGTAATACTGTAAGTTGAACAACTTACTCTATATGTCCAGCATATATTGAACATTAATTGTGTGCTTCATAATGAATGGCAATTCATCCCAGTAATGATGGCAGTTACATCTTTTCTGTGTGTGTGTGGGGGGGGGGGGGGGGGAGAGTCAACTTGAATTTATATGGGGTGGCAACTTGAATTTGTATGGGGTGGTAATTTCTGCGTCCTGACATTAGAGGGCTTATGCACCACTCTTCTCCTGGTTCAATCAGTATACATTCATGAATACAGTGGCAACTTGAGTATGAGTAGGTTGGTAATTCCCACGTCCTGACCTGGGCTACCCACCTCTTTTGATGGATTTCTAAACGTGTGTTTTGGGTTCACGTGGGCGGGGGGTACATTCATGCCTAAAATGCTGGTCATTCTCGGGTGAGGGGCATGGCAATTCGAGCCACCTGTGTGTTCCACCCCTTTTTCTAACCCCTTTTCTAACTCTAATCAAGATCTACAGTTCAACAGTAAGAAGACAGGGTGTAACATCCCAAAATTCCAAAACCTTTCATATGCATTGCATCCATGAGCATCATGCCACAATTGCATATTTGAATTCAAATTTGAATCTCAAAAGGCTTTAAAAAGGTTTTATTTCATTTTAAACCCTAGGGTTT
Organism: Brachypodium distachyon; assembly: GCF_000005505.3. NCBI lineage: Eukaryota > Viridiplantae > Streptophyta > Magnoliopsida > Poales > Poaceae > Brachypodium > Brachypodium distachyon. The sequence continues at coordinate 17,653,552 of NC_016135.3, forward strand.
CACCCATTTGAGCTTTGGATCTTAAAACCAATAGGGTTTATCTATAAATGGGGTTTATTGCATAAAAAAGCTATGCCATAATTTTTGGATATTTATTTAGAGTTGAAAAAACTATTTTATTTAAATAGTTATATAGCCCTAAAGGCATTTATACGGAAACTATATTTTTATATATTTTATTTTGAGGGAAATTACTCCCAAAAGTTGAATCATGATAAAACATGATTTTACAAAAAATTTGGAATTTATTTGGACCAATTTGGAGTTAAAAATCAAAAGTTAGAAGGGAATTACATAAAAAGAAAAAGAGAAAAGGCTAAAAGGAAAAGAAAAAAGAGAGAAACGGACCGGCCCGACCGAATTGGGCCGAACCGGCCCATTCCCCCGCGCGCGCCCGAGCCAGCCCAGCAGCGCCCGCGCCCGCGCCCGTCGCTGACAAGTGGGGCCCACCTGTCAGGCTTCGTCCCAGATGGAAAGCGGCGTCACGCCGTCGAATCCGCGCCGGACTCGCCGCGCCGCCATCTCCGGAATCCGCCGATTCCGTGCTTCCCGAAGTTGCCCAAGCACACCCCTATAAAGCCCAGCCTGCCCTCTCTCTTTCCCCTCTGTTTGCCCTCACTCTCACGCGCCCACGCCACCGGATTTACTCGCCGGAGCAAGGAACCCCGCCGCCGCCGTTTCGCTTCGGGTCGACACCGCCGGTGAGCCTCCCCGCCCGAGACCTCAAATTTCTGGACCGCCTCGACATTGCACACGTTTTGACGCGCACGGATTCGTCCTTGGTGCACTCTAACAGCCGGAGCAGCGCCGCCCGACCTCGCCGGAGCCCGCGCCCACGCCGTCGACGCTGCCGGCGTCCTAGGCGACAGCCCGGCCCTCGTCTCGCCGCACCAACCGCGTCACGGGATTCGTCTTGTCGCGCCGCGCACGCCCGTCTCCTCCCCGACGACCGAAGACCCCCAGAACCTCGTCCGCCGCCCCGCCCGCACCGTGCCGCCGCCGGAAACCTAGTTTCCCCGGAGGTGAGCCCGAACACCCTCAGCCGTCCGATCTTGGCCAACGGCCAAGATTAGAACCCCTTAAGCCCTTTAAAACGAACCGGTACCGTCCAATCAGAGGACGACACGTGGCACTTTAATAGAAAAAGGAAAATGTAATTTTAATTTCCGGAATAATTAAAATGGCACTTTTGCAGAAAACCCCCGAAACTTCAAACGTTCATATCTTTTAAACCGTTGGCCAAATTTGATGATCCGCATCTTTCTGAAATCCTTAGGACCCATAGAATCTTTTGGCACTGTTTAAATTTAAATTTGAATATTTAAATCACAGTCAATTTACAGAATAGGGTTTAATGCCATTTAATTCATAACTAATTATTTAAAAATCCTTTTTAATTGAAACCAGTGCCCAAAATTTTGTATTGATGTCCTCTGTCCATTGGGACAGAGAGATAAAAATTTTGAATTAAATTATTTGGCTGATGCCAATGAAACTATAATTTAGGGTTTTAATCAATTGTTTTTGCCTTTTGTTTAAAACCCTAATGCATTTGTTTTAATTACCAATGCTTAGAATTAGTTGATCACCCAAATAAAATAAACCAAATCATGTCACATGCTTGCATTGCATCATAGCATACCTTCTTTTGTCGTGATGTGAATTGTGTGTTTATGCATGTGTATGTTTGTTTGTTCGTATAGTTTTCTCGGAGAGCGAACCTTGTGATTGTGACGAGTGTTTAAACTCCAACTGCTACCAAGGCAAGTTCACTTTGATCATATCCTATTATTGTTTGTTTTTAAATACTTATGCATTAGAGTTGTTTATAAAAATACATTGATAGGACTATTACTCGTACTTATGCTAGCTATGATTGACCTACTAGTTATAGGGTTACCTTTGCCATGAATCCTCCACCAATAGACATCGTGATTAATATTGCTTAGTCATGCTATGTTACTAAACGTGGGAGGGAATCTCAATCACTGTGAAATGACGATGTGCAGTGATTTTAGAAACTTGGCAAAACAAGCCTAATGAACCATCATGGGTGGACTGCTTTGAGATTTTGAGATGTTATGCGACGTCAGGTCCATTTCTATGGGTCCCTCTGAGTCGAGTCTCCGTGGATTCGGAGATGGATCGTCCATGGACGTCTCCCCGTGGATTCGGAGAGCGCTTGCGTCGCAAATGTGGAATGCCACCTGGGGTATCAGAAACTGGACTAGTTTCCTGTTTAGTAGCTTCCAGTACAACCACGAGCTAATATGGGTCTGGCTGGATGGAGTAAGAAATAGGAACCCAGATCCGAGGGATTGTACTGAGGTAGATGTGTACGTGGGAGCGCGGATCCCTCAGGTGGTCTGGGTGAATATGTTCTGAAAATTCTTGAAGTCGATGCCGTTGCTACTCCACCCGGAGGACAACAAGAGATTAACATGTCGATTTCTTGTGGAGAATGTGTACAACCTCTCGAGAGTGTCAAACTAAGTACTTAGCCGTGTCCCCGGTTACGGACAATCATGAGCAACTAGATATGGAGGCTGTAAGTAAAGTCTCACTCATTCCAACTTTTAAATAAAATGAATGGTTCGAACTTGGGTTAGGAGCATTGATGTGTCTACTCAATGTCCTTAGATTAATAGGAGCATCGGTGTTTCTACCCGGTGTCCATTACTTAACAATAATGTAACATTCAATTGTAGTAAGATAAACTATGTTTTGCTACCACGTCCTAACAAGTATATGCAATGGATTCACCTCAATTGCATATACTTGTTAGGATTTGTTATAACTTTCAGGTGAACTTGCCAATACATTCAATGTATTGACCACGTAGTGGCTGCAATTAATAATGCAGGTGAATCTGACGAAGAGTGAGGTTCGTTTGGGTCATGTGCTTACATTCCAACATGCTCTCTCCTGTAGGAGTAGTTGTGGCCCATTTGCTCTGCCTTTCCGCTGCAAGTTTTTAAACATTTATTTTGATGAGATGAAACAGTATTTGTTTATGTTGGCCCAAGAGGTCATGCAAGTTTGTAAGTACAATTAATTCTGGATGATATGATGTAATAAAGTATTTTTGACATTTGTATCTTGGTATTACATCTTGAAACTGTGTGTGCTAGTGAGTCGATTTAGAAACTAGCACAAATAAACACAAAGATCGAACCCTGTACGGGGGCAGTCGCTTCATAGGGAAACAGCAATACCTGCGCCTCTCCTTTGTCCATGTAGGGTGCAGATCTGGTGTTTTCCGTAGCAGGGAATGGGTTCTTCTCTGGATTTCATGTGGTTTTTGCCTTGATCGCCATTGTTGCCGTCAAAAGTGGGCGGAGGTTTAGGTGGGGGGAGGGTTTTTGCTCAGAGAAGAAGAAGCAGTTTCCGTGGCCTGGGCATGGTAACTTCGGTAGGTGGGCTGGGTCAATCTCGCGCTCGCGCTCGGGGGGACCTGTTGGTTCTGGGCCGATGGGCCGCGACGCCGCGTACGTCTCGCGCTCGAGCGCATCCGCGCGCTCGCGCACACGTCGCGCAAAAGAAGAAAGCTAGCGCACGGTCGGTCAAATTGATGCTTCGCGGGCACGTTCGCGCAGATAACGTTCGTGCGACGCACGAAAAAGGTAGCACGGCCGCGCGTTAGTCGCGCCCTAGGATATATTCATGTGCATGTACAAAACAAACAAGCATATTACTCGAGTAAATAATTTATACAGACTTCTAAACATCAGTTGAAACCATGTTAGTTTGGCATGGTTTGGGCCTTCAAATGTATGATGCATCCATTCATAGTGCACACCCACAAATCTAACTGAGGTCTTCTGCAACCATAGCAACCCAGTAAAAATATGCTAAGTTCCTAGAGTGAAACAGCAAGGCAAGGCATTTTTGGTGCAAAGGTCTTAACACAACTCGTTGCAAGGATATTTTCTCCATATGGAAAGAAAAAAATGAAACAGGACTTAACATCTGAAACATGCTGACATCAATGAGGACATAAATGTTCCAAAATGCCAAAAGAGAAGAAGAGGCCAAAATTTTGACGCTTTAAGGAAAACAGGTGAAATGTTACACTATGATAGAAGCTGGTGGATATTTACAGTTAAAACATATCAAAGCAATACACCACACAAATTGCTCTGGAACAAAAGGATGAAAGATATTTGAGTACGGTCTTATGATTACAAAACAACTTGAGCTCTATCACTAGAGCAAATATTGAAGGACCTGGAAGGGTAGATATGATATATCCTTGACTGAGTAAAGGGTTATGAAACTTTCAAATTATCTTCACCGCATAGTAAGACTTCGCCATAACCATCACCACCTTTTTGTATATACAAAGACTAGTCTTGACAACCACCTATATTCATTTGTCCATCAGAAGATGAACCAGCCACCCCTAAAAAAGAAAGGGAATAGAAGGGTCAGAAATTAATTTGGTTAATGGGAATACAAAACAAAGATGAGATCTTGTGATGATAACTTCAATCATTGAAATGGGTTAGAGTTTGCATTATGTAATGTCACATTATATGCAGCTAGGCAGCTGCCAACCTAAATTAGGTGCCAGTGCAACTACTGACAAAATAAAGTTCTGCTTACATAGGCGCAATTTGACTGCATGCTGTATCCTGAAGGCTTTCAATCATCACCATAGCCTTCAGCACCCACATACGTCATATAGTGCAGCTTAAGAATCAATCCGATCTTTCTGCAGTGCTACTCCTTGTTCTGGGTGCTGTCTTTCTTCAGTCATCCATGAGTTGCACATTTTTGTCTCTGGATAACTCCTTAGGGAAAAATGGGACGTTGCAATTCAGCTCTACCCTCCATCAAAGGATTTGTTGTCTTGCCAGTTCACACCCTGGTCCAATATAGAACATTAGTATATAGTTAAGAATAAAATCACCTAAACAATGAAGACAAAACTACACAGGAAACCTAGAATTGGATAGAACTCATCCTGAAAATTAAATTGGTGTCTAACAGCAGTGAAATTAAAAGGGGCCTACACTGTATATCACACACTAGTGAACCATCCTATCCACTTGGAGGTGTAAAATGTATGAAACTAAATTGTAGATGATTTTATACAGCATATTATGTTAGAGGTGCTCTTCTTTTTGGATATATAATTTGAGAGTGAGCTAAAACTAGCAGTATAATTGTGCCCAAATATGCTGCATAAACAGACATGTTGTTTTTACAAAGAAAGCTATATAAGCAGAGGATTATTAGTGACAGATATCAGGGGCTGACAATAGTTCATCTATAATAAGACATCTTCAGGGTGTAGGCGAGAAATGGACTGACCTCATGGCACCTGCCATAACACAACTGGAGCGCTTCATCCCACTTATTCACTTCAATCAGTCCCTTTACGAGGGAAACAAAGACAATTAAATCTGGCACAATGCCTTTCCTCGTCATTTCAGTATATAATGTGAATGCTTCTTCAACTTGAGATGCTAAACAAAGTGCCTGTATTAGTGAGGCGTACATGCCCGTGCTGGTCATATTTAGGGATGATGAGACTTCCACCAGCTCTTTGTGCAATTCCAAGGCTGTCTCCAGTCTACCAGCCTTGGAAAAACTATCAATGAGCATTCCATAAACAGGAGCTATAGGTACTGTTTCATGTGATTCCATCTCCTCCAACAAACCAAGAGAAGCAATAAACTTCTTGCTGAAACCCTGAACTGCACAGTGGTATCCTTGCAAATGCTTTGGCCAGTGGGTATGCTTCATCTCATCAAGCAGTAAATGTGCCTCGTCCAAAAGGCCAGCAGCACAGCAATGGTTTATCAGTACCCTGTATGTAACATAATTTGGAGCACATCCTTTTGAATTCATTTGCTTAAAAAGCTTGAGACTTGCATCAGCTTTACCAGTTTTTCCTAGTCCATCTATCAGAGCGGTGTAAGTTACAACATTTGGACTGCACCCCTTCTCTTCCATTAACGACAGCAGGTTTAGAGCCTTCTCAATTTCACCTACTTTAGAGAGCCCATCAATCATAGCTGTGTAAGTAACGACGTTAGGATTACAGGAATCATTTAACATTTCAGACAATACTTTCATAGCAAGATCAAGTCGTCCATCCTTGAACATACGGTCAATCAAGGAGGTGTATGTGTGCACACTAGGCAAGTAGCCACACTTAGTCATCCGCAGAAATACCTCCTGAGCATTATCAATTTTTCCAATTTTGCAAAAACCATCGATCAGAGCATCATATACAATCTGGTTGGGCTCACAGCCAGCTGCTAACATAGCATCTAACAACTCATGAGCATCAGACACCTTCTGAGCTTTGCACAAACCATCTATGAGTGCACCATAGGTGACAACATTTGGAGCAATGGTGCATGTGTCGTTCCCTTCAAAGTAGAAATCAGATTCTACATTCCCAGAAGTTCCTATTAACTTCTCATAGACTTCACAAGCCTTTTGGATTTCACCTGCCTTACAGAGACCATCAATTAGTGCACTATATGTGACGGCATTTGGATAACAGGCAGCATCAACCATTCTGTGAAAAATGTCATGAGCCTGAATGAGCTGCTTAGATTTCAAGTAAGCATGAAGCAATGCAGTATATGTTACGACATTTGGAGAGCAGCCCACACTTCTCATCTCATCAAACCAGCTGCGGGCTTGTTCAATGAGACCAGCCTTACAAAAACTATCGATCAAAATTGTGTATGTGTACACATCAGGATTAACACCTGCCCTCTTCATCTCTTGAAATAAAAGGAAAGATTTTTCTACCTTCTTAGCCTGACACAGGAAAGTGATCACCTTAGTGTATGTGCTTGTATCAGGAACAAAACCTTTCCTCATCATCTCCTTCAATATCTGAAATGCCTTTTCAAATTTGCCCACACCACAAAGGCACCGAGAAAAATTGGCAGTGTTAACCTTATTAAGAACACAACTAGCAGCCAGCATCTCCTCGTAAACTTTCTCCACCAAATCTAGCAACTCAGCATTTGGCAATTCTTCTTGACCACAAATACTTCCAATAAATATGTTGTATGCAACATAACCAGGAGGGCTACCACAAGTAGTCATCCTATTGAACAGTTTGTATGCATATGCATAATCACCAGCATTGCAGTAACCATGCACAAGTGAGTTAAACAATGAAGGGTTTGGATTGCAACCCTCTGTCATCATCATGTTGATGATCCTCTTGCACCAACCAAACTGCTTCTTTTTCAGAAATCCTGAGAGCAGTGTCCTATATGTTACCACATTTGGGATACACGAGTTGCACCGCATCCTATGAAGAAATGACATTGCCTCGTTGAAAAGGGAGGCCTCCATCAATCCACTGATCATCTGGGTGCACAACACTGTGTCAAGATTGAAATCCTCCTTCTCTAGCATGTTAAGTGCATCGGCCCAACGTCCCACCTTGCACAGCGCCTGTGCAAAGTAACCAATAGTTGATCTGTCCATGCAAAACCCCGATGCAGACATCTCTTTCTGCACCCGGAACCCCATTTCCACCTGCCCCGCGCTGGCGAGCACCTGCACCAATGCATTGTAGGTCACTGCCGATGGTCTGTATCCAAAGTCCTTCAGCCTCCCAAGCTCCTCCAGGGCCTCGTCCCACAGGCCGTGGCGGCAGCATCGCCGCACCAGCACATTGAGCAATCTGCGGAGCACCTCACGATCATCCTCCCCAATCTCCCTAAGCAGCCTCTCAGCGGTCCTGGCGGGGTCCTCAAATCCTAAAATCTCGGCGAGCGCGTCGTAGCAGGCGCCAGTGTGGCTGTAACCCACCTGCCGCTCGGCCCAAAGGAAGAACCTGACGCAGAGCTCCGGGGAGCGCACCGCTCTGAGCACTGCGACCACCACGGAATCAGTCAGGAACTCGCGGTACCGCCGCAGGAACCGCTCCGCCTTGCCGTCGAAGTCGGCGCCGTAGGCTCGGATCGCCTTGGAGATCAGGATGACCTCGGGCGGTGGGAGGGCGGCGGCGGGGAGAGCAGGGGCGGGCTCTTTAATGAAGGCGAAGTCTTCGGGGGAGAGGCGGGGCTCGGGGTGCGGAGTAGAGGCGTCGACGAGGCCTAGCAGGGGGTCGGCGGAGTCGGCGGCGTGGGTAGAGCAGGTGCGTCGCAGGGAGGCGCGTAGGGCTACAGCCGCCGCGCGGCGGGTGATCATGGGTCAGCTGGGGCGGGGTGAGGGTGGGAACGGATGATGGCGGCGGCGGCGGCGGTGGGGTTTGGCGCTCCGGCCATGGAGGTTTTTGGGGGTGGCAATGGACAGGGGATAAACCCTAGTGGACGAGGGTATTCTGGTAAAACAATCAGTAAGCAAAGCTCTGGACTTCTGGAGGTGGGGCCAGGTACCAGTGAGAAGAAAGGTCAATCCCGCAGAGTTCACCACACCTCCCTCATCTCTCGGTCTTCTTCCTCTCGTTCTCGTCCTCGCCTCTTCTTCACATCTCCTTTTCTCTGTTTCTTTCTTTTCGTTTCCTCCTGCTCTCTCTGGCTTCTTCCCTGATCCACCGAAGGCTCCCGCACGAACTGCAATTGGGACAGTGAATTGCCTGCCCCGTGTCTTTAAATCTCTGGATTTTTAACGGAGGTTGGGACCTCGCGCGCCATCTGTTCGACGCAATCCCCCTGTGGAATCATCACTACTACCAATTGGAGTCGTGCAAGGTGGGTATGAACTTAGTTTCCAAAGCCGAATCATGATTTGTGTTTCCCTTGTTATTTAGTGCTAGCTCTTAGCTGTAGTATGAGATCCGAGGTATGTGCCCTTCACAGGCTTCAGTGTTTGTAAATTCACTGTCCTGTCCTTCGGAAGTTCTCATTACTGCCTGTAGTTCATTTTGCCAGATCTGTTGATTGGGAACGGTGTGCACTGTTGGAGCTGGTCAACATTGCATGAACAGCTAGAAATTGCGTGACATACCGACATTTAGGTTATAGTGAGTGTGGCATGAAGTGAACGGTAGCATATACCATTGTTGCCTAACTCCAACAATACACTATATCCATGTTACATGCTTGGTGGCTGTAAAGTGTGAGCCGGCAAGTGTTCCGCCGTGGTTTGGACTCTTGAATTGCTAGAGAGCTAATGCATTCTTCTGGTCGTGGCGTCTTCAGCTGTTGGAAATGGCTTGGTATTATTCCGAGTAGGGCATACCGCATATCTGAATTATCAGTTTGCAACGGACAGCTTAAAACATTGCATTTTTCTTTAATTTATCCACATTTTCGGTTTCTTTTTTCGATAGCTTGCATCTTCAAATTCTTAAGATATGCCATAGCCTGTAGGTGTGTTTTCTTTTCTTGACTTATCCGTACTTGTTTTCTGCAAACTTTTGCTGTTGACGCAGCAACAACGTAGCTAATTGCATGTCTGTTTTTGTTGGGGGGAAATCATCAGGAGGTGACAGTGCTTTCTCATGGCATGTGCTTCAAATTCTATTGTCATTGGCCTTCCTAACTATGGGCTGAATGCGGGGACAAGGGTACTCTCACCGAGCTACAGGAACTTCCCAAGGAAATCCTCTTACAGGCTTCTCAAGGTCCGTGCGCTGCAGGGAAATGATGGTCGTAGAAGGCTAGTTGACATAATCAGAATCATCCCTGAGCTGTCAAGAAACTATTTCAGAAGCGGGTCTAGGAGGGCTCTTTTTGGCGGCATTGCACTGCTGGGTGGCTTTTATGTTGCGCAGACAATATCTCTGTCATTCGGTGCTTTGGCTGTGAATGACGTTATAGCGGCAGTTGTGTGCGTCCTCCTGACCGAGTATGTGACGAAGTTCTACTACAGCCGGCCTAAGGTCACCTTCCCTGTTGCACTCCTCAACAATTTCAAGATGGGCTTCACATATGGCCTCTTCATTGATGCCTTCAAGCTTGCTAGCTGAGCTGCACTATTTCCTAGTGGTGCTTCATATGCTCAAGAGCTTCGCAGGCTCACAGCGAAGATGGTGGAGAAATAGCACACGTATGTGATGTTATTGCAGGCAATAGGCATATGAACTTTCTGCATTGGTCTTGTTCTCCTATGTGAAGATGCATGTTAGCCACAGTTTCTGCATCGGTCTTCGCAGGCTCAAGCTAACCGGAGCTGGCTTTGATATTTGCTCGTTTTGCTGGCAGGTTACCTGGGTCAAAGTACCGGGCTGTTAATGTGCTGTTTTGACCTAGACGTAGCTTTGTTCTTTTCCAAAGATGTATGTTAGCCACAGTTTGTAAGTTGACAATTGAGTTACTGAGTTGCTGTGTTCCATCTGGAACATCTATGTGTGTTAGTGTGTAGCAGATTGCTTTGGGAGAAACTTGAGGTGCAAGTTAATAATTCTGTGTTACCAAAGTGGAGGGAAGTGTGATACTTGGAGCCACCAATGTCTGCTGCCCTAAAGATTTAAGGAAACGTTCTTTCTCAAAATTTCTTGGTATTTTCAGCTTCTAACGTTTAACATTCACATTTCTTGTTTTGAGACGGGGAATTTCATAGTTCCGGATTGTAAATCATGGAGGGATACCCTTCAGAAAACAAGGTACCCTGTGACCGGGCCGGCCATGCTTGCAGCATAAAAGAAGCCCGCGGTCCGCTAACTCCAAAACCCAGCACTTGTTGTACTCCTAGCTACTTGTTGTTTCTTCTCTCTCAAGAAAAAAAGCTACTTGTTGTTTCTCAAAAAAAAAAGCTACTTGCTGCCTTGTTTTCAATTATTTTCATTGGACGACACAGGTACACGCACGAAATAATTTTGTGGAGGCCAACGCGAGTGCGGACCCAAATTTCCGGTTCTTCTTTGAAAACAAAAACGATTTGGCTAAAGATCGACGAAATGTGCATCGCTGGTGACGTTGATTTGAGCTCCCGTCGTGGTCCTGTCCGCGTCAGTCAGAGTCACGTCGCATCTGGTTTTCAAGGTTGACGCTTTTCTTGTTTGTTTCATGCGTGCCCTAAAGATCGACCAAAGGAGACATGAGATGACGAATAAAACGGAGACGGTGTTCCCGTTTCTATAAAAAGGGAATATAACACAAATGCATACATTGTAGGCGCAAACACGCACACGCGTGCGAGTCGTGGTCTCGTCGAGCATCTTTGGATTGACGAGATCACCATTGGTACCAATGTCTCGCTACAAACATGTACGTCGCCTGCCACTCGCAAAGATAAGCCACATAAATTAGAAACACAAAGCATCAATCATAAGGTTCGATCCATAGTGGATGGTGTACAACCACAATCCAAATCATCCAACTAATGGGTTCTCACAGAACTGAGATTGAGTCTGGCACTGTGGTGGATTAAGATAATCTAGCTTTTTTAACAGGTTTGTATCTTTTTTCTGTTAGGATAATCAGCTTTTTTATGCTTTTATGTTTATTTTGTCTTAGTAAATTATAAAATAAGTTTAACATGGTTCAATATCTGCAAACCGAGTCTATAAACACCACGGTTCTACATACTTGAGTATAAATTCCAACAAAAATGCAGTGAAATCAAAGTGAATCATTTACAAAAAAAACTAAGATGCTTTTGTACCAAAGAAAAGATCAAGGGCCCGTTATTGAGTGTAGAATTATAGGATGAACTCCTAATGGATTGTAGAATTTATGTGTTTTCCTTTAAAACTAGTACCAATGGAAATTTTTCATTCTTATTTGCTTTATTCCTTTAAATCAAATTGATGAATAGTGCTGCCAAACGAAACAAAAAATATATTCCTCTACTTTTTCTACAAATCAAATACCCTAAGATAGTAAAGGCATGTTTTGAATGCAACAGTTTGTCACTTAATTTAATTTAAGTAAAAAACTTTGACTTGCTAGCTACAATTTTATGAATTGCTAAAAGGGTGGCCCCATCCGGTAGTGTTTGACAAATGAAGCTAAGTAGAAAGAAAATAGTGGGGCACAAAAGTCTAAGGATATGGCCTCGATCATGTAGGAACAACATCATTTAGAAACTTGAAGACCTGAGTTCGACAAATGAAAATGATATTGTCCCTCGAAATCGAGGTGGAAAAGGCAAATGGGATACCAAACCGGTTTCCACCAACACAAAAGCAGAAAAAGATTAATGATCTTTACAAGCTACTACTAGGACCGAGTGGGGTAAGAAACATACCAACGGAGCTTCCACTGACAAGTGACAATCCATGTTGCAACACACAGAAGTGGAGAGAACGGCAAAGATTCAAAACAGAAAAAAGATATTTCGCAGATGAGAAAGTGACCGGATATTTCGTCAAGGAAAAGTGACCATATACAAAGATGTATCGAGAAATGGGTTTAACTTAGCATCCATGCACTCCTGCGAATTACGGAATCGAACTGTTGCCTCCGTCACTGGGAAGATGACACATGCCATGACGTCAGCTCGGGCTTATACTGGTACTCCTCATTTTGCCATACGCGCGAAAAGAGGCAGTCAATTGACGCTGGACCGCTTGTCTGCCAGACAGAGACGAGTGTCGAGGTTAAATTAGTTTTATCTGATCTTGGTCAGCTCTGCCATTCCTTCTAGAAGCCTTTTAATCAGACACAGCTTGACCCTGTAATAGCTTCTGTCGAATATTCCAAGCAGTACGTACAAAGCCGGAAAGGAAATTATTATTGTACTACGTACTAGTAGTATTATTAATCGTGTGGCCATCACAGAGTTTGACTTGATTCTAACAATCCGCATGGCCTTGGTCGCCAAGCAACAACAAGAACAGCTTAATTGCTTTGCAAAGGAAATAAATAAGGACGAGTGGAAAGTTCCCGCTAATATTACTTTGCCGGCAAGATGTTAGTGCGTTGATTAGTTTCGGTTGCTGAACGGTTTAAGCATGGCGTGAAAAAATGATCTTGTTGTAATAGTAGTGCGCCCGGCTATAAAACGTGGTTCACATGACCCCAGGAAAAGTGTACTGGAGAAGTAGCAAGGAAATTGCATGCGGCGGGGGCAGCTTGATTTGTCGGTTAAAACATACTAGCTCCGATCCTAAATTATTGTCGTGGTTTTGGTTTAAATTTGTACTACAATCCCGACAAGAATTTAGAATCGGAAGAATTATTTCATGTTTTTTTTGACCTTGTGCTAACTAACTACGACATTGTTTGGTGTCATTACGATGCTTACTGTTGACAAATAAACCGAGCTGTTACTGTTACTGTAAGCTGTTCATAGACGAAGCAGCAGCTAGCCAGTACTATTATAGATGCTGGTAAACAGAAAGCACACATATATTTGACTTGAACACAGGGATGCAAGCTAATCCTATTTATATGGCGCTTTCGCGTAACTAGAGGTTTGTTAGTTCAAACATTTTGTTCAAATGAACTTCAATTTTTAGGTTGCGTTACAAACAAGATATACACGGATCGATCACACTTCTTCACCGCTTACTTGAATCACAAGAGGCAACCCGGCCGGCGACAAAACGGCATGGCCGTATGTGGCACGATGAAAAGGCGCCGCGTGCGGAGGGCACGAGCGCTCGTACGGCGTATCGTCCCGCCACCTGGCGCCGCTCAACTTTCTGGGATACTCATCCTTTTCATACAAAACATCCAGAGTTTATAACAAAACGGCGTATCGTCCCGCCACCTGGCTGTTGCTCCTAGGATAGGATATACTGGGGCTGGTTCACTCAAACAAAACATCCAGAGTTTACCACTCAAAGAGAAAATTGACACGGTACCACTAAGGAAAACCTGAGACTCCAAAATACCATTCAAAAAATCAAGCTTTCCAAAATACCATCACTATACACTTTTTTGATTCCAGAGTACCACCACCGTGAGTCCACGTTAGTCAATCCGTCAAGAAGCCAAGCGTTGTCTGTAAAAAGAAAGAAAAAAGAAAAGGCCAAGCGTTCTCTTCTCCTCTCTCGCACGAAATCCCCTCCTGCGTCTCATCCCCCTAACCCTACCTCCGATCCATGGCGGCAGCGCCCCCCGCCATCGCTCCTGCGCCTGCTCCGCCGAAATGACACGCCCCCTCCCGCGCCGCACCGCCGCCGGCCGCGCTCGCGGCTTCCCCAATCCCGCGCAGGTCGCCCCCAACGCCGCCCCTGCCGCTGCACTGGGCGCCGTCGCCGCCCCTGCCACTGCGCTTGACGCCGACGGGCTCCACCACGAGGATGCGCCCCTGTTTTTCTCCAGTGACCAGCAGCAGGCAGTTCCTCACTGCTTCCCAATAGCTTCACCTCCAGATACAAGGTAATGGTCACCCATCTCCCCAAGTGACTATGTAGCTTCGATTTCTCTTTTGTTAGAGATCTCTTTTTGTTACGGCTACGTGCAGCAAATTTAGAATTTGTTGTTTTTCTATGTTTCAGTGATGATCTGATGGATGATTTCACAATCGAAATAGAAGTTCGGTCGTACTTGACAATTTTAGATGGCAGGAAAATATACCGAAAGGACCAAATATGGGAGTTTGTGGCTGGTCGGGACTTGTCCATGGCACAGATCAGGACGGCTGTGGAGAAGAAGTTCCAGTGGTCTGCCGATCAGAGAATGACCATTTGGTATAGAGCTAACGATGGTACTGTTCCTTTGATTTGTGAATCGGAAATAGTACAATTGTTTGAAATGTCCCCCGATAAAACAGTTCGGTTTCGTGTCACAATTGAAAGCAAGCAACAAAGCAATGAGAGCAATCAAGGTGTTCCTACCAAGGTTGATGAGATGGATGATGAGCTGCCTCATGCTCCATTCTTTGCTTGGCCTAAACAAGCATATGATGGGGAGTTTGAGGATGATGAGCCTGTGGGCAATGACGATGAAGAGGAGGCTACAAATCATCATGAAACTGAGCCGAAGGTAGCTGCTGCAAGGGTTCCATTGGGAACACTTGATGTTGATAATCTTATGATGAACAATATGTACCCGGTGATGCTGATGGTTTAATTGCTAACACTCTGGTTCCCACTCATATCCATGATAAAGAGTGTCCTCAAATTGTTGTGGGCGCCACTTTTCCTAACTCCAAAGATTTTAAGCTAGCCTTGAGAAAAATAGCAATTAGAGGAGAGTGGTCTTTTAACACAGAATGGAGTGACACGAAGAGATTTCGTGCTTCTTGTTCTGATATTGACTGTCCATGGAAAATACATGCCTCCAAGTTAAAGGATTGTAATACTTTCATGGTATGATGATAATTTTTTTCAACTTTATATTTATGTACTACTTATTCCTAATTATCTTGTGTGTTTATATAGGTAAAGAAGCTTCCATTTGCACATACTTGTGGAACTTCCAACAATTGTAACAAGAAAGTGAAAGGTAAAGAGAAAGGAAGAATGGCAAATAAGGATTGGATTGCTGATAAAGCCAAGGAGGATGTCACACTTAGTGCAAAGGCTCTTAAGGATCAGTTGCAAAAGAAATATAATCTGAAATTGCAGTATGCCAATGTGTGGAAAGGGAGAGATCATGCAATAGGGGAATTGAGTGGTACATATAAAGAGCATTTTCAACTGTTGTGGAACTTTAAGGCAGAGTTGTTGGCAGCCAACCCAGGAAGTGTATGTGAAATAGACATGAAATCAGTTGTTAATAAGAAAGGTGAGAGAATGTACTTCTTCAATCGGTTGTTTCTTGCTTTCAAGCCATGCATTGATGGGTTTTTGGGAGGCTATAGACCATATTTGGGAGTTGATTCAACATTTCTCACTCGGAAATACACTGGACAGCTGGCTGCTGCTATTGCTGTTGATGGACATAGTTGGATGTTTCCCGTTGCATTTGGAATATTTGATAAGGAGAACACAGAAAATTGGGTCTGGTTCATGCAATAATTAAAATTGTGCATTGGTGAGCCAGAAGGGCTTGCAATCCATACAGATGCATGTAAAGGGTTGGAGAGTGCCATAAAAGAAGTGTACCCGAACTGTGAGCATAGGGAATGCATGGTTCATCTCATGCTCAACGTCAAGAAGAAATTCAAGGGAGCTATACTTGATAACATGTGGCCCGCAGCTTGGACCTATGAAGTTGAGAAGCATGAGTCCCTAATGGAAGAGATATGTGTTGCTAGCCCAGCAGCAATAGCCTACTTAAAGGAGTATCACAACCGTGTATGGACTAGAAGCAAGTTCTCACCAATATGCAAAGTTGAGTATGTCAGCAATAACTTGACGGAAGTGTTCAATAATTGGATTATGGAGGTGAAGCAGCTACCAATCGTGGATCTTTTGGACAAACTTAGAGAAATGGTGATGCAAATGAGAGAAAGAAGGAAAATGGTTGCAGATGGGCTGCAAGGTACCATACTACCTAGTGTCATAAAGGAATTAAATCGAAAAAGCAAAGGACTACACTATGGTGAAGCAAGGACATCACCCAACATAGCTGAGATTTCAGGAAATGGATGGAGGCCCACTGTGGACCTAGAGAAAAAAGAATGCTCGTGTAGGCGCTGGCAGATTGGTGGGAAGCCTTGCACACATGCACTTTATTTCATATTCTCTAGAGGAGTGCAGCTAGATCAATATGTTAATGATTGCTTCTCAGTGGCGAAACTCAAAGCTGCATATGAGCCAATCCTAATGCCAATTAGGAGCAAATCTCAATAGCCTAAGATGAATCCTGGATTTCAATTGATTCCTCCCAAGCTGACAAGGAGTGCTGGACGTCCAAGAACTAGGAGGATATTCAATAGCAGTGAGGGTGGAGGTAGGAGACATAAATGCAAAAGATGTGGCGGTCTTGGCCATTTGCAAAAGACATGCAAAGAGAAGGAGATATCCGGCGATGCTGATCGAGATGCAACTCCTCCACCGAAACGGTAATGTAATTTGTACACATTTTAGTTGGCCGCTTGCATACTTGTCTTGGTGCGTTCTTGCATTCTCTTTACCTTGCGCATTGACGTGCAGGCAAAAATCGAAGAACAATGCAGCGACCACCACTACTATTCTTTCCACACCAACTTTAAGCCCAATAACAAGACAAAGAGCAGCTGCAATGGCTTCTTCACCTCCTAGTACATCTACAAGGAGCAAAACTTCAGCTGCCATCCGTCTTAAGCAGTGAATGATGTTTGGTTGTTGAGTTAAATTAGTGTTATCCTTTTGGTTAAAGTACCATGTGATGTGACAATGTGTTTAGTTGTTTTGTTTCTATTATGTGGTGCTGAAATGGTGTTGTTTGTTGCTGAAATGTTGTGCTGTTTTGCTGTTGTTAATTGGTGTTGTTTGCTGCTGTGTGCAGCTGCTGTTTGCTGTTGTTTGATGATGTATTTGCTGCTGAAATGCTGCCGTTTGATGTTGTATTTGCTGCTGTTGTAATGCTGTCCAATTTGCTGTTGAAATGTTGCCAAATTTGCTGCTAAAATATAGCTGAAATGCTGTTTATTTGAGGAGATATGTAAGGATATATATGTCCATGTTTGAGCTGTTAGGGTCTGTTAGGGGCTGTTAGTCATAGTGGTATTTTGAGTGAAAAACTGACTTTTAAAGGTATTTTGAAAAACTTGGTTTTTTGAGTGGTATTTTGGAGTCTCAGTTTTCCGGTTTCTCTTAGTTGTAGTGTGTCAATTATTTTCTCTGCAACAAAACCGCGCCGCTTTGTCGCCTTAGCATAGCCCAAAAAAAAGTTACGTACGCCCGTGGGACAGCAACGCCGTTTCTCGGACCCTGCGGCGCGTATGGCATCATTGGACAACACATCGGACATCGGCCGCTTCGTCAGGGGTTTTGTTCGTTCTGGAGAGTGGAGACCCCGGTCAGCAGACGACGAACCGCCCCGACGCCGGGATGAGACGAATCCAAGATGCTCTGGCAGACTTTTATTAAGCGGCTGGTAGAAACGAAACGGGGCCGGAGACCAGCTGGTAAAATAGGAGTACGGCTCCCGGTGCGTAGACGCGTCGACGTCAAAGCGGTATACGGAATGTACGGTGTGTTCTGTTACCGACTTACCGTATTGCACAGCATGCACAGTACACGTTGCTCTGTTGCCAGAAGGAATTTTTATACGTGGAGGAAAGAAAAGGTTCGAGTTTTGTTGAATTCTAAAACTCTCAGGTTTAGCATTGTTTAGAGACTAACGGGAGGATCAGTTCTTTGCGAGCTAACAAAAAATGGAAAGCAAACCACTATGCGTCCACCTAATCTACACGCAAGAGGAGGTGGAATCAAGGAAGGATTAGACATCCACAAAGGAGATTCCTCGCCTGCAGGGATTACTGGATTAGCGCCATCTGAACCGATGGTGGCAACCTTGGCATGTTGACGTCTACTCTTTTGCAGATTCCTTGCATTCCGTCACATTTCCAAATCGGTACCGCGAATATTCACCAGCACCCGGCAGTGGAGGTACACGAATTTGAATGGAACCATCAAAGGTGAGCATGCCACGAGCAAACCTGGCTCCACTCATGATCACCTGGTGGTCCACTTGAGAGCGTTGCACTTGCAATGCACGCACACAATGGGGCGACTGCACGGCCCATGCACGTTATGGGAACGGTGGGGAATTGTTTAAAGCTGCTTGCTGGAATGCTGGCTGGCATATTCTTTTCTTCCTACGCCCGTGGGAAAGAATAGTTGGTGTGATCTCGGCACCAAGGCATGCAACTCGATTCCATCTCAAAAGCTAATTAACCTGTGCTAGTATTAGGTAACCAGCGTCATGGGTTCCATGTTAGACTATTAGTACTGGCGACGGGCTAATAAGAGGGAGCAAGATTGCCACGATACGGTACCAACTCTTCGAGCGGCAGGTTTCGCATTTCAGTACGTTTACAGTTATTGATGCCTTCCAAAGGACCAAATGCCATCGCCCTGCGTAGCAACATTGGTTGGCTGAACAGTAGCCACCCACAGAACTGCACTGTGTGGACACCACGGCTCGCGCAATTGGGAGTCACGTGGGACGCCAGTATTTCCAATGATTTCTTAACAGGTTTACATGAACAAAGTGCATCTTGTCCCCAAGAAAGTTATTCTGAAGTCCTTACCTTTCAACCAGCCAGACGTATGTCCGATAGGGCGTCTGGTTTATGCTCAGCTTCAATGGCTATATGACTAAGAGACCGAGCACAAAACTGAAAACACATGGCAAGGGGAGTTTGCACCTCCTGTACTGTTCATTATTCATTATGTACTCGCTTCAACAATCCCTTGTTGTCACGGGGAAAAGCGTCCAGCAAAGTGGACGAAAAGAAAAGGGAAAATTATGTGTGGGCTACTCCGTTAAACACATGAGCACCTCTTTAAATATGTACTCATCCGTCTACTAATCCCACTGGTAGTAGTACTAGATATCCTCAAAGAAAATAAAAATAATAAATATTAACAAAATACCCCTGGCTACTTTTCTGGAGAGGAGAAAATAAGAACCAAATAATAACAGCTCAGAAAAACACGGAGAAATCGCCATCTTTGGATGGATCCATTCTCCGTTCACCGTCGGCGGCGGCGACACACCCACCTGCCTCGGGCAGAGGCTTCTGATCGTCCCCGGCCGCCGCAGCCTCGCCGTCATTGGCAGCGAACGTCTCGTGGACGACCTTCTCGACGTCGAGCACCTCGCCGCCACCGTCGTCCTGAGGCGGGGAAGGGATGAACGGCGGTCGCGCGACGCGGAGGATACGGTCCCAGTCGACGCCGTGGAAGAAGGGGTGCGACTTGATGCCGCGCGCGCCGATGCGCTTCGCCGGGTCCTTCTCCAGGAGGCGGGCGATGAGGTCGCGCAGCGGCGTCTTCTCGCCGACGAGCTCCGGCTGCTTGGTCAGGACGCGGTAGAACGTCTCCTTCCGGTTCTGCCCCCGGAACGGCGTGCGGCCGTACAGCATCTCGTAGAGGACCACGCCGAGGCCCCACCAGTCCACGATGAAGTCGTGGCCGCTCCCGGCGATGATCTCCGGCGCCACGTAGTCCTCCGTGCCCACGAACGAGTTCGACTTCGCGGGCGTCCGCGCGCCAGAGACCGTGGAGGAGCCGGTGGTGGTCGTCGAGGACGAGGACGACGAGGAGGCCGTCCGCGAGGTGGACGGCGGCGACGGCGAGTCCGCTGACACGGTCGGCTTCGTGGCGCCACCAGAACGAAACCGGAAGCACATGGCGGCCCCGGACGGCTTCTTGGGCTTCCCGTGGTTTAGAGACGGCGAGCTATGGACAGTCGCCGGTTTGGGAACAGCCGCCGCCTCGTCCGTCTCCGGCGGCCGAATCGGGAGTCTGGTGGAGAGATCGAAGTCGACGAGCATGATGTGGCCGCTGTCCTGTATCAGCACGTTCTCCGGCTTAAGGTCCCTGTACACGATGCCGATGCTGTGCAGGTACTCGAGGGCCAGCACCAACTCCGCGGCGTAGAACCTGCAAATCAGCAACGAACGGTTGGTGAATTTTACGGATCATCAAATTAATCTGCCACACTCTTTCCCGCAATTCGGTTTCTACGGGGGGTGCGTAGCGTAAGGGCGTTCGATGATGACGGGCTAATTTTAGTAGGGCGCGTACCGTATGACGGAGTCGGAGAACATCTTCTCGGTCTGGCGGCGGCGGAGGGAGTTGAGGTCGCCGCCGCCGCACCGGTCGATGGCGAAGCCGACGACGGCCTCGGTGGCGAGGACGCCGCGGAGGGCGGGGAGGAGCGGGTGGCGCAGGGCCAGGAGCACGTCGCGCTCGAACCATATCCGCCGGTGCCCGTCCCCGCCGCCGCTCCCGGACTTCTTGTGCCGCGCCGCCTCCCGCGAGACCGCCTTGAGCGCCATGGCGGACCCGTCGCAGTCTCCGTCCGCGCCGGGCACGACGTGGAAGACGACGCCCTTGGCGCCGCGGCCGAGCACGCAGACGGCCTTTAGGTCCGCCAGGCAGAGCTGCCGCGGCTCCGGAGGCGAGGTCTCCGCGACCGTCATGGCCACCGCGCGCGCGCGCGACGACGACGGTTTGCCGAGATTGGGGGCTGGCGGAGTGAGGGGACGACACGACTGTGGGGTTGGTGGTTGCCCCTGCGCGAGCGAGCGAGAAGAGCGTGTGGGGGATTTGTTGCGGTCCGATTCTCGCTCCTCCGCGATCCGATTCTCGCTGGTTTTATGCGGGCAAGGTTTCTTGGAGGCGAAGCACTTTTGCACCGCGCACTGCCGGATTTTCTTCCGCGAAGCGAGAGTGTTTTGAAACGGGGAATTTTCTAATCCAGGGTTGAGCAGCTGTGTGGCGTGGTCTTCTCGTCGTCTCGTCCCCTGTGGGGGAGGTTTATTAGGAAAGGGGGAGGAAATGGCGCAAAATCAAGGGATTTCGTGGGGTCTATCTTCGGGCTGCGGTTGGGGCCCTTCGTCCTACGCCCGAGTTTGTTGCTCCTGCAAGACTTCTAGAGTCTAGACGGAGGAAAGCACCGTCTGTCAAGCACTCGCGCTCTGTATTTTGCTAAATAACGGAAAAGTTATGTATTTACATACGTAGACAAAGATGTCGAATATGAGAGAAGAGTGGGCGACGGTGGAGAAATAGAAAAGACGAAGCATTTGAGAAGATTTTGGCTTATGAGTTGTGGAAAGAGAAAACACTACAAATGACAACTCTGCCGACAATTATGAGATAAGGTTTTTGTGGGTTGATTTGATAGTTTGTATAGAGTAATAAAGATAATAAACACAGCTATATCCATGAAACAACTCTTTCGAACTTGTATTTGTGGTGTGCATTAATGTTGACAAATATCTTTCTAAACTTATTATGGAGATAAACATATTAGAGCTCGCTTGGTTCCTGTCACTTGGGTACACCTTTACCTAACCCAAATTCCTCTCTAAAAGAAAGCGTTTTTTAATTTGTCTCAAATTCATTTGGAATAAAAGCATGATTTTTAAATCCATAATTCAAGTTCATCCAAATGAATTTTTTATAAAAAAATGTTTTATTTCCATGAAAATGAAGCAAGGTCTGCCAAACGAGCTTCTATAAACAAGTAAATGGATAATTGGTGTTTCGCCCTTGAGCCCCACTGAGTTCGCTATTTTGAGAAATCATAAAATTATGCCTAAAATTTTTAGAGGATAAAACCCCCCAAAATTGAAGCACGTAGATGTGAGAATACAATATGAACCTACAAAATTTCATGTGAAAGTCGTTTCATTTGCAAGATGCATAGAGGAACAAAAAATGTCACTCTCCATAGTTGTAGAATAGTGATCCCACTTCTAAATATTGTTGATCGTCGTATTTGTTATTTTCATGCAGATAACATTTGAATTATTTTTCCATAAAACCAATCTATTTGTAGAGTTTTCTAACATGTACATGCTAGATTTTTCTTTCTAAAACTCATAAAAAACGGTTTTGCTATTTCTAAGGGGACTGAGAAATAACTATTTCTAGGTTAATGCTAGCAATCTCTGATCCAGTCAATACTGCAATATTCAAACAAGTACTCCCTCAGTCTCATATTAAATGTATCAGTTTTGTCTAAATACACATATATTTAGAGGCATTTTAGTGTGTAGATACATGCGTATTTAGATAAAGTTGCGACACTTGATATGAGACGGGGAAGAAGAAATGATAAGAAAATCTCGATTGTCGAGACAGAAATTACTATTTCTAAATCGATGAAGAAATAGACATTCCAAAGTTTTTTTTTTTACCGAGTAAAACTCCATAGAGCTTGGGTGCCGAAGATCAGGACTCCGAGTAAAACTCCAACATTCCAACTTATATATAAGCCCCGCACGATTTTGCTCAAATGCACACTCCTTTAGCCGTGCGTGTGTGAACAATGCCAACTTTTAGTGCAGCGCGTGCTTTACTCGCGGAGATTACTTTGCAATTTCGGGGTGTTTGCACTTGTTTAGAAACATGTACTCCGTACGTTTCAAAGCTTAACCCATACTCCATATCGAGTTTGCACAAAAACGTGACTCGCCATATATAGTGATGCGCCATCCATCCACGTCTTTAAATAATGCTCTTCTTCGTTGCGTCACACCAAAAAAGTCCAGTTTCTTGTTCGGTTTTTTAAAGTTTTGGGGTACTTATTATGATGCTATCTGATTGGATTGGAACCGTTGGACCGAAACCATGATCAATTTTGATCACGATGCAAAAGCCTCTATCTCTCTCACTCACTCACTGGTCGACGAGCCCCTTTCAGGCTTTGACGGAAATGGGCGGCTCTTTAATTAAGCCCTGGCCGGTTGGCGCTGGAGGTCCTACACCGAACGGTATACATAGACATCCATCCACTCTCCTACACGTCCTGTCCATCAACGATCAGTACGTCTCTCCATCACACAAGCACGCACGTACGCACGCACGGCAAATCTTGACGTGGTTGAGGCGCGGTACGAAATTCGGGCGCTGTGTCGCGGTCGAGGCTGTTGGGCGTTGGCCGCGCGCGGGGAAGAGGACGAACAACCCTGCCGCTTTGCTTTGCTTTGCTCTGCTTTTTTTTGGGTTGGTCACTCGTGTGCTTTGGCCACGGGCTTTACGGCGAGGAGACCGAGGGAAGCTAAGCAAAACGCACTGCGATTTTATCTGGTACTCTACGTGGGTCGTAGGTAGGCGCTCCTTCTTATCGGCTCGATCAGTAGCCAAGAGCAGTTGATAACGCGACAGTGATCCGAGATTTTACGACAGTAACAGGGATCGATGGATCGATCGATAAAAGGTAGAGATGGATGGATCGATCGGCAATATATGCATGGCAAAGCGTCGAGAGATCGATGTGGAAGAGAGGTGTTGCACGGTAAGTCAAGGGTTAATTAGTTGGTTCACGGGCAGCTGGAAGCTAGGCGATAAGTACATGCATGTAAGCAACGCGTGTTGATGGGCCGGAGGGCATGCATGTGATCGATCGATTGGCAGGCAAGATCGAGCGAGCACGTGGGACGACGAGACCTTTAATTTTGCCTCAACAAAAAGCTATGGACCTCAGCTGCACACTTGCAGGCATGCGGATTTTTTCTCCATTTTCTCGTAAGAGTCTGGATCGCTTATCACCCGTAGCACAAAAGCAGAAAATAATACTAGTACTACCAGTAGATCTCCCCTCTCCCGTGCAAGTGCAACTACCCGTCGTCCATCTATCCGGGGCGGGACTTTTTAATTTTCTTTCCCGAAGCATCGAGCCTCGCACGGTTTCCTTTTCATCCAGCACGCTTTTATCCAAGGACAGTGTGTGGATTGGAACGGGGCTTTTGTGCAAACTTGGCCTAAAGACGAACCACACGTTCAGGTTATTAATTGGGAGCAGCCGAGCAGATCAGCACGCAAACGGAAGCGCCTGGGGCACAAAGAAGAGGAGGAAGACTTGCCCTGCGCGGCACACAGCACCGATTCCCGATTCGATCTGCATGCAGCATCTACCCAAGTTGTTCTCAATCGTTTCGCTTCATGCCTCTGCCTCATGGGTGGGTTGGTGGTAAATGACCTGTGATGATGGGCTCCGGATTCCTGTCCTGATTCTCTCAACCAGCTGCTGGAGAAAGACGATTCGACTGGGAGTTCTCCTCTTTTTTACTGATTGTCCGCGAGAACAAGAAACTACGTATACTATAATCGTCACCATCATCTTTCTTTCTCGCTCTCTCTTTTGAAAGACAGATCTGTTGCGTGACCAAATGGTCCAAAAACACTCAGCATGCAAATTTCAGAGAGATATATGCTTTTCTCTCTGGAAGGATATCCGAGAGTGACCGCACTGCACTCCACTCTGCCCCCATAAAAACAAAAGAGCATCTCCCTAAGAAAATCCAAAGCCGAAGAGCATGGAGTTGGTGCCTCGTAATCCTTTGATTCCGCATGATTTAAAAACAATTTTTTTTATTTTCTCAGTCAGGTGACATGATCCGGCCGGATGCTCCTTTCTTTACACAAGATTGAGTGTTCGATCTCAACTGCTTTCGCTTCAGAAATTTAAAATACATGTACGTTCTCAACTGCTTTTCTCAATGGTCAAATTATTCCGTAGAGCACTAATTGCATGCGTGACTGACTAAACTATAGGGTTTATATAAGTGGCAAAGGGCCAACTTTGGTCACTAGATTGGCAGAGAAAATGTGTGGATCGATCTGAAACCTCACTTGACATCACCTTCCACAACACTCATTTGCCTAGGCTTGCTACTGCGTTTGTCTATGCAGCTAGCAGCGGACATAGTAAGCCTCCTTTGACTGATAGTTGCTGCACTAATTGTTGGTCGCAACTTTATCCCCCACCCAAGAAGCCGGATGCGTTTAGAGATTCTCCGAGAGAGGAGCGGCCAGAATTCTTAACATTCTAATGGTACGATGCCCTTATAATGCGCTACAAAGATTATCGAATTAGAGGCACCTATAGGAAAAGTTGATCTTAACCATCTTGTTTCACATTCGATCTAGTCCCCGTTTGGAGCACGGTAACATATTCCTTGATTCTAAGAGAAATGATCTGGTTCCTATATATGAAATTCCCATGCATATATTCCTAGCCACTGCATCTGTATGTACACAAAAAATAGCTTTAACAAATTCCATGCAGAAAAAGAGGGCTGATTGGAGTTATGCACTAGCAGTATAATAAATCAAGGAAATTGTTACCAAATCTGTGGTCATTGACCAATCATCGATCCCATCCTCACCCTCGAGGGACTCTCGCTATTAAACCTTTTTTTGTGGCCGGCCGGCTAAGCGGGGAGCCCGTGTGATAGCTGATAAAACACAAAAGTAAAAAAGAAAAAGAGATTGAGCAAAAGAGGCGCTCTCATTGCTGCCCACACTGGCCACCGGGAACACGACAGTGGAGAAGGGAAAGCGACCTCTGACGGAGGGAGGCTGCAAGTTGAGTGCGCCCACCTCAGCGCCGCTGGCTCCGGCCTCCATGCATGAGAAAAGACTGTACAGAGAGATCGCGACTCCTGCAGGTGGTGATCCCGACGATCATGCCGCATGCATGCATGCAGAAGAACTCTGCCGGGTCTACAGGGGAACGGATGGATGCTCCTTCTGGAATCTCGTGATCACAACACCGCTCGGTTATGTGAAGGCGCTTGTTTCTGAAGGCGTGCAAAGCCATTTGATTCGTGTAGGATCGATTGCTCTGTAGCATTTACAGAATCCTGTGAAAGGGAACGGATTCATTCAGGTCGTACGCGTAGTAATCTAGTGTAGTTTTTTTCCACCCACTCGATGTGCAGGCAAGAAGCTAGTGGCCAACATAGAAAGCACTTCTATCTCTCCTGAGCTACCGACTTCCAGTACTTGCTCCGCCAATTTTGTAGTAGCAAAACTGAAAGGGATTCGCGGTTGACGCATCTGCAGGGGGAGACAAAAGCGAAGGAGGCGAACTGCCCAGGCAGGAGGCCACGTGAAATGTTGGTCCGGTTTGGGGGCGAGCTGATGTAAAATCCCACGTGGCAACCGTGCCGGCTCGTTCGCCCGGTGTCAGCGACCCTGATACAGGTCAGGCTGACGACAAGGAACCTGGGCCGACTACGCGGCCCACTCGTGCACACAAGCTTCCGGCCCGGCTTGCAGGCCGTGAGTGGCTTCTCTGAAACTTGTACCGTTTCCTTTTTATTCAGTTAGGATTGGAGCTGTTGTCAAGGAAGGATTGGCTAGGGTTAGGCTAGGCTGGATTGGAATGATGAACTCGTTGTGTCGGTGGTTGGGAGGTTAATCACGGCGACACAAACACTCCAATTAGTGAATCAATTCGTGTATCTCTTGTGAGTTTAGAACGGGAGCTCACAATCTGGTATCAGAGCCAGCGTCCTGGAGATCCCCCATCACCGTTTTCACACCCGATTCAAGGAACGGCAACGTGTGGCGGTCATGGAAAGCTTGGATCCTGACGCCAAGCTCTTGTATGACTTGCTGAAGGATGGGCTCACGGCGGATCTCGACAAGCGAGCCTGTGAGCAGCAAGATTCGATGGTGATTGCGCTGCGG
Organism: Brachypodium distachyon; assembly: GCF_000005505.3. Classification (NCBI taxonomy): domain Eukaryota; kingdom Viridiplantae; phylum Streptophyta; class Magnoliopsida; order Poales; family Poaceae; genus Brachypodium; species Brachypodium distachyon. The sequence goes on from NC_016135.3 coordinate 17,680,406, forward strand.
AAGATGCTCGATGAACACTCCACCAAGCTCGACGCCCTCGCCACCAAGGTCGACGGCGTTCGTGACGATTTCGGCCACGTTATCGCTCAGATCCGGCTCGAGTTGGACAAGGGGGGGCGTGGCGAACTCGATGGCGGCGGGGGTGGCGGCAAGGGCACTGGTCCCTATCGTCCTCCTCCGTTTCGAGGTGAGCGCTCCAATATCAGTCCTCGCCTTTCTTCCTCGTCTCAACCCACTTCTCCCCGCCATGATCATACTGATGGCGTGAATTCGGGTCCTCGTGTGGAATTGCCCCGTTTTGATGGATCTAATCCGCGTCTTTGGCAAACTCGATGTGAAGATTACTTCCAATTGTGGGGCACGCCCCCAAATCTTTGGATTCAGTATGCCACTGCTCACTTTGATGATGCGGCGGCTAGATGGCTTGAATCCGTGCAGCGTCGTTTCCCCAGAGCTACTTGGACAGAATTTTGTCAGATGTTGCATGCTCGATTCAGTCGCAATCAACACCAGAATCTGATTTGGCAGTTGTTTCACATCTTTCAGTCTTCTACTGTTTTAGATTATGTTGAGCGTTTTTCAGAGTTGTATGATCAGTTGTGTGCTTATGAAGAGGTTCCAGACCCTCTGCATTACTTGACTCGGTTCTTAGATGGTCTACAGTTACTGGTACGTATGGCTGTTGCTCTTCAGAAACCACGGGACCTTGATGCTGCATATGATCTTGCTATCTTACATGAAGAATTGACAGGAAGTAGTTCATCACCTCCTCAAGTGGTCAATGCTCCTATTCCTCCAAAACCACTTCCATTACCATTGGCACCTCCTCCCTTGCCACAGCGTACTAGAGTCTCTGATGACCGTCGTTCTACTGATGATAAGTGGATTGCATTGAGGAATTATCGCAAGGCTAAGGGGCTGTGCTTCATTTGTGGTGAGAGATGGTCGAAGGATCACAAGTGCAAACAGTCAGTTCAGTTGCATTTTGTTCAAGAATTGATTGAGCACTTACAGATGGATTTGGAACCACTTACATTAGAAGCTGACCATTATGTACAGGACCAAGTGTATTCTATTTCAGCTGCTGAAATGGGTCGTGGTGGTACAGCACCAACCTTGCAATTGACACTTCATATTCAGAACAAGCAATTTGTCTTTCTTGCAGATTCTGGCAGTACTCATTCTTTTCTGGATTCTACACATATCTTAGGTCTTCAAGGAGTTCAGCAATTCAAGCCCATCACTGTGAAGGTTGCTGGAGGGGGAACTCTCACTTGTCAACATTATATTCCGCAATGTGAGTGGTTTTGTGACGGCCACAGTTTCATTAGTGACATTCGTATCTTCCCATTGGGAGCTTATGATGGCATATTGGGCTTGAACTGGATTACTATTCACAGTCCCATGCAAGTGGATTGGACACAGAGATGGATGTCCTTCTATAGACAGAATGAGTTGGTGACTTTACAAGGAGTGCTGCCTGAAAACTGTGCGGTGACAGTGGTGACCATTACTTCTTTATTGCCAATGGAACAACCTCCCATTTCTCCAGAAATGCAGCAGATTTTGGACAAGTTTCCTTCTGTCTTTGCTGCACCTGTAGAGGTTTGCCACCTCGCAGAAGTTATGACCACTGCATTCCTCTCATTCCTGGTGCTAGACCAGTGACAATTCGACCTTATAGAGTGGCTCCTCATCACCAATTATCCTAGTGGCTGAACTGCTACAGAGTGGCATGATCAGACATAGTAACAGTGCCTTCTCATCACCAATTATCCTAGTTAAGAAGAAAGATCTCACATGACGAATGGTGGTTGACTATCGCCATCTGAATGCCTTAACTGTCAAGGGCAAATACCCATTACCTGTTATTGATGAGTTGTTGGATGAGTTAGCCGGAACTTGTTGGTTCTCTAAGTTAGATTTAAAAGCTGGGTACCACCAAATTCGTTTAGCACCTGGTGAAGAGTATAAGACAGCATTTCAAACACATAATGGCCACTTTGAATTTACTATCATGGTTTCTGGTCTTACAGGAGCTCCTGGTACTTTTCAAGGAGCTATGAACACATCTTTGGCCCCTGTTCTGAGGAAATTTGCCTTGGTCTTTTTTGATGATATACTAATTTATAGCAAGACATGTGAGGACCATCTTGTTCATGTAGCTCAAGTTTTGGAGATTCTAGACAAACATCAATGGAAGGTAAAACTCTCTAAATGTGCCTTTGCCCAGCAGAAAACTGCATACCTTGGTCATGTCATTAGTGGAGAGGGGGTTGCTACTGATGACAGCAAGATTAGTATTATCAAGAATTGGCCTGTTCCATCTACTGTTAAAGAGGTCAGAGGATTCTTAGGCATCACTGGTTATTATAGGAAATTTATTCGACATTATGGATTGATAAGCAAGCCTCTCACTAATCTGCTTAAAAAGGGTCAGATCTTTGTTTGCACACCTGATACTGCTGCAGCTTTTGACACACTTAAACAAGCGCTTATCTCTGCACCTGTATTAGCCTTGCCAGATTTTTCTAAAACATTTGTTATTGAAACTGATGCTTGTGACATTGGCATTGGTGCTGTCTTAATGCAGGATGGGCACCCCTTAGCTTTTGTAAGCAAAGTTTTAGGCCCTAGGAACAAGTTACTTTCTGTTTATGAAAAGGAATATTTGCCCATTTTGCTTGCAATTGAACAGTGGAGATCTTATCTGCAAGTTAATGAATTTGTCACTAGAACAGATCAGAAGAGCCTTGCTCATTTGGAGGATCAAAGGTTAAACACTAAGTGGCAGCAGAAAGCTCTCACTAAGATGATGGGACTCACTTATACGATTTAGTATAAAAAGGGTATTACTAATGCAGCTGCTGATGCACTGTCCAGATGACCTCATGATGCTGCTCATGTATTGGCTCTTTCTTCTCTGCAACCTAGGTGGCTAGTTGATGTAGTGGCTAGTTATACTCAAGATGTTAAAGCTCAGAAGTTGCTTCAGCAGTTGTGTCTGTCTTCTGTTTCAAATTCAGCTTATGCTCTGAAAAATGGTGTTATTTTGTACAAGAACAGATTATGGTTGGGTCATGACATCACTTTTTGCATGCCAGAATTTTTCAGGCCTTTCATCACAATCCTGTAGGTGGACATTCAGGTTTTCCTGTGACATATCGACGGATGAAATCTTTATTTTGTTGGACTGGCATGAAAGCCTTAATCAAGGATCAGGTTCAGTCTTGTCATACTTGCCAGCAAGCTAAACCTGAAAGGGTGCCTTATCCAGGTTTGTTGTCCCCTATGCCTATTCCTCGCCTTGCTTGGGAGATGATACACTATGGATTTCATCTTGGTTGTTATCGATAAATACACCAAATATGGCCATTTTATTCCGCTGCATCATCTCTTTAATGCTCAAAAGGTAGCTGAAGTTTTTTGTTGACCATGTTTACAAACTTCATGGAATGCCCAAGCATATCATTTCAGATCGAGATCCTATTTTCACTAGTCAGTTCTGGCAATCTTTGGCTAAGCAAACTGGTGCGGTCTTACGTATAAGTTCTGCCTATCACCCGGAAACTGACGGTCAAACTGAGAGAGTTAATCAGCAGGTTGAGTGTTTTCTTCGCTATTTCATCAGTGCTCACCCTATGAAGTGGTCTCGTTGGCTCTCTCTGTGTGAGTTTTGGTACAACACTAACTGGCATTCTTCATTGAACAAGACTCCTTTTGAAGTATTATATGGCCAGCATCCTAATTACTTCGGTCTCTCAGCCAATTCTGCTATTGATCAATTGGATGTTCAGCAATGGCTTGATCACCGCAAAGTCATCATAGCTTCAGTTCGTCAGCATTTACTTCGTGCTTGCCAGCATATGAAATTGCAGGCTGACAAGAAGCGTACTAAACGCTCGTTCCAAGTGGGAGATATGGTGTTTTTGAAACTGCAACCATATGTTCAATCGTCTGTGGTCCACCGAGCACATCATAAGTTGGCCTTCCGTTTCTATGGTCCCTACAAGATTGAATCCAAGATTGGTGATGTCGCTTATCGTTTGATTCTTCCTCATCCTAGCCGGATTCATCCTGTTTTCCATGTGTCTCAACTGAAGCGCTGTGTATCTCTGAAGCATCAGGTCCAACCTAACTTACCCACTGACAGTGTTCCTCTCCAAGTGCCTGTTCGTGTCTTGCAGCAGCGTTTGTCCCAGCGTGGTTCGCGCTCCATTCTTCAAAGCTTAATCCATTGGAGTGGTTCAACGGAGGATCAAGCTACTCGGGAGGATATTGATTCTCTTTGGTAGGAGTTTCCGAGGGCTTCGGCTTGGGGACAAGCCGCTTCTGAAGATCGGGGAGGTGTCAGCAACCCTGATACAGGTCAGGCTGACGACAAGAAACCTGGGCCGACTACGCGGCCCACTCTTGCACACAAGCTTCCGGCCCGGCTTGCAAGCCGTGAGTGGCTTCTCTAAAGTTTGTACCGTTTCCTTCTTATTCAGTTAGGATTGGTCAAGGAAGGATTGGCTAGGGTTAGGCTAGGCTGGATTGGAATGATGAACTCGCTGTGTGGGTGGTTGGAAGGTTAATCACGACGACACAAACACTCCAATTAGTGAATCAATTCGTGTATCTCTTGTGAGTTTAGAACGGGAGGTCACACCCGTGGGCCGGGCCGGGCCCGGAGCCCCGGAGCAGGAGCGGAGGCGTCATTTCCCTGGCCTGCCTGAACCCCCCACGCAACGCGTCGCGCTTGGCCACCCCCAGATCGATTCGGGTGCTGATTATAACACTTGATTGATTAGGCATTTGTTGGAGCCGACGCACGGCACGGCACGGAGGCTAATCAAAACCATTCGCATCATCTGATGCGGCGTTCATGGGGGGCCGTTCGCTGCCTGCCGCTTCCCCCCAACTTTGGAGGTGTTAATTTTTGGTTGGCGGAGGAGAGCAACAGGACAGGAGCTACAGTACTAGCTAGCGCGCGTCCGCTACGGCGCGTCGCGGCGACAAGCGCTGTCGTCGTCCCGGCCTGGCCATTAATACCTCTCTTCCGACTGATTGGCGGGCGTGGTCCTCGTGTGATGATTTAGCTCGAAATGGAGCGTGCGTGCGTATGGCATGCACCACATGTCGCGCTCGTGTGTGCCCTTGCCTTTTGCGGATCCCTCGGCCCCAAGCCACTGATAGACGCGGTGCGAGTGAGGGAGTGACCACGAACGCATCCACGGAGTATCGCAAGTACGGTCCATATCGTGATCCTGGGAAGAGCTATGCCGTGCGGATCGAAGCTGGCCAAACACAGCACGAACGTTTGGGCTTTGCCAATTTGCCTGGCATGCAGCGTCCAGCTAAGGGATCGGCGATCAATGCCGAAGAGTCATTCGGCGGCTCGGGCGTGCGCTGTCGTTTGGCGCGGCGCGTTTACGAGGCTGAGGCCAAGGCTACTACTGCCACACGTTCCATGTTCCAGGAAGGTCGTTCCCACCAAGTGATGAGGAAGAGACGACAGGCCATGGTCCGGCCACTGATGCTCCCTCCCACTTCTGTTACTACTAGACTAACGACCACCACTGTGCATGGCGGTCCACTGTATCACAATTCACAACGTGGGGGCGTGTTTAAGAGGGAAGTACAGTTGTGCAGAGCAACATGATGGGCCTGTAAAATCAGTTATAGAATGTTTTAGGTCGAGCAAAACAATAGACATTTATATTCGATGCATGCATAAGAAATAACATATAGAAACGCATCAGGAATATAAAGAAAAGATATTTTGCATTGCAGATGGAACTCGCCTTATATTTTGGAAAATGGGCTCCAGGCCCGTCGATGGGCAGGAGCAAACTGCACGACCGCTCAAGGCCTCCCCAAAAACGAGGGCCTCCCAAATCGGTACTCGGCAGTAGTTAGCTATGATATTAACCAGAAAACGAAGGAAACCATAGCGCAAATCACGGGCTAATTGACAGGCGCACTCGGCATCGCAACTCTTTGGCTGCTGACACCTCGACTCGCGCGCACGCCTGCCCGCACGGACTCCACCCAAAATCGCCATGCCATCGCAAGATGGCTTCGTGTCTTCCCCTAATTCCTTGTTCGCTGCTTCTCTACCATCTGGAGTCTGGACGACACCCTACTCTCCGTCCGCCCGCGTCCAGCTGTGCGGCTGTGGCGCTGTGCTCTGCACGACTGCAACCCACCTCAGGGTCTGCACATCTGCCTGCTTGCGGCTGATTAGTAATCAGGTATTCAGGTTAATGTCGTAACATTATTCTTCATTGATTCATTAAGTCAGTTTAATAAATTTCAATTTTCAGGCCTAATTATCTGGACAATTGATTGGTTTTAAATTACAGTCAGCAGTACATGGCATTTTTACATATAACTCGTCAGGCTATTGTCCGATTCCAAGAGACACAGTGGTATTTGTTCTATTTTTTCGCCATAATTTAAGGTTCGATCGGACTCTTCTTTTTATCGCGTGAAATAAGATATAGTGCAGTCGTAAATTTAAACAAGTAAATAAAATTATGCTTTAGTTATATAAAGTTGTCCAAATTTTGGAACCAAAATCTCAATTTCGCTCCAAGGCCACCAATTCCTGGAGACGGCCCTGATGGACTCTACCTCCGTTTCATAATTCTTGTCTCAAATTTGTCCAAAAGTGAATGTATCTATTCTTAAAGATCGTCTAGATACATGCAATATTTCGACAAGAATTATGGAACTGCCACCGACATAGTGCTGAAAAAGTGCTGGAGAACAGAACAATCTTATTGATAACTTTCATTAAGCTCTGGGTTAAGTAATCACACTTAGATTGTCACTTGTTAAGTCAGTAAAACTAGCTAACTCTGCTGTAAGAATATGTATATCATGTTAACTTGGCATGAATTGAAAAAATGGATATGAACAAGCAGGCTTCGCTGCAGAATAATGAAGCAATCCAGTATTAGCAGGGGGGGCGCACCGACGATCAATGAAAAACATTGCCAGTTGAGGATATTGTCGATATGATGTATTGCCACGTATGAAGTCAACAGATTTCCTTTCAGATAATCAGTGGGGCCATCGCCAGAGTACACAAACGTCTTCGCTGTACAGGACGATTTGCTCCTTTAGTATTAAAGCATGGGTGGACAATTTTGTCCTGGTCAGACCAAATGTTGTACAGGTGAATCAGAAATAATTGAGCTCTTTGACGTCTGGACTTCCAGAGTTCTTTGCATAGCACAACGACACCTAAAATTTCAAAAGCACATGTTGTTAACGCAACTGCATGCGAATAAATCAGTTCAAATGCATGGCAACTGAGTTTGCAACTTTAAATGCAGCCAAGAAAGGGCGAGTGTCATATAAGTAAAGCTATGCATGTCAATGGTCAACAGTTGCTAAACTTATTGCTTCTAGTCCTACAAACTTAAATTCCCCCTTTTGGCTCTTCGAAAATCAATCCAATGAGAGATAGCTTAGAAATGAAGCCTGTATCTGCCTCTCTGGTATTCAAATATAACATATTTCACATGGGAGAGCAATAACTTCATACTTTGACATGAGAGAGAATGTAATACTGGTTTGCAAAAATCAGTTTAATTTCAAATCATGGGTCCTTTTTTCATCTACTGGCTTGCTCAACCAATTTGCAATTAATGAAAGATTTGAACTAGCTTGCTCACTGCCAGTTTTCACGTGTTCAATTGGAAACGTTTTAAACACCCTTACCCACCATGTGAAATTCGCTCTCAAGCCCCGCCCCACACATAGCACATGCATGCATATCATCCTGTTCTTTCGTCCTTGCTTTGTCGAAAAAGGTTAACCCAGAAGTGCTACAATTTGGATCAACTAACATTCGCATGCTAGTGCAACTCAATGTAAAATGTCAAGCTGGACCGAGAATGGAGATGTCTGACTGAAAGAGTAATGAGACATGACAATTGGATCGCCTTTAAAAAGCCTGTGTTATTTTAAGCCATGTTCTTTTCCTGGGTAATGGGTTGTTAATGTATATACTATATCCTTCCCGAAAAATGTAGGAACATTCCTAGTACGCAGTTACAAGACATTTGTTACTCTATCATGTATGACTATATGGGGTTAATGTCTTAACTAAATTGTCTGCACTGTAAGTATTAGTTGTAGTTAGTTAAAGTAATTTGAATTATACCTTTACGGTAAATATTCCTAGTACACAGTTACAAAACACTTGCTACCGTAACAAGTGTGATTGCAAGAGGTTAACGTCTTCACTACATTGCTTGCATTGGAAGAATGTATTAGTTGTAGGGGTAGTTAGTTAAAAACAATATGAATTTTACCTCCATGGTAAGTGGTCCACAAACATGGAAGGAGAAACATCGATATCCTTGAAGTTTTCTCTTTTAGCCAAAACAGCTTTATATGGTGGTTCAGCTTCCTGGAAGTTCCAGCATTTCCAAAGAGGAAATAGGCCTCTTCTTTGCCGCACAATGTGAATGATTAAGCCTGGAAGAAACATCTCTGGAGGCTCCACTGGTATTTCCCCATAAGATGTCTGATGCTCTTCCAAGCCAGAATCTTGTCCATCAAGTGGAATTCTCCGGACATCCTGATCAATGCTTATGCTTTGATAGCTCCTGTGCTCATCTACCGATGAACTGGATCCATGGTAACCACCAAAGCCATTTTGCAAATCTTGGAGGTCTGGCTCACTATTGCATAATGCGCCCTGGTGTTGAAATCGTCTTTCATTAGTCACTGCCCTCCCTATAACAGGAAAAATAAACTCAGAAAGACAATTGTAGAAAAGCAAAGTGTGCATAACAAAATAAAAAAAGTATATAAGATTTTTTCAAGTGGTCTTCTCATATGTTAATCAAAAGAGCGAAAAGAGAAGGTAAGAGAATTTCCTTCAAAAGTGTGGCTACCTGCTAGCCTTCCGTGATTGTCAACGTATTCCTCAACAATGTCAGGAGCATTACCCTGATACTTATTCATATTTAAAATTCTGCGAGCAAGTTTTTGTATCATTGCTGTATCAGCTGGAGAGTTATCTGAAAGAGCACTTATTGCAGCAGATCGTAGCCTGAGGATTGAGTTGATTGAAAGGCGAGAAGAAAATTCATCATTGTTCACAATGCTGGGAAAGAAAAGGACACATTCAGTCACAGATCTAATTAAACTTGATAAGAGGACATCACACCAAGAATTGAAGTTCCATTGACAAAGTAAGCTACAAACAACAAACAATTTTTATTCTTACGTTGTAACAAACTGAGAACAGGCTTCAGCTATTACAAAATCCACACAAGGAAGTGGACCATACGCATACACATGCACGTCTGGATATCTGCCAAAAAGCTGGCAAACAACAAGTTAAACTTTGAAAAACTATGGGTATTGAATACTCCAAATAACGCCGCAAAAAAAAGAATACTTCAAATAACACTAATCAGCAGACACAGATAAGGAATTACAACAAGTCATGAACATAAGCAGAAAACAACACTTAGAATTACAGAACTTTATGCATATAAAACTTGTGCAATGAATAGTTCATCAGATAATATTTAGTACTCCCTCCGATCCATAATAGTGTCTTGGATTCTTATTATGGAACGAAGGGAGTAGTTGGCAGTGCCAAAGTTGTGTTAGTCACTCCAAATGTGTCAAAATGAGAGCATAATCATGAAGTGGTAGGAGGGGGGTTGGTTCTGAGAGTCAGATCTGAGTAGGATAAGGGTTCTTCATATGTCTAGAGCTCTAGACAAGGCCCAGTTTGACAACAGTGCACCATAATGCAGGTAAATAGGGAAGTCAGAAAATAAGAATGACAGAGTGAAAGAATATAATTAACAAAGAATATGTTCAAAATACCAGTGAAAGGTTCAACATGTTTTACCATCATTCCTAGGACTGTAGCAACAGCACCTCCTAAAGAATGCCCAACAAGACGAATTTTATACCCTTGACACTCACTGCCCTCCCGGAGCAGCATAGAAAGAAATCCAGGTTTTCTGGAGGGCGTGTGCTCTGAGTTTGCCATTATGGAGAGAGAGAGAGATTAGTCATTATAAATATTTTATCTTATCACATACAAATCAATCAAGTACATACATATATTGCATCTAATCTTCCAATGGTGTGTGATACTTTGCTAAAAGAAATAAAACATGATGAGCAGTACTAAATTAGCCCTGGCCATTGACGTGCTAACCACTAACAATTGGATGGCATAGTTTCGAAGATAGTGACATACTTTTTGTGGCAGCACTGTACCCAGCAGCTAATACAGTGAAATATACTGAACATGGAGTGTATAAGATTACAGGATATTAACAGAGAGTAAACGTGAGCATGACTAAACCATTTCAGATATCAGAACTTGAAATGCTGAGCATTTATGTGAAAAACCAAACCTCCTGTGCAGTCGTTGAGTTGCATGAAAAGCTCCCTAGCAGCCTCTACAATTCCACCATGTCCATAGTGTGGGAATGTAGAGATAACTCTCTCCCTCGTAGTTACAGGTAATTGGTCACTACTGAAGAAGAATGAGCATTATCAATTTATCATCCTTTTATCAGTTCTTCTACTACAAAATTATACAGTGGATCTAACTACCAGTCCAGAGCCCGCAAAGCAGCATTTGTTATGGATCTGTCATACAAGGACATTTGAATGTGTACTTTGGGGAGGAGGGGGATGTTCAAAATGTACATTCACATGAGCCTTTTGAACAAAATTTCAATGCCATGGAAATCATATTTGCCACAAGCCTGAATAATCTATTAATCCAACAATGAGTACAATATCCATTTTTTAAAAATGTGCAAAACAAACTATGCAAATTTTGGAAAGGATGATGGCTAAAATAAGCAAAACTAAAAAATGTTCAAAATACAACAAATGTAAGGGAGAGAAAGGGAGTTCAAGGATCAAAATCAACGGAAGTGAAGTTTTAGACCAAATTAAACATTTCTGAAAATTCAGGTATTATGTGCTATGGCAAGCAATCCCTGAATGTGTGTCCACGGACACTAGCCACGGCCTTAAAATGTTAAACATTAATGTTGAAATGTCAGAAAAGGAGCTCACAGCAGGTGGTTCAAACATAAACAAGTTAATTTAAGCAATATAAGTAGAAAGAGGTCATGTAAGAACTGAAGAGGTGGCTATTCATATGGGCGTACTTTATTAGTCCATCCAAATCTTCCCTAGTGAAAGAGCATTCTCTGCATAGTCCATCAGTTAGGAGATCCTCTGGTGTCTCTGTCCCACGCACCCCAATAAGAACCGTTCTTTTGTCATGGAGGACCACAACAAAGTAAGCAGCTTCACGCTTGCTCTGCGCAGATGAATGAAGAACATAAGGAGATCAGATTCTCTTCAAGATATCAACAGGTTATTTTATCTACCGTATTTTTTTAAACTGTGTCACAGTGCCTTCCTTAGAGTGAATGCATGTACAGTATTACAAGACATTCAGCACATAATGACAGACACAATGGGCCGTGCACACCAATTTCAGGTTCTCACATACTCAACTTAGTTAGATTATGTATATTAGAGTATTAGTAGAATACAGAAACTGGATACCAAGGATCAGTAAAATGAGCATAAAATGAAAGGTGTAAGCAAAGAAACCAATGCTATTCGTAAATGGTTGAAATAATTACATTATCCCACTTCACTAGACATTAATGAATACAAATGTTACTAAAAGAAATGTTTCACAGAAAAATGTTACTAATAGATGTGGTGTTACCTGACGAACACGGCCTCGAACCAGCGCTGTAGGTGCTATATCAACAAACCCAAGGAAAGCTGCAGCATGCCCTCGCCACCAATTATCACCATCAAGTGCAGGGCGCCTGAACAAAAATTGGTACCCAATAACCGTTACTCCCTTTGTCCAGGTATGTAAGGCCCGCACGGAATTTTATGCTAAACTTTGACCAAAAATTACATTATAAATTTATTGTGACACAAAAGAGATATTGTTGGATTCGTACTGAAAAACAATTTCTAATGGTATAACTTTTATATACATATCTTAAATGTTATTTGTATAATTGTTGGTCAAAGTTTGGCACAAAACCCAATAGAGGCCTTATAAACCCGGACCGAGGTGGTACTCAAGCGACGGGCCTCAGAGTGAACTTCTCCAAATCCTGTATAATTCCCATCAATGTGTCTCCTCACAGAACAGAGCTTTTGGCTGGAATCTTGGGCTGCAAAATTGGCTCCTTCCCTTTTAATTACTTGGGTCTTCCGGTGGGGACAACTAGACCTAAAATCCAGGATCTCATGCCTGTGATTGACCACATCGATCGCCGTCTTGCTGTTTGCTCGTCCTTCCTCTCTTTTGGTGGTCGGCTGCAGGTGGTTAAATCTGTGTTGTCCAGACTCCCTGCTTATACTCTAAGCATTCTCAAAGTTCAGGAGGGTTTCATTGATGCTATTGATAAAAGACGAAGGGTGGCGCTTCGGAATAATCTGAATTTACTGGCAAGTGCAAGGCCTTGGTTGCTTGGGAAAGTGTCTGTAAGCCCAGGAGGCAAGGTGGTCTGGGCATTTTGAATCTTCACCTCTATAACAAAGCTCAGCTGATGAAGTTTCTCTTTAAGTTTTTCAACAAGCATGATACTCCTTGGGTTAACCTCATTTGGAACTCTCACTATGCCTCAACGTTGCCTCGACGCACTGACATCAAAGGGTCCTTCTGGTGGAGGGATTTACTCGAGCTCCTTCCTGAATTCAAAGATATTTCTCGCTGTCTTCCGGGATGTGGCTCAACGATCTCCCTTTGGAATGATGACTGGGAAGGAGGATGCCTGAGCACAAGATTTCCTAGAATTTTCTCGTTTGCCACAGATACGAATGCACGCCTTCAGAAACTCTCCGAGGTGGCAGATCCTATGGAAATGTTCTCCCTCCCTTTGACCACTGAAGCTTTGGAGGAATTTCAGCTCATCTGGCAGCGTTTCAATTCTGTGGCAATTGATCCTGAGGACAAGGACACTTGGTTAGGCATCTGGGGAAATGGTTCCTTTAAACCCAGCCACTACTACAAGTATTGCTTCTCCGCCAGCTGTAATTCCGGGCTCTTTAGTATAATCTGGAAAAACAAATGTGTTCCCAAGCTGAAAGGTTTCTGCTGGCTACTCTCGCTGGACCGTCTGAATACCAGAGATCTTTGGACCGTAAAAACTGCTATAGGGATGGTGTGGTCTCCTGCGTGCTCTGTTCTTCAGGCTCTCGAGAAACCAGTGACCACTTGTTTTTCAGATGCAACTTTAGCACCACTTGCTGGGCCTCCATTAGTTTTGATCCCTTGCCGCAAGGATCATTCTCAAACATAATTAAAAGAGCATGTTCTTCTGTTCCTGCTAGATGTTACAAGGAGGTCTGTATCACGGCGTGCTGGTACATTTGGAAGCAAAGGAATGGGCTTATCTTCAATCAATTAGGTCCATCTAGAGCTTCTTGGTTTCAGGGGTTTAAGGAGGAACTGATTAGACAAAGTGTGCACTTCCCGGACACTTCTAGAACGGCTTTGATGGCCTGGCTTGTCTCTGTTTCTTTTGTGCCTTAAGGGCTTCTCTGTTTTCTTTGTCCTTGTTTCCCTCCCCCCCTCCCCTTTTTTTCTTTGTAAATATTTTTTGTTTTTATTAATATATATACTGTCGGAATCTTTCCTACAGTTTTCAGTAAAAAAAGAAGGAAACAACATCATAAGGTGTACTACTTTTCCATTGGAAACAAAAATAAGGGAAACACCACAAATCAACAATCATGAAGATGTGCATACGAAATGAATTTTAGATTGAAAGCACAAGTACATAACAAGATTTTTGGACATCAGATCAATGATTATTAAAAAGAAGAATACTCAAATCTAGGTCAAACACTAAGTCATTTCCACCTTCAAATCAAGGCTGTCAGCTGAACTGGCCTAAAATAAGATCACCAAGTATCACTAAGTAATAACAGAAAACAAGGGCGGTTTGAGAATGAACATAAAACTGAGAAGACTTAGTAAATACCTTCTGCGAGCCCATGGAGTTAAAACGCCCTGTCTATAAACCCATGCACAGGGAAACAAAATGGGATTTCTTCCGACATCAAGAAGTGGCCCCTGCAATAAGACCTTGTTCCATGCAATCACACAACCCATGCAGGCATGAGAAATATATCACAATCAGATAGTATCTAACCGTGTAACATGCTTCTGCAAATGGATGGAGAATAACAGCTTCTTGCATGAGCATATGAGGTGCCTCCACGAGGTCAGTTTGCAAATCAGGCAAATTCCCATGCTTCTGCAATAGAGCAAGCCCTATAATACATACCATAGAAGAGATCTTCATTGTGCTGTTAGTACACAAATAATAACAAAAGTACGGTTCCACAAAAAAAAACAGTTTCGACAGCTGATGATTTTGATATAATTATAGAATTGTAGATTGTTCTGCTGATACGGAGCACATTATACAATGGGTAAAGTTATACGGATAGGTAGATCTATAACGGGCTTTTCCTTGTTGGTGGTGGTGAAGTGACTCATCTACTGACCACAGAATATAATACTAGGAGTAAATCCCTGTCTTTTGGACTTAGCAGGTAGGGAGCTGTGCAACCTAACCAGTGCTAGAAGACAACTAGTGGAATTAGAAGGCAAGGGAAAAGGGAGACCATGGAACTACAACACGAGCAGCATTTTGCTTCCGGTATTTATTTCGAAATCTTACGGGTTTTGATTTTCTATCAAGTATGCTCTCAAAAAAATCTTATCAAGTAAATTGCATCAAGCCCACGTGTACAAACAACACAAATTGCTGGCATATTTAAATATATGCAATCACGATAGTAAATCATTCATGTACTCTAAATTTGTGCAACCAACTCACCAGCATCTGAAAAAAAGCCTTATATTTGATTGGTTGAGCAAGCTAGAGTTACTTACAAGATACATTTTCCCCTCCGGCTTACAGGGTCAAGGGATAGGAAATGTAAATATTTAAGCTCTTCTTGCTTTTATACAGAAGTCATCTTTCAAGGTAGAAGTGGACAGGACACTGGACAGGTTGCAAAAACTTGAAATACATACTACAAACAGGTGATTACTAAATGTGAGGCATTTGGTATGGTACAAGTGAATTCTGTATTGGTGATAAAGTACTAGAAAAGCTAGTGAAAATTCAAATAGGCCACTAAACATATTTGATATTAAATCACTTAAAAACAAAGCTAACCTGCTATCAGTTCCAAATGGCCTGTTCCAGAAGCACGATATGCAACCAAATCACCCAGAAGTCTTGCCACTGAATAGACCTCGTCTTCTTCCAATACAGTTCTAAATCAGTACATAAGATGAACGTAAATAGCCTAGTAAAATACAACTGTTGTAGTGTCAAATGACCGGATGTGAACTTACAGATACTTCGCACGCCCTAGGCAGCATAAAGCTTCACGAATTCCATGATCAAACACTTCCCTGTAATGAGCTTTCCATGCCATATCATGTGTTGCATAGAACGATCGCCATCTCAATATATCAGAACCCGTGAAGCACTGAACGATGACCACAACCCAGGAAAGGATAAGAAACAGAGCAATTATTGCTCGCTTTGAGATCCGGTCATTTTCATCCTGTCCTAGATTAAAAGTAAGACAAACTAATTATGGGAGCAGAAGATACACATATGGAATAGATATAAAATCAAATAATACATATTCAAGTAGACGCTGAACAAAACATGATGACCCCTCAAAATGTATTTGCTTTCCTATTATTCTAGTATATTCACAAAGGTGAAAACGGCAATACATAAGAGTAATTAGCGCTCTCTTTGTACCATTTAAACATAAAATTTCATATGGAAAATCAAGAAAAATATTCTCAATAAATGTTTTGTGTGAATGAAGTTTACTTCACAGTGAGCTTCAGCAAACAAAGGTTAAAGGGGTTAGGTTCAAAGCTACAATATACAACTGATAACTGTTAGTATTAACCAACTCAAACATACCAAAGAAACAGGATGTGGATCTTCTTTCATTTGGAAGATCTCTCACAATGACAAACATGAGATAAATTGCCCCAACAAGCTGCAATGCACCAACAGCCATACCCAATCTAGTCCACCACAACCAGCATTTATACCTCACCTGTACAGTAAAATAAAAGTAGCAACACGATAAATCAGTGGAAAGTAAACTGTACTCAGATCTAACTTAAGTTAAACAACCCCATTTTAACAAATGTGCATATCCCATCATTGACTGTGAATACTTGTTTTGGTTTCGATTCCTTTAGCACTCCCTTTTTGTCCCTTCATCTCTGTCCTATTATCTCAGGCAGAATGTAAACATGAATAACTGAATATAAATTTGCTTCAAAGGTCCACCGACGTGTCTCAACAGGGAATGCTCAATGTGCTAGCATTGCTCTTTAAGGTTTTGGTGGAAAACATTGTTAACATGCAACTCTTACATAAGATATAGACAAATGACGTTACAAAGTACCGCTTGTACAAAGTACTGATCCTAATTATGAGAACAGAACGAGAGCATTAGTGCTCACGGTTGTCTTAATAAAAATGCCACAGGTGCTACAGCCTGTTGGTCAAGGTTTTTAAACCTTAACTAGAAAGGCGAGTACCTCCAGCTCAATAAAGCAATAGAACCAACTCGACGCAAATGCTAGAAATCCTATTAGATCTCAGGTTTTGGGGCAACCTCAGTTGCCAATCAAATGTAATGATGTGCATCAGTAATAAGCAGGAATCCAAAAATCGGTTCATTCTGACTGACAGGACAAATGAATCTAAATAAGAAGTGTACAGTGCATATGATTATTTCTAAATGATCGTGTCATGATTGAGCAAATCACATTCAACTTACAAGCTCCTAACGGGATCGTACCACATAAGAATATATGCATCGTACGCGTGCATCATTCATGTGTGTTCAACTAAAAGGTTGGGACCACAATCCTCAATTATACTTTATGATTTCTCAAGAACATTTTCCAGCTTGGCAGTGCTATCAAACTTGTGCATCAAGTTAAGCTCTTAACTTAAAGTATCCACAATACCTAATCATTGACTGGATTTCATCACTAGGAGAATACCAGACTGCAAGCTCAACTAAAGTCACAGCATTGTAGCAGCACTGGCAGCCGATATCTTCCATCAATTACACCAGCAAATGCAATCGCATCAAAACCATCTACGATTAAGCTAGTTCCTAGCAACGACCAAAGCAACTCAACACCAGGTCAAATTACCCTGAATCTTTTTTTTTTGCGAGGAACCCTGAATCTTAACCACTCTCAGATGCACAATGAATCTCATGGGTTTGTGCTGAAACCAGTCGAATCTAAGCTAAAATTCTATCGTACCCGAATCCAACCCCCAAATGCACCCACCAGAAGTGATCTACCAAACTAGCAACCAGAGAAGTTCTGACCCTGATCTCGTGGCGAGCTACGACGTCCTCGGCGACGGAGGCGGCCCCCTCGTCGAGGTGGCGGCGAGCAATGGCATCCGCCGTGGCGTGCTGGGCTCTCGCGGTGCCCAGCATGGCGAGCACCCTGACCCCGGCCATGGCGGGTACGGAGGCGAGCGCGAGCCCGCTACCACAGCCTGGCGGGAGCACGGCGTCGATGAGGTATAGCCCGAGCAGCAGCACCGCGAAATTGAGGCCGCCCACGAGGAACGAGACAACCCGCACCATGCCGACCCGGAAGGAGGTGGCCCCGCCGGCCGACACCGACGCGGCCGCGGCCGTCGAGGCCACGGACTGGCCGGCGCCGGCCATAGCGGGCCTCCGTCGGTCGACCGGCGACGGCGGTGGCGACGAGGGCGCGCGGCGGCGGGGAAGGAGGAGGAGGCGGCGGATTGGGAGGAGGAGCTGGGCGGGAGGGGTTGTGGTGGGCCCGCGGCAGGGGAGGAGGGGCTTTCTAGACATCATCCGGCCGCTGCGGCCATGGAAAGCGGGGGGCGCGGGTGGTTGGGGACGGGTACGGAAATAGAAAACTGGGAGGAGGGAGTCCGCCTGCTAAATTGTTCCGGGGGCGTTTCCGAGGTCGTCCAGCTGAGCAGAGCTGAGGATGATTGCTGAATGCTGACTGGCAGTTGCTTTAAAATTTCGTTTCTGCGTTCTATAGCTGTCTGCCATTTGGATTCGGTACCAGGAGTAGATCATAGGCTAATGTTCGGCGAGCGGGACCACGAATCGTCCATTCGAAGCAACTATTTTCATTTTGTGTTTAAATAAGTGTACTTATTAAGTATATTTGACTTAGAACAAAAGGTAGAAGTATACTTATATGAGTACGGAGGGAATAGATCAACCTTGCAAAATCTGTAGCGAGTTTGCTGCAGATCAACAGAACCGCGGATCTAGGATTATCACAATATAATTGTGTTGTGCAGATATTTAAGATACAAAACATAGGTTTAAATTTTCTTAAAATTACAAATTAGCTTAAAATTGCTCTCATTAAATTGAGCAAAATTTTGGAATCCGAAACATAAAAGTTCTAAAATTGGAGACATAAATAATTCGGCTTTCATCAAAATCACTGAACTTTTAAGTCGTGATAGTGTCCACTACTTGAACCATCAAGGTGAGTCCATGAGATAGATGTCAAAGAGTTATTGGAGCAATTGACAGACTCGTATGACGTTATCGACGGTCTACCAATAGAAAGGTATTTGAACTATTGAGACATACGAGATGTAAAATCTTTTTTTAACTTTCGTTCTCTAGTGGGCTTGGGCAATGACCTCCCAAATTGGCTTGACAGTGAAAACATTCGGATAATACCGCATCCAACCTCACGAGTCATGAAGACAAGCATGTCTTCTATCAGTGGTGGTCAGAGGTTAGGAGATGCTTAACATGCATGCTCCTGTTATTGTTCAGTCTAGCACTCTAGCACGGTGCGCAAAAAGAGTCCACCCATTGACAGTACACAACATTTCAACTTTGACACCATGGAAAATACCATTAGAACTGGCTCGTGGCTTCACATATTGCGTTCCTCTTTCATGGCTTCAACCACCGTCCACCGGTTCAAATCCTTGCTCGACTCGTGGCTCTTTATAACCAAAATTTTCTTCCTTTTAGTCACCACAAGTTACCGAATTATGGAACATATTCAACTGCAACATCTACAAGGGTTAAGTTCGAAAAATTAGTACGAATTTATACTAACCTTGTTAAATTCACGATAAATATAAATTTGTCCTAAATTCATGACACTTATTATTATTATGAATCTAAGGAAGTATATCATATCAATAGCAGAGATAATCAGTCGGTCGAAGAGTTGAACCGTACCAGTAGCCAACCAAGACGAGCAATCGTGTAAAGAAATATTGGTGGCAAAATATAATGCTGGCTGTGGGGTTCGAACCCACGCGCACTTCTGTGCAGAAGATCTTAAGTCTTCCCCCTTAACCACTCGGGCAAACCAGCACTGACTACCCAAAACACTTCCTGAACGTATTTGATTTAGGTTGGTGATGCCGTGGAGCCGTTCTTCCTGACTCCTGAATTCACGTTCAAAGTATCTCAGTCAAAGTATTACCGCTACTATTTGTTTACCGTCGTAGATTTAGCAGGTAACACTTTCTTGGCCGTCTCATGGATTATGACTATGTCATTTTGTCAGCATTATTAGAACTGGAGAAGAAACTTGTGACCACTTTTCTTATGGCTTTCTATTGTTTTTCGAACAATCTACAGATTTATAGAGAATTTCTTGTCCTTAAGTCGTTAATTCTAAAGTTGTTTCCTCATATACCCCTTCCGCTCTTAAATGTAAAAAGTCCTAACTTTGTCCAAAATGAAACTTCTAAAATTTTGACATGCTTTATCGAAAATCTAGGAACATATATGACTGTCAATTAGTTTTATGTGATCCATCATGATATAAACTCAACAAGCGGCGTAATTTGTAGGTGACAAACCACTGCCACCATTTGAAAATTTTTATAGAAGGAAATGACAGGCTACTTTAGAAAAGTGAGTTGCTCAAATCAATTCTAGGAGGACTTGATAGTACCCCATGTTCAGGGCTCCCCCCCTTCCCTTGAAATCTGAGTCAAATTGTCGGAAGATCTAAGTCAATATTTTTGGCCGTTGGATCTAAACCTGACCGCTCACGCTTCTTCGCCCTCCCTCTATCTAACCGGTTGTCTCCCCAACACGTGGTCAGCGCCGCTATCAATTTGCCTCCCCTCCCCTCCCCGCCCTAGCCATCCCCACTGTACATAGTGAGTAAAGCATCACATATTTTCCACTAGTTCAGATGTGCGCAGTGTAAGGTGAAACTCGGTATGAAAGATTGAAATGGAAGAAATTAAGTATGCAAGGGATTTAATCTCATTCCGCCGCATAAATCAAACTTCCTCTGGCACGGCAAGAAATACAACATTAAAACCGAATTTTCTGCAATGGGCGAAAGCCTGACGGAGCAATACCGCGTGGAGGTGGAAGGCCTACGGGTCGTCAGCTTCTTTTCTCAGAGAAGAAACAATGACGGTATCTGAGGAATAAGCATCGGCTAGCTCTGTGCCAGCAGCCGTGGTAAGACAGGAGATGCAAGTGTTATCCGAAATGACTGGACGTAAAGCGTCTGTGGGTGGCAAGTCCGCCGTGAAATCCGAGGGCTCAACCCTGGACAGGCGGTGCTTGAGAATTGAGAAGATGAAACGTCTAATGGATGGAGGGAGAGGCGGACCTGGAATAGGTGGGCGAGCTCGGCGACCTTGAAGGTGGAGGCAGCGAAGAAGACCTACGCCATGAAGGAGACGACGGACGGAGTCCGACGTGCGCGCAACCGTACTCGTCGATGCAGAAGCACGCCGACTTGGGGTGCTCGCGGACACGGCCACTAGACAGGTACTCAGCTCCAGCACGAGGGTCTCGTGGTCGTGGCCGACCTCCACCTCCTCCCGAGAAGCTTCCGGAAGTAGTGTTCCACCAGATCGCCGTCCTCCGCGCCGTAGCCGGAACCGGCAGCGCCGTGCGCGAAATAGGCGCACAGGAAGAATCCACGCGTCAAGGTTTGAGCCGGTAGAAAACCAAAATTATTGAATCCAAACCAAACCGTTTTCCCTTTGAAACCAAACCAAACCAATCCATTAGCAACGTCAACCCATTACGGTACCAGGGTGCTACTGGCTGCTCTCTCGCTCGCCCCCAGGAACACGCGCGGACCACGGCACCACGCCGGGCGCAGCCGCAACTCCGCGGTGCTGCTTTCTCTCGCCAACCAAACGCCCTCCGCCCTCGGTTAGCTGGGCGAGAGAGAACGGGGGGCGCTCCCCTAAATTTGTCCTCCCGGGCACGAGGTTCTCGGAGCCCAGCGAGGATGATAACCTCCCCCGTCCCCGCGGGACGCACCCGTAGGGCGCTGCTATTCGCGGTTCAACGGCAACCCATTTTTCTTCTCCTCGTGTTCTCTTCCACCCCATCTCCCCGTCAGCCCGTCTCGCTCCAAGTTAGGCGCATCTCTAACAAGGGTGGGCGAGGGGAAAAGCCTGAAGACAGAGCAATCGAAGAAGTTGCCGAGCCATGGGGAAGCTCGAGGCTTGCTCCTTTGTCACCTTGTCTCCGTCAGGTATGAATGGTTTCGTTGGAATTGGACAGTTTCGGAGTTATATTGATGGTTTCATGCTACCAATTTGGAGGAGTAATGTTGCATATTTTGCAACTTGTGCATACGTTTGTGGTTCATCGTCTTCAATGTGCTTGATGGTGTGTAGTCAATGCAGACCATCCTGCCTGCCATGTCAAAATCGGGCATGTTGGATGATTTGCCAAATGCTGCATATAAAATGTTTAGCTAGATCGTCAAAATTAACTGTTTCACACACACGTGACATAGAAATGCATGGAGTTTCCTTGTAATCATTCAGAATCTAGCTTATCTCTGCCTACTTCTGCTACACAAACAACTTGTATCCAAGCTTAGCTCTTTTGTAGACGAAGTGCACCATTTTATTATTGCTCCATTTATTTCCTGGCAGAACTGGCAAATTTCCTTTTGTAGACAAAAGGCATCCTGCCCAGCGTGTAAACATAACAAGTTTACCAGGGAATAATCCCAGCTTACACTGTCGTTATCAATGATATTAACTGTGGACATTGGACATCTTTTTTGGTGCCAATTGTGTGAATCAGAAGACTATTTGGTTCTTCTTCTCATTGTGCAAAAAAATGTCCTCACAAATCATTTTTGTGCTAAATTGCTCGCATATTTTTATTGTCAGGTTATGTTATTAATGCCATTTATATAAAATATAGTCATCTTCATTTTGTATCCCTTCTTTTTTTTTGTAGAAATTGATATTTATACTACTAAAAGTTTGTAATTTATTTAATGGCACTCGTGTTGCTCTACGAAAAGGTTGCTTTCATAACCATTTTGCACTCATGGTGAGGGATCTGAGCTTGTTGTTAAATGTTGACCAATGCAGTCCATTTTTGTAAACATGGAAAACAGTTCTATTGATTATATCTCACATATTTTAGCTGAGGACTAAGGTCAATACATGTTATTCTCTTTGCAGATGAAATTTGACTAAGAGGGCACCATGGAGAGAGCTGAGGTCGATGTGGACTTTACTGTTCCTGACAATTGGAAGGTAATCCAGTTAATCCCCTCATTCATCCGAAAGCTACTAATTCTGTGTTGTTTGTACGATTGGAATTGTGCTGTTCTTTGTGGCTGTTTTTAGATACAGGGACAAACATTGAACACAGCTGCCTAGCCTTTGATGCTTATGTACATATGTATATAATCACCTGTGCTTTAGAGAATAAATCGCATTCAAATAAATACCACCACTGGTTCAACTGTATTGTATATGATAAGTATCTCTTCCGTGAAAATATTTCAATATCACCAAACAGTAAGCTGGCACACTGTGATAAAGAGTACAGTTTCTTTCATTTCTTTTCTTGTCTTTGACTCTGTCATCAGAATTAGTAATTTTGCTTATTCAATAATATGACATACAGTACTAAATTTTAGATTTATTTGGGATTGTTCTTTGCCTATTTGTGCAGCTGCATGGAGAACTATGTAAGAAACTTTACAAGATAGTTCATGAAGTTTCAAATGCCATCCCTGCCCTTGAGAGTACAAGACCTGGAAGTAGTTCCGGACTGCTGGCATTGAGTTCCTTGCGCATAGCCGTCGATAAGGCCAAGAATCTACTTCAGTATTGCTCAGAGTGTAGCAAACTTTACTTGGTATGCAATTTTCATATACGTGAACATGCTTGCTATTTCCATGTTCGCTAAGTATCAGCCTATACATGAAAGGATGATTCTGGCACTACCAGTCTACCATGTTGTTGTTGGTAGTTGGATAATTTCACAGCTTTCATCAAACATGCTTTATGTGTTTCGTAATTTAGAACGAGTATTCTCATATTTCTGTTTCTCGTTACAGTAGTGCAATGTTTTGTACTGAACATGCTTACTGTATTGCAGGCTCTTTCAGCAGAATGTGCCCTTTCTAAATTTGAGAAAGCAAGAGATGCTCTTCTAGAGAGTCTTCACCAGCTGGAAGAAACACTTCCAGAAGCAATTGATTCTCAGGTTTTCACTGGTCTTGAACAAACATACTTTTGTTGTCGTCTCTTTTATTGAAGCATAACCTAGAATTTCTAATACACATTCTAATCTAATGGATCTTAATGGGGCAATTTTATCGTAAGAAAGAAATTATTGTTTTAGCTCAGTATTGATCCCTCTTCACTATCTTTCTTTTTGAAAGAGGGCCCCTCTTCACTATATTGATGTAGTCACATTGATAAATGGGTTAGCGTTAGCCATTAATAACTGTTGTCTTATGATTTAATTTAGAAATTGTTTTTGGATGGCTATTCCTCAGATAATTAGTTGTTGCCGGAAACTTTCAGATCCCAGAGATTGCAAATGAGCTGGAGAACTCAGTTTTTGCTTTGGATCAGGCTGAAAAGCAAGCTGGTGACCAAGTGAAACAAATAATTCAGAATGAGAAGAAATCTAATGGGTTCCTTGATGACAATGAACTTGATTTTTTTAAGCAAACTGCTTTTAAAGTCGGCATTACATCATCCGCAACGGCTCTTACTGAGAGAAGGGCGCTTAGAAGGGTTCTTGAGAGAGCCCATGCAGAAGAAGACACGAAGAAAGAATCAATAGCATCCTATCTGCTGCATCTCATGAGGAAATACTCAAATCATTTTAAGAGTGAAACAATAGAGTCCATCAACTCCCAGTGCTCAAGTCCTTCATGCTCCTTCAGTTCAATATCAAGCTCGATTGATCTCCTTGGAAATGTCCCTGCTCTGGAGAAGCTCCTACCTAGATCTGGCTCCTTTAATTTCAAACAGATTAAAGGTCTATCGGCGAGCATGCCATTGCCACCTGAGGAACTAAGGTGTCCAATCTCCCTGCAGCTCATGTATGACCCTGTTGTCATCGCCTCAGGTCAGACGTACGAGCGAGCTTGCATTGAGAAATGGTTTAGCAGCGGTAACACAACGTGCCCCAAAACTCGGAAACAGCTGTCCCAGCTCTGCATGACACCAAATTACTGCATCAAGGGCCTGATAGCATCTTGGTGTGAACAGAACAGGGTTCCAGTTCCATCTGCACCGCCGGAATCTCCAAAGCTCAAATATTTGCGGATAGCGTCTCTCAAAAGTAGCAAATGCCTGGTGACCAATGGTGTCAGCACCATTTTGTTTGAAGAAACTGGTGGAAAAGACGATGTCAAGTTGAACCCTGATGATGCTTTCGAGAAGTGCTCTAGTCACAACTCCAGAGAGGCGGCATCTGAGATATGCGAAGAGGAAGAAATGTTCAAGGAGAATTGCTCTCATCAGAACACCGGGGAGGCTGCGCCCGAGAGATGTGAACGTTGGCTACGCGTGCTGAACAAGAGTGGCGAGTGTATCGATGAGCAGCGTGAGGTGGTCGAGCAGATCAGGTTCCTGTTGAAGGATGATGATGAACTCAGGAACTATGTGGGTGCTAATGGTATTACAGAGCCACTGACCTACTTCCTGAAGATGGCTGTCGAAAGAGAAGACGTGCAATCTCAGGAGGTTGGAACAATGGCTCTTTTCAATCTCGCTGTCAGCAATAACAGGTAAATATGGTTCATGACTTCTTTTTCCTCCCTCTAAACATAATGTCAGAGGAAGAGCCCTTGCCCTCATCATCTCAGAAGCAAGAATAGGTAGATGATTAAATCAGACAGTTGGCCTGATCATTTCACCTCTGTATTTGCCTTCCAGGAACAAGCAGCAGCTCCTCTCAGCTGGAGTCATACCCCTGATGGAGCAGATGATACAGAAACTGGAGACCTGCGAGGCTGCCGTGGCGATGTACCTCAACCTCTCTTGCCTGGAGGAGGCACAGGCGATCATCGGCGCAAGCGAAGCCATCCCTTTCCTGATCAAGAGCCTGCGAGAAGAAGGCGCCCGGAGCGACACCTGCCGCATGGACGCCCTCCTCACGCTGTACAACCTGTCCCTGCACGCGCCCAACATCTCGCCCCTCCTCTCCTCAGGCGTCATCCATAGCATCCACGCCGTCCTGACGCCGTCCTCCTCGTGGACGGACAAGGCCCTCACCGTCCTGATCAACCTCGCGATGACGTGGGCCGGGAAGAAGGAGATCGCTGCCAACCCGTCCATTGTGGGCGACATTGTGCTCATCCTCGACAACGGCGAGGCCGCCGAGCAGGAGAAGGCCGTGTCGTGCCTGTGGATCATCTGCAGTGGTGACGAAGGGTGCAGCCAGACGGTGCTCCAGGAAGGCGTGATCCCGGCGCTGGTGTCCCTGACGGCCAACGGCACGGGCAGGGCCAAGGATAAGGCGCAGAAGCTGCTGAGGCTGTTCAGGGAGCAGCGGCAGCGGGAGCTGGAGCAGCCGCGGGTGGAGCTCCACGAAGTGGCGTCCCAGGCGGTCGCGGAGCAGAAGCTGCAACAGCAGCAAGAGGAAGAGGAGGAGCAGGAGGAGGTGGCGGCGCTAGCCGTGAAGAACGCGGCTGGCGAGCAGAGCGACAGCGGCGGCAAGAGGCCGCCGCGGCTGAGCAGGTCGCGGTCCAAGAGGTTCGCCAGGGCCTTCACTTGCCTTCTCAAGAAGTGGACATTGCAAAAGGGTGGTGACAGTTGTAAACTGTAAACATATGACCCGATCACATTTATGATCACAGAATGGATCCATCAGATATATATTGCATACCACAAGCTTCACGTCACAGACCTGCGATCCATTGATACAGCAGAAAGCAAAGCTTCATCGACACAACATCACAGATTGCAATTCATTGATGTGTTTGATCCGGGCATCTCTTGTCAGAAAGTTGAGCGTCAGGCTAATAGTGTGGCTCATGTTAGTGCGTTGAGTGGGGATGTGTTAAGCGACTCTGTGTCGTCCTGCATGATGAGCATTGAGTCTTGATTGTACTCGTATTGCCTGTAAGTAATATAATTCCCACTTTAAAAAAAATTGCAATTCATTGAGAACAAAAGGCTTCATGGATACAACAGCACAGGCTGCAATTCATTGATACAACAAAAAGCTTCAAATTTAAAGCTTCATTGATATAACAGCACAGGCTGCAATTTACAAAAAGCTTCAAATTCTGTAGAAGAATGTATTCCGTACTTGAGAAGAAAAATCAAGGAAGTATCTGACTCTAAAGCATTCCTTGCCATCTTCATTGCTTAATTTGAGCTGTGGACTGTGCACGTCAACGGTCAACTAGAGAATTGCCGTTTTTCTACGAAGACGGAACCAGGCGTGGCACAGCCAAGACAAGACGGCGAGACGCCTCCGTTTGGGAATCTGACTACTCTACCCCTCCTCCCTCTCACACTACCGACTCCCGATCGTCGACGACAGCAACGGGCGACTCCCCTCCCCATCCAAATCCCAAATCAAATGCTCACTTCTGCCACCGCCTCCCCCTCTGCCTCCACCCGCTTCTCCTCGACGTGCCGTCCCTGCCGCTCCGATTCCGTGCCTGCGCGCCGCCCCCGCCCCGTGCTCGCCATGGCCGCCTCCGACGACCCGCGGGCGGCGCCGGCCAGGTCGGTCGCCGTTGTCGGCGCCGGCGTCAGGTGAGTCACACGATTTCCCCCTAAATTCTGGTCGTTTTGTGCTCGTGGACAAGTGAGCTGTTTGATGGAATATTGTCCGGCGGCGGATTCTGCTATGTATGTGCAGTGGGCTCGTGGCAGCGCACCGGCTGAGGAAGAGCGGCGTGCGGGTCACGGTGTTCGAGGCGGACGACCGGGCGGGAGGGAAGATACGGACCAACTCCGACAGTGGATTCCTCTGGGACGAAGGGGCCAACACCATGGTGAGCGCATTTTTTTTGCTGTTGTTGACTAGGAAATCTGAGGTTGTGACACCGTGCATCGCTGCTTCTGTGTGCTACGGATAGTGGCATTAGTCAGGCTCTATCGAACTGAGAAACCTGTGTACATCATTGGATAATTCTCGATATCACTATTTGTTAGCATGTGCTTGTGTGTATAATCGGGACTCGTCTCCTTGTTTGAATTGGAAATTGCATTGGAGGCTAGCAGATTTATTGATGACATAACTTGACTCGTTTGCCTGCAGACAGAAAGTGCCTTGGAGGCTAGTAGACTAATCGATGATCTTGGTCTCCAGGACAAACAACAGTATGTATGTGCCAATAGTAGACTATCTTTCATAATTAATTAGTTATGTTTGAGTGCTGTATTGTCGTCCGTAAATTGTTCCCATTTGTAACATACCTGATAAGGTCAATTTCTGCTTCAGCCTAACTCCCAACACAAGCGTTACACAGTTAAAGATGGAGCACCAACTCTGGTAAATAGTTTCTTAATGTAGCCATCCATGTTCTTTCCAACTTTTTTTCTTAGTGTACCTCGGTTTTGAATATTCTCCTCTTTTTTTTTTCCATAAGATCCCTTCAGATCCCATTGCGTTAATGAAAAGCACTGTTCTTTCTACGAAATCAAAGGTATGTTCTGTTATTTAATACAGTACTAGATGTTACATTAGTACATGCTACACAATGATCCACATCCACTAACCCATTAAAAAAGCTGTTTATTTTCAGTGTCACTG
Source organism: Brachypodium distachyon (assembly GCF_000005505.3). NCBI lineage: Eukaryota > Viridiplantae > Streptophyta > Magnoliopsida > Poales > Poaceae > Brachypodium > Brachypodium distachyon. Next base: position 17,708,522 of record NC_016135.3, read on the forward strand.
GTAGATTGAAATGCATAACAAAGTAGAAACACTTTATCAAATTACTAATGTTAATGTCGCACCGCCATGACATGAATTAGCTTTGTTTCAGTTTACTACTTCACAAATTTATTCATTCTCCTGATCGTTGACCTTGAAATGTGATTGTGAGCATCATATGATATTGTTTCCAACAAAACGCAAATGTTAACGCCCACCTCGACCTAAATTAGTTGTTTTCGGTTAACTACTTGACAATTTTAGTCCTTTTTGTTGACCTTGAATTGTGATTGTGAGCATCATGTGATATTGTGTTTATTGATCATTATCATTTCCTACCTTGCAGTTCAAGTTATTTCTGGAACCATTTCTCTACGAGAAGTCTCACACAAGGAATTCACAAAAAGTGTCTGACAACCATTTAAGTGAGAGGTGGACCTTCATACTTGGTTTTTTGCATTGCTGTGGATGTCAAATACTAATCATATAATAAACGATTGCCTTTTGTTAGAAAATGTTGAGGACTTGAGCGGTTGTCTAGTGTTTCCTTAATCTTTATCTGCTTGCAATTGTTTTTATTTTACATAACACAGCCAGCTTGTTTGCATGCATAAATTTTCTTCAGAGGGAATAACTGAATTTCCCTGTTATTACGCCTTTTCAGTGTTGGGAGTTTCTTTGAGCGCCACTTTGGAAAAGAGGTGAATTTTTCTTTTAATAAATCATGAATAATTAAGTCATATACAATTAAAAGTTCTTCAGCTGAAATCATAACCAGACATGGCTAAGAATTTCCACTTTTATTATAGGTTGTTGACTATCTTATTGATCCTTTTGTTGCTGGAACAAGTGCAGGAGATCCTGAGTCATTATCTGTGAGTTATTGATGTGTCCTGTCCCACTATTTGCACTGGTTAGATTTATATCCTATTTTCTTTGGTTAGATCTATATGGTCTTTTGTATTTGCGAGTAAACTTGCAGTAATAATTACTAGTTTATTTATATTATGTGTATAAATAAGTGTATGCCTTTTCCATGTCGTGTGTGCTTAGTGTTAATATTATCAGTCCCGGCCATATCACTATGTAAATGCAATTGTGCTGGCTTTGTTAACAGTTATCTTTTGCAGATTCGTCATGCATTTCCAGGTTTATGGGATTTAGAAAAGAAGTAAGTTTGTACATTTATTTTGTTTTCTCATCACGTTCTTCAGTTGCCTTGTCCACATTAGTATCTATTGCATAGTGCTGTGGTGCATTATACCAGTTTAAGCAGTGTCAAAATTCTAAGTCAAGATGCATTTTTTATGTATCCTTGTGTGCTGCATTGCTTTTGTGGGTGCTACTGCTGTTAGCCTGTTACTGAATTTCATAAATTGGGCATTCACAGAATGTCACCCTTATGTTATCAATCTTCTTGTCTGTTCCTCAGTATTTAATATTCTGGTGCCGTTTCATTCCAGATATTAAATTCTCTTTCATCTTTTGCCGGTGGAGTCTAATTAATTGGAGATGCAGTAGTATTACTGTTATGTAGGGTCGCACTTATGCGCGACGCCTCGAGAACCCTTAGATCCTGGTGACATGATCCCATAGCAGCTGATAAATCTTGTCCAGTCTGGACCAGATCAGGAGATGCCCCTGGTTAATTCCCATAGGTAGCAGTCCTGCTAGGTTGGGAATTGGTAGCTATTTGGTAGTAGTATTACATTCAGTTTCTTTCCAGTCCACATGCAAGCTGGGTCTCTCTGTTATATAAAGAGATGTACGATGTATAGGAGTTCACAAATCAAGTAAACTAATGTAAAAGGAGGCTAGCCTCTAACAAGTCTCTATCCCACCTTGGCTTGCGGTACAGGGCAACAGCCGCGGCCTCCAGCATTGCACGACTTAAGCTCTCCGGAATCTGGGTCTTGACAAGTACTGACTTTCTAAAGTTTGACCAAACTTATAGCAAAATATATTAATATCTACTGTACTATAGCAAATCAGTACACTATGAAAACATGTATCATGATAGATCTAGTGACCTTAATTTGGCACTGTATGTGTTGATATTTTTTGTATAAGCTTAAAGTTTGACGGCCAGTAAAATTTATACATCTCATATTTTGGAATGGAGGGAGTACTTATTTGATTGGAATATCTCTTGACTAGCCTGATAATATGCATCTCCTTGAAGTTGAATCCATATTGTAAATTTTCAGTTCATAGTGATGGTGTAATGAATGTTATCTTGGCAATGTGACGTGTCAACCCAAATTACTGTAAATGTAAAAGGCTATGACTCCATTTATTCAGCAAAATGTTGCACTGATTGTACCATGAGCTGAGAAATAATAACTAGTAAATGTAGGGAGTACCTACCGAGATCATGAGCCATAGAGCGCAGCTAAATGATCAATTCATCGTAGCTTATTGTGATCTGCTTCCTAAGTTACTTACTTGCCGTATGAATTTCTGATACTTCTGGCAGACAATTCTGTCATCATTTGTTGGAAGTTTGAAAGGCATTTAGAGAGGTGCAGTGGTACTCTGTACTCCTGGCCATTTCTATCACTAAATGCTGGTACATACATTTATGCCATTACATGTAGACCACTGAAACTATAGGTTGAATTCAGTCAAACGTTTGTTATCTTCATGGTTCGTGGTGACAAACTTTTTCCAATGGACCTCATTGTTTGTGCTCTTTCTACTTGACTTTTCCACTGCATTTTGTTGCCATAAATGTGGCTAGCAACATTTTTGTCTCGCTTATGTTTTTTCCATTGTTCTTGCTAATCTGTTGCTTCATACTTCTTCAATCCTCTCAGGTATGGCTCTATCATTGTTGGTGCTATCTTGTCTAAACTAACAGCCAAAGGTGACTCGACAAAGAAAGCAGACACTTCATCAGGAAAAGGACGGAATAAGCAGGCGTCATTTTCATTTCATGGTGGTATGCAGGTATTCCTTTAATGTCATCCTGTCATTTCTGTTGTTAGCGTCAAGGATATCAAGGGCTAACCCTTGTATATGCCCTAGTAACTCTGTCCGTGCAATCTAAAAATGTTGTATTCTAACTTTGGCACTTAATAATTGGTTATATTTTGGGTTATTCAACGACATAAGTTCAGTTAACGAACTGGCATTGCTGCTTTAATAAGTCTCACAAGAGCTAGAAAAGCTGTCATGATTTATATCAGTTATCCAGATTAGTAAGCCATTCACAGCCGTGTGATGATCACCTGTTGAGTTATTTATTGACTCAGCACAATTTTATTACCTTACAGAAATGCAGAGATTGGGTTTAAGCAATGCCAAACGAAAACCCAATCATATTTCCAAGCGCAAGGATCTATCTTGCATATCTTTAACCTCGCGGCTGCCAAGTAATAAAAATGCATCATAAGAAACGATTGCCAGCTACTAGGGGTGTTCAAAAACAGTTTCGTAGAAACTGTGAAAAACTGCCGTATATATTTTGTTGAATTAGCTTGGTCAGCTTGATCAGAGTCATTGAAGAAAGTTGTAGAGAACCAAGCATAGCTTGGGTGGTCAGGCAGCCAGGTGTGCTGGCAGCCCACCAGAGTTCGATCCTCGAAGGTCGCACTTTGGTGTCTCACTTTGTAAAAATTATATATCTATATACTGTCGGACTGCAATCGCGCAGCTCTTACAGTTTAAAGTAAAAAAAAAAAAGAAAGTTGTACCAGGGCTGGCTTGCCAGGTTTGGCCGTTTCAACCCAAACAGGATTTGAACAGCCCTAGCATCTACAATACAAAGACTTAAACACCACCAGATAGTTGCATGATAGTAATGATGAATCATGCAGCATTTCATGGTCAATTGGCCGCGGCATGGTAACATGCTACAAGCTTTGTACTTATACTATTTAACACCTGTTTTTTTACAAGTTGTGTGTCGCTCACTGATTTTCAGACACTAGTAGAGGGACTTCACAAGGACGTTGGAGATGGTAATGTGAAGCTTGGAACACAAGTGCTGTCACTGGCATGTAGCTGTGACAGACTCTCTGCATCAGATGGGTGGTCAATTTCTGTCAATTCAAAGGATGCTAGCAGCAAGCTGGCTGCAAAGAACCAATTGTTTGATGCAGTTATAATGACAGTAAGAAATGGCCACCTGCATTCTGTTTGAAAGTTAATTTTCATATGAAATTTTGTAAATTTTCTTCTTGCTGATCTGCAGAACATGGTAGTTCTGTAGTTACTCAGGACAGGCTATTGTTTTTTCAAGAAAACACAAGCCTGAGTGTCAGTGAGGGCAGGCTAATTTTTCATTGAACATAGGTCAGAAAACCAAATTATTTAACCCTTACATTTTTCCCTGTTCAGGCTCCACTGTCTAATGTCCAGAGGATGAAGTTTACAAAAGGCGGAGTTCCCTTTGTGCTAGACTTTCTTCCTAAGGTCAGGTCTCGCCATTTTATAATAAAAATGCAATTATTAATATGGTTGCTCTTGCAAAGAAATTAATGCCAGAGGAAATTCCTCTTAATGGCTTCAATTGCACTTTTTTTTCAGGCCCATCACTACTAATACCCATAATGCAGGATTATTTTCGTTTTTCTTCTACATTTCCATTATATATACGTGATCCATTTCTTTTATGGAACTACCAAAATTGTAGCTTATTAGTGATATGATGTATTTAGATGACAGCCAGAGTTATTTTTCGCAGAGGCTCAAGTTTGACCTTTTCAGTTCGCTCTTCGATACTGCATGTAAAAGTAACTGTATGATAGTATTTGGTGTTGTGCTAGAACTTTTCCAATTTCTGGACAAAATGAGTATACGTGTGTTGGAAATATATTGGATGTGAAAATGAAGCATACAAGTTAGACATATCAGATTATTATTTTTACTGACATGAATACAGAAATTGAATAAAGATAGTTTTCTAATTTATTTTCTCCATTTTAAAAGGGGTAATTACTTCCCAAATTTATATGCTCACAAAATTTATCCACTTGTTCAGATGCTTTGCCATATTACTTTCCCTATTATTTGATATTTTGCATGATATATATGTGCATTTGGGGAATACTTCTAATCAGAATAACATACTAGCGTTGTTACAGCCTGTGTTCTCAAGTTTACAATTATGACTTATGAGATGTATCACTGATTTCGAGTCATGAAATACCTGGATTCTTACAACTTTGCATGTATAGGACAATCATCTTAATCCATATTTATTATGCAGGTGGATTATCTGCCATTGTCCCTCATGGTAACAGCTTTTAGGAAGGAAGATGTCAAAAGACCGTTGGAAGGATTTGGGGTCTTGATACCCTATAAGGAACAACAAAAATATGGTCTGAAAACTCTTGGTACGTTAGCTCGGCTTATATTCGATCTGTTTTCAACTTGCAGAAGCTTACATTTTGAGCTGTAAATTACCATTATTTTCAATTTGGTGCATAACATAACCATGCTACATTTACATCAGTTTACCTCCATTCATGTTTCTTGTTTTATTCTGATTTGTAGTGTTTCCCTCTACACCCTTTTTTTCCCAAGAACATAGCCTCCACATTTTCATTCATGTGACTGTTTCTTGTATAGGAACTCTCTTTTCCTCTATGATGTTTCCAGACCGAGCTCCTAATGACCAGCACCTATTTACAACATTCGTTGGGGGAAGCCACAATAGAGATCTCGCTGCAGCTCCAACGTACAATTTTTTTTATATGTCATATGTTGTGCTTCTACTTTTAGGTAGATTATTCTTATTTTATACTTCTGCAGAGCTATCTTGAAACAGCTTGTGACCTCTGACCTTAGAAAACTCCTGGGTGTAGAGGGCCAACCAACCTTTGTGAAGTAAGTATTCAAACATATTGTCCTAATTGTAGGAATTATCCATTTGCTATATGTTTTCCCTATTTGTGTTTTTCTTGTGGTTAGCTATCCTGCAGCGAGTTTCAGAATTTGCACAGTTTGTTTCTCCGTCACATACTCATGTAATTTAAGTATTTAACAGTCTATTTTCTGTTACTCAGGCACGTACATTGGAAAAATGCTTTTCCTTTGTATGGCCATGATTATGATTTGGCATTGGAAGCTATAGGAAAGATGGAGAATGAACTTCCAGGCTTCTTCTACGCAGGCAAGTCGATTAAACCACCGCATTGTCATTATTTCTCATGAAAATATATGGCACTCCTTAGTCTGTTGACAGTGAAGCTCTAATAAAACAAAGCATGTACATCATATGAACAGTCTTTTCGAAGTTGGCTAGAGCAAATCATAAATAATAATCCCACCAAGTTTTGTTTTCGAGTATGAATACCCACCAAGTAACACACTAATCTGTTGTTTTACTTATAACTTATAAAAGTAAATGCAATTGAACTTTGGTCCTGTCTTGTAGGGAATAACAAGGATGGGTTGGCTGTTGGAAATGTTATAGCTTCAGGAAGTAAGACTGCTGACCTTGTGATCTCATATCTTGAGTCGCATCAAGCAAGATAATTAACAACAAAGGTAACTCACTTGTCTTCTAGCATTGGCAGGCTATTTTCTCACTTTATGTAGATTGAAAATGATAGCATGGTTTGAAATCTCTTTACGAAGCCTAAGCATTAGACATATATGCACTATCCAACTTATGTAAAGATGAACGAGGAGTGCAGAATAACTCTGGTGGCCTGATAGATGTGTTGTTTGAACAGTGATCCTTGGCATGCACCTGTTTCGGCAGCAAAACTGGATTTTCTTGAAATGTTTCTGAAAATATATTAGATGATTTGACCAGTGGGATTTTAGCAGTAAAGCCTCCCAAATTACATGGCGTTCAAGAGTTCTCTTTGTGCTTACCCACCCCTTAATCATTACGGCGTTCCTTATATCATGTTATACACTGGGAGCCCTCTGAGGCTCCGAACAATTGTGATCCATGCGTTACAGTTCAGTGTCATTAGACTGCAGAATTATTTCCCTGCCATCTTGGTTGTTGCTATTAAGTAAAACATACACCACCTACCTCTGGTAGACATTTGTCGCCATTTCTGTCTGACACACTTCGATGCTGCCTGGCCATGGTCAATCATCTGGGATAGGCAAGAAGTCTTCCTAGTGATGCATCTGTAGCACTACTGCAACTTAATAGCTTTAGGCCATAGAGACTCCCACACTTTGTATCACAGTTTAGCATCCCAACCGACCAAAGGTTGGTAGGCCAGGTCGGCGTCCTTGAAGCCAAACTGCAAGTCTTGTGAGAATCCGGGCAAAGATACGCTTGTACAGTATGCGTGCCACTTGCGATGTGCATTATTATGTTTTTCTCTTTATCTTTGGCCCTCTTTTTGACGTCTAGGGGACTCCATGCCTAGAATGATCCAGGATTACATATGATGCTTCAAGCTCAGGTTTGGTTCATATCTATGACTACTGCTAAATCATTTTTCTCATTTTAAAAGGTATGTTTATCTCGAAGTGATGAAGACATGCAAGACGAGGTTGTGTAGCAGTGCAGTTAGCTAAAGTTAAGGAGGCTGCACACTAAAGATGGATGACCAGGAATGCTAGGACACCGGAACAGAATTTTGCTCCGTTGAAATATACTTCTCCGTACTATCTAACATGTGTTTGGCTAGTATTTGATTGTGCTTGGTGTAAGAAAAGAAAAAAAAACTTGCTTCCTTGGGAACTTTAGGGCACAAGCAAACATGAGTAGGGCACTCCTTCACCTTGGAGGCTTTATGTCCTTCGTTGCACTTTTCTTTTTGGGCACATCCTTCCGTACTGTATGAGCATGGCGGCCACTGACAGCAAAGGACATATATAAGAAAGTAAAAGGTTTGATGTTGCCCTTTTTTTTCTTATGTCGGGAAGAATGGTTAGCTTGACTACCTAATCCATGAAGCATTGTTTCTGTGTTCTGTGTACTTCAGTAGATTTAGTTTGGCATGCATGCAGCTTTGGCACCCAAAGCGACATGGTTTTCCAAATTCCTGCTTGTGTTGAAAGATACGGATGAATTTAAGCAGAAATCTTTTTTCCTTTCCTTTGTAAGTCTTATAGTCAGTCTAACCCAATGCCGTCCACGGCCAGCAGCATTTTGGTCGAGTGCCAAATGGCTTGTTTCGGCTTACCATTAATAATGTATCTTGTAAGCAAAAGCAGGAAGCGCCATGCAAGGACTAAAAGTAACCTTGCCTACCAAGCCTAGGTTTTTGTTTAATCCAAACCTTTGATTTGTTCAATGCAATGCCATGGACCAACACTCCCAAGACCACTGCTTAAGCCAACCTAGGGCCATTAACCAAAAGGATCTTGACAGGAGTTGAGCTATGCAGATATAGTGGCCGTTTCGAACATGGCAAGTTGGAGAGGACAAAGACCGTATTAGCTAGTATGTATTTATAATAGCAAGTAACCACGATGGCTTTAGGAAATGTTACCACCGGCCTATATATGCGGATGTGTGATTGTGTGGATGCATGGATTATGGATATATCCTCCACGCGGCACATGGCTAAAGGGTAATCTAGCCCCCAAATATACACATCACCCTAGTCAAAGCCTACCCAGGGCCTATTGTTAGCCTTTGAACTGTTCCTAGCTACTCCGTCTGATTTTAAATTCTTGATTCAAATTTGCTCAAATATGGATGTATCTATTCTTAAAAAATGTCTAGATACATGTAATATTTCAACAACAATTTAGGATCGGAAGGAGTAACATATGTTTGGCTATCTGCTCGAGGACTAACAGTTCTTGTTTGATATCTACGAGCCATTTGTTTGTACATACATGGTCTGGTAGTCATTGGCCTGCTCGAGGACTAACAGTTCTTGTTTGATATCTACGAGCCATTTGTTTGTACATACATGGTCTGGTAGTTATTGGCCTGAAGCATTCTCGTACGATTTTACTATTTTCTCCTGGTGTCCTTCTCTTGTGGGCAAAACTGTGTGGATATGCATGAGTTGGCTGCATGTGTGCAGGGTGCTCCACATCGTTTCTGACTAAGTCTAATACTGTACAATAGACTTGCAACGCATTATGATCATCCACCAGGCTCAGAGGAACAGGCCACTCGCCAAACGAATAAGTGCTTTTTACAAATGCTTTTTGAAAAAACAAAATAAAAGGGGTATTAATCGTTTGTTATTTCCATCCCGAGCCTTCACCGTCGACTAACAGCATACTTTATCACCCATCTTGAACTTTGGTTGTGTGTGAAATCAAGTATTCCTCCGTCCAACAAAGAATGTCTCAATTTTAACTAAATTTGAATGCATCTATACACTAAATCATGTTTAGATACATTCAAATTTTGACAAACTTGAGACATCTTTTGTTGGACGGAGGGAGTAAAAGGTTGTGAAAATATTTATTTACATTCTGGTAACATTTTGTTCTTGTCTAAATATGGAGAAGCTTTCAACTAAGCAGTAATTATATTTCGATGAATCGTAGGTTTACTTGAACGATCTTCGCTCTAGATCTAGCGTATGTTCCGGTATTAGTGTGGCCGTGTGGACATCATGGCGGTAATAGTGTGGTTTGTTGCATCCTTATTTTTTGTTTTAAAAAATACAACTGTGCATTACTACACTATATCGCCGCATAGAGGAACAAAATTGTATCAGTTTCAGGTGTGACGCCACGAATTGACGTGGTTTATGACCAAACGTGCCGGAAAAAGTAATTCAGCGCCGTGGGAAGCGACAAAATACGTACAACCATTTCTCGGAAGAATGCATGGCACGATGATCCGGGGCAACAAAATAAACAGCCCCTTAAAATCCATATTCCAGGAAAAGCAAGGAACTTTGTCCAAAGTATGGGGTTTTCCACATGCTGAGGTAAACTTGTTCAGAAATTGGAGTAGTACGGAATCTTGTCAGCTTAGATGGTGGATCGCAAATGCAGTGGCCGGGGCTAACGCGGAGGCGGTAGCTCGGGAGTGATCTCGCCCCATCCCGAGCATAGGAACGCACTGTGCGATCTGTGAAAATGATTTATAAAAATGTACAAAGATTAAATCTGTCGCCTCGCATGTAGCTAGGGTAGGTACGGACACGGTGCTTGTCAGAAGAAGCCAAAAGACAGGACACATAAAGTGGTGGGGTTGTCGGTCAGAGAGATTCTGGGGAGAGGGAAGAAAATATCTGGTCTTCTTCTTCCCCGACGAGAAGTTCTTCCTCATAACCTCCATTGTCCCGACCTTGCGACGGATTTGGGTTTCGCGTTTCTCGATTCTTCCGTAACTTTGAATAGAAGTGTACAGGTTCTTCCTCCTCGCTTTTCTCGATTCTGTCGCAAGTACAATTCTACTGGAGAGGCATGGAAGTAATAGAAGTACCATCTAGGTACTGGATGTTCTTTTTGGTTCCATTCGGTTCTTCCTTTCTTACTTACTACATTTCTTATAACTGGATCCGTTATTTTCTTAGATTTATTGTCCCTCCGGAAGAATCTTCGTCAGAATGCAGCGCTGCTCCATGCATAAACAGATCGCGAGGACGGAGTAGCGCTGGTAGAGCCAAGGATATTCCATAGTATGCGGGCGAAGCTTCAATAGCAGAGTGGACTGAAATTGGTGCTTCAGGTTCGGTAGACGATGCAGATGATGTTGGGTTTACTGCAACGTCTCGAAGGTTAGGTCACACAATGTATCTTTTTTTTGTCTGCAAAAACCTGAATTAGTTACACATCATGTACTTAGACGTATGAAAACATGTTAGTAATGTACACGGTTTATTCTTAAGTAGTTCAGTACTAAGGAAGTACTATAGGACATTGTACTAACCTGACTTTTGAAATGTGTGGATTACTTAATTGGAAATTAACTGTACAGGAAATAACAGTTAAGTTCAACGCTAAATTTAATATCTTTCATCACTACGAACCATAAGCAAGGAGTGTATAGAAATGTACCAACAATATTTCTGAAACGTTCGAAGTACTGAATTGAAAATCAAGTGTACATGAAACAACAATGTACTTTTTTCAAGTGCTTATTCTGTTGTTATGATGGTAACCTAATGCCTGTCAATTGGTTGGATGTAGTAACGGTAGTTATGTAAAAACAATTAAGTGTTGCTGAAGTACTTAATCATCAGTCCCATAGGTACGTTAATTTGTTGGAAGTACGACCTTTAATTATGCAGGAAGAATTAGGTACTGCTGTAGTACTTAATCATGTGATAAGCCACAATTTTGAGATTTAATAACTTCTATCGATTATATTTGAACGTAGGAAAAAGTTTGATGCTGGACCAGAAGCACGTGTTTCTGTGCCTGGTAGACCTTGTCCTCTTGAGAATGCATTGCGTGGTTTTGCACAGAGGAGCACTGAAGAAATTCTGTAACCCAAATTGGTCTTTGCTTTGACTCATTAGCTGAGGCTTACGAGTACATCAATCTATATTCATGGGAAGTTGGGTTTGGCATTCGTTATAGCAGAAGCAAAAGCTATAAGTGCAAATCTGGTCCTAAGAAGGATGTCGTGTACCAAACACTGCAGTATATTGTTTGTGGATGCGAGGTATATTTTTTTCCCCGTGTAGTCAAATTGAACGAGTTGTACTAATGGTAATTTATTATTTAGGGTTACCCTAGAAAAAAGAATACATCTTCTGTTAGATGTGGTTGTAAAGCAATGATAAGACTTTTGAGGACTGACGACTATGGTTGGTATATCAAGGACTGCAAGTTAGAACATAACCATAACCTATCTCAGAACAATGGAGAGAAAATGTGTTGGCCCTCTCATAAACACATAGATCGGTACACAAGGGAATTAGTAAGGAATCTAAGGGAGAACAATGTTCCTCTAACAAAGGTGTATAGCATACTTGGTACGTACTTTGGTTCAACTGAAGACATACCGTTTAATAAACGGTCGCTTCAGAATCTATGCAAACAAATATCAAAAGAGGTAGCAAATGATGATGCTCGCAAGACAATGGATTTATTCACGAAGATGTGAGATGATGTCGCACCAGTGGCACCCGGAGTACCACCGTTGCGCGACGTGTGGGCCCCGTCTCCGAGTTCCCGGGAGGATTTCGTCTCGGGCAGCAGTCACGAGCAGCCCGACAAGCTACCAGCCAGGAAGGGCTGGAGGGGCTTCGGGGAATATTCCCCCCTGGACACCTCCCGGGAAGCCGCTTCCCGGGAGGGAGGTTCCCGGGAGTGTTTGGCCTGGGCGCTTCCCGGGGAGCGACTTGCCGGGAGGAGGAGTTCCCGGGCGCAGGCTCCCGCCACAAAGGACCATGAATCCCAAGGATTTCCTCCTGACCTACACGTTGGGGATGTACGCCATCGGCGCCGACGACAAGGTCAGAGCCAACTGGTTCCCAATGGTCCTGAAAGGATCAGCGAGAACCTGGATGCTCAATCTGCCCGCCGGGTCCATCGCCACTTGGGCGGACATGCGCGAGCAGTTTGTGAGCGCGTTCCAGGGCGGCTACAAGCGCCCGGGAACCATGGCGGAACTGCACACCATCGTGCAGAAGCTGGGAGAGACGTTGCGGAGTTTCGTCAACCGCTTCTCCAATCTCTTCTATTCTATCCCGGAGGCGGAGGCGGCTGCCATCGTCAACACCTTCGCCATCAACGTCCGCGATCCCAAGATGCGCGAGAAGCTGAGCAGGCATCGGATCCGGACGACGCAGGATCTATACGCCTTGGCGCACAAGTGCGTCATGGCCGAGGAAGGGCGTCTAGTGCCCGAGCTAGCAGCCAAGGCTGCCGCGAGCCCTGGCGAGGGTTCGCAGAAGAAGGGTTCCCGCAAGCGCAGCGGGAAGCAGGTTCTCGCTGCGGACTCGGGGGCTCCTGCTGCTAGGCCTGCGAAGAAGGCCTCGCCGGGTGGCGGGTCTGGCGGCAAGCAGGGTGACGCGCCCCACTGCCCCATCGACAACAATTCCACCCACGACGCGCAGGACTGCCGCATCCTGCAGGGAATCAAGCAGCGGCGCGAGCAGCGCCATGAGGAGCGCTGCGCTGCTGGCGCGTGCTTCAACTGCGGCGACATCGGGCATCTCTCCCGAGATTGCCCGTACGACCCCAGAGCGGGGCCGAGGCCTGCCGGTGGCGGCGCCGGCAGGGACGAACCCCAAGGGGGACGCGGCCAGCCCCACACGGGACGGGAGCGCCCTCCCCGGGGATGCGACAGGGCTCGCGCGGAGGAGCAGCGCGGGTCCGATTGCACTGGTGGCGACGAGCCGGGCTTCCAGGAGCCTCGCGACGTCGCCTGCATCCATGGGGGAGCCTATGCCCTCCCATCCCATGCCGCGGTGAAGCGCCTCATCCGCGATGTGTGCGCGCTGTTGCCGGACGCGGAGCCGCAACACCCGCTGAGGTGGTCGCATGTGCCGATCACCTTCAGCGCTGACGATCACCCAGCGCGGCAGCTGGGTTCAGGGGTAATACCCTTCGTCGTCTCACCGATCATCAGCAATATGACGGTGAACAAGGTACTGGTGGACAATGGAGCGGGGCTTAACCTCCTGTCTACCAGGCTGGTGGAGAAACTCCAGTTGCCGGTGGAGCAGCTGAAGCCCACCGACCCGTTCCGGGGGGTGAACCTCGGGATCGTGCGCCCGCTGGGGCGCATCACGCTGCCGGTCACCTTCGGGTCCCGGGAAGCGTTCAGGACCGAACACATAGTGTTCGACGTGGCACACACCCCGTTGCTCTACAACGGCCAACTCTGATAAAATCCATGGCGGCTACGCATTGCGCTTATGGCGTGATGAAGATGCCGTTCGTATATGAAGTTCTCTCCATCAGGTGCGACCTCAAGGACGCAGCCTGGTGCGTGGGCGAGGTCGTCAGGGCCGCCGCCGCAGCTGCCGCCGGCGATGAAGACGCTGCCGGAGATGACAGCTCGCCGGGCGATGCCCCCGGCAACGAAGAAGGCCCGCGCTACCCCACAAGAGCTTGCGGGGGGAAGCGCAGGCTCGAGCTCGCGCCCCGGCAAGGTGCAGAAGCTCCGGGAGGAGGCCGCCAAGGAGAAGAAGCTGCCCCTCCAAGCCGGCAACAAGGAACGCACCGCCACCATCGGTGCGAACCTTACTGCCGAATAGAAAAGCGCCCTCATCACTTTCCTCCGGGATAACGCCGACGTGTTTGCTTGGGAACCGTCGGATCTTCCCGGAGTCCCCAGAAAGGTGATTGAGCATCGGCTTGCGGTGCGCCCGGACGCGTGCCCCATCAAGCAGAAGATTTGGCGGCAAGCACAAGAGCGTAAAGATTTCATCAAGCAGGAGGTGGACAAGCTCAAGGCTGCTGGGGCTATCAGGGAAGTTCTGTACCCCACCTGGTTAGCTAACCCTGTAGTAGTACGTAAAGCAGGGAACAAGCTTCGCATGTGCGTGGATTTTACTGATCTTAATCGTGCATGCTTCAAAGACCCTTCCCTGTACCCCGTATCGATCAAATAGTTGATTCTACCACTGGGTTGTGACTTGCTGTGTTTTCTGGATGCTTTTTCCGGCTACCATCAAATTAAGATGGCGGTCGAAGATGAGGAAAAAACAACGTTCATTACCCCGGTTGGCTGCTATTGTTATACATGCATGCCTTTCGGGTTGAAGAACGCGGGCTCAACGTTTCAGCGCGCGTTGCGCGAATGTTTGGGACCCCAGTTAGGCCACAACGCGGAGGCCTACATGGACGACATCGTCATCAAATCGAAGCGCGGGGACTCGCTGATTGATGACCCGCGGGAAGCGTTCGATAGCCCTCGCAGGATCAAGCTCAAGCTGAACCCCGAGAAATGCACCTTCGGTGTGGACTCGGGTCAGCTTTTGGGTTTCTTGGTTTCACATACTGGGATACAAGCCAATCCAAGCAAGATAGAAGCCATCGAGAAGATGGAGGCCCCCCGCAAGTTGAAGGACGTCCAGCGCCTCAACGGCTGCGTTGCCGCGTTGGGCCGCTTCATCTCAAGGCTGGGCGAACGCGCCCTGCCTTTCTTCAAGGTGATGAAGAAGAAGGGTCCGGTTGACTGGACCCCCGAGGCCGAAGCAGCGTTCTGGGAACTCAAGCAGTACCTGAGATCGCCGCCCGTCCTCGTCGCCCCCAAGCCGGGCGAGCCGCTACTACTCTACCTAGCGGCGACTGACCAGGTGGTCAGCTCGGTGCTGGTTGCCGAGAGGGAGGAAGATGTTCCAGGGACTGAGGCTGTGGGGCAGGGGGCTGAGCGGCCCCCAGCAACTGCCTCGGACCTAGGAACCGCCCCGAGCCGGCAGCTCATGCACCGCGTAAGCGATTAGTGCAGCATCCGGTGTATTTCGTCAGCACAGTGCTGCGCGACGCGCGAACGAGGTACCTGCCAGTGCAGAAGCTCCTCTTGGGGATTCTCCTTGCGTCCCACAAGCTGCGCCATTACTTCTAGGCGCACCGCGTCACGGTGGTGTCGGGGTTCTACCTAGAGCGAGCCGTCACCAACCGTGAAGCCACCGGGAGGGTGGCCGAATGGAGGATGGAGCTGTCGGAGTTCGACCTCCACTTCACCAACTCCAAGAGCATCAAGAGTACGGCCTTGGCGGACTTCGTCGCGGAATGGACGTCGAGGAGCGTGGAAGAGAATGAGCCGGAGACCAGCCTGCCCGACAAGCTGGACGAGGACCACTGGGTCCTCTACTTCGACGACGTGTTCAGTCTCCAAGGAGCTGGCGCCGGGGTCGTCATCGAGTCACCGACAGGGTACTAGTTGAGGTTCGCGGTCCAGCTCGATTTCCCGAACTCCACCAATAACACGGCGGAGTACGAGGGCTTGCTCGCTGGGTTACGGGCGGCGATCGCCCTCGACATCCAGCGTCTAGTTGTTCGCGGGGACTCCCAGCTCGTGATCAACCAGGTGAACAAGGACTACGACTGCCCGCAGATGGCACTGTACGTGGAGGAAGTCCGCAAGCTAGAACGCAAGTTGAAAGGTTTGCGATTCGAGCACATCAAGCGGAAGGATAACTTCCCTGCTGACGAGCTGGCCAAGATGGCAGCAGAGCACAGGAAGCCTCCGGCGGGGGTGTTCTGCCAGAAGCAAGCGGCTCCTTCAGTCGCCCCCGAGCCGGCTGCCGGGGACGCCCCTCCGGCAACCGAAGGAACCCCCGCAGCAGCAGGGGTCCATGCCGCTGATATAGCGGCATGCGTTGGCAGGGAGATCCCTCCCTGGGCGGTGGAAATCGCCCGTTACTTGAAAGGGGAGGCTCTCCCGGAAGATGATGTTGCCGCGGAGCGAGTAGGGCGGCAAGCCAAAATGTACACTTTGGTGGATGGAAACCTCTACCACAGGCGTGCAAACGGGGTCAAGCTCATCTGCGTGCCGCAAGACGAAGGTCGCGCACTGCTGGAGGAGATACACCGAGGCACATGTTCACACCATGTGGCCTCCCGGGCTTTAGCCGGCAAGGCGTTTCGGCACGGTTTCTACTAGCCCACAGCTCTAGCCGACGCGGAGCAGCTGGTGAGGATGTGTGAGGCTTCCCAGTTCCACTCGAAGAAGAGCAACCAGCCGGCACAGGCCCTACACGTCATCCCTTCCTCGTGGTCATTCGCGGTCTGGGGACTCGATAGCGTCGGCAAGCTACCGAGAGCGGTTGGTGGTTACGAATATTTGTTCGTGGCCATCCACAAATTCTCCAAATGGGTAGAAGTGGAACCAGTGCGGAAGGTGACCGCCCAGGCGGCCATCAAGTTCTTCAAAAGCATCGTGTGCCGGTTTGGTGTGCCTAACGGCGTCATCACCGACAACGGCATGCAGTTCACGAGCGCAGTGTTCCAAGCCTATTGTGAGGGCATGGGCACCAAGTTGCACTTCGCGGCCATTGCTCATGCGAGGAGGAACGGACAGGCGGAGCGGGCCAACGCAGAAGTGCTGCAGGGGCTCAAGACGAGAACCTTTGACAAGCTCAAGGGCCACGGGAAACACTGCGTTGACGAACTCCAGCTCGTGTTGTGGTCAATCAGGACCACACCTAGTCGGGCAACGGGCGAAACTCCTTTCGCCCTTGTCTACGGGGCAGAAGCGGTGCTGCCCCTCGAGCTCAAGCACGGATCTCTCCGAGTACGCGCGTACGGCAACACCAGCCAACACGAGCAAAGGTTCGACGATCTAAACTTCATCGAAGAGCTTCGATGCCGGGCTGCTGTGCGGGCCGCACGCTACCAGCAGAGACTCCGTCGTTATCACGACAGGTGAGTCCGTTCCCGGGGGCTCGAGAACGGAGACCTTGTCCTGCGCTGGATACAAGGAACGAAGGCCAGGAACAATTTGACTCCGATATGAGAGGGCCCCTTCCGGGTAGTGCAGGTAACCAGACCGGGGGCTGTCCGGCTGGAAACCAAAGACGGCTTGCCGGTGCCAAATAGCTGAAATATTGAGCAGTTGCGCAAGTTCTACCCGTGAAGCGGCGGAGCCCGACCCTCAGGTGATGCCGCCGATGCATACCTCTCGAACTAGTGTAGCCGGGCAGACCCGTGTGTAAACCACTAGTTATTGTGAATAAAGATAAGTGTTTCTTTTCTGAGCTTCAAAGTTGCTTCGTTTATTCGTGTGTTCCCCCTTTCCTTGTCTCCTGCTTTTGGTGCACGAAAGTGTCTTTCCAAACTTGGTTGTGAGCAGGGGGCTGCTGGAGCCTCGAAAGCAAAAACCCCGTTGCCGGATCACTCCGCCACGGGGCATGCAGTCGCCGGGTTAACTGCAACGTGCATCATGGGACATACAGTTGCCAGGTCCCCCCAACGTGCATTACGGGGCGTGTAGTTGCTGGGCTCCCCGAAACATGCGCCTCGGCTGGGAAATGGAGTGCTCACGTCCAAGTTTGGCATCAACCCTTCCGTGCCTGAGGGCTGAGAGGCAGGAGATTACTCGTGTTGCTTTATGTATTTTCGTGAATTTCGAAAAAAAATTGCAGCACCTCGGGCCTGGTAAGAATCTAACTTGCAGGAAAAGGTGAAATCTTACGCACTGTAATACCCGTGGGCTGCCCACGGGTCGCGGCATGTAGCAGTGCCTTGTGGTGCAGGACGACCGCAACACAAGGGACTCACCGCACTCCGGGGCTCCTGACTCGGGAGGACGCCGCCACGTGTGCCACAGCAACTTGGTATGCAGGGTGGCGAAGACTGTACCACATTTCAAAGGGAGGGATGCCACGGGTGTTGCGCTGATCCGTCACGCGCGATGGCAAGCCCCTCCCCCGCGCCTATAAAAGGCACGCCCCAGCCATGGAACGGCTCAGAGCGAAGCTGAGAACGGGGCTGTTAATGCGGGCGGTGCCGTGGAGGCGCGATGGTGGTGCATACCATCCGCGCTCCGCGCCGACGGGTGCACTGCCACCGTGCCCTTGCCGCGCCTCCTCAAGCGAGCGGCTCCTGGGCGAGGGCTGCCGCGGAGGCACTGTGGTGGTGCATTCCATCGGCGCCCGGCGCTGACGGGTGCACTACCGCAGTGCCCCTGCCGCATCCCTCCAGAGGACACCTCCACAAGGAGCAGGGGCTGCCGCGGAGACACTATGGTGGTGCATGGCATCAGCGCCTCGCACCAACGGGTGCACCATCATAGTGTCCCTGCCACATTCCCCTAAGAGAGCCCCACTATAGGCGCGGGTCGTTGCGAGGACGCTGTGATGGCGCCGGCGAGGTGCCGAGGAAGTCACGGCGTCTCTGCCGCACCCCTCCGAAATGGCTCTTCCGAGGGCGAGGGTTGCCGCGGCGTCTCCGCTGCTCCCCTTTATCAGGCACTTTGTAGGCACGGCAAGCCAGGAGTGCACCTCCAACGAACACTCCGGACGCAAGGCTGAACGAAAAGCTAAGTACTGACACCTAAATGGCGAACCCACTAAGAACTGAACGTAATTGAACGTTGCCTCGCCAAGTGTGGCCCCGGATCCTGCGCAAAGCTGGAGTGTTAGAAGGACGCTTGCGGGGGGAGTGCGCTCCCCGTGTGGCTTCCCGGGTCCGTCCCGGAAGGGCACGGCTTGGAGTAGTTACCCCGCAAGTGGAGTGGCTCCCCGCTACCGCTTGACCCCAGTCGGCACTACGGGTCCGTCCCGGGTCCTTGGTCTCGTCAAGGGTGAGGCGCGCGAGTCCCCAGTAACACAAGGCAAAACGCGCAAAGGCTAGGGGAGTCACCCCGCGAGGCAACACCGAGAACAAGGAACAAGAATTGAGCAAATTAAAGAGCTTGATTAACTAAGTGTTGAGCGATTACATAAGCTAATTAAAAAATAATTGTTCAAACGGCGCCAAACGCCACACTTGCAGGAAAAAGCGAACAAAAGAAGATACATTGGAAAGCAGCAAGGACGGCTGGAGGCTACGGCAACTAGTTGCGGGCGTCTTCCGCCGGCAGCTCCGGGGACGGCTCGGGCTCCGGCTTTCTCTGCATCTGCTCGACCACCTCGACGACGAACCCGCGCACCGCTTGGGTGTGCGTGGGCTCGTCCTCGCTGTCTGACCAGGCGTCCAGCAGGGACTCGAAGGGAAACCCCGGGTCCCGAAGGTGTATCCTCGGGAGGAATGTCCCGGCAACCTCTCGGGCGCAGTTGGCGACTTCGTTGGCACCGTACTGGGCGATCCAGACGTCGAGAGCCCCATGCTTCCCCACCAGGTCGGAGAAGAAAGGGATCAAGGTGGAGACGTCCGTGCCGTCCACCGCCGTGGCCTGTAGCTCGAACCGGGGCAACAAGTGGCGCAACGCCTGGGCGATCTTCACCAGCTTCTCGGTTTCTAACTGCCGCTGCCCGATCAGCGTGCCGTGATGGAGCCGAGCGTCGTGCATGGCCTTCTTGGCCTTGCGGAGGTTGTCTTCCAACGCTGCAAGCTCTGCGGTATTGACCGCGATGCCGTCGCCGGCCTTGGCAAGCTCCTCACGAACAGCGGCCAGTTCGGTCTCAAGCCTGGCCGCTCTGTCCTTGACGAAGCCAAGCTGGATCTCGTGCCGGGCCACTGTTCCCACCGTGTCCTCGGTGGCCTTGACCTGCACCTCCAGCTTGACACGAAGGCCCTGAATCTCGCCGCGGTAATTGGCGATCAGGTCGCTCTTCTCGTCCAGCCGGGCCTGGGCCGCCATGAGCACCCCGGCGTGCTCCTTCTTGGTCGCCTCGAGGGTTGCCGCCACCGAGTCCAGCTCCCCCTAAAGCTTCGTGCACTGGGCCTCCAGCTGCCGGTGGAGTTCGGCCTCCGGGACGACCGGTTCCTTGGCGTCCTCCAGGGCTTGCCGGGCAAGACGCGCCTCCTCCCTGGCGAGGCGCGTCTCCTCGCGCAGCCGGGAGAGCTCTTGCCGTTCCCTCTCCACGGCTTCCCTCACCTTGCCAAGTTGGCTCTTGGCAACAGCGTGGTGCTCCCTCGCCTCGTTGAAAGAGGTGACGAAGGCTTGCTGTTGGTCCGTGACGGCGTCCAGGAACCGGTGCCCCTGCTCAAAGATGCTCGGATCCCAGCTGATGGGATTCCAAGCTAGCCCGGCGAGGGTGCCGAGGTCGGTGTTGGGGAGGGCAGCAGAGGACGACGAAGCCCCCGCTGCCATTGTAGGGTTGTGCGCGGGGTCGCCCGCCTACTCCGGGGGATCCTATCGTCCTTCCCCGGCAGCTTCCCCTTCACCCGCGCTCGGGGACCCCAGGGCTGGTGAAGCCTCCTTGCCCCCGGCAACGGCCATTCCCTGCTGGGCGGCAGGTGAGTCCGCGCCAGCTGCATCAGCAACTCCTGGCGCGTCGCCAAGCCCCGTCTCGGTGGTGACGGTGGCCACCACTGCCGCTGTCGTCGGCGCGACAGGGCCTGGTGCGGGAGTTGATGCTGGATCCTCTATCGCCCCCGTGATCTCGACATCGGGGTCGAGATCAACCATGGTTGCAACCGCTCTCGATACAGGCGCGTTTGGGCTTGCAGCAACAAAGAGTGTGAGGATGGACAAGTAGAAGAGTTATCGGAAGCAGACAAGGGTAGCCAAAGCGATTACCTTGCAGGGCAGGTGGACTTGCGAGGGGGGCTTCCGCCGCCTCCCCCGTGCCGGCGGGAGCTTCCGAGAGGCTTGCCGGGGGCGAGCTGCCGCTTGCTGAAAAAGAAGGTACGTTTGTATGGTTAACTAACAACTAAAAAATGCAGCAGAGGAGGGGCGAAGGAGCCGTACCAGTCGCAGGCCCCGCCCTCGTTGGAGCTGGGTTGTCGACGGGCGCGATGACGACGCCACTAGCCCCTGTGACGGTCGGGTCAGCGGCGCCGCCGGCATCCACGCGCGCCCTCTTGCTCGGCGTAGCAGGCGGGGAGTCGCTCCTCCCCCTCTTGCTGGAGGCCCAGTTGGTCCTCGGGGGGTTGCGCCGGAGCGCGAAGCCCCGGAAGAACCCTCGAGCGGGCGGCGCCGTAGGTGCCCACAGGGCCGCCGGGGCCCGGGGTGTTGCGGGTGTCGACGGCGGAGCCGCCACGGCGTCAGGGGCCGACACCGGGGAGGCTGCCGGCGCATCCCCGACGGCTATTGCTGCTGAAGCCATTGCCGGGTCGCGGATGGTCCCCGACGAGGCATCGACAGACCCCCCCGGAGTAGCTGCCGCCGCTGGGGCAGTTTTCGCCGCCGAGGCTCCGACGGCCCCTACGGACGTGGTCGCCGCCGAGGTACCAACGGGTGCCCCCAAGGCGGCCGCCGCGGATATCACCGCTGGGGAAGACGCCGCCGTGGCCCCCGAGGAGATGGCCGCAGCCGCAGCGTACGCCCTTGATCTTCGCACGATCAGGGGCGCGTCGTCACTGTCATCGTCGTCGTCCTCCACAGGTATGACTTCCTGGGACGCCGCCAGCTGGCCCGCCTCTTCGTCCAGTGACTGGAGAGAGGGCCAGCTGGTCTCGGATTCGCCCCCGCTGTCCTCGGGCACCTGCTTCTCGCAAGGTGCTGGCAGGGGAGTGCACGGGGCTCGAGTGGGGGTGTCGTCCATCAACCCCCACTCGTTGCAGGGCGGGAAGGTGGCGACGAAGTCGTTGAGCGCCGCAACGCCGGCATGGAGGGAGAAGACCCCCGGCGGGAACCTCGTTGATTGGAAGGTTTCGCCGAAAATTCCCCTCTCCCACGTCTTGAGGGTTTCCAAATCCATGTCGTCCTGGTGGAGGCGTGTTCTGTCCCCGGGACCCGTGTACATCCACGCGGGCCGGGAGTGCAGTTGGAGCGGCGCGATACGCCGGTTGACGAAGGTACGCGCCACGTCCACGTCAGTGAGCCCGCTAGCCACAGCGCCTTGATCTTCTCCACGATGGGGAAGAGATCGGTATCGAGGTGGTACCGGTCTTGCCAGCCGCTGTGGGGTTGCGGCAACTCTGTGGGCGAGAAGATGAACTCTTGGGGGTCTTCCACTCGGACCCAGCACCAGTCGCCCCGCCACTCCTTCTCAATCTTCTTCCCCGACCGGACGATGAACTCGGACTTCATCTGGTCGCGGGCGCGGAATACCACCCCCGACGACATCGCTTTCGCATTTTCAATCCGGGGGTAGAAATAGTGGCGAAAGAGCGCCACCGATGGCATCACCCCACGAACGCTTCGCAGAGGAATTGGAAGGTGGCGACGAGGAACAGTGATGTGGGGTGGAGCTGCGCCACCTGCAGCTGGTACGACTCCATCAGTGCGTGGAGGAACAGCGAGAACGGCGGCACTAGCCCGGTGAGGATGAAGCGCCCGAACACCCGGAAGTCCTTGTCCTGGTGCTCGGCGCCCGCCGGGAAGATCAGGGTCTCCCCGTGCTCGTTGAACTTGGAGGCGACGGTATGCCGGATCTTGTCCAGCGCCTCGCCGTTGTAGCCAGGCCGGTAGAAGGCGAGCGTGGCCCGCATCTCCTGCTTCTTCTGGTCTTTGGCGGCGGCTGCCTTGGTTGCCGCCTCGCTCTTGCTGGCCGCCGCTCTCTTCGAGACCTGCACCTCTTTTCCCTTCCTGGTGGTTGGGGGCGCCATGGGGGACGAAGGTGAAAGCTAGCAAGAACACTTGGATGCGAGGTGCAAAAGGAGGGTGAGGACGAAGGCCATGGGGAATAGAGTGCTTTCCCCTTTTTGGGCAGCGGTAAAATCTTTATAACACCCGGCCATTTGGTAACAGCCGGTATCGTACCCTACGGGTGCGCGGGGATAACTCCTAATCAAAAGGAGTAATGCGCGGAGTGGCCTTAACTTCCCTGTTTAAGGGGCAGGTTAGGGCGGAAATTACGCGCCCACTACTCCGTCTGTAACGGCGTGGTACTAGGGGCAACGAAGGGACGCGGGCCCGAGGCGAATCGGGGCGCACGTGTCGGGTGTGGGCGTAGCCCGGCAACTGACCTGGGGAAGGCTCATCCGGGAACAGGTGATGCCGGCCCACGCCCGGGGGTGCTATCGCACCAGTGGCACCCGGCGTACCACCGTTGCGCGACGCATGGGCCCCGTCTCCGAGTTCCCGGGAGGATTTCGTTCCGGGCAGCAGTCACGAGCAGCCCGGCAAGCTACCAGCCAGGAAGGGCTGGCGGGGCTTCGGGGAATATTCCCGCCTAGAAACCTCCCGGGAAGCCGCTTCCCAGGAGGGAGGTTCCCGAGAGTGTTTGGCCTGGGCGCTTCCCGGGGAGCGACTTGCCGGGAGGAGGAGTTCCCAGGCGCAGGTTCCCGCCACAAAGGTGGGGCCCAGCGGACAGAGCAACAGCACCACGCGCGCGCGTGGCAGGCGTCGGGTGCGCAGTCTCACCAGGGCGAGGAGTGAGGCGCACGGCGCATTAATTGAGCCGACAGGAGGGGCGTTACCCGTCCAAATCAGGTGAACAGTGGCTGTCCAATCCTACTTTTAGGGTTTTAGACCCCTAGCAGCGGAGTTGCCACCCATGCATGCCACCAGCGCACCGAGGGGGAGTTGCCATGTCTCCCCGCTCGCCACTTGTAACGCATGCACCGTGGCACCTATGGTATCCTCTTGGTTATAAAAGGAGGACCTCCGCCGACGGTCAAAGGGTTCGAGGGTTCTACATTTTTTCTACGGTTCGTCGATCACACGGCTGGACGGTTCACAGTTCCACGAACACTAGGTTCGTCGGACTCACAGTTAGCCATTAGCAGTGTCCAAAAGCAGTGAAGAGCACTTAGCCAAAAGAGAACGCCCGGG
Source organism: Brachypodium distachyon (assembly GCF_000005505.3). NCBI lineage: Eukaryota > Viridiplantae > Streptophyta > Magnoliopsida > Poales > Poaceae > Brachypodium > Brachypodium distachyon. The sequence goes on from NC_016135.3 coordinate 17,732,571, forward strand.
GACTCTCCCCCCGGGCAACTTCTAAACCTTCGATTTACTGTCAATACCAGTTCAGACAAGCAGTGTCCAAAAGCAGAACGTAGGGTTTTACACCTCCGGGTGGCCCGAACCTGGGTAAAAAATGTGTGTGCATGTGTTCTTAGCTTGCATGCATCCTGGGTACATTACTTTGCAGGTTACGTACGCCATCGGCCACGCCGGCGATCGCCGGATCGATCCCCGACGCCCTTGCCGAACCTAAAAGGGGGTGTGCCAGCACGCCCCCGGTGTCGGAGCCCCGTGCGACGACAGATGAGGATCCCTCTTTTGTTTACACTGCTAATTTAGATACATATGGAAGAATTATGACTCTTATTTGGGTGAATGGTAAGAGCAAGATGGATTACAAGTGCTTTGGAGATGCAATCACTTTTGATACGACGTACAAGACCAATCTGTTTGGTATGCCTTTCGGACTTTTCGTTGGAGTAATCAATCATTTTCAAAGCAGTATATTCAGTGGAGTTCTCATGCGACAAGAAACTATTGAAAGTTAGTAGTGGATCTTTCGTGAATTTACTTCTTTGATGGGTGGAAAACCTCCGGTGACAATACTTACAGGTACATATTGTGGTACATTTGTCAAATATGTGATGTACTTCATTGTAAGACACGTATAAAATATTTGAATCGTACCATACTGTTTTACAGATCAATGCCATGCCATGGAAGTTGCAATTGAACGTGTCTTGAAGAATACAACTCACAGGTGGTGCAAGTGGCATGTTCTAAAAATGGCGAAAGAGAGACTTGGTTCTGTTTACACAAAATATAGTAATTTCAAACCTGAGTTTCACAAGCTAATCAATTATAGTATAACTATAGAAGAATTTGAGGCTGCTTGGGAAGAACTATTGCAAAAATATTGTTACGAAAACCGGCGGATGCATGATCAAGGATGACACCGAGGCACGATATTTGTTAACGAGGTTCGGCCGAAGCCTACATCCCCGGGGCATGACGGCCACATTCATGTTACTTATGTATCATCTGTTTTTGTAGGTTTGGCATAGTTTTATTCATTACGTTATGTTACTTATGTATCATCTGTTTTTGCAAGGTGGTGTTGTGTTAAAGATCGGATGGCCTATTGAGAAACATGCTGCCACAATTTATACCAGTGCTATGCTTCAGCTGTTCAGCGATCACATATTTGATAGCGCTGCATACAATGTGATTGAAGTAGAGTGAACAAGAAATATCTCACCGTACATTCTGATGCTACTAGGAGGGAGAAGTGGTCAAAAGTAAATTATGAGGTAACTATAAGTGATGGTGGTTGCATGTACAAGTGTGAGTGTGGACTAGCTGAACATGTGGGCATGCTTTGTTGTCATTCCATAAGGGTACAAACTCGATAACACCAGGTACCTTAATGTTCTCTTGCCGTACATGTAATTTTTTCTCATACAGTTTTTGGTACACTGTTTAGGTCATGCTGAGACAAGGAGTTGACAAGATACCTGAAGGCCATATCTTGAAGCGATGGACAAAAGATGCAACTGATGTGTTGCCTGATCATTTAGTACATTTGCAGAAGGATAGAGGTTCAGCGAGGTCACAGTCTTATCGCCATGCTACTCTCCACGTAGCAGCTCTTGAGTTAGCTGCTATTGGTGATAAGAATGTAGACTGCTATCATTATGTA